>NC_086450.1:287775393-288517374 GCF_028390025.1 Pseudophryne corroboree
ATGCAGCTAGGGGTAGGAAGATGGGTCCCCGGTACCATCAACCTGTCCCTAGCAGCATGTGTGCATTGTCCGCCTGAAAGCGTTGACACCATAGTATCAGACTGCACCACATCTGTTGGTATGTATAACAAGGGCACCAGTAATTGAGAATCACCCTACATTTGAAAGAGACTTGTCTCCTCCTCCTCTTGTATCCCCTGTGACACCAAGGAGGTCAAAATTGCGGAGGATGTGTGGCTGCCTTGCGAAGGGTAGCTGGTTTGAGGAGGAGATTGAAAAGTGGGGGAAGGGTGGGTGGATGGGAGTGAGGGTTGATGAAAACGGGGAGGGTGGCTGATTTGATGAGGAGGGGTTTGAATAGGATGGAAAGTGGAGGAAGGATAGTTGGATTGGGGCTGCGGTTGCAGATAACCGGAATGGTAGATGGGATGGAGAGTAGTAGATGTAGGGTAGGTGGGTGGTGGTGAACTGAAGGTCAATGGGAGGTGAGGAGCAGGTGCTTGAGGTTCTGGCCCATGAATGTTCCACTCTGGTGTCAGTTGCCCTGAGAGTGTTTTGTACAAAACCTGTGACACCAGGCACTGGCACTCTACTTGCTGCTGCGCAGAAACCTTCCGCATAGTTTTGCTCACATATGATGCAAAGTCGTCAAATTCATCCGGTTTACGTAGCAGCTGTGAACGGGCCTTCGCTAGTAGAGGGTCTTCTACAAAGTTTGTTTTCCGTGGCTTCCTCTTGCCAGTAGGTCACTGCGGAGAGGTTGGTTCCTCTGGGGAGGTGTTGATGAGGGCAGGGGTACGGCTGAGGTCTTCTTCAGGTGTCTGTAGGGTAAAGAGAAACATATTTAGTGGATAGTCAAAATTTTTTTTTTTCTTTTACAGTTCCCTAGAAGCGTGGCAGAATGGCAAGCTATTGCAGAGGACTTTGACAGGCGCTGGAATTACCCAAACTGTGGTGGTGCAATAGACGGAAACATGTGCGCATCACCAAACCCACCAAGAGTGGGTCGGACTACTTCAATTATAAAGGCTACTTTAGCATTGTTCTCATTGCGGTGGTCAATGCAAACTATGAGTTTATTTTCCTGGATGTTGGGAAAAATGGTCGTTGCTCGGATGGTGGGTCGTTGAAAAATACGCGCTTCTATGACAGGCTGAACACCAACTCCATTCATCTGCCGTCTGTGGAGCAAACAAAGAATGGCCTGGGATTTGTGTTTGTGGCAGATGAGGCCTTCGCACTGCACAAACACATAATGAAGCCCTACCCGCAAAGAGTCCTGAACCACGATAGGTGCATTTTTAACTACCGCCTTTCTAGGGCCCGCAGGGTTGTTGAGAATGCATTTGGCATTCCCAGCAATCGGTTCAGGATCTTCCACAAACCCATTAACATGAGGCTGGACAAAATTGACTGTGTAGTAACAGCAAGTTGTATACTACACAACATGCTCTGTCGCAAGGCCACGAGGCAAATGCCTTTGCTGCCAGCAGGACCGGAAGATCCCAACCAGCCAGTGATGACAGAGCCGATTTGCTCGGTGGGACCACCTGCAGCAACTTTACGCGGCACTGCAAGGGCAAAAGAGGTCAGGAAAAAATATAATGCCTTCTTCAATGGGGAAGGAGCTGTGGCATGACAGGAGGAATATATTAGGTAAAAACCATTTAAAAAGCAACTTACCCCTTCGGCCTCCTCCACGTCCAGACTTCCCTCCTCGAACTCGGCCATCACCACAAGGGACTCCTTAGCTGACCTTTTCTCCAGGAGGAAGTTGAGATCTCTGTGGTACCATAGCTGCGGCACATACACCTTGTCTGCACCGGCCCCTGACCTCTTGGACTCTCCACCTTGCGATTTTCTTTCACAAAGACTGTCCGTAGATTGGCGATTTTTCTTTCGGACCCAGGCCACCGAATCAGCAGAGAAGGTGGGCTTGGAGTACTCCACCATGCGGGTATAAGCAGCCTCCCTCTTCTGCTTGTTGCTGTAGTCCGGTGAGGAGGTCAGCCACAGATACTCCTCCTCGCGGTACAGGCAGATGAAGCCGGAAAGAAAATCGCGGTTCTCATAGGACATCTGCAGAATGCAAAAAAAGGAAAATTTCAAAACATGAACAAAGTTCAACTATTCAGGTTAAATAAAGTTTGTTTTCTATTACTGGTGTGAGTTATCTGAAATATGTAGTGAGAATTCATTGGTGCGCAAGGTGCAGCAGCATAACCATGGGATGTGGGTTGCAGTGGCGCAGTATAATGACGTTTAGGGCGCGGTCGCATGAGGCTTGCAGTAGTGCAGCATTTTAGCAGGGGGACCAGTATAATTGTGGGTGCAGCATAATGGTGGGCAGTGGTGGTAAAACAGCAAAATAGTCATTGGTGGGCAGTGGCGCAGTATAATGGCGTTTAGGGTGCGGCCGCATGGGGCTTGCAGTAGTGCAGCATTTTGGGCAGGGGGGCCAGTATAATGGTGGGCAGTGGTGGTAAAACAGCAAAATAGTCATTGGTGGGCAGTGGCGCAGTATAATGGCGTTTTGGGCACGGCCGCATGGGGCTTGCAGTAGTGCATCATTTTGGGCAGGGGGGCCAGTATAATGGTGGGCAGTGGTGGTAAAACAGCAAAATAGTCATTGGTGGGCAGTGGCGCAGTATAATGGCATTTTGGGCACGGCCGCATGGGGCTTGCAGTAGTGCAGCATTTTGGGCATGGGGACTGTATAAACATGGGTAGAGCAGCATAAACGGTGGGCAATGTTGGCAAAAAGAATAATAGTCATTGGTGGTCAGTGGTGCAGTATAATGGCGTTTAGGGCACGGCCGCATGGGGCTTGCAGTGGCACTGCATTTTGGGCATGGGGCCTGTATAAACGTGGGTAGAGCACCATAAACGGTGGGCAGTGTTAAAGGAATAATCATTGGTGGCCAGTGGTATAGCCTGCCTACCTTGTCTGGTGTTTGGGAGCTCAGCAGCGTGCTTGCAGCCTCCTCTCCAGTCATGTGCGCAGTGAGGGGAAGAGGAGTGGCCAGGAAGTCGGCTCCTGTCTTCACATATCGCACATCGCGGTGTGATACATCGAAAGTGGTAAAAAACAGCATGCGATCACGCCGCAATTTGATAAATATTAAGTGCAGCACATACTATCTTGAGACACGAGATTCGACCAGCGCGCCCACGCATCGCATCAAAAGGTACCTATAATGTGCATACAATCTAGAGATGTGCACTTGAAATTTTTCGGGTTTTGTGTTTTGGTTTTGGGTTCGGTTCCGCGGCCGTGTTTTGGGTTCGACCGCGTTTTGGCAAAACCTCACCGAATTTTTTTTGTCGGATTCGGGTGTGTTGGATTCGGGTGTTTTTTTCAAAAAACACTAAAAAACAGCTTAAATCATAGAATTTGGGGGTCATTTTGATCCCAAAGTATTATTAACCTCAAAAACCATAATTTCCACTCATTTTCAGTCTATTCTGAATACCTCACACCTCACAATATTATTTTTAGTCCTAAAATTTGCACCGAGGTCGCTGGATGACTAAGCTAAGCGACCCTAGTGGCCGACACAAACACCTGGCCCATCTAGGAGTGGCACTGCAGTGTCACGCAGGATGGCCCTTCCAAAAAACACTCCCCAAACAGCACATGACGCAAAGAAGAAAAAAAGAGGCGCAATGAGGTAGCTGTGTGAGTAAGATAAGCGACCCTAGTGGCCGACACAAACACCTGGCCCATCTAGGAGTGGCACTGCAGTGTCACGCAGGATGGCCCTTCCAAAAAACACTCCCCAAACAGCACATGACGCAAAGAAGAAAAAAAGAGGCGCAATGAGGTAGCTGTGTGAGTAAGATAAGCGACGCTAGTGGCCGACACAAACACCTGGCCCATCTAGGAGTGGCACTGCAGTGGCACGCAGGATGGCCCTTCCAAAAAACACTCCCCAAACAGCACATGATGCAAAGAAAAATGAAAGAAAAAAGAGGTGCAAGATGGAATTGTCCTTGGGCCCTCCCACCCACCCTTATGTTGTATAAACAGGACATGCACACTTTAACCAACCCATCATTTCAGTGACAGGGTCTGCCACACGACTGTGACTGAAATGACGGGTTGGTTTGGACCCCCACCGAAAAAGAAGCAATTAATCTCTCCTTGCACAAACTGGCTCTACAGAGGCAAGATGTCCACCTCATCATCATCCTCCGATATATCACCGTGTACATCCCGCTCCTCACAGATTATCAATTCGTCCCCACTGGAATCCACCATCTCAGCTCCCTGTGTACTACTTTGTGGAGGCAATTGCTGCTGGTCAATGTCTCCACGGAGGAATTGATTATAATTCATTTTAATGAACATCATCTTCTCCACATTTTCTGGAAGTAACCTCGTACGCCGATTGCTGACAAGGTGAGCGGCGGCACTAAACACTCTTTCGGAGTACACACTTGTGGGAGGGCAACTTAGGTAGAATAAAGCCAGTTTGTGCAAGGGCCTCCAAATTGCCTCTTTTTCCTGCCAGTATAAGTACGGACTGTCTGACGTGCCTACTTGGATGCGGTCACTCATATAATCCTCCACCATTCTTTCAATGGGGAGAGAATCATATGCAGTGACAGTAGACGACATGTCCGTAATCGTTGTCAGGTCCTTCAGTCCGGACCAGATGTCAGCATCAGCAGTCGCTCCAGACTGCCCTGCATCACCGCCAGCGGGTGGGCTCGGAATTCTGAGCCTTTTCCTCGCACCCCCAGTTGCGGGAGAATGTGAAGGAGGAGATGTTGACAGGTCGCGTTCCGCTTGACTTGACAATTTTGTCACCAGCAGGTCTTTGAACCCCAGCAGACTTGTGTCTGCTGGAAAGAGAGATCCAAGGTAGGTTTTAAATCTAGGATCGAGCACGGTGGCCAAAATGTAGTGCTCTGATTTCAACAGATTGACCACCCGTGAATCCTTGTTAAGCGAATTAAGGGCTCCATCCACAAGTCCCACATGCCTAGCGGAATCGCTCCCTTTTAGCTCCTCCTTCAATGCCTCCAGCTTCTTCTGCAAAAGCCTGATGAGGGGAATGACCTGACTCAGGCTGGCAGTGTCTGAACTGACTTCACGTGTGGCAAGTTCAAAAGGTTGCAGAACCTTGCACAACGTTGAAATCATTCTCCACTGCGCTTGAGACAGGTACATTCCACCTCCTATATCGTGCTCAATTGTATAGGCTTGAATGGCCTTTTGCTGCTCCTCCAACCTCTGAAGCATATATAGGGTTGAATTCCACCTCGTTACCACTTCTTGCTTCAGATGATGGCAGGGCAGGTTCAGGCGTTTTTGGTGGTGCTCCAGTCTTCTGTACGTGGTGCCTGTCCTCCGAAAGTGTCCCGCAATTCTTCTGGCCACCGACAGCATCTCTTGCACGCCCCTGTCGTTTTTAAAAAAATTCTGCACCACCAAATTCAAGGTATGTGCAAAACATGGGACGTGCTGGAATTTGCCCATATTTAATGCACACACAATATTGCTGGCGTTGTCCGATGCCACAAATCCACAGGAGAGTCCAATTGGGGTAAGCCATTCCGCGATGATCTTCCTCAGTTGCCGTAAGAGGTTTTCAGCTGTGTGCGTATTCTGGAAACCGGTGATACAAAGCGTAGCCTGCCTAGGAAAGAGTTGGCGTTTGCGAGATGCTGCTACTGGTGCCGCCGCTGCTGTTCTTGCGGCGGGCGTCCATACATCTACCCAGTGGGCTGTCATAGTCATATAGTCCTGACCCTGCCCTGCTCCACTTGTCCACATGTCCGTGGTTAAGTGGACATTGGGTACAACTGCATTTTTTAGGACACTGGTGAGTCTTTTTCTGACGTCCGTGTACATTCTCGGTATCGCCTGCCTAGAGAAGTGGAACCTAGATGGTATTTGGTAACGGGGGCACACTACCTCAACAAATTGTCTAGTTCCCTGTGAACTAACGGCGGATACCGGACGCACGTCTAACACCAACATAGTTGTCAAGGCCTCAGTTATCCGCTTTGCAACAGGATGACTGCTGTGATATTTCATCTTCCTCGCAAAGGACTGTTGGACAGTCAATTGCTTGGTGGAAGTAGTAAAAGTGGGCTTACGACTTCCCCTCTGGGATGACCATCGACTCCCAGCAGCAACAACAGCAGCGCCAGCAGCAGTAGGCGTTACACGCAAGGATGCATCGGAGGAATCCCAGGCAGGAGAGGACTCGTCAGAATTGCCAGTGACATGGCCTGCAGGACTATTGGCATTCCTGGGGAAGGAGGAAATTGACACTGAGGGAGTTGGTGGGGTGGTTTGCGTGAGCTTGGTTACAAGAGGAAGGGATTTACTGGTCAGTGGACTGCTTCCGCTGTCGCCCAAAGTTTTTGAACTTGTCACTGACTTATTATGAATGCGCTGCAGGTGACGTATAAGGGAGGATGTTCCGAGGTGGTTAACGTCCTTACCCCTACTTATTACAGCTTGACAAAGGCAACACACGGCTTGACAAATGTTGTCCGCATTTCTGGTGAAATACTTCCACACCGAAGAGCTGATTTTTTTGGTATTTTCACCAGGCATGTCAACGGCCCTATTCCTCCCACGGACAACAGGTGTCTCCCCGGGTGCCTGACTTAAACAAACCACCTCACCATCAGAATCCCCCTGGTCAATTTCCTCCCCAGCGCCAGCAACACCCATATCCTCCTCATCCTGGTGTACTTCAACACTGACATCTTCAATCTGACTATCAGGAACTGGACTGCGGGTGCTCCTTCCAGCACTTGCAGGGGGCGTGCAAATGGTGGAAGGCGCATGCTCTTCACGTCCAGTGTTGGGAAGGTCAGGCATCGCAAACGACACAATTGGACTCTCCTTGTGGATTTGGGATTTCGAAGAATGCACAGTTCTTTGCGGTGCTTTTGCCAGCTTGAGTCTTTTCATTTTTCTAGCGAGAGGCTGAGTGCTTCCATCCTCATGTGAAGCTGAACCACTAGCCATGAACATAGGCCAGGGCCTCAGCCGTTCCTTGCCACCCCGTGTGGTAAATGGCATATTGGCAAGTTTACGCTTCTCCTCCGACAATTTTATTTTAGATTTTGGAGTCCTTTTTTTTACTAATATTTGGTGTTTTGGATTTTACATGCTCTGTACTATGACATTGGGCATCGGCCTTGGCAGACGACGTTGCTGGCATTTCATCGTCTCGGCCATGACTAGTGGCAGCAGCTTCAGCACGAGGTGGAAGTGGATCTTGATCTTTCCCTAATTTTGGAACCTCAACATTTTTGTTCTCCATATTTTAATAGGCACAACTAAAAGGCACCTCAGGTAAACAATGGAGATGGATGGATACTAGTATACTTATGGATGGACCAGCGACTGCCGACACAGAGGTAGCTACAGCCGTGGACTACCGTACTGTGTCTACTGCTAATATAGACTGGATGATAATGAGATGAAATTAATATATATATATATAATATCACTAGTACTGCAGCCGGACAGGTATATATATTTATTATGTAATGACTGATGACGGACCTGCTGGACACTGTCAGCTCAGCAGCACCGCAGACTGCTACAGTAAGCTACTATAGTAGTATGTATCAAGAAAAAAAAAAAAAAAAAACACGGGTAGGTGGTATACAATTATGGATGGACCAGCGACTGCCGACACAGAGGTAGCTACAGTCGTGGACTACCGTACTGTGTCTGCTGCTAATATAGACTGGATGATAATGAGATGAAATTAATATATATATATATATATATATATATATAATATCACTAGTACTGCAGCCGGACAGGTATATATATTTATTATGTAATGACTGATGATGGACCTGCTGGACACTGTCAGCTCAGCAGCACCGCAGACTGCTACAGTAAGCTACTATAGTAGTATGTATCAAGAAGAAAGAAAAAAAAAAAACACGGGTAGGTGGTATACAATTATGGATGGACCAGCGACTGCCGACACAGAGGTAGCTACAGCCGTGGACTACCGTACTGTGTCTGCTGCTAATATAGACTGGATGATAATGAGATGAAATTAATATATATATATATATATAATATCACTAGTACTGCAGCCGGACAGGTATATATATTTATTATGTAATGACTGATGACGGACCTGCTGGACACTGTCAGCTCAGCAGCACCGCAGACTGCTACAGTAAGCTACTATAGTAGTATGTATAAAGAAGAAGAAAGAAAAAAAACAAAAAACGGGTAGGTGGTATACAATATTATATATATATTATATACAATTATATATATATATATATATATATATATATATATATATATATTAAACTGGTGGTGATTATTAAACTGGTGGTCAGGTCACTTGTCACACTATCAGCAACTTGCAAGTAGTACTCCTAAGCAGACAAACACAATATATATTATACTGGTGGTCAGTGTGGTCACAATGGCAGTGTGGCACTCTGGCAGCAAAAGTGTGCACTGTACGTTATATGTTCTCCTGAGTCCTGCTCTCAGACTCTAACTGCTCCCCACTGTCAGTGTCTCCCCCACAAGTCAGATATACATTATACAGTCACACTATCTATCTATCTATCTATCTATCTATCTATCTATCTATCTATCTATCTATCACTTCAGCAAGTAGTAGTACTCCTCCTAATGCTCCCCAAAATTACTACTGTGTCTCTCTCTACTCTAGTCTCACTCTCTTCTTCTCTTCTCTATAAACGGAGAGGACGCCAGCCACGTCCTCTCCCTAAGAATCTCAATGCACGTGTGAAAATGGCGGCGACGCGCGGCTCATTATATAGAATCCGAGTCTCGCGATAGAATCCGAGCCTCGCGAGAATCCGACAGCGGGATGATGACGTTCGGGCGCGCTCGGGTTAACCGAGCAAGGCGGGAAGATCCGAGTCGCTCGGACCCGTGTAAAAAAACATGAAGTTCGGGCGGGTTCGGTTTCCGAGGAACCGAACCCGCTCATCTCTAATACAATCCCCCGATTTCTCTCACAGATCCAGTCGAAATGGAAGGCTAGTACCGATTAGAGAAGTGACTCCACATTGGCAAAGATCAGGCTACCTCCAGTGCTTTTAAATCCTCTTAGTTTTGCTTCATCTAGGCAGGAGCGTCCAAAGGCAGGTGGGTGGGAAAAAATGTCCAGACCTACTGGATTTCTGGAATTACCTGGAAGGCATAACGACGTTCCCAAAACGTGCATGGCCATGCCACCTCAGCAATTGATGCTGCTTCATTGTAGCTCATAGCTTTTCTGTGTGGAACCACTAAGTCCCTGCACCTACCATTTTTCATAACCATAGTCACATAGGGGTCGTATTCCCCCATCACAGATGTATATATATGGCTTTCAAACAAATGGGACACACAGATTGATTATTGTGAAAGACTGAGGTTAATGCTTTGCAAGTTATAGAAGCATGGTGGGCTTACTGTTCTGCAGACTTGGTCAAAAATGAGCTTTATACATTACGGCCGCTCAGAGGATGTGGTATACGCTCAGTGCTTAGACACTTGGTAATATACAGCCTGTGGGTGCTCTAGAATTGCTCTAATTATTTTTGAGGAGATAAAGAATACTAGATTTAGGGCTCTATTTACTAAGCCTTGGATGGAAATTCAGTGCACGGAGATAAAGTACCAGCCAATCACCTCTTAACTGTTATTTTTCAAACCCAGCCTGTGATATGGCAGTTAGGAGGTGATTGGCTGGTACTTTATCTCTGTGCACTGTATCTCCATCCAAGGCTTAGTAAATAGAGCCCTTAGTCATGGTTATATCTGGCAGGATGGCATTAAAATGATTGAGTGAATGTATTGTATGCTCCATGTTCTTCCTTTGTGTAAACCTGACAGGGAAGGATACATGCTTTGTTAGAATCAAGAAGTGGTTAAAGCGATAAGTGACATGGCAAAATAAATTGATGTTTGTGGACAATGTTATGTTAAATATTAATATTAATCTGACCTGACTGAAAGGGAATGAGTCATTGTCCACTAGAGTGAAGGGTTAAACAGTGAAGTATTGGCGAGATTCCCATAGTGTATCTATTTTTCTCTATAGAACATTATTTTGTTGTAAATTGAAATTAATTATATACAGGACATGTCCGAATGAATGGTTTAATTTTTTGCAAGCTGTAGATCCAAACACAGTGGCATTAGTACTGGCTGTATAGCTTGTGACCTGTACTGTCTGTATGGATTCAGTATGATTTACCAGCGGGCAGGATGCTGGCTGTCAATATCAGGCTCGCTACGCTCGCTGCGCTGCGGGTTCGGTGACTTGCTGTACTCGCCACACGATCTATTCCCGCTCTATGGCCCTCATTCCGAGTTGATCGCTCGCTGCCGTTTTTCACAGCGCAGCGATCAGGGGAAAAAACGGCATTTATGCGCATGTGCATGGTACGCAGCGCGCATGCACTAAGTACTTTCACACAAAAGTTTGCAGTTTTACAGAAGCTCGAGCGACGTTTTCCAGTCGCTCGAGTGTTCGTAGTATGATTGACAGGAAGTGGGTGTTTCTGGGCGGCAACTCTGCGTTTTCAGGAAGTGTGCTAAAAAAACGCAGCCTTGTCAGGCAAAAACGCAGGAGTGGCTGAAGAAACGGGGGAGTAGCTGGCCGAACGCAGGGCGTGTTTGTGACGTCAAACCAGGAACCAAACTGTCTGCAGTGATCGCAAGGAAGGAGTAGGTCTGGAGCTACTGAGAACCGGCATGAAAAGATTTCCGAGCAGTTCTGCTAACCTTTCGGTCGCACTTCTGCTAAGCTAAGATACACTCCCAGAGGGCGGCGGCTTAGCGTGTGCACTGCTGCTAAAAGCAGCTAGCAAGTAAACAACTCGGAATGAGGGCCTATGGGTGCCGTGACTATTCCCACGAATGGGAATAGTCCTGTTGCGCTGGGATTCCGGCTGGAGGCATTGTTGACTGTCGGGATTCCGGCGTTGGTATCCTGACCGCCAGGATCCCAACAACCAGCAAATTAAGTGCATCTCATCTGTATAGCTTGTGACCTAATCAATTTGCTATGGATCTCATAGACTTTCATGGTAACTTTTTTTTCCAGTAATATTCATGAACAGGTTTAACCATACCTCCCAACTGTGCAACGCAGCATGGAGGGACACTATTGCGCGGCGAAGGCGCGCGCCCAAAATTAGGGGGAATTGCCTATTGGAAAGGGGGGTGGCCTCACGACAAGTGTCACAATCGCAAGCCACGCCCCATTTTTGTCATTATGGGGGCATGAACAGCGCTCAGAGAGCTGCTGGCCATGCCCCTGTCCCTCTCTGCCAGGAATAGATGCTGTGCGTATGCCCACAGCATCTATTCACCGCTGCTCTGCTCAGAGCAGCGAGTGACAGGGGGGGAATCTCCCAACTGCCCCCCCCCCCCCACCCGCGGGACACTGCAACCCGCGGGTGGGACAGCGGGACAAACCGTAAAAAACGGCACTGTCCCGCCAAAATCGGGATAGTTGGGAGGTATGGTTTAACAACAAGTGATATTTCTGTCATCACTCATTTCGAATGTTAAATAGTGCTCCACCCAATCAGCTTCTAAATGTCATTTTTGAAACACATGACAGTTAAGAGCTGATTGGCTGGAGCCCCATTTAACATTCGTAACGAGTGATGACAAGAATATCACTATTCCTATTTTGCCAGTGATCCACCATTTCTGATGGCAGCCCTGCCTGCGTTTGCCTATGAAAGGGGCCGCAAAGTAGCATAACAAACTGTGAGAAGTTATGCTTGTAAAAGAACTCAAAAAGGTGCAGAAAGTAGTCAGGGCACTGGTGTATTTATAATAGGTGCAGTGTGTGCGGTGCACACGAACCCCCGGGGTCCAGGGGGGCCCACACCGCACACCCTGCATCCATTATTTTTAATACTTACCCTCCGGAGACCCGCTGCGCAGCAGTGCTGCAAAAATCACTGGGAAAATGGTGCAACGCCATTTTCCCGGAGACCTACGAATGCACTGTAGACTCTAGGGCAGCGCTAGGGAACCTAGTGCCCAGAATCTACACAGCGCTGCCAGCTAGAGAGGAGAGGGCCCAGATGGAGCCTGCACACGGGCCTCCTCTCTAGAAACGCCCCTGAGTCAGGTGGTAGAAAAATAGGAGCTTCATGTGAGAGTAAGGAGTACCTGCACAAAAGAGTAGCTGTGCTTTACATTGTGACATCCATGGATCTCATACATTGGAAAAGTATGAGGCAATGTCCTACAGGGTATGTGCTATAGATCGCCAAGTCTTAAGAAAGGCACACACAAACACAAAAGGCAAAGAATTGGCATAATATGCAGGTATTTGGCAGCTAGCTATACAGTAGCTATATCTGGTTAACTTGTTGAGATGAATCAAAGAGAAATGGTAGGACATGGTAGCAGTGGTGCAAGTATGCGGGTACGCTCGGGTACGGAGTACCCTTAAGAATTTGGCAGCGGGTACGCAGTACCACCTGCCACACACTTTGCTATTGCCACAATTATAAGTGCCACAAAGCAACAAGACCATGGTGCTTGGCAGCATGAAGGCTCCTCCCACTTTGTCAGTTACTGGGATTGCAACAGTGGCTGTATTTTCCTGTTATAATGGAGGCATTACTATATATTGTTATTAAATTGGGGGCATTACTATATATTTCTATTATACTGGAGGTATCACTGTATATTTCTATTATACTGGAGGTATCACTATATATTTTTATTATACTGGAGGCATCACTATATATTTCTATTATACTGGAGGCATCACTATATATTTTTAGCCTTGCCTCCAGAATCCCCCAAAAAAGGGCAGCGTCATGTGGCCACGCCGCTAATGTCATGTAGCCACTCCCACTAGCAGCATCTGGCCATGCCCCATCACAACATATGGCCACGCCCATTTTCCGTCACTCAATACCCATAAGAAAATATTTCTACTTGCACCACTGCATGGTAGGGAAATGAGAGGCATTGTGTCTCATGGGAAATTGAAGCCGTGATAACCTTATGGATGAGCCGTTTAACATCTGATAAATATTTCAGCAATTTAAGGCATTTCTATCAAATATGTGGAAAAATTCCAATCTGATTATTATAGCCTCTCCTACATCTGTCTGAGACTGGGGGAATGAATGAGCTAAGCCTGGAGGTGCCATGTACCATTGGTAGTAAAGTTTTTATGCACATGAAATTATTAACATAAATGTGTATGGGTGCTTAGAATAGAATGAGTTTAAATGTCACATGCAGTTTCCTGCATTGCAGTCATATTAAAAATGCCAGTCAGGCACAGTATTGTATATCATTGCTAACTATGGGGGTCATTCCGAGTTGTTCGCTCGCAAGTGAATTTTAGCAGATTTGCTCATGCTAAGCCGCCGCCTACTGGGAGTGAATCTTAGCATCTTAAAATTGCGAACGATGTATTCGCAATATTGCGATTACACACCTCGTAGCAGTTTCTGAGTTGCTTCAGACTTACTCGGCATCTGCGATCATTTCACTGCTTGTCGTTCCTGGTTTGACGTCACAAACACACCCAGCGTTCGCCCAGACACTCCCCCGTTTCTCCAGCCACTCCTGCGTTTTTTCCGGAAACGGTAGCGTTTTTTCCCACACGCCCATAAAACGGCCTGTTTCCGCCCAGTAACACCCATTTCCTGTCAATCACATTACGATCGCCAGAACGATGAAAATGCCGTGAGTAAAATTCCTAAGTGCATAGCAAATTTACTTGGCGCAGTCGCAGTGCGGACATTGCGCATGCGCATTAAGCGGAAAATCGCTGCGATGCGAAGATTTTTACCGAGCGAACAACTCGGAATGACCCCCTATACTTTTACTTACCACGTATAAACTGTACTTTATGCTATGGGGCCTATTTATTATGGATCGCATATTACATACGTCTGGCCTGCCCCTTATCGCCCAGGATCGCATTGCAACATGCAAACCTATCAGCTGTATGTATTATGCAGCACATGCAGGGACAGGGGCTCCAAAGGAGTCTGTCCCTGCAATGTGCTGTGGTGACTGCCGGTTCTGTGCATCATGCATGGCCAGACAGGCCGTACTGCATACCATAGCAGCCACTTTCAGCCACAAGTGCGCTGAGTAACTGGATGGTTGCTGTATGCAATGCTATTTGCGTATCATGCAGGACAGAACATTGTGCTGCCATTCATTGGCATTACATCGGGTGTTGTGATGACTCATGAGTTGAGTCTGCAATTTTTTTTTAGCCTTATCCTCATTCTACCTCTCCTATTCTCTCTTCTTATGTTCCCCTAGATGCTGACATGTTATGTTTATCTTTTTTTTTTAGTGTAATCTTACTAACATGTATGTTTGTCCATAGACTCAGCATTTTACGAAGAAATTTTCCATTTGTAGACTACTTTTTCTGCAAACTAACCACACTGGTAGGGCTGGAGAAGAAGGCGTGTTTCCTGTCTGATTATGCCTTTTACAAAGCAAGCTGTCCTTGCAATATTTAAATATATTGAGACGGAGCCCTAATGCAAAGACAAAGGGAAGTCCCAATAGTCATAACTAAGGACCAGATTCAATTAGCCCTTAATTAGTCCAGTTAATTACTGTGGGCTAATTGATCGGCCTGGGGATGCTAGAACAGAGATATTCATTAAATGTTCTGATCGCGAGTGCCGCAAGCATGTAAGCCCATAGTTTAGAAAGAAACCTGGATTCCATGGGGGGTATTCAATTGTTTGAAAAGTCAGTTGGGTATCTGTTTTTTCCTATCTAATAGACAGGAAAAAACAGACACCCAACCGACTTTTCAAACAATTGAATTCCCCCCTGTGAATTAATGCGCAAGGAAAAGGTCTGTAATTGAATAGACCTAGGCATTAAAGCCCGAGGTTATCACCCTTTTCACTGCACGGTAAATTACTGTATCTACTTAAATCTAGTGATGAGCGGGTTCGGTTCCTCGGAAACCGAACCCCCCCCCCCCCCCCGAACTTCACCCATTTTACACAAGTCCGAGGCATACTCGGATTCTCCCATATGGCTCGGTTAACCCGAGCGCGCCGGAACATCATCATCCCGCTGTCGTATTCTCGCAAGATTCGGATTCTATATAAGCAGCCGTGCGTCGCCTCCATTTTCACTCGTGCATTGGAAATGTTAGGGAGAGGACGTGGCTGGCGTCCTCTCCGTTTATTCATTGTTGATGCAAATATTTGTGCTTGCTTATATCTTAATTGTGGGGACTGGGGAGCAGCTGTATATTAATATAGGAGGAGTACAGTGCAGAGTTTTGCTGATCAGTGACCACCAGTTTATCCGTTCTCTGCCTGAAAAAAACGCTCCTTATCTGTGCTCAGTGTGCTGCATATATCTGTGCTCACACTGCTTAATTGTGGGGACTGGGGAGCAGCTGTATTATATAGAAGGAGTACAGTGCAGAGTTTTGCTGACAGTGACCACCAGTATACGTTGTCTGCCTAAAAAACACTCCATATCTGTGCTCAGTGTGCTGCATATATCTGTGCTCACACTGCTTTATTGTGGGGACTGGGGACCACCAGTATAATATTATATAGGAGGAGTACAGTGCAGAGTTTTGCTGACCAGTGACCACCAGTATACGTTGTCTGCCTGAAAAACACTCCATATCTGTGCTGCATTGTGTAGTATATAGTAGGAGTACAGTGCATAATTTTGCTGACCACCAGTATATAATATATAGGAGTACGGTACAGAAGGCCACTGTTGTACCTACCTCTGTGTCGTCAAGTATACTATCCATCCATACCTGTGGTACATTTTAGTTTTGCACAGTTTGCTGACCACCAGTATATAATATATAGCATTACGGTACAGTAGGCCACTGCTGTACCTACCTCTGTGTCGTCAAGTATACTATCCATCTACATTCTATACCTGTGGTGCATTTTAGTTTTGCAGTTTGCTGACAGTGACCACCAGTATATATAGCAGTACGGTACGGAAGGCCACTGCTGTACCTACCTCTGTGTCGTCAAGTATACTATCCATCTACATTCTATACCTGTGGTGCATTTTAGTTTTGCAGTTTGCTGACAGTGACCACCAGTATATATAGCAGTACGGTACGGAAGGACACTGCTGTACCTACCTCTGTGTCGTCAAGTATACTATCCATCCATACCTGTGGTGCATTTAAGTTTTGCACAGTTTGATGACCACCAGTATATAATATATAGCATTACGGTACAGTAGGCCACTGCTGTACCTACTTCTGTGTCGTCAAGTATACTATCCATCCATACCTGTGGTGCATTTCAGTTTTGCACAGTTTGCTGACCACCAGTATATAATATATAGCATTACGGTACAGTAGGCCACTGCTGTACCTA
Organism: Pseudophryne corroboree; assembly: GCF_028390025.1. Lineage (NCBI taxonomy): Eukaryota > Metazoa > Chordata > Amphibia > Anura > Myobatrachidae > Pseudophryne > Pseudophryne corroboree. Next base: position 287,791,762 of record NC_086450.1, read on the forward strand.
CCTCTGTGTCGTCAAGTATACTATCCATCTACATTCTATACCTGTGGTGCATTTTAGTTTTGCAGTTTGCTGACACAGTGACCACCAGTATATATAGCAGTACGGTACGGAAGGCCACTGCTGTACCTACCTCTGTGTCATCAAGTATACTATCCATCTACATTCTATACCTGTGGTGCATTTTAGTTTTGCAGTTTGCGGACAGTGACCACCAGTATATATAGCAGTACGGTACTGAAGGCCACTGATGTACCTACCTCTGTGTCGTCAAGTATACTATCCATCTACATTCTATACCTGTGGTGCATTTCAGTTGTGCAGTTTGCTGACACAGTGACCACCAGTATATATATCAGTATGGTACGGAAGGCAACTGCTGTACCTACCTCTGTGTCGTCAAGTATACTATCCATCTACATTCTATACCTGTGGTGCATTTTAGTTTTGCAGTTTGCTGACACAGTGACCACCAGTATATATAGCAGCACGGTACGGAAGGCCACTGCTGTACCTACCTCTGTGTCGTCAAGTATACTATCCATCTACATTCTATACCTGTGGTGCATTTTAGTTTTGCAGTTTGCTGACACAGTGACCACCAGTATATATAGCAGTACGGTACGGAAGGACACTGCTGTACCTACCTCTGTGTCGTCAAGTATACTATCCATCCATACCTGTGGTGCATTTAAGTTTTGCACAGTTTGCTGGCCACCAGTATATAATATATAGCATTACGGTACAGTAGGCCACTGCTGTACCTACCTCTGTGTCGTCAAGTATACTATCCATCCATACCTGTGGTGCATTTCAGTTTTGCACAGTTTGCTGACCACCAGTATATAATATATAGCATTACGGTACAGTAGGCCACTGCTGTACCTACCTCTGTGTCGTCAAGTATACTATCCATCTACATTCTATACCTGTGGTGCATTTTAGTTTTGCAGTTTGCTGACAGTGACCACCAGTGTATATAGCAGTACGGTACGGAAGGCCACTGCTGTACCTACCTCTGTGTCATCAAGTATACTATCCATCTACATTCTATACCTGTGGTGCATTTTAGTTTTGCAGTTTGCTGACAGTGACCACCAGTATATATAGCAGTACTGTACGGAAGGCCACTGATGTACCTACCTCTGTGTCGTCAAGTATACTATCCATCTAGATTCTATACCTGTGGTGCATTTCAGTTGTGCAGTTTGCTGACACAGTGACCACCAGTATATATAGCAGTACGGTACGGAAGGCCACTGCTGTACCTACCTCTGTGTCGTCAAGTCTACTATCCATCTACATTCTATACCTGTGGTGCATTTTAGTTTTGCAGTTTGCTGACAGTGACCACCAGTATATATAGCAGTACGGTACGGAAGGCCACTACTGTACCTACCTCTGTGTCGTCAAGTATACTATCCATCTAGATTCTATACCTGTGGTGCATTTCAGTTGTGCAGTTTGCTGACACAGTGACCACCAGTATACATAGCAGTACGGTACGGAAGGCCACTGCTGTACCTACCTCTGTGTCGTCAAGTATACTATCCATCTAGATTCTATACCTGTGGTGCATTTCAGTTGTGCAGTTTGCTGACACAGTGACCACCAGTATATATAGCAGTACGGTACGGAAGGCCACTGCTGTACCTACCTCTGTGTCGTCAAGTATACTATCCATCTAGATTCTATACCTGTGGTGCATTTTAGTTTTGCATTTTGCTGACAGTGACCACCAGTATATATAGCAGTACAGTACGGAAGGCCACAGCTCTACCTACCTCTGTGTCGTCAAGTATACTATCTATCTAGATTCTATACCTGTGGTGCATTTCAGTTGTGCGCAGTATATATAGTAGTAGGCCATTGCTATTGATACTGGCATATAATTCCACACATTAAAAAATGGAGAACAAAAATGTGGAGGGTAAAATAGGGAAAGATCAAGATCCACTTCCAGCTCGTGCTGAAACTGCTGCCACTAGTCATGGCCGAGACGATGAAATGCCATCAACGTCGTCTGCCAAAGCCGATGCCCAATGTCATAGTAGAGAGCATGTAAAATCCAAAAAACAAAAGTTCAGTAAAATGACCCAAAAATCAAAATTGACAGCGTCTGATGAGAAGCGTAAACTTGCCAATATGCCATTTACGACACGGAGTGGCAAGGAACGGCTGAGGCCCTGGCCTATGTTCATGGCTAGTGGTTCAGATTCACATGAGGATGGAAGCACTCATCCTCTCGCTAGAAAAATGAAAAGACTTAAGCTGGCAAAAGCACAGCAAAGAACTGTGCATTCTTCTAAATCACAAATCCCCAAGGAGAGTCCAATTGTGTCGGTTGCGATGCCTGACCTTCCCAACACTGGATGGGAAGAGCTTGCGCCTTCCACCATTTGCACGCCCCCTGCAAGTGCTGGAAGGAGCACCCGCAGTCCAGTTCCTGATAGTCAAATTGAAGATGTCAGTGTTGAAGTACACCAGGATGAGGATATGGGTGTTGCTGGCGCTGGGGAGGAAATTGACAAGGAGGATTCTGATGGTGAGGTGGTTTGTTTAAGTCAGGCACCCGGGGAGACACCTGTTGTCCGTGGGACGAATATGGCCATTGACATGCCTGGTCAAAATACAAAAAAAATCAGCTCTTCGGTGTGGAATTATTTCAACATAAATGCGGACAACAGGTGTCAAGCCGTGTGTTGCCTTTGTCAAGCTGTAATAAGTAGGGGTAAGGACGTTAACCACCTCGGAACATCCTCCCTTATACGTCACCTGCAGCGCATTCATCATAAGTCAGTGACAAGTTCAAAAACTTTGGAAGCAGTCCACTGACCACTAAATCCCTTCCTCTTGTAACCAAGCTCCTGCAAATTACACCACCAACTCCCTCAGTGTCAATTTCCTCCTTAGACAGGAAAGCCAATAGTCCTGCAGGCCATGTCACTGGCAAGTCTGACGAGTCCTCTCCTGCATGGGTTTCCTCCGATGCATCCTTGAGTGTAACGCCTACTGCTGCTGGCGCTGCTGTTGTTGCTGCTGGGAGTCGATCGTCATCCCAGAGGGGAAGTCGGAAGACCACTTGTACTACTTCCAGTAAGCAATTGACTGTCCAACAGTCCTTTGTGAGGAAGATGAAATATCACAGCAGTCATCCTGCTGCAAAGCGGATAACTCAGGTCTTGTCAGCCTGGGTGGTGAGAAACGTGGTTCCGGTATCCATCGTTAATTCAGAGGCAACTAGAGACTTGATTGAGGTACTGTGTCCCCTGTACCAAATACCATCTAGGTTCCATTTCTCTAGGCAGGCGATACCGAAAATGTACACAGATGTCAGAAAAAAGAGTCACCAGTGTCCTAAAAAATGCAGGTGTACCCAATGTTCACTTAACCACGGACATGTGGACAAGTGGAGCAGGGCAGACTCGGGACTATATGACTGTGAAAGCCCACTGGGTAGATGTATTGCCTCCCGCAGCAAGAACAGCAGCGGCGGCACCAGTAGCAGCATCTCGCAAACGCCAACTCGTTCCTAGGCAGGCTTCGCTTTGTATCACCGCTTTCCATAAGAGGCACACAGCTAAAAACCTCTTACGGAAACTGAGGAACATCATCGCAGAATGGCTTACCCCAATTGGACTCTCCTGGGGATTTGTGACATCGGACAACGCCAGCAATATTGTACGTGCATTACATCTGGGCAAAGTCCAGCACGTCCCATGTTTTGCACATACATTGAATTTGGTGGTGCAAAATTATTTAAAAAACGACAGGGGCGTGCAAGAGATGCTGTCGGTGGCCCGAAGAATTGCGGGCCACTTTCAGCATTCAGCCACCGCGTGCCGAAGACTGGAGCACCACCAAACATTCCTGAACCTGCCCTGCCATCATCTGAAGCAAGAGGTGGTACGAGGTGGAATTCAACCCTCTATATGCTTCAGAGGATGGAGGAGCAGCAAAAGGCCATTCAAGCCTATACATCTGCCCACGATATAGGCAAAGGAGGGGGAATGCACCTGACTCAAGCGCAGTGGAGAATGATTTCAACGTTGTGCAAGGTTCTGCAACCCTTTGAACTTGCCACACGTGAAGTCAGTTCAGACACTGCCAGCCTGAGTCAGGTCATTCCCCTCATCAGGCTTTTGCAGAAGAAGCTGGAGACATTGAAGAAGGAGCTAAAACAGAGCGATTCCGCTAGGCATGTGGGACTTGTGGATGGAGCCCTTAATTCGCTTAACCAGGATTCACGTGTGGTCAATCTGTTGAAATCAGAGCACTACATTTTGGCCACCGTGCTCGATCCTAGATTTAAAACCTATGTTGTATCTCTCTTTCCGGCAGCCACAAGTCTGCAGAGGTTCAAAGACCTGCTGGTGAGAAAATTGTCAAGTCAAGCGGAACGTGACCCGTCAACAGCTCCTCCTTCACATTCTCCCGCAACTGGTGGTGCGAGGAAAAGGCTAAGATTTCCGAGCCCACCCGCTGGCGGTGATGCAGGGCAGTCTGGAGCGAGTGCTGGCATCTGGTCCGGACTGAAGGACCTGGCAACGATTACTGACATGTCGTCTACTGTCACTGCATATGATTCTGTCACCATTGAAAGAATGGTGGAGGATTATATGAGTGACCGCATCCAAGTAGGCACGTCAGACAGTCCGTACGTATACTGGCAGGAAAAAGAGGCAATTTGGAGGCCCTTGCACAAACTGGCTTTATTCTACCTAAGTTGCCCTCCCTCCAGTGTGTACTCCGAAAGAGTGTTTAGTGCAGCCGCTCACCTTGTCAGCAATCGGCGTACGAGGTTACTTCCAGAAAATGTGGAGAAGATGATGTTCATCAAAATGAATTATAATCAATTCCTCCGTGGAGACATTCACCAGCAATTGCCTCCAGAAAGTACACAGGGATCTGAGATGGTGGATTCCAGTGGGGACGAATTAATAATCTGTGAGGAGGGGGATGTACACAGTGAAACGGGTGAGGAATCGGAGGATGATGATGAGGTGGACATCTTGCCTCTGTAGAGCCAGTTTGTGCAAGGAGAGATTGATTGCTTCTTTTTTGGTGGGGGCCCAAACCAACCAGTCATTTCAGTCACAGTCGTGTGGCAGACCCTGTCGCTGAAATGATGGGTTCGTTAAAGTGTGCATGTCCTGTTTATACAACATAAGGGTGGGTGGGAGGGCCCAAGGACAATTCCATCTTGCACCTCTTTTTTCTTTCATTTTTCTTTGCATCGTGCTGTTTGGGGACAATTTTTTTGAAGTGCCATCCTGTCTGACACTGCAGTGCCACTCCTAGATGGGCCAGGTGTTTGTGTCGGCCACTTGGGTCGCTTAGCCACACAGCTACCTCATTGCGCCTCTTTTTTTCTTTGCATCATGTGCTGTTTGGGGACTATTTTTTTTTTAAGTGCCATCCTGCCTGACACTGCAGTGCCACTCCTAGATGGGCCAGGTGTTTGTGTCGGCCACTTTTGTCGCTTAGCTTAGCCATCCAGCGACCTCTGTGCAAATTTTAGGACTAAAAATAATATTGTGAGGTGTTCAGAATAGACTGGAAATGAGTGGAAATTATGGTTATTGAGGTTAATAATACTATGGGATCAAAATGACCCCCAAATTCTATGATTTAAGCTGTTTTTTAGGGTTTTTTGAAAAAAACACCCGAATCCAAGACACACCCGAATCTGACAAAAAATTTACGGTGAGGTTTTGCCAAAACGCGTCCGAATCCAAAACACGACCGCAGAACCGAATCCAAAACCAAAACACAAAACCCGAAAAATGTCCGGTGCACATCACTACTTAAATCCAGCCCTAAGAATTGTAGAAAATGATGGCTGCTGGTACTTCAGAAGTATAAAAACATTCACATACAAATATGAATTTATTAACAAATTATTACTAAATTGGAGCTGAGTAATACGCTTCTTTCAGATAGTTGTGGTTCAGTAGAGGGTACCAGGTGGTGAGTGTGGGTGCTGAGGCACATTCTATATTTTGCACTGATTTCTAAAGCAAACTATAGAGGGAGAGCTATATTCAGCCTTTTAAATAGGTAAGTGGAGAAGCTGTTCATAGCAACCAATTAGATTCTAGTTATTATGTATGGCAGCTAGAATCTGATTGGTTGTAAGGGCAAGTTCTTCACTAATACCCCTTTTCCACTAGCTCAAAAAACACGGGTAAATGCACAGGGGCGCGCATTTACCCGTGTTTTTTGCAAGTGGAAAAGGGTAAACCCGGATCAAGTGACCCGTGAATCCTACCCGGCTATTTACCTGGGTAGGACACGGGACTGATCCGGGTAGGGTTGTAGTGTAAACGGGAGCAGTGTCGATGCGACACGGCTCCCATTTACACTGTATGGAAGGGCGGCGCTGGGAGATCATGTGATCTCCCTGCGCCGCCCCTACCGCGTCACTAGAAGCGTCACCAACCCGGCATATGCCGGGTTGTGACTGCTGATGGGAAAAGGGCCGAGCACGGGTCGCAGCAGGGGGCAGCTCCCGTGTCAGGCTCCCGGCTGCGACCCGTGCTCGTAAGTGGAAAAGGGGTATGTATCCAGGATAAAGCAGCAACCACTATTTCCTGCATTTTTAGAATATGTTTGGATTTATGCCTACTTATTCATCTGGTGCTTTAATTGCTGCATTTTGCCCAATCAGACTTTCTGCATGTGACACTTGGACACTTTTAGCAATTAAAGGAAATGCTGACCCTACCTTTCTTTAGTTTTCCACACCAGGTTATTGGGCAGTTACACAGTTGAATGCGTGCCCATTTGCAGATCCAGAACGTTGCTAACAGAAGACAAAAGAAAGGAAATTAATTTGACAGTGCGATGATTGCCATTCTCACAGAGAAGTGCGTTCACCTTGCAGTAACTGTGAGGAGAGCTGCTAAACACGATAAAGAGGTGTGGGCTATTAGGAAAGTATAGGGAAAACATGGGTCAATTTTAAGTATTGTTTGATTTATTTTATAGACAATGGAAGGAGATCCTGTACCAATAATAATGTAAATAAATATTTAAGGGACCTTACAGATATGTATAACAAACAGAGTGTATTGTATTGGGATCTGGTCAGGATCCCGGCAATCAAAATGCAGACACCGGAATCTCGACACTGCTCAGAATGTAGGCCCCCATTAGGGAGGTTAGGTTTAGGCTATCGGAAGGGGATGGTAGGTGTAAGTGCCCCCGGGGAGGGTTAGGGTTACGCTGCAGGGGAGGGAGGGTCAGATTTAGGCTCTGGGAAGGGGGGGGGGGTTAGGTTTAGGTGTCACTGGGTAGGGTTAAGGTTAGGCTGCATGGGGGTAGGGCTAGTTTAGGCTGCGGGTAGGAAAAGTTAGCGTTAGAGAGGCATTGGGGAAAGATAACTACACTTACCTTTCTCCTGTCAGGATTCCCATCCTCGCGATGCCGTGGTTGGTCTTTTGACCGCTGGCATTTCATATTGCATTTACACCTGAACATATTGTGTTGGTGCTCCCCACTGATTCACAGGGATCAACTGGCCCACAGGGATACATGGGAAACCCCCGGTGGGCCCCACCCACAGGGCCCCCCTACTCTATGGATCAGGTTTCAGACTGTGCACTTGAATTATACGTTATACATATGTTACTCTATACTGCACAGGATTGTGGTATATTCTATAAAGCACATTACTGTTATTAATCTGGTACATTATCATGATGCACTAGCAGTATTTACTATGTAAATTAATCAAGTGGTTCAGACAATGCACTCTATAATGGTTAGCCAAGCCTCTGTGGCAGCTGGTCACATACCCTCTGGAAACTAGCTACACCCCTAAACATGACCCCTACTACTGCATTCTCCCGGTGGGCCCATCATGCCCCAGTCCAACACTGCTGATTCATGCATTTATACCAATGGAAGCAAAAGGGAATCCGTTACAAAGAAGGTGCACTCAATTCCTTCATAATAAAATTTATAAGCAACTTTTATTAGATATACTTTAAAAAGGTAACAATACACTAATTTCACAAAGTAAATACTATTTATATATTGATTATATATCGTTTTAATATCTGATGTATCAAGTATGTCCTATAAAAGGGTTCTTGCACGCGAAATATAAAGAATATAAACAATAAGAATAACATGATAGATAGAAAAAGAAAGAGAAAATTGCAGGAAATAAAGCTGCCTCTGAAGAAACAACCAGTCCTTTTAGGTTGAGAAACGCATCAGGATGCTTAAGAGAAATTTACCCACTGCTGGCTGTAACAAGTATCATACCTGACCAGCTCCGCTGTAAGTCTAAACATTTATTTTCCAACAAAGCACAAGTTCGGATCAATTGTTCAGCCACCAAATCCCCAACATATGGCAGTCAGGCTGGAGCCAGCACACTGCTGAATATCACGACCGGCTCCGATGATTACGGACAAACACTGTTTGCAGCCAGAGCCGGCCTTAGGTATAGGCAAACTAAACAATTGCCTAGGGCATCTGGTATGCCTAGGGGCACAATCATATAATTTTAATCAGCAGAAGCTGCTTGTGTATCCTAGCCACATAGCAATGCAAATAATAAATATAGGCACCCGACATTAGCAAAGCAGCCAGTTGACTCACGCCAGGATCTATATGTGCCATTATGTGTATAAGGACATTAATAATGTGTAACATATGTGTAAAGGGCACTATGTGTGTCATTATGTGTAGAAGGGCACTAATAATGTGCGGCATATGTGTAAGGGACATTCTGTTTGTCATTATGTGTATAAGGGCATTAACAATGTGCAGCATATGTGTAGGGTAAATTATGTGTATAAGGGCATTAATAAAGGTTGGAATAATATGTAAGGCGCATTATGTTTATAAGGACATTAATAATGGGTGTCATATGTGTAAGGGGCATTACTGTGTGGTATTGTGTATAAATGCATTACCAATGTGTAGCATTATGTGTATAAGGTGCTCTACTGTGTGGCGTAACATATAGAAAGGTTACTACTGTGTGGTCTAATTTGAATAAAGAGCAATATCGTGTGGTGTGCCAGTTTACATCCTAATGAATCAACTATTACATTAATCCACCATACAGACAGACAATACCCTATTATTCAATCCAGGATCTGCCTTTTATACATCAAATTTTAAACCACCTTTTTAAGCAGTATATACTGGATCAGCTTGGATTCTATTGGGGAATCATCACCTTGTGATACTACTAGTTTATTTTTATGAATTTCTCTGTGTGGCCACACTAAAGGGACTGTATTGATACAATTGTTACTAAATTGAAGTTAGATACTAATGTATCATAAACCACTGAAGCGCGCTATATTATCTAGAATATGTTGACAGACAAGTAAGAGAATTATATAATTTATATTTCATATCAATAATTTTTTAAAGAAATTAAAAATATTTGTTAATCTTCATCCACTTTGCGCTTGAAGTTCTTTTGTACTATAGCTAGGGAAAGGACAGCACTGAAAGACAAGAGCATAAGTTTGAATCTGCGAGGGTGAATGGTGATCGGTGGAGCTTTAGAGTCAAGAGCAGAAGTGATGGATGCATTGTATAGGGAAGTGGCTTGTTCAGGGCATGAGAGAGAGAGAGAGAATAGTATTGAGAAGGGAGTCGAACAGGGAGGATAGGGATCAGAGGCGTATCTAGGGTAGGGCGAGTGGGGCACGTGCCCTGGGCGCCTTGGCAGGCCCAGGAGAGGAGAGGGGGCGCCGCCGGCGGCCAGGGCATCATGCCCCACTCGCCCCCGTCAACCCGAAATGTGAGGGGAGGAGAGCGCACGGTCTCTCCCTCCCCGCCGCTGAAAGCCCTAGCAGCGTTGCCAGCAGCGCTGCTGTGTCCGGTCTCCGGCGTTAGCCAATCAGAGCTTGTGGACCGGCTCCTGATTGGCTCCCGGTCCGCGAGCTCTGATTGGCTAGCGAACCGGCGCCAGACAGCCGCCGGAGACCTGGAGCGGTGAGGGGAAGGAGAGGTGCTGCGCTGCGCTCTCCTCCCCTCACATATCATCAACAAGTGGTGAGTGACCGGGGGGGGGGGGGGGCGGTGGCACAGTGGGGCATGTATCTGGCACTAAATGGGGCATGTAACTGGCACTGAGTGGGGCATGTAACTGGCGCTGAGTGGGGCATGTATCTGGCACTAAATGGTGCATGTAACTGGCACTGGGTGGGGCATGTATCTGGCACTGAGTGGGGCATGTATCTGGCACTGTGGGGCAATGTATCTGGCACTGAGTGGGGCATGTATCTGGCACTGTGGGGCATGTATCTGGCACTGTGGGGCAATGTAACTGGCACTGTGGACAATGTATCTGGCACTGTGGGGCATGTAACTGGCACTGTGGGGCATGTATCTGGCACTGTGGGGCAATGTAACTGGCACTGTGGGGCATGTATCTGGCACTGTGGGGCAATGTAACTGGCACTGTGGGGCAATGTAACTGGCACTGTGGGGCATGTATCCGGCACTGTGGGGCATGTATCCGGCACTGTGGGGCATTGTATCTGGCACTGTGGGGCAATGTATCTGGCACTGTGGGGAAATGTATCTGGCACTGTGGGACATGTATCCGGCACTGTGGGGCAATGTAACTGGCACTGTGGGGCAATGTAACTGGCACTGTGGGGCATGTAACTGGCACTGTGGGGCAATGTAACTGGCACTGTGGGGCAATGTAACTGGCACTGTGGGGCAATGTATCTGGCACTGTGGGGCAATGTATCTGGCACATTGGGGCATGTATCCGGCACTGTGGGGCATTGTATCTGGCACTGTGGGGCAATGTATCTGGCACTGTGGGCCATTTTCATTGGCCACACCCCTTCTGGAGTGTGGCCACGCCCATTTTTCCAACGCACGTGCCTTTGGCGCGCGCACATGCTTCTTTTTGTGTGTATTTTTTTTTGGGGGGGGGGGGGGGGCGCCATTTTCCATCTTGCCCTGGGCTCCGAAAACCCTAGCTACGCCTCTGATAGGGTTAAGGTGTCAATAGCATCAATGTTACACTAAGTGATGGTAGCATTAGTAGGTAAAGATGGGAAAGCGGAGAGAGATAAGCTAAAAGAGAGCAGGTGCTGGTTAGAGAGGGGAAAAGGGGAGTTGGAGAAATCAGAAATATCACAATGGTGAGGGAAAACCAGATCCAGTGAGCTCCCATTCACATGGGAGGGTGAGGAGGTCTACTGGGAGAGACCAAGTGAAGAGGTGAGGTTTAGGAGTTTAGAGGCAGCGGATTTTGTGGGATATCAATGGGGAAGTTGAAATCACCTAAGGTAATGGAGGGAATGTCAGAAGAGAGAAAGGGAGGAAGCCAGGGAGCAAAGCTGTCGAGGAATTTGGAGGAAATGCCAGGGGACAGTAAATGACAGCAACTCGAAGATTAGTAGGTTGGTAGAGGCGTATAGCATGGATCTCAAATGTAGAGAATGTATGGGATGATTCTGGAGGTATGTGAGGTAGGGGTTTCCAAATGTTTTCTTTAGAGTGATTGTCGCCAGCCCATGGAGGATGCATAATTGTATGTAACAAGCTGTAGTCTGCCTCAAACAAAGTGCAGTTTACAGTATGTAATACAGTACTACAGAGTATGACGGCCCAATAATCACGGTTAGCCTCTTCCCAGATTCTCTCTCTGGTGCAAAGACTGAGCACTCAGAGCCACAGACACACATACTGGTTTTTAAGTGTGAAAATTGTCCAAGTACATAGCAGAATTGATCTTTTTCTGAGTGGCGATTCCAATTTTCATATTACGGTACATTCAAATATATTATATTCTTATTGTTTGGGCTTTTTATGTTAATAGTTATAAAGGAATGTTTAACATAGAAAATAATTACAGTAGAACAAAGCTCAGTAAACATATCATGTAGGGAATTCTAGTGCACTATGGTCACCTATACCATGTACTATAGTCACCTATACAGTAGTGCATATGATATGTTTGGTGGACAATGATTAACAGTTAACTGTCCATAGAAATTATTTTACAATGCTGGCAACTTTAGGAGCCATATGCTGCATGTTATATGCTGTTTCGGGCATATATTCTTTCTGGGAAATCACATTATATAATGTTTCTCATTAAACAGTAACGTTACATTTCTGGGCTTCCTGTTGCTGTTTCTTATTTTGCTCTAGTGATATACAGTATGAAATAGACAATGATATTCACATCATTACAATGAAATAATTTTGGTTTTAAACAGTCATAGAACACTTAAGCATCCTGTGCCACTATGGCTACTGTGGAACCACAAGCCCCCTCAGCTGACAATTCATTATGGCATTTGTGGTTCTAGAGCAGCTTGAGAACCAGTTAACCTAGGCTTTACTTTTGGAAAAGCCATACAATCATTATTAGAGGCATCACTTTACTTTTTACCATTATATCATTTTACTGTAGCCTAAGTCTTTAAAAAAAATAAGAATTTACTTACCGATAATTCTATTTCTCGGAGTCCGTAGTGGATGCTGGGGTTCCTGAAAGGACCATGGGGAATAGCGGCTCCGCAGGAGACAGGGCACAAAAAGTAAAGCTTTCCGATCAGGTGGTGTGCACTGGCTCCTCCCCCTATGACCCTCCTCCAAGCCTCAGTTAGGTACTGTGCCCGGACGAGCGTACACAATAAGGGAGGAATTTTGAATCCCGGGTAAGACTCATACCAGCCACACCAATCACACCGTACAACTTGTGATCAAACCCAGTTAACAGTATGATAACAGAGGAGCCTCTGAAAGATGGCTTCCTAAACAATAACCCGAATTAGTTAACAATAACTATGTACAATTATTGCAGATAATCCGCACTTGGGATGGGCGCCCAGCATCCACTACGGACTCCGAGAAATAGAATTATCGGTAAGTAAATTCTTATTTTCTCTATCGTCCTAGTGGATGCTGGGGTTCCTGAAAGGACCATGGGGATTATACCAAAGCTCCCAAACGGGCGGGAGAGTGCGGATGACTCTGTAGCACCGAATGAGAGAACTCCAGGTCCTCCTTAGCCAGAGTATCAAATTTGTAAAATTTTACAAACGTGTTCTCCCCTGACCACGTAGCTGCTCGGCAAAGTTGTAATGCCGAGACCCCTCGGGCAGCCGCCCAAGATGAGCCCACCTTCCTTGTGGAGTGGGCCTTTACAGATTTAGGCTGTGGCAGGCCTGCCACAGAATGTGCAAGTTGGATTGTGCTACAGATCCAACGAGCAATCGTCTGCTTAGACGCAGGAGCACCCATCTTGTTGGGTGCATACAATATAAACAACAAGTCAGATTTTCTGACTCCAGCTGTCCTTGCAATATATATTTTTAATGCTCTGACAACGTCCAGTAACTTGGAGTCCTCCAAGTCACTTGTAGCCGCAGGCACTACAATAGGCTGGTTCAGATGAAATGCTGACACCACCTTAGGGAGAAAATGCGGACGAGTCCGCAGTTCTGCCCTGTCCGAATGGAAAATCAGATATGGGCTTTTGTAAGATAAAGCTGCCAGTTCTGACACTCTCCTGGCCGAAGCCAGGGCTAGTAACATGGTCACTTTCCATGTGAGATATTTTAAATCCACCTTTTTTAGTGGTTCAAACCAATGAGATTTTAGAAATTCCAAAACCACATTGAGATCCCACGGTGCCACTGGAGGCACCACAGGAGGCTGTATATGCAGCACTCCCTTAACAAAAGTCTGGACTTCAGGAACTGAAGCCAATTCTTTTTGAAAGAAAATCGACAGGGCCGAAATTTGAACCTTAATAGATCCCAATTTGAGACCCATAGACAATCCTGATTGCAGGAAATGTAGGAATCGACCCAGTTGAAATTCCTCCGTCGGAGCACTCCGATCCTCGCACCACGCAACATATCTTCGCCAAATGCGGTGATAGTGTTGCACGGTTACTTCCTTCCTTGCTTTAATCAAAGTAGGAATGACTTCTTCCGGCATGCCTTTTTCCTTTAAGATCCGGCGTTCAACCGCCATGCCGTCAAACGCAGCCGCGGTAAGTCTTGAAACAGACAGGGACCCTGCTGAAGCAAGTCCCTCCTTAGAGGTAGAGGCCACGGATCTTCCGTGATCATCTCTTGAAGTTCCGGGTACCAAGTCCTTCTTGGCCAATCCGGAACCACTAGTATCGTTCTTACGCCTCTTTGCCGTATAATTCTCAATACTTTTGGTATGAGAGGCAGAGGAGGAAACACATACACTGACTGGTACACCCAAGGCGTTACCAGCGCGTCCACAGCTATTGCCTGCGGATCTCTTGACCTGGCGCAATACCTGTCCAGTTTTTTGTTGAGGCGAGACGCCATCATGTCCACCATTGGTCTTTCCCAACGGGTTACCAGCATGTGGAAGACTTCCGGATGAAGTCCCCACTCTCCCGGGTGAAGGTCGTGTCTGCTGAGGAAGTCTGCTTCCCAGTTGTCCACTCCCGGGATGAACACTGCTGACAGTGCTATCACATGATTCTCTGCCCAGCGAAGAATCCTTGCAGCTTCTGCCATTGCACTCCTGCTTCTTGTGCCGCCCTGTCTGTTTACATGGGCGACTGCCGTGATGTTGTCCGACTGGATCAACACCGGTTTTCCTTGAAGCAGAGGTTCTGCCTGGCTTAGAGCATTGTAGATTGCTCTTAGTTCCAGAATGTTTATGTGAAGAGACGTTTCCAGGCTCGTCCACACTCCCTGGAAGTTTCTTCCTTGTGTGACTGCTCCCCAGCCTCTCAGGCTGGCGTCCGTGGTCACCAGGATCCAATCCTGTATGCCGAATCTGCGGCCCTCCAATAGATGAGCACTCTGCAACCACCACAGAAGAAATACCCTTGTCCTTGGAGACAGGGTTATCCGCTGGTGCATCTGAAGATGCGACCCTGACCATTTGTCCAACAGATCCCTCTGGAAAATTCGTGCATGGAATCTGCCGAATGGAATTGCTTCGTAAGAAGCCACCATTTTTCCCAGGACTCTTGTGCATTGATGTACAGACACCTTTCCTGGTTTTAGGAGGTTCCTGACAAGCTCGGATAACTCCTTGGCTTTTTCCTCCGGGAGAAAAACCTTTTTCTGAACCGTGTCCAGAATCATCCCTAGGAACAGCAGACGAGTTGTCGGCATTAACTGGGATTTTGGAATATTCAGAATCCAGCCGTGCTGTTTTAGCACTTCTTGAGACAGTGCTAATCCCCTCTCTAGCTGTTCTCTGGACCTTGCCCTTATTAGGAGATCGTCCAAGTATGGGATAATTAATACGCCTTTTCTTCGAAGAAGAATCATCATCTCGGCCATTACCTTTGTAAAGACCCGAGGTGCCGTGGACAATCCGAACGGCAGCGTCTGAAACTGATAGTGACAGTTTTGTACAACGAACCTGAGGTACCCCTGGTGTGAGGGGTAAATTGGAACGTGGAGGTACGCATCCTTGATGTCCAAGGACACCATAAAGTCCCCTTCTTCCAGGTTCGCTATCACTGCTCTGAGTGACTCCATTTTGAACTTGAACTTCTTTATGTACAGGTTCAAGGACTTCAGATTTAGAATAGGTCTTACCGAGCCGTCCGGCTTCGGTACCACAAATAGAGTGGAATAATACCCCTTTCCCTGTTGTAGAAGAGGTACCTTGACTATCACCTGCTGAGAGTACAGCTTGTGAATGGCTTCCAAAACCGTCTCCCTTTCTGAGGGGGACGTTGGTAAAGCAGACTTCAGGAAACGGCGAGGCGGATCTGTCTCTAGTTCCAACCTGTACCCCTGAGATATTATCTGCAGGATCCAGGGATCTACCTGCGAGTGAGCCCACTGCGCGCTGAAATTCTTGAGACGACCGCCCACCGCCCCCGAGTCCGCTTGAGAAGCCCCAGCGTCATGCTGAGGCTTTTGTAGAAGCGGGGGAGGGCTTCTGTTCCTGGGAAGGAGCTGCCTGTTGGTGTCTCTTCCCCCTTCCTCTGCCTCGTGGCAGATATGAATATCCCTTTGCTCTCTTGTTTTTAAAGGAACGAAAGGGCTGCGGTTGAAAAGTCGGTGTCTTTTTCTGTTGGGGAGTAGCTTGAGGTAAAAAGGTGGATTTCCCGGCTGTAGCCATGGCCACCAAATCTGATAGACCGACTCCAAATAACTCCTCCCCTTTATACGGCAAAACTTCCATATGCCGTTTTGAGTCCGCATCGCCTGACCACTGTCGCGTCCATAAACTTCTTCTGGCCGAAATGGACATAGCACTTACCCGTGATGCCAGTGTGCAGATATCCCTCTGTGCATCACGCATATAAAGAAATGCATCCTTTATTTGCTCTAAAGACAGTAAAACATTGTCCCTATCCAGGGTATCAATATTTTCAATCAGGGACTCTGACCAAGCTACTCCAGCACTGCACATCCAGGCTGTCGCTATAGCTGGTCGTAGTATAACACCTGTATGTGTGTATATACTTTTTTGGATATTTTCCATCCTCCTATCTGCTGGATCTTTAAGTGCGGCCGTCTCAGGAGAGGGTAACGCCACTTGTTTAGATAAGCGTGTGAGCGCCTTGTCCACCCTAGGAGGTGTTTCCCAGCGCGCCCTAACCTCTGACGGGAAAGGGTATAAAGCTAATAACTTCTTTGAAATTAGCATCTTTTTATCGGGGGCAACCCACGCTTCATCACATACATCATTTAGTTCTTCTGATTCAGGAAAAACTATAGGTAGTTTTTTCACACCCCACATAATACCCTGTTTAGTGGTACCTGTAGTATCAGCTAAATGTAACGCCTCCTTCATTGCCAAAATCATATAACGTGTGGCCCTACTGGAAAATACGGTTGATTCGTCACCGTCGCCACTGGAATCAGTGCCTGTGTCTGGGTCTGTGTCGACCGACTGAAGCAAAGGGCGTTTTACAGCCCCTGACGGTGTTTGAGGCGCCTGGACAGGCACTAACTGATTGTCCGGCCGTCTCATGTCATCAAACGACTGCTTTAGCGTGTTGACACTATCCCGTAATTCCATAAATAAAGGCATCCAGTCTGGTGTCGACCCCCTAGGAGGTGACATCCCCATATTTGGCAATTGCTCCGCCTCCACACCAATATCGTCCTCATACATGTCGACACACACGTACCGACACACAGCAGACACACAGGGAATGCTCTTAACGAAGACAGGACCCCACTAGCCCTTTGGGGAGACAGAGGGAGAGTTTGCCAGCACACACCAAAAGCGCTATATATGACAGGGATAGCCTTATAATAAGTGCTCCCTGTATAGCTGCTTTTATAATATAATTTTTGCCACTATTTTGCCCCCCCTCTCTTGTTTTACCCTGTTTCTGTAGTGCAGTGCAGGGGAGAGACCTGGGAGCCGTCCTGACCAGCGGAGCTGTGTAAGGAAAATGGCGCTGTGTGCTGAGGAGATAGGCCCCGCCCCTTTTCCGGCGGGCTCGTCTCCCGCTCTTTAGTGTATTCTGGCAGGGGTTAAATATCTCCATATAGCCCCCGGAGGCTATATGTGAGGTATTTTTTAGCCAAATAGGTTTTCATTTGCCTCCCAGGGCGCTCCCCTCCCAGCGCCCTGCACCCTCAGTGACTGCCGTGTGAAGTGTGCTGAGAGGAAAATGGCGCACAGCTGCAGTGCTGTGCACTACCTTTAGAAGACTGAGGAGTCTTCTGCCGCCGATTCTGGACCTCTTCATGTTTCAGCATCTGCAAGGGGGCCGGCGGCGAGGCTCCGGTGACCATCCAGGCTGTACCTGTGATCGTCCCTCTGGAGCTGATGTCCAGTAGCCAAGAAGCCAATCCATCCTGCACGCAGGTGAGTTCACTTCTTCCCTCGTTGCAGTGATCCTGTTGCCAGCAGGACTCACTGTAAAATAAAAAACCTAAGCTAAACTTTCTCTAAGCAGCTCTTTAGGAGAGCCACCTAGATTGCACCCTTCTCGGCCGGGCACAAAAATCTAACTGAGGCTTGGAGGAGGGTCATAGGGGGAGGAGCCAGTGCACACCACCTGATCGGAAAGCTTTACTTTTTGTGCCCTGTCTCCTGCGGAGCCGCTATTCCCCATGGTCCTTTCAGGAACCCCAGCATCCACTAGGACGATAGAGAAATGAAAAAAATTATTTGAAATTATTATCATTTAAAAAACAACCCTAAAGCTGCACAAAGAAACAAAGTAATTTATTGTAGAACACAATTCTTGTTATTGACATGAGTACCCTGCATGTAATGTGGTTTTAAAGTGCTTAAAATGCAGTTTGCATTTGCAGACCTATCAGATTTTAGTGGATAAGGGGATACGAATGACACAGCAACAGTGTAGCATGGGTGGACCTTGAGAAAGGCTCATATAAATAGGAAGGGGCCTGTCATGTACCCACTGCCCCCTTGTGTGTGCTACTGCTGTACTTACAACCTCTAATCAGAAAGCCAACATGGTCCAGTGGACAGCTGAGGAGAGAGCCGCCATCACTTCTGTATGGGCCAAAGTCAATATTGAATGGGAAGGTCTAGAGACTCTGAGCAGGTAATGTATAGCTTTACATTTATAAGACAGCACATTGTACAGAGCATGAAACACATCCATATGGTAAACCATGTATACTATATAGTGTAAGTAAAATACATCTTACAAGATAGATGGTTATCATACTATCACTTATTATCATTTTTTTTACGTATATATAGAGAATGCAGATAGATATATATATATATATATAATAGTAAATTAAATAACATAATATATATATATATATATATATATATATACACACACAGACTCCAAACAAAACATGATATTAATCTTTCTTCCCCAATCTTTATGTATACATCAGGCTGCTCTTTGTCTACCCTTGGACCCAGAGGTATTTCAGCAGCTTTGGAAACCTGTCCAATATTACAGCCATATCTGGGAACGTCAAGGTCCGTGAGCATGGCAAGAAGGTTCTCACAGCTATTGGCAATGCCATCAAACATCTGGATGATGTGAAACATCACCTGGGTGACCTCAGCAATACCCACGCCCAGGTGCTCAATGTGGATCCCGAGAACTTCAAGGTACAGTAATATATCTGCATGATAATAGACTGTTACTGTCATTCAGTTATCATTCATATTATTCTGAGTTTATGGTGAATTAGTTATATGTAGAGAGAAACAAGTCCTGATTCCAGTAGTAGTCTGACCATTACCTGCATTGCCCTGTAAAGAAGATAGCTATGGTTATGAAATGCTGTAGTGATATATTATGGTATAAACCACATTATTGCCTATATGCCATCTGTAAATCAGAAATGTGTCACAATGAAAGGTGAGGGAAATGTTCAACATATTCTGCGCATGCAACTGAGTAGGGCGGCACAGTTCTGTATCTCTGTCATTCATGTGATGCTTCAAGTTGCAAACTCCCTGTGATAAAGCAATGATGTGTGACATAAATGTATGACCTGCACTTCCCTACTCAGCTCCCATCTTGACTGATGTATGATTCTATCTGTGATAAACTTATCATTTTCCTCTGTTCACAGCGTCTGGGTGAAGTGCTGGTGATCGTCCTGGCTGCCAAGTTGGGACCTGCATACACTCCTCAAGTCCATGCTGCCTGGGAGAAATTCATTGCAGTCCTGGTGGCTGCTCTGAGCCACGGATATTTCTAAGTCTCTGTGATTATTAGAACATTGTGTCGCCTCTGCATAAAACCTGTTACATGACAAATAAAGTGTTATTTTAAAAGATCAAGTCTGCTCTTACATTCCTATATCTTGTCGGTAAATGGAAACTCAATAATTTGGAGTGGCAATATCAACAAAGCGTAATAATGTACCTGCACATACAGTAACATGCTACACAAACACATATGCACATTTCTCCAGGTGTAAGTCACATGTACCCTCAGGGGCTTCGTGTTTCTGCCCTGTTGGTAGGAATACAGTAGGCGCTAATTCTAAATTAGGAACAAAGTAAGTAACTTTGGGGGTAATTCAGAGTTGATCGCAGCAGCAAATTTGTTAGCAGTTGGGCAAAACCATGTGCACTGCAAGTATGGCAGATATAACATTTGCAGAGAGAGTTAGATTTGGGTGGGTTATATTGTTTCTGTGCAGGGTAAATACCGGCTGCTTTATTTTTACACTGCAATTTAGATTTCAGTTTGAACACACCACACCCAAATCTAATTCTCTCTGCACGTTATATCTGCCCCCCCTCCCCCCCCTGCAGTGCACATGGTTTTGCCCAACTGCTAACAAATTTGCTGCTGCGATCAATTCTGAATTACCCCCCTTGTATCTGGAACAAACTCTGTTTAATGCAAACCCACCCCTCCAGCAGCCTAGCCCTAACCTCCTCCCTTGGTGCCTAACCCTAATCACCCTGTGGAGGTGACTAATCCTAGCCTCCCATCCCCGCTGCCTAAACCTATCCCACCCTCCCTACCCACAGCCTAATAATAACCCCCCCCCCCCCCCCGCGGCCTCGCCCTAACCCCCTGCCTGGTGCTTAAACCTACCCCCCTTTCCCGGCCCTAAAGCTGAGCTGGCATGTATACTTACAGTCGGCATGCCGGTTCTCTGGATTCCATTATCAGTCTCCTAACCCATTCGGAGTTCCGCCGTCGGTATTCTGAAGGGTGTCAGGATTCTGGCATCAGGATTTTGACTGCCGGGATCCTGACAGCCGGCATTGTGACCACATCCCATATATATATATATATATATATATATATATATATATATATATATATATATATATATGATAGGATAGATAGATAGATTGCTATATGTATATATATATATATGTGTATATATATGTGTGTGTATATATATATATATATATATATATATATATATATATATATATATATATATACATATAGCAATCAGCGGCACTCACGGCTCCCAGGTAGGGAAAAGAAGACTCTCAGACGTTGTGCGGTCAACGTTTCAATGTTATTAACATTAACATTTTCATCAGGACATAATAACATTGAAACGTTGACCGCACAACGACTGAGAGTCTTCTTTTCCCTACCTGGGAGCCGTGAGTGCCGCTGATTGCTATATGTATCTATGGACACCTCATTTGGGGTAGTTACTTGGAGGGCACCGGCTTACTGAATTTATTACATTTCTGGATGGAGTGCTGCTGATCTCTATGCATATATATATATATATATATATATAATAAGAATTTACTCACCGGTAATTCTATTTCTCGTAGTCCGTAGTGGATGCTGGGTACTCCGTAAGGACCATGGGGTATAGACAGGCTCCGCAGGAGACTGGGCACTCTTAAAAGAAAGATTAGGTACTATATCTGGTGTGCACTGGCTCCTCCCTCTATGCCCCTCCTCCAGACCTCAGTTAGGGAAACTGTGCCCGGAAGAGCTGACATTACTAGGAAAGGATTTGGAATCCAGGGTAAGACTCATACCAGCCACACCAATCACACTGTACAACTCGTGATAACTATACCCAGTTACCAGTATGAACAATAACTGAGCCTCTCTCAACAGATGGCTCATACAATAACCCTTTAGTTAAGCAATAACTATATACATGTATTGCAGAGAGTCCGCACTTGGGACGGGCTCCCAGCATCCACTACGGACTACGAGAAATAGAATTACCGGTGAGTATATTCTTATTTTCTCTGACGTCCTAGTGGATGCTGGGTACTCCGTAAGGACCATGGGGATTATACCAAAGCTCCCAAACGGGCGGGAGAGTGCGGATGACTCTGCAGCACCGAATGAGCAAACTCAAGGTCCTCCTCAGCCAGGGTATCAAACTTGTAGAATTTTGCAAAAGTGTTTGAACCCGACCAAGTAGCAGCTCGGCAAAGTTGTAAAGCCGAGACCCCTCGGGCAGCCGCCCAAGAAGAGCCCACCTTCCTCGTGGAATGGGCTTTTACTGATTTAGGATGCGGCAGTCCAGCCGC
The DNA here is from genome assembly GCF_028390025.1 of Pseudophryne corroboree. Taxonomy (NCBI): domain Eukaryota; kingdom Metazoa; phylum Chordata; class Amphibia; order Anura; family Myobatrachidae; genus Pseudophryne; species Pseudophryne corroboree. Next base: position 287,813,671 of record NC_086450.1, read on the forward strand.
AGAATGTGCAAGCTGAATGGTGCTACAGATCCAGCGAGCAATAGTCTGCTTTGAAGCAGGAGCACCCAGCTTGTTGGGTGCATGCAGGATAAATAGCGAGTCAGTTTTTCTGACTCTAGCCGTCCTGGAAACATAAAGTTTCAGGGCCCGGACTACGTCCAGCAACTTGGAATCCTCCAAGTCCCTAGTAGCCGCAGGCACCACAATAGGTTGGTTCAAATGAAACGATGATACCACCTTAGGGAGAAATTGGGGACGAGTCCTCCATTCTGCCCTTTCCATATGGAAGATCAGATATGGGCTTTTACATGACAAAGCTGCCAATTCTGACACACGCCTAGTCCAAGCTAAGGCCAAAAGCATGACCTCTTTCCACGTGAGATATTTTAGCTCCACGGTCTTAAGTGGCTCAAACCAGTGGGATTTTAGGAATCCAACACACGTTAAGATCCCAAGGTGCCACCGGAGGCACAAAAGGGGCTGAATATGCAGCACCCCTGTAACAACGTCCGAACTTCAGGCAGTGAAGCCAGTTCTTTTTGAGAGAAAAAGGGATAGGGCCAAAATCTTGGCCTTTATGGATCCTAATTTTAGGCCCATAGTCACTCCTGACTGTAGGAAGTGCAGGAATCGACCCCGCTGGAATTCCTCTGTAGGGCCTTCCCGGCCACACACCAAGCAACCTATTTTCGCCATATACAGTGAAAAAGTCTTGCTGTCACGTCTTTCCTAGCCTTTATCAGCGTAGGAATAACTGCATCCGGAATGCCCTTTTCCGCTAGGATCCGGCGTTCAACCGCCATGCCGTCCAACGCAGCCGCGGTAAGTCTTGGATCAGACAGGGTCCCTGTTGCAACATGTCCTGACTGAGAGGCAGAGGCCATGGGTCCTCTGAGAGCATATCTTGCAGTTCCGGGTACCGAGTCCTTCTTGGCCAATCCGGAGCAAAGAATATTGTTCACACTCCTCCGTTTATTACAATTCTCAGCCCTTGGGTCTGAGAGGAAGAGGAGGGAATATATAGACCGACTGGAACACCCACGGTGTTACTAGTGCGACCACAGCTATCGCCTGAGAGTCCCTTGACCCAGCGTAAAACCTTTTTTATCTTTTTATTGAGGTGGGACGCCATGTAGTCCACCTGAGGCAGTTTCCATCAATTTGCAAAACTGCGTGAAGACTTCCTGATGAAGTCACCACTTTCCCGGGTGGAGGTCGTGTCCACTCCCGGAATGAACACTGCTGACAGTGCGCTTACTTGATTCTCCGCCCAGCGAAGAATTCTGGTGGCTTCTACCCTCGCCACCCTGCTCCTTGTGCCGCCCTGGCGGTTTACATGAGCCCCTGCGGTCTGACTGGATCAGAACCGGTTGGTCGCGAAGCAGGAACTCCGCTTGACTTAGGGCGTTGTATATGGCCCTTAGTTCCAGGATATTGATGTGAAGGCAAGTCTGTTGGCTTGACCACAAACCTTGGAATTTTCTTCCCTGTGTAACTGCCCCCCACCCTCGGAGGCTTGCATCTGTGTTCACCAGGACCCAGTCCTGAATGCCGAATCTGCGGCCCTCGAGAAGGTGAGCACTCCGCAGCCACCACAGGAGAGACACCCTGGCCCTGGGGGATAGGGTGATTAACCGATGCATCTGAAGATGTGATCCGGACCACTTGTCCAGTAAGTTCCATTGTCCTTGCATGGAACCAGCCGAAGGGGATGGCCTCGTATGATGCCATCATCCTTCCCAGGACTCGAGTGCAGTGATGCACTGACACCTGTTTTGGTTTTCAATGGATTCCTGACCAGTGTCATGAGCTCCTGAGCTCTCTCTATCGGGAGATAAACCCTCTTCTGGTCTGTGTCTAGGATCATGCTAAGGCGAGGCAGATGAGCTGTAGGAACCAACTGCGACTTTGGAATATATAGAATCCAGTCGTGTTGCCGTTTCACTTCCAGAGAAGGCGATACGCTGTCCAGCAACTGCTCTCTTGATCTCGCTTTTATGAGGAGATCATCCAAGTATGTGATAATAGTGACACCTTGCTTCCGCAGGAGCACCATCATATCCGCCATTACCTTGGTGAAATTGGTAATGACAATCCCGTACCGCAATTCTGAGGTACGCCTGATGAGGTGGATAAATGGGGACACGAAGGTATGCATCCCTTATGTCCCGATTCATTTCAGGCATGCAATGACCGCTGTTAGCGATTCCATCTTGAACCTGAACCTTTTCAGGTATATGTTCAGGGATTTTAATTCAATATGGGTCTAACCGAACCGTCTGGTTTCGGGATTATAACATGGTCGAATAATAACACCCTCTTGTTGAAGGAGGGGACCCTTGACCACCACCTGTTGAAGATACAATTTACGAATTGCAGTTAACACTGGCTCCCTCTCTTGGGGGGAAGCCCGCCGGGTCCTCGGTGAGGGGGCATCTTCTCACAGTCCAGCCTGTATACCTGCGATACAATTTCTATTGCCCAGGGATCTAACAGGGAGTGAACCCACTTGTGGCTGAACTTACGAAGGCGTGTCCCCACCGGGCCTAGCTCCGCCTGTGGAGCCCCAGCGACATGCAGTGGATTTTTGTAGAGGCCGGGGAGGACTTCTGTTCCTGGGGACTAGCTGTGTTGTACAACTTCTTTCCTCTGCCCCCGGCTCTGACAAAAAAGGACGCACCTCAGACTTTCTTGTTTCTTTATTCGAAAAGCTGCATTTAATAATGTCGTGCTTTCCTAGGCTGTGCAGGAATATAAGGCAAAATATCAGAATTACCAGCTATAACTGTGGAGACCAGGCCCCAGAACCTTTCTCCACACAATCCTCAGCCTTCCATATGCCTCTTAAGTCAGCATCACCTGTCCAATGTATATTCTACAGGACACGTCAAGCAGAAATCGACATAGCTTTTGTCTCTAGGACCCAGTATACTCATGTCCCTTTGGGCATGCTTTATAATTATATATCTATCACTTAAGACAGCATATTAAAATATTTATATGCATACTAGGGTCTCAATCTCTGCTGATAAGGTACCTGTCCACGCTGCTACAGCGCTATAAACCCATGCCGACACAATCGCCGGTCTGGGTAGTATACTAGAATGTGCACGCTATCTGCAGGATCCCTGAGAATAGCTAGTGCAAACAGGATACCCAAGGGGAAGATTCTCAACACATCCTGGCCCTAGTGGGGAAAGGATACAGCCTGAGAATTCTCTTGTGGGAAGCTGCCGTCTCTTGTCTGGAGATTCCCGCTCTTTTTCCTCATGAGAGGAGGGAAATTTACCTCAGCATTCTTCCCCTTAACATGTGTACTCTCGTGTCAGGGACAGATGAGTCATCAGTGATATGCAAATCATCTTTTATTCCAACAATCATATATTGAATATCTTTTAGCCCTCTTGGCTGTAACTTTGCATTATCGTAGTCGACAGTTGAGTTAAACTCTGTGTCGATACTTTGCTATTTTGTGACATAGGGACAGACCAGGGTAGATTTCCTTTCTGTTCCCTAACCTTTTGTGCAATAATTTTACCTCAGCACTTACACATATCCAAACAGGTGTCGGCGTTGTTGACGGAGACACCCTCCCACACACTTATCCGCTCTATCACCTCCTTAGAGGAGCCTTTTACCTCAGACATGTCGACACACGCGTACCGACACACCACACACACAGGGGATGCTCTATTTGAAGACAGTTCCCCCACCAGGCCCTTTGGAGAGACAGAGAGAGAGTATGCCAGCACACACCACAGCGCTATATAATACAGGGATGTACACTATACTGAGTGATTTTTCCCCTATAGCAGCTTATATACACAGTTTTTGCGCCTAAATTTGTGCCCCCCCCCCCCCTCTCTTTTTTACCCTTTGTGTACCAGGATACTGCAGGGGAGAGCCTGGGGAGCTTCCTTCCAGCTGAGCTGTGAAGAGAAAATGGCGCCGGTGTGCTGAGGAAGAAGGCCCGGCTTCTGTCCTTTTATGTACTTTAATGGCGGGGGTTAATGCACATATACAGTTTATCAGACTGTATTATGTGCTTTTCGCCAAGTAAGGTAATCTAATTGCTGCCCAGGGCGCCCCCCCCCCCCCCCCAGCGCCCTGCACCCATCAGTGACCGGAGTGTGTGGTGTGCTAAGGGAGCAATGGCGCACAGCTGCAGTGCTGTGCGCTACCTTAATGAAGACCGGAGTCTTCAGCCGCCGATTTTCAACTTCTCTTCGTTCTTCTGGCTCTGCAAGGGGGACGGCGGCGCGGCTCCGGGACCGGACGACCGAGGACTGGGCTTGTGTTCGATCCCTCTGGAGCTAATGGTGTCCAGTAGCCTTAGAAGCCCAAGCTAGCTGCAAGCAGGTAGGTTCGCTTCTCTCCCCTCAGTCCCACGTAGCAGTGAGTCTGTTGCCAGCAGATCTCACTGAAAATAAAAAACCTAACAAATACTTTCTTTTCTAGGAAGCTCAGGAGAGCCCCTAGGGTGCCTCCAGCTCTGGCCGGGCACAGATACTAACTGAGGTCTGGAGGAGGGGCCTAGAGGGAGGAGCCAGTGCACACCAGATATAGTACCTAATCTTTCTTTTAAGAGTGCCCAGTCTCCTGCGGAGCCCGTCCAAACCCCATGGTCCTTACTGAGTACCCAGCATCCATTAGGATGTCAGAGAAATATATATATATATACACACACACACACACACACACACACACACACACACACACACACACACACACACACACACACACACATATATATATATATATAAAATCCAATATACCTAGCACTCGTGTCACCAATAACAATATGCTGCGGTGCCCTCCAGGTGATGTCTCAAGGAATCACTGTATATACAACGAGGTAGAGGCGGCACTCAGGCAGACTGATACAGTTGATTATAAAAGTGTCAGTTTAATGTGCCGACATATTTCGGGGAAAACACCCCATCCTCAGGGGTGTTATATACTATAAAATATAGTTATATACTATATATGGTGTGTATAGAAATATCCATTTACTTATGACACACACACACACACACACACACACACACACACGCAGAGCCATGCCACAGCACAATGTGAGGAGGAGAGGGAGCAGCAATTTACTTGCTCTTTTAATAAGAGACTAGGCTGCGCCATTGAGTGTGCCGTGTAGAAGCAGCTTCTGTGATCCCGCGGTCGCAGTTTGTACTGACACAGAGATACAGCTGTCTCTGTCTTAGAAAAAATTAATTTAGCTGATCGGGGGGGGTTCTGGCATACGAGCAATAGGATTGCAGATTCTGCTAAAAAGCCGAATTTGCAATCCTTACTGAATCGGGTCATAGGGGGTAATTCAGACCTGATTGCTAGGGTGCGTTTTTTACATCCCTGCGATCAGATAGTAGCTGACTACAGGGGGAGGGTATATGGTGTCTCTGCACTGTCCAGGACTTATTCTGCCACTGCAATGGTTTTCTGGTGTTTGGGGCCGGAGCTGACATCAGACACCCTCCCTCCAAACGCCTGGTCCCTCCTGCGTTTCTCCAGACACTCCTGTAAAACGGTCAGTTCCCATCCACAAAAGGCCTCTTCCTGTTAATCACCTTGCGATCGCCCACTCGATCGCTTTTTTCGCACCATCCCGTCGCTATGCACCGATGCCTGGTGCAGTCGTCCAACGCGCTCGCACATTGCAGTGCATACACATGCACAGCTCAGATCTGATCACCCACTATGCGAAAACGCACAGCAGCGATCAGGTCTGAATAGCCCCCATAGTCAAGATTAGAATCCATCATCTGTTACATTGTAGGCAGACCCTACACTGATGGAGCTGAGGGAGAACTTTGCGAATTCTGACTACATGAAGCTACTGACACACAAATGTTCCAGTGTGTACCTTCTGTAAGCAGGATTTCTGTAGTATGTTTTATGCACATGTAAAAATCGGACTACTCTTATTTGGAAAATTTTGAGTTAGAAACGCTTTAAAAGTGCATTATTATTAGTTAAAAGGTGAAAACATTATATATGCCCTCCGGATAACTACAGATTTTTTATTTCAAACTGGACTTTATTTCTTATTTTATTAGAGTAAGTGATAACAGTATACATTGTCACTATGGTATGCGGTCAATAGAGCTACAGTGTCTAGTTAGACAGTCAATAGGTTGACACCATATGCTCATTATGCATTAGGTCGACATTGTCAAAAAGTTGACTTGTTCAAATAGTTGACATACAAATGGACGACACACATATGGTCAACATGAGTTTTGTGTTTTGTTTTTCACTTTTTTCAAATTTTTCATACTGGACTACGAATGGTAATAGTAACCTGTGCAGAGTGCGGCAGCAGTGCGAGGCACCTTGCTGGAAGCGTGGTGAGGGGAAGAAGTACACGAATTGGGGGTCCATGTGCTCAGACGGCAAAAACAACACCAATAAATGTTGTCTACCTTTTTCTGTGTCAACCATTTTCCATGTCGACTTTCATAGGTCGACCTAATGACCATGTCGACCATTTGTCCATGTTGACAATTTTCACTGTCAACCATATGTTGTCGACCTAATGATTATAGACCTTCTTACTGTAGATCTATTGATCTACAATATTTTTTACTATATATATATATATATATATATATATATATATATATATATATATATATATATATATATCTAAGGCTCATACCAGAGTCCAGGACTCTTATAAACTTTTATTAGGCATCTTGGAATTGAATAGAGAATGAGAATGAGGTCCCAACTTAGAAATCAAATTGACCACTAGTACTGGAAATAATGAGCAAAATTTTTGAAATGATTTTCATTTCTTTTACGTTCCAATATATTTTCTTCATAGACTATAAATTCTGCAAAGTTCATATTTGGAAATGTACTGCAGCATTGCACAGCAAAACATTGTATCACCGTAAATATGCTCCTCTGCAAAATGGAAAACTTCAGCATTGTATCACTGGAAATATGCTCCTCTGCAAGAGACTGTACCTAGTGGAATGTGTATAATAGGCTGCACCTGGTGCAATGTGTATAAGAGGCTATACCTGGTGCAATGTGTATAAGAGGCTGTACCCGGCGCAATGTTTATGAGAGGCTTTACCTGGCGCTGTGTGTATAAGAGGCTTTACCTGGTGCAATGTGTATAAGAGGCTCTACCGGACGCAATGTGTACAAGAGGCTCTAACTGGCGCAATGTGTATAAGAGGCTGTACCTAGTACAATGTGTAAAAGAGGCTGTACCTAGCGCAATGTGTATAAGAGGTTCTACCTGGCGTAACGTGTATATAAGGGGATCTACCTGGAGTAATGTATAAGAGGCTCTGCTCTACTGTGGTGTGTTGTGTTTCGTAGGGCCTCTAACATAGCATAATGTGTTTAAGGGGTACTACTGTGTGGTATAATGTGTCTGACGGACACTACTGTGCAGTGTAATGTTAATTGGTGCTATTCTGTGGCCATGTTCCTTCCCCATGTAGCCACACCCTATATTTTTGGCATGTATCTTCGGCGTGCAGTGTCCCTGTTTTGAATGAAGAGAGGGGGGTGCCAAAGGAAACATTCGCCCTGGGCACCACAAGGTCTACAACCTGCCCTGCCCCTAGCAATACCACCAGTTCCACCTCTGACCCAGCACCCCTCTCACAGCACAGCACCCATCACCAACAGATCACAGCTGCAGCGAGCAACACCCATCACCCATAGCAATCCTTATTTTGGTGCCCTATGCCAGCAAGAGCATTTGTGACCCCTACCCCCATACATGAAATAGGAAAAGTGCACGCCAAAGAGGGGTATGTTCTTGCTGGTAAGGGGCGTGGCCACACAATAGTCCACACACTAGTGCAACCTTATTCACATTATAGTGTCCCCTATACATATTACGCCTTACCATATCACTCCTTGATCAAATTACACTGCACTGTAATGTTCCTTGTTCACAATATGCCTTACCATATCACTTCTTGTTCACATTACACTGCACCATATTTTTATAGTCAAAATTCTGGAGTAAAAGTCTATAGCGGGTGAGCAGTGCCTCCCCTGCCTATCTTTTCCACACATCTCTGATCAAAACTCCCAAAATTTCCAGTGGTATATACTGCTGCACCTGTGTATAATATTCACATGAACCCTTGGACTCATATATTGTGTGTAAATCTGGCTCTGGTACTAGACAGTGCCTCCTGAGCCATTTACCTCACTGCACGTCTCAGTGCGACACCGTATAACTCCTTGTTTACATTACACAACACTGTATCGCTCCTTATTCCCTTTACACCACACCATATCGCTCCTTACTCACACTGCACCACACAGTAGTACCCTTTATACACGTTCTGTCACACAGTAGCGACACCCCTCTCTTCAGAGAAGCAGCATTTAATGTACACTTACTGTAAGCAGCCTAAGCCTGCTCACTACAACCAGCCCGCCTTACTGCCACATTAACTGCAGAGACAGCAGGAATAGTGACTTCAGTGCCCAAATAATTTTACTTAATTAGCAGTACAGGTACATCACCTGATGGTCCAGCACCTCTTTTAATCAGGACACATCAGATGCCAGGGAAAGTTATGCTGTGAGTAAGAGTTAGGATGCAGGAGGGTTTAAATTGGATTTGTGCTGCGGGGAAGAGTCCGGTTGTGGAAAGTTTAAGTACTGTGGTGGGGGAGTTAGGCTGTGCGCGGGCTGCAGGGTAGAATTAGGCTGGGGGGTATGGTGTCGCCGATGCCGCAACCGTTAGAGATAATCTGACACAAAGCCGGAACCAAAGGTGATGGACTATCGGTGTTGTACCGATACTAGGGAGTGGATTGATTTTTGCAATTGTGTTTTTTCTTGTGTCATTGTGTTAATGGTGGATTGGAATAATTATAGATCATTATAAATGTTCTAGCAACATTTAAAGGTTTATGGGTAGTTAACTAAAGTTTCTTAAAATAGAAAGTGATGGTATTTCCCATAGCAATCGGCAGCAAGGAAGTTGTACAGTGCTTTGCCGCATTTGTGTATCCAGCAAAAACTGGAAGACTTTGAGCTTAGTCCCTATCCCATGGGAAGAGGAGTGAATAGCCTGGTGTGAGATAGCAGTGTGGTACATTTGCTGTCCCGAGAATACTACACACAGCAATTTGTTTATTACAGATACAGATAGGCCAATAAATCAGTTGAGATGAGAGATGGACATGGAAGTGACACGTTCTAACCTTTATTTCTCAGATTATTGTTTTCTCATAGGTAATTTGCAATTTATATGAAAATTGAGGTTGTTTTTTAATTGCCAAAATTGTCCAAGTACATAGCAGAATTGATCTTTTTCTGATTGCAATTTTCATATTGTATTATATTCTTGTTGTTTGGGCTTTTTATGTTAATAGTTATAAAGGAATGTTAAACATAGAAAACAATTAAAATAGAACAAAGCTCAGTAAACATATCATGTAGGGAATTCTAGTGCACTATGGTCACCTATACCATGCACTATGGTCACCTATACAGTAGTGCATAAGATATGTTTGGTAGACAATGATTAACAGTTAAATGTCCATAGAAATTATTTTACAATGCTTTCAACTTTAGGAGCCATATGCTGCATGTTATATGCTGTTCGGGCATATGTTCTTGCTGGGAAATCACATTATATAATGTTTCTCATTAAACAGTAACGTTACATTTCTGGATTTCCTGTTGCTGTTTCTTATTTGTTGTAGCGATATATGAAATAGACAATGATATTTGCATCATTACAATTAAATAATTTTGGTTTTAAACAGTCATAGAACACTTAAGCATCATGTACCACTATGGCTACTGTGGAACCACAGGCCCCCGCAGCTGACAATGCATATTATTTGTGGTTCTAGAGCAGCTTGAGAACCAATTATCCTATGCTTTACTTTTGGAAAAGTCACACAATCATTATTAGAGGCATCACTTTACCCTTTACCATTATATAGTTTTACTGTAGCCTACATCTTTAAAATAATAAATAAATTTAAATTATCATTTTAAAACACAACTTAAAGTTGCACAAAGAAACAAAGCAGTATATTGTAGAACACAATTCTTGTTATTGACATGAGTACCCTGCATGTAATGTGGTTTTAAAGTGCTTAAAATGCAGTTTGCATTTGCAGACCTATCAGATTTTAGTGGATAAGGGGATACGAATGACACAGCAACAGTGTAGCATGGGTGGACCTTGAGAAAGGCTCATATAAATAGGAAGGGGCCTGTCATATACCCACTGCCCCCTTGTGTGTGCTACTGCTGTACTTACAACCTCTAATCAGAAAGCCAACATGGTCCAGTGGACAGCTGAGGAGAGAGCCGCCATCACTTCTGTATGGGCCAAAGTCAATATTGAACGGGAAGGTCTGGAGACTCTGAGCAGGTAATGTATAGCTTTACATTTATAAGACAGCACATTGTACAGAGCATGAAACACATCCATATGGTAAACCATGTATACTATATAGTGTAAGTAAAATACATCTTACAAGATAGATGGTCATCATACTATCACATATAATCATGTTCTTGTGTATGTAGAAATGTGTGTATATATATATATATATATATATATATATATATATATATATATAAAATAGTAATTTAAATAACATAACATATATATATATATATATATACACACACACACACACACACACACACACACACACACACACAGTCCAAACAAAACATGATATTAATCTTTCTTCCCCAATCTTTATGTATACATCAGGCTGCTCTTTGTCTACCCTTGGACCCAGAGGTATTTCAGCAGCTTTGGAAACCTGTCCAATATTACAGCCATATCTGGGAACGTCAAGGTCCGTGAGCATGGCAAGAAGGTTCTCACAGCTATTGGCAATGCCATCAAACATCTGGATGATGTGAAACATCACCTGGGTGACCTCAGCAAGACCCACGCCCAGGTGCTCAATGTGGATCCCGAGAACTTCAAGGTACAGTAATATATCTGCATGATAATAGACTGTTACTGTCATTCAGTTATCATTCATATTATTCTGAGTTTATGGTGAGTTAGTTATATGTAGAGAGAAACAAGTCATGATTCCAGTAGTAGTCTGACCATTACCTGCATTGCCCTGTAAAGAAGATAGCTATGGTTGTTATTATTATTATTATTATTACATTTTATTTATAGGGCGCCACAAGTGTTTCGCAGCGCCGTACAAAGGACAGTACAGGGAGACAAAACTTAGCATAGCAGTAAATAAACAAAAATGGAGTGCAGGTAACAAAGAGCACCACAATTCTCAAAACATAATACAGCTTAGATGTAAGTAGCGAAGGAGTAATCATTGTACTACTTGGGGCTGGTGGCCATAGATAGAGAGGGGCCATTTACCAGCAGGAGAAAAAGCAGGTAAAGATGGTCGCTGAGTGAAATGTGTCAAGAAGAGGGCTCAGACAAGAGGAAAGAGGGCCCTGCTTATGAAATGCTGTAGTGATATATTATGGTATAAACCACATTATTGCCTATATGCCATCTGTAAATCAGAAATGTGTCACAATGAAAGGTGAGGGAAATGTTCAACATATTCTGCGCATGTAACTGAGAAGGGCGGCACAGTTCTGTATCTCTGTCATTCATGTGATGCTTTAAGCTGCAAACTCCCTGTGATAAAGCAATGATGTGTGACATAAATGTATGACCTGCACTTCCCTGCTCAGCTCCCATCTTGAATGATGTATGATTCTATCTGTGATAAACTTATCATTTTCCTCTGTTCACAGCGTCTGGGTGAAGTGCTGGTGATCGTCCTGGCTGCCAAGTTGGGACCTGCATACACTCCTCAAGTCCATGCTGCCTGGGAGAAATTTATTGCAGTCCTGGTGGCTGCTCTGAGCCACGGATATTTCTAAGTCTCTGTGATTATTAGAACATTGTGTCGCCTCTGCATAAAACCTGTTACATGACAAATAAAGTGTTATTTTAAAAGATCAAGTCTGCTCTTACATTCCTATATCTTGTCGGTAAATGGAAACTCAATAATTTGGAGTGGCAATATCAACAAAGCGTAGTAATGTACCTGCACATACAGTAACATCCTACTCAAATGCCTATGGACAGTTCTTCAGGTATAAGCAGTAGCGCAAGTAGAAAAAAATTCTTAGTGGTAATGTACCCCCCCCCAAACAAAAAGGGGGATGTGGCCACATACAACAAGGGGAGTAGTCAATGAAAAGGGGGGGAGGCAACATGATTCGCCGCCCAGTTATCACTCTGGGAAGATTCCTTTCCATTCCAAATGCACCTTGCCTATATGGTGGTTTCTCACAATGGGGAACCTCTGAAGAAATGCATCTTCCCTGGTCAGACAGCATCTTTAGTCGGTATGCACTATTCATGTAGGAAATCCCAAGGTTCGGAAGATGCTTGTTTGTGTAGGAATATAACCAAAGTCATCATCATATAACTTTGATTCAACCAAAGTCATGCCAACTGTGTCACCTTTTACCACCTGCATCTCCCAGCCATACCATCATCTTCCTCACTGCGTCTCACAGCCACACCATCATCTTACCCCCTGCGTTTCACAGCCACACCATCATCTGAGTGAACTATATGTGGGTGTTGGATGGGCACTATGGGGTGACATATATGTGGGAGTTAGAAGGGCACTATGGGGTGACCCATATGTGAGTGTTAGATGGCCACTATGTGGTGGGCACTGGGAGGGGTGAGAGGGGCATACAGAGGATATAATAGCGGGTTACAGGATAGTAGAAGACCATTATTATGCGGAGAAAAGACCATTGGGGAGAAGGCAGGAGGGGGTCAGTCCTAGGTCATGTTATCGGGGGTCACAGACCCAAATCCCTACTTCATAGCCACATGGTGCCAGATAATGGTGACATGAGCCAGCATCATCCATGTCCCTGCTCTATCTCAGTGTATCTCTGTACATCTTCCTGTGTGGACTCAACCCCATAGGATCACTGGCCCGGCCTCCTCCGCTCACCTACGTGACATTACACACCCTACTTCCAGCCTGTACATTATATCCGGCTCCGGCCTGTGCGTTCCACCAAACTTCCGCTACCTGCGTTCCACTCGACTTCCGGCCAGAGCGAAGAGAAACAACCAAACGTAATGGCGGGGTGGGTCACAGGTGCACTGCAAAGTGTATGTGGTATGGCATACATGCTGCCAAATTCTTAAGGGTACTACGTACCCGCACACTTGCACCACTGGGTATAAGTCAGATGTACATTCAGTGGCTTCTTGTTTCTGCCCTATTGGTATGCATACAGTAAGTGCTGATTCTAAGTTGAGAACAAAGTAAGTAACTTTGTATCTGGAACAAACCATGTTTAATGCAAAGGGTGCAAATATATTTATTTTGTTATTTCTTTATTTATCATGCAGGGCAAATACTGGCTGCTTTTTTATGTAGCCTGCAGACATTGGACAGCTTTATTATAACACTGCAATTTAGATTTCACTTTGGACACACCCCTCTCACATCTAAACCTCTGCACATTTTAATGTAAATTCCACTGTTCTTTTATAAAATCCTAGATAAAAAAAATGTTGTTGAGTTCTCCTTACTACAAGGATAACAGAAAAGCAGGCCACAGCCATATTTATACCTCATGGGGCCCTAAGCAAGATAAATCCCCCCCCCCCCCCCCCTCCCCTCCCGATCCGCTCAACTGCATGCAATTTCGCACGCACACTACCCAATATGACAAAAATATATACAATATATTTATATACAGTACTGTGCAAAAGTTTTAGGCAGGTGTGGAAAAAATGCTGCAACGTAAGACTGCTTTCAAAAATAAAAGTGTTAATAGTTTACTTTTATCAATTAACAAAAAGCAAAGTGAATGAACTGATGAGAAATTTAAATCAAATCAATATTTGGAGTTACTACCCTTTGCCTTCAAAACAGCATCAATTCTTCTAGGTACACTTGCACACAGTGTCATGATCCTGACTGTGTTTGTCATATTTGGTGACTTACCCTCTATCGTCTGTCCTGGATCCTGCTCACTGGGATAAACAACTTGCCAGTACCATGAGTTCCCTGAGTGATGAGTTCTCTGCCTGGAAGGTGAGAGTTAACGAGCTACACCTGTGTTGATGGGATGCAGTCAATTTCCCTCCAATCAAAATCCCGACGGTCGAAATCCCGACAGCAATTGACCGACTGTCAAAATCCCGACAAGGTCAAAATCCCGACATGGACAAATACCAACATTTAAAATACCGACAAGGTCAAAATACCGACATGGGTTTTTCATGAATGTTTTCATTGAAACTGACTTGTTCATACTTTACCATCCCAGTGGACCTGGAGGGGGAATATAATAGTGTGCCGAGCACAGCGAGCGCAGCGAGCCATGCGAGGGGACGCGGTACACTTATACGGTGTCCATGTCGACCTATGTCGACATACACACACAAAAATGAAACCGCATGTCGGTATTTTGACCTGTTGGCATTTTACATGTCGATATTTTGACCTTGTCGGTATTTTAAATGTCGGTATTTTGTCCATGTTGGGATTTTGACCTTGTCGGGATTTTGACCGTCGGTCAATTGCTGTCGGGATTTCGATCGTCGGGATTTTGATTGGAGGTATTTTATACCAATCCCAAAAACAGCTCAGAACACTTCTGTAATCCAATTCAATACGACAATTCCCACCACAATCTCCTGACAAAACATTACTTTACTCTGGGAGCAGAGAGTCTCTTCCAGCAATACAGAGTCCCAGATGACTCCAATATAATGGATTCCACAGCAGATCTCTGGCAGAACTTTACTTCTTAGCCTAGGGACAAAGAATCTCTCTTCAGCTCTTTGGGTAGCTCTACTTATACCTCGAGAATATGCTGATGAACTTCCATCCACAAGCTCCACTGCCCTGGTTCCATTACTGGTCCCTTCAGCTGGGTCCTGGACCATATCCTCCTCTTCCTCCTCATCATCACAAGGGTGTTCCAAGTCCCATTGAGCCACTTTTCCAAACAGGGACCCCTTGGTATCCACTGCATTGATTACAATTTTTCTTGCATGGCACAGTTCTTGCAGGACTCCTTTCTTGTTGTGTTTGTAGGATTGTGCTGCTGCCTCCAATCTGCTGTAATCTCTTGCATCCATGTTTGTAACTTGAGTGATCCTTCTGCTTGACACCAAATGTGAAGATACTGGGTTCCAAATCACTCAGGCATGGTGGTAGATGAAAACCCAACATTGGTTTATTGAACAGCATGGGTTATAAACATCTCAGCACACTTCTGTAATCCAATTCCACACGGCAATTCCAACCTCAAACTCCTGACAGAACATTACTTCTTAGTCTTGGAACAGAGAATCTCTACCAGCAACACAGAATCCCAGATAAATACAATATAATGTATTTCACACTAAGAAGTAGAGGCGTAACTAAGGGGGGGTCAAGCAGGGCATTTGCCCTGGGCACCTTGGCACGCACAGCAGAGGGGGGTGCCGGCGCTAGCCAGGACATCATGCCCACTCGCCCCCGCTATTGCTCTGCATGCCCCTGGGCCGTCCCCCATCCCACTGCTCTGTAATAGGAGGAGTGTGCAGCGCCTCTCCTGCCCCTCAATGCTGCTCCATGAAGTCCGGTCTCCAGCAGCGGGTATCTTGGCACCTGTTCATTAGCCAATCAGAGCTTGTGGACCGGCAGCCAATCAGGAGCCAGTCCGCGAGCTCTGATTGGCTAACAAACCTAACCAAATGGAGACCAGACACAGCACATTGAGGGGCAGGAGAGGAGCTGTGCTCTCTTCCCCTCACATAGCAGCGGGATGGGAGACGGTCCATGGGCATGCAGAGCAATAGCGGGGGCGAGTGGGCATGAGGTCCTGGCCACCGGCGGCGCATTCCTCTGCTGGGCCTGCCAAGGCACCCAGGGCACGTGCCCTGCTCGACCCCCCCTTAGTTACGCCTCTGCTTCTTAATCTTCGAGCAGAGAATCTCTTCCAGCAACACAGAATCCCAGATAAATCCAATATAATGTATTTCACAGCAGATCCCTGGCAGAACATTACTTCTTAGCCTAGGGACAAATAATCTCTCTTCAGCTCTTTGGTTAGCTCTACTTATATCTCCAGAAGCTTCATATTGCAGGGGTGTGTGTGACCTCTGTGTTTTAGGATCTTACAGCATTGGAATACAATACATATTATAATCAAGGTGACCCTGTCTGGTCAGCTCACTTTTGGATAATAGGGAGTAAACAAAAACGGATAATGGTACCTTATATGACTCAACCTTTGAGTGTCCACTGTGGTGTATGAAAACAATAGGAAACTAGGTCTAACCTAAATACATTATCTAAAGGGTAACAGATAACATAACACAATTGCATATATTAACAATATTAAGATTGATTTAAACACAGTATTGGGTGAGCAGCAATGGACATGTTATGGAGAATGAACAAACAGATGAATTGAATGTATATGGATACAGTATGGGTATAAAAAGTACATACTTGACATGGGAAATGAAGCATAGCTATATTAATTGTCACAGACCTCATTTCCTCACAACACAGTAGGCAGGCAGAGTCCACTTTTTACACAGTATGCAGGAACAGTCCCCTTTTTACACAGTACACACAGTGCCAGATACACATTGCCCCACAGTGCCAGATAAACATTGACCCACAGTGCCAGAATTACCCCACAGTACCAGATACACAATGCCCCACAGTGCCAGATACACATGGCCCCACAGTGCCAGATACACATGGCCCCACAGTGCCAGGTACACATTGCCCCACAGCAGGGCCGGCTCCAGGCCTACTAGCACCCTGAGCGAAAACATGTAAAAGCGCCCCCCCACCCCCCATCATGCGCGCGCCGAAGGCGCGCGCTCCATGAAAAGTGGGCGTGTCCTCTTGGAAAGTGGGCGTGGCCTCATAACTTCATATTATTAGACTATAAATAAATATGTTTTCACACCCCCTCTACGCACACAATTAGCAGCCTTACACATAACAGCCACAGTAGTGTTCCTTACACACAATGTCTCCAGTATAGTGTCAGATACACATAATGTCTCCAGTATAGTGCCAGATACACAATGTGCAGTGCCAGATAGACATGATATGCCCCCCAGCAGTGCCAGCTACAAACTATGCCCCCCAGCAGTGCCAGCTACACGATAGTGTTCACTTTTTAGGGCAGGGAGGGCACATTTTTAAGTTAGGGGGGCAAAATGATGTACATACTGTAATGCTTGGTGCTCATCTACCTACATGGTAAAGCATGGACAGTGCGCGCCGAAGGCGCGCAGCAAAAATTTAGGGGCGTTGCTTCGTGGGGAAGGTGCGTGGCCACATAATAGTGGCAATTCGCATTACACCACACAGTAGTGCAGTTAATACACACTGCACCAGGTAGAACCTCCTAGACACTTTGCGCCAGGCAGAGCACGTTAGACACTTTGCGCCAGGCAGAGCACGTTAGACACTTTGCGCCAGGCAGAGCACGTTAGACACTTTGCGCCAGGCAGAGCACGTTAGACACTTTGCGCCAGGCAGAGCACGTTAGACACTTTGCCTAGCCACAGACGCCTAGCGGGAACACTACATGATATGCTCCCCAGCCGTGCCAGCTACACATGACATGCCCCCCAGCAGTGCCAGCAACACATGACATGCCCCCCAGCAATGCCAGATACATAAATGGCCACACAGTGCCAGATATGTAGATTCAGAAAAGCCCCCACAGTGCCAGATAAATGCCCCCACAGTGCCAGATAAATGTCCCCACAGTGCCAGATAAATGCCCCCACAGTGCCAGATAAATGCCCCCACAGTGCCAGATAAATGCCCCCACAGTGCCAGATAAATGCCCCCACAGTGCCAAAATGCCCCCATAGTGCCAGATAACTGCCCCCACAGTACCAGATAAATGTCCCCACAGTGAAAGATAAATGCCCACAGTGCCAGATAAATGCCCCCACAGTGCCAGATAAATGCCCCCACAGCCACAGTGCCAGATAAATGTCCCCACAGTGCCAGATAAATGCCCACAGTGCCAGATAAATGCCCCCAGTTCCAGATAAATGTCCCCACAGTGCCAGGTAAATGCCCACAGTGCCAGATAAATGTCCCCACACTGCCAGATAAATGCCCCCACAGTGCCAGATAAATGTCCCCACAGTGCCAGATAAATGCCCCCAGTGCCAGATAAATGTCCCCACAGTGCCAGTAAATGCCCCCACAGTGCCAGATAAATGTCCCCACAGTGCCAGATAAATGCCCCCAGTGCCACAGTGCCAGATAAATGTCCCCACAGTGCCAGATAAACGCCCCCACAGTGCCAGATAAACGCCCCCACAGTGCCATCCATAAATGATTCACTCAGCCGCCCCCCCAAATACCTGCGGCGTTGGAGGGGGAGGAGTACTGCTGTCCGGGTGCGGCAGTGCAGGTCCGGGTCCGGGTGCGGGGGTGCTGGCGGGCGGGCGGCCAGGAAGCCTCCAAGTCCAAGGCGCTTGAGTGCGCTGTGCGCGCTGCCGGCGTCTGACGTTAGACACCGGCGCCGCTCAGCACGTATAGCGCACTCAAGTCACACGATGCTGCAGAGCAGGGCCGGCTCCATGTTCGAATATGGCGGCGCCAGCGCGCGGCGCCCATTAAGGGTGGCGCCCTGCGCGGCCGCTCTATTCGAACATGCCTAGAGCCGACCCTGCCCCACAGTGCCAGATACATATTGCCCCACACAGTGACCGATACACATTGCACCACACAGTGACCGATACACATTGCCCCACACAGTGACAGTCAGTTACACATTGCCCCACACAGTGAGATATACATTGCCCCACACAGTCCCAAGATGCACATTACCACCACCCCCCTTGCTCACTGCTGCCTCTGCTATGTGAGGGGAGGAGAGCGCAGCGCCTCTCCTGCCCCTAAATGCTGCTCCATGAAGTCCGGTCTCCGGCGCCGGGTATCTTGGCACCAGGTCGTTAGCCAATCAGAGTTCGAAGACCGGTAGCTAATCAGGAGCTGGTCCGCGAGCTTTGATTGGCTAACAAACCAAACCAAATTGAGACCAGACACAGCACATTGAGGGTCAGGAGAGGCGCTGCACTCTCCTCCCCTCACATAGCAGCGGGATGGTGGATGGCCCGTGGGCATGCAGAGCAATAGCGGGGGCGAGTGGGCATTATGTCCTGGCAGCCTGCGGCACCCCCCTCTGCTGGGCATGCCAATGCGCCTAGGGCACGTGCCCTGCTCGACCCGCCTTAGTTAGGCCTCTGCTTCTTAGTGTGAAATACATGGGGCCAGATGTACTAAGCTTGAAAAGTGATAAATATCACTGTGATAAAGTACCAGCCAATCGGCTCCTAACTGTCATTTTTCAAACACAGCCTGTGACATGGCAGTTAGGAGCCGATTGGCTGGTACTTTATCACAGTGATATTTATCACTTTTCAGGCTTAGTACATCTCCCCCATTATATTGGATTTATCTGGGATTCTGTGTTGCTGGTAGAGATTCTCTGCTCCAAGACTAAGAAGTAATGTTCTGTCAGGAGTTTGAGGTTGGAATTGCCGTGTGGAATTGGATTACAGAAGTGTGCTGAGCTGTTTATAACCCATGCTTAGTTACGCCTCCGCTTATGTCTGTCCTTGCCAGTGTTATGTGTGCAGCGGCTGCAAATCAGTCAGTTCTGCTTTCTGCATTGATTAGCACCTGGATTCGGTTGCTCCCTTCTGCTGTTCTCGTTTCCTAACAACTGATCACCTGGACCTCATTACCTGCAACTTCAGCCTGACTATCATGTGATGGTAGATGCTAGAATCAAGTGGGCTAAGGGACCTTTTCCGTAAGGGGGAGGAGTTACGACACAAGGGGGAGGAGCTAGGCCAGCGGGATAGTTCCTCTACTATCCACGCCACCAACTATTACCTTTAGTAATCAGGTGGCGAGCGAAGCGGAGCGAGCCACCGAGCCCGAAGCGTGGCGAGCGAAGCGTGCCCGCGAGGGTACTTTTCGGGTACCCTGTTCGCCAGTAGCTCCTCCCCCTGGTGACGTGTCTCCTTCCCTAGATACGTCAGAAGGTCCCTTCTCCCACTCCGAAATAGAATCAACCATCATGTGATTGGTCTGTCTCCCTTTAACTAGGGAGTATCCACATACTACTGTGCCAGTGAGAGTTCAGTATCAGAGAGGGTTAGAGCCTGTTCCTGTGTGCTCAGCACGTGGCCTTTGCACGCTGTGCAAGTTCCCAGTCTCCTGTGTCCTGGTACCTGGTCCCAGTATTCCTGCCAGTCCTGCACCCAGTTCCATAGTTGCCTACCCTCCCTCATTCTGCAGGAGACTCCCTGAAAGAGCAGCAATCTCCCTGACTCCCTGAATAGATTAGCAATCTCCCTGATTGCACATTACACCCATTATGTAGCTGTTACATTCTTGGGGGGGGAGGGGGAAATCAGAGATAAATACAGTCAAATGGAATCACCAGTGCCATTTCCCTGCATTGGTTATAAGGCACAATGATCCCTATGGCTACATGCATTTTAAATAAGGTTTCTCGTGGCCACTTCCAGTATATGGAACCTCTTGTAAAACACAATACACAAACACATTCTGAAAAAGATCAGTGTGTTTTCTTCAACAAGTACATCTTACTAACTTTGGGGCTCATTTACATTTGAAAGTAAGTAATTTTCATGACACGCCTCTCTGATGTAGCAGTACGCGCCCGCACTGATAGGTGTCACTTTCACAATCTCCCTGACATGCTTTTTCAAAAGTAGGCAAGTATGCCCAGTTCATCTTGGACCTGTATCTACTACAATTATATATCCAGTGTGTCCTTCTGCCTTGGAATCCCTGCTTCAAGATATCTGTGCACCATTCCAGCCAGTCTTAAGGGCCCTACTCACTGGCCGACCCGCCCGACGGCGGATACGGCCGACGAGCGCCCGGCGGCGGGGGGGCAGTGACGGGGGGAGTGAAGTTTCTTCACTCCCCCCGTCACGCGGCTGCATTGAAGTGCAGGCAAATATGGACGAGATCGTCCATATTGGCCTGCATGCACAGCCGACGGGAGACCAGCGATGAACGAGCGCGGGGCCGCGCATCGTTCATCGCAGGAGTCTCCACACTGAAAGATATGAACGAGTTCTCGTTCATTTATGAACGAGATCGTTCAGATCTTTCAAAAAATCGGCCAGTGTGTAGGGCCCTTTACACCTTGCCTCAGTAATCCTGCACCTGTCCAGTTTTGCAAACAGCAGTCTAATCACTCAGACCTTTCTGCATGTTCAGCTCCATTCAGTACCTGCAATTCTGTATCCAGACTCCAAACAAACCCCTGTGAATCCTGTGAAATTTCAGCTCTGCTATCAAGAACTTTCAGCCTGCAAGTTTGTTTCCCTCTGTGTCCCAGTTCAGCTCTCATCAAACCTCTGCCATTAGCCCTGCTGTGTCAGTCACTCTGCAATTAACCCCTGCCTCACCAGCTGCATTTCTCCAGGTAAATTATCCTGTTTATACCTTGTGGACTCCTGTGCAGATACCAGGTGAACCAGTCAGGGGCAGTGAAGCCCAAATCCCCTTGCGGGGTTCCCTGGTGAACACCCCCCAGTGTGTTAGACTCCGCGCCTCTGCTCTGGGTTGCGCCAACCACCGCTGTCTGCTTCCAGAATACAGGTGCTTCCTAACAATGGGGGTAATTCTGAGTTGATCGCAGCAGGAACTTTGTTAGCAGTTGGGCAAAACCATGTGCACTGCAGGGGAGGCAGATATAACATGTGCAGAGAGAGTTAGATTTGGGTGGGTTATTTTGTTTCTGTGCAGGGTAAATACTGTCTGCTTTATTTATATACTGCAGTTTAGATTGCAGATTGAACACACCCCACCCAAATCTAACTCTCTCTGCACATGTTATATCTGCCTCCCCTGCAGTGCACATGGTTTTGCCCAACTACTAACAAAGTTCCTGCTATGATCAACTCTGAATTACCCCCAATATAACAGCTGGTTAGAGTCCTCAGTTACCACGGGAGCCGTTGATGCTCTGTTTTGTACTCTGGATCCCTGCAAGGAATAGCCTTGGTCAATCCTGCATGCCTTGTTTGTCTGCTAAGCATTTTGCAAGACCTACCTTCAGTCAATAATGCATGCTGGGTCTGTCTGCTAAACATCCTACAATGCCTGGGATGCGGTCAAGATCCCGCCGGCCGGAATCCCGGCGGTCGGAATACCGACACTGGAATCTCCGTGCCTGCAGAGTGGCGAGCGCAGAAAGCCTGCAAGGGGCTGCGTTGTGCTCGCCCCCCTGTCATGATTGTGCTGGTCGGGATTCCAGTGTCAGTATTCCGACCACCGGGATCCCGTACTTCGTAGCGGATCTTGCCACGGGCAAGCAGGACTTTTGCCCGGGGCGCCACCTTCCGGAGGGCGCCGCACCAGGGCAAGATCCGCTGCTGTGTGCCCCCCGCTGCCCGCCTGCTGCCGCTGACCCCCCGCTGCCGCTGTGAAGGGAAACTAGACGCGTACGCGTCTAGTTTCCGTTTGTGGAGAGGTCCTTTACTGTGCGGTGCGCGATGACGTCATCGCGCACCGCACAGCAAAGGTCCTCTCCACGAAGGGAACTAGACGCTACGCGTCTAGTTTCCCTTAGTGCAGAGGACCTTTGCTGTGCGGTGCGCGATGACGTCATCGCGCACCGCACATCATTTCAGTCTGTACAGGGGGCGTAAATGACCACGCCCCCTGTACGAAGCTACGCCCCCTATTGCCGCCCGGGGCGCTCAGAGTGCCAGAACCGGCCCTGCCCGTACTGATCCCCAATGCCTAGCTTTGTTTAATCCTGCACACCTAGTCTGTCTGCTAACATTCTACAAGGCCAAGCTTTGGTTAATCCTGCACATCAGGTCTGGCTGCTAATATCCTGCTAGGTCAAGTCTTTGGCCAATCCTGCAAGGTCCAGCTACTGTACCACTGTCCTATTATATCTGGCCCTGACCGCTGTTACCATGCACGGCTGAGCCGCAGCCGTTCCTGTCATACTGTTCTGTCTGCATCTGCCAACGTCTTACTCAACCTCTCTGCTACCCCTGGTATGGGAGGATCCAGGGCCGGATTAACAATGGGGCGGATGGAGCTGCAGCTCCAGGCCCCCCCATTGAAAATAGGCCCACAGGCTTCCCTGCAAAGCAGCCAGTGTTGACAGGAAAGAAACACTGGAGGTCATTCCGAGTTGTTCGCTCGCAAGCGGATTTTAGCAGATTTGCTCATGCTAAGCCGCCGCCTACTGGGAGTGAATCTTAGCATCTTAAAATTGCGAACGATGTATTCGCAATATTGCGATTACACACCTCGTAGCAGTTTCTGAGTAGCTCCAGACTTACTCGGCATCTGCGATCAGTTCACTGCTTGTCGTTCCTGGTTTGACGTCACAAACACACCCAGCGTTCGCCCAGACACTCCTCCGTTTCTCCGGCCACTCCTGCGTTTTTTCCGGAAACGGTAGCGTTTTTTCCCACACGCCCATAAAACGGCCTGTTTCCGCCCAGTAACACCCATTTCCTGTCAATCACATTACGATCGCCAGAACGATGAAAAAGCCGTGAGTAAAATTACTAAGTGCATAGCAAATTTACTTGGCGCAGTCGCAGTGCGAACATTGCGCATGCGCATTAAGCGGAAAATCGCTGCGATGCGAAGATTTTTACCGAGCGAACAACTCGGAATGAGGGCCACTGTCTGCATTGCTTTGTCCCCACAGTGGCCTGCACTCACCTCTTCAGTGGGTTGCTGCCGCGATCGGAGTTTAGCTCCGACCAGGCAGCGTTTGGTAACAGCACCCAGCACAGCCTGTACCACTGATGCTGCAGCCCGTGCTGGTTCTCCGTTCTCTCAGTGGCTAGGCTATGCAGCACTTCCACCTCATACTGCAAACCCCGCCCACTGCATGACATCGAGAAAGGGGCGGGGCCAGCACTGCTGCCTTCTTGTCACATGCAAAACTGAGGCAGGAAAAGGTGGGAGAAAGAAGTAGCAAGGGAGGGAGAGTAAAGAAGGAATGTAGGTAAGACATGAGTACAGGTAAAGAAGAGTAATGCAGAGACTGACAGTAAAGTATGTGATTAAGGTATGTTAGAAAAGAAGTAAGTAAATAAAGATAAATACTCTGTAAGAGATTAGAAAGGAAGGCAAGCATGTGATGTGAGAGATTCAGTAATCACAAAATATGCACTACAGGCATTTTGTGACCCTGTTTTTAAAAATGTGCGGGTGCTGCAGGATATGCTGTGCAGCCAGTAACATTTCTCGGTGTCTGTCACCACTAGCAGCGATCTCATCCAATCGCTGCCTGAGACCTAAGGCCTTCCCTCTCTGCTCACCATCGCACACTGCGCCGCTTTACAATTTGTATTAGGTGTGACTATGTGCACGTTCGTGGAGATATTGTCGGTGTGACCCGGGCTGCGGTGTCAACAGAGCTGTGCTGGTGCTGACAAGGTTCATGAAGCTGAACTGGCAGATCACGGTGCTTGGCAGCGCTTTCTGCATGGTGATTTTCTTCCTCTATCTGATGCTGGAATGGGCCAGTTAGGCTGCTGGGAGGAGAGGTTAGGGTTAGGCTGCAGGGAAGGAGGCTAGGGTTAAGCACTTGGGGAGGTTAGGGTTAGGCTGCAGGGAGGGGAGGTTAGGGTTAGGCTGCAGGGAGGGGAGGTTAGGGTTAGGCTGCAGGGAGGGGAGGTTAGGGTTAGGCTGCAGGGAGAGGAGGTTAGGGTTAGGCTGCGGGGAGGTTAGGGTTAGGTTGCAGGGAGGGGAGGTTAGGGTTAGGCTGCGGGGAGGTTAGGGTTAGGCTGCAGGGAGGGGAGGTTAGGGTTAGGCTGCAGGGAGGGGAGGTTAGGGTTAGGCTGCAGGGAGGGGAGGGTTAGGTTGCAGGGAGGGGAGGTTAGGGTTAGGCTGCGGGGAGGTTAGGGTTAGGCTGCAGGGAGGGGAAGTTAGGTTTAGGCTGCGGGAAGGGAGGTTAGGGTTAGGCTGCGGTGAGGGAAGGGTTAGGCTGGCGGTACCTATAATTATGGGACACACAGTCACACAGTGACTGGGGAGGT
Organism: Pseudophryne corroboree; assembly: GCF_028390025.1. NCBI lineage: Eukaryota > Metazoa > Chordata > Amphibia > Anura > Myobatrachidae > Pseudophryne > Pseudophryne corroboree. The sequence continues at coordinate 287,838,779 of NC_086450.1, forward strand.
CTATGGACACCCTGCACAGGGCAGCACAAAGTTGCTGGGTGCAATCCGCACTCCACAGTTTTAACACACACACACACACACACACACACACACACACACACACACACACACACACACACACACACACACACACACACACACACACACACACACAGGGTTAGGAGCCAGTGTCAGGCGTACCAGCGGTGACAGCAAACTGGGGATCTCTAAAACCTGGGCCTCTGTCAGGACAGAGAGAGGTAGGAGCTGTACACAGGGAAAGCCTCTTAGTGGAACATCCAGCCTCCTCATCTCTCCCTCCTCCTCCCTCCCCTTCTGCTCTCTGCTCTCCCGTCTCCCCGCTCACTGACCTTGGTCTGTTTCCTGGTGCCGGTGTCAGGGCTTGGTAGAGCAGGTAGAGGTGCTCTTGTTCGGGCAACATGTCCGCAGCGCCTCTACTACAAGCACCGTGCAGGGAGAGAGCAGCGTGCAGATCCACAGGATAATCAGCCCACATCGCCACCGCCAGTCAGGACGTGCTGGGGATAGGCCAGCCAGTGTTGGGGGTAGCCCCTTCTGCCCTGAGTGAAGGTGCCGCCCCCGTTCATGGGGTCCAGGGGGAGGAGGGAACAGCTCCTGCAGGTGACTAGAGAGCAGGTGCCTCACTTCTTTTGCCGACGCCAATAGGCAGCTGCCTAATGGAAGCGCCGGCTCTGCTTACTGTACTGTATCCAACCCGCTCTTTAACCTGCACTGTATCCGTCCTGCACTGTACCTGACCCACACTGTGTGTCCCACACTGTAACTGACTCAATATTTCTCTGACGTCCTAGTGGATGCTGGGAACTCCGTAAGGACCATGGGAATAGACGGGCTCCGCAGGAGACTGGGCACTCTAAAAGAAAGATTAGGTACTATCTGGTGTGCACTGGCTCCTCCCTCTATGCCCCTCCTCCAGACCTCAGTTAGAATCTGTGCCCGGCCAGAGCTGGGTGCTCCTAGTGGGCTCTCCTGAGCTTGCTAGAAAGAAAGCATTTGTTAGGTTTTTTATTTTCAGTGAGATCTGCTGGCAACAGACTCACTGCTACGTGGGACTGAGGGGAGAGAAGCAAACCTACCTGCGTGCAGCTAGCTTGTGCTTCTTAGGCTACTGGACACCATTAGCTCCAGAGGGTTCGAACACAGGGCCTGACCTCGATCGTCCGTTCCCGGAGCCGCGCCGCCGTCCCCCTTGCAGAGCCAGAAGACAGAAGAAGGAGATGAAATCGGCGGCATAAGACTCCGGTCTTTATTAAGGTAGCGCACAGCACTGCAGCTGTGCGCCATTGCTCCCACTGCACACCACACACTCCAGTCACTGTAGGGTGCAGGGCGCTGGGGGGGGGGGCGCCCTGGGCTGCAATAAAAATACCTTTGGCATAAAAATACACATAATACAGTCTGTGACTGTATATGTGTAAAACCCCCGCCATTTTTAGTCAGAAACAGGACAGAAGCCCGCCGCTGAGGGGGCGGGGCCTTCTTCCTCAGCACACCGGCGCCATTTTCTCTTCACAGCTCCGCTGGAAGGAAGCTCCCCAGGCTCTCCCCTGCAGTATCCTGGTACACAATACACAAAGGGTGAAAAGAGAGGAGAGGGCACATAAATTTAGGCGCAAAAATTGTATATACAGCAGCTACTGGGTAAACACTGAGTTGTAGTGTAATCCCTGGGTTATATAGCGCTGGGGTGTGTGCTGGCATACTCTCTCTCTGTCTCTCCAAAGGGCCTTGTGGGGGAACTGTCTTCAAATAGAGCATCCCCTGTGTGTGTGGTGTGTCGGTACGCGTGTGTCGACATGTCTGAGGTAAAAGGCTCCTCTAAGGAGGTGATAGAGCGGATATGTGTATGAGAGGGTGTCTCCGTCGACAACGCCGACACCTGTTTGGATATGTGTAAGTGCTAAGGTGAATTTATTGCACAAATGGTTAGGGAACAGACAGGAAATCTACCCATGTCTGTCCCTATGTCACAGAGACCTTCAGAGTCTCACAATGCTCACTATCCAAAATAACAAACACTGGTATCGACACGGAGTTTAACTCCACTGTCGACTACGATAATGCAAAGTTACAGCCAAGATGGCTAGAAGGTATTCAATATATGATAGTGAAATAAAAGATGATTTGCATATCACTGATGACTCATCTGTCCCTGACACGAGAGTACACATGTTTAAGGGGAAGAATGCTGAGGTAAATTTCCCTCCTCTCATGAGGAAAAAGAGCGGGAATCTCCAGACAAGAGACGGCAGCTTCCCACAAGAGAATTCTCAGGCTGTATCCTTTCCCCACTAGGGCCAGGATGTGTTGAGAATCTTCCTCTAGGGTGTCCTGTTTGCACAGACGGTAGCACTTGCTATTCTCAGGGATCCTGCAGATAGCGTGCACATTCTAGTATACTGCCCAGACCGGCGATTGTGTCGGCATGGGTTTATAGCGCTGTGGCAGCGTGGACAGGTACCTTATCAGCAGAGATTGAGATCCTAGTAAATATATTAAAGATGCTGTCTTAAGTGATAGATATATAGTTATAAAGCATGCCCAAAGAGACATGAGTATACTGGGTCCTAGAGTCAAAGCTATGTCGATCTCTGCTTGACGTGTCCTGTAGAATATGCATTGGACAGATGATGCCGACTTAAGAGGCATATGGAAGGCTGAGGATTGTGTGGAGAAGGGTTCTCGGACCTGGTCTCCACAGCTATAGCTGGTAATTCTGCTAGTTTGCCTTATATTCCTGCACAGCCTAAGAAAGCACAACATTATTAAATGCAGCCTTTCGAATAAAGAAACAAGAAAGTCTGAGGTGCGTCCTTTCTTGTCAGAGCCGGGATCAACACAGCTAGTTCCCAGGAACAGAAGTCCTCCCCGGCCCCTATAAAAATCCACCTATGCCGCTGGGGCTCCACAGGCGGAGCTAGGCCCGGTGGGGACACGCCTTCGTAAGTTCAGCCACAAGTGGGTTCACTCCCTGTTAGGTCCCTGGGCAATAGATATTGTGTCTCAGGGATACAAGCTGGACTGTGAGAAGATGCCCCCTCACCGACGGCCCTGCGGGCTTCCCCCCCAAGAGGGGGAGCCAGTGTTAACTGCAATTCACAAATTGTATCTTTAACAGGTGGTGGTCAAGGGTCCCCTCCTTCAACAAGAGGGTGTTATTATTCGACCATGTTGTAATCCCGAAACCAGACGGTTCGGTCAGAATCATATTGAATTAAAAATCCCTGAACATATACCTGAGAAGGTTCAAGTTCAAGATGGAATCGCTATGAGCGGTCAGGGCAAGCCTAAAAAGAGGAAGACTTTATCGTGAATCGGGTCATAAGGGATGCATACCTTCATGTCCCCATTTATCCACCTCATTAGGCGTACCTCAGAATTGCGGTACGGGATTGTCATAACCAAGGTAATGGCGGATATGATTGTGCTCCTGCGGAAGCAAGGTGTCACTATTATCACGTACTTGGACGATCTCCTCATACAAGCGAGATCAAGAGAGCAGTTGCTGAACAGCGTATCACTTTCTCTGGAAGTGTAACGGCAACACGGCTGGATTCTATATATTCCAAAGTCGCAGTTGGTTCCTACAGCTCATCTGCCTCTCCTAGGCACGATCCTAGACACAGACCAGAAAAGGGTTTATCTCCCGATAGAGAGAGCTCAGGGAGCTCATGACACTGGTCAGGAATCTATTAAAACCAAAACAGGTGTCAGTGCATCACTGCACTCGAGTCCTGGGAAGGATGGTGGCATCATACGAGGCCATCCCCTTAGGCAGGTTCCATGCGAGGACCTTCCAATGGGACTTACTGGACAAGTGGTCCGGATCACCTCTTCAGATGCATCGGTTAATCACCCTATCCCCCAGGGCCAGGGTGTCTCTCCTGTGGTGGCTGCAGAGTGCTCACCTTCTCGAGGGCCGCAGATTCAGCATTCAGGACTGGATCCTGGTGACCACGGATGCAAGCCTCCGAGGGTGGGGGGCAGTTACACAGGGAAGAAATTTCCAAGGTCTGTGGTCAAGTCAACAGACTTGCCTTCACATCAATATCCTGGAACTAAGGGCCATATACAACGCCCTAAGTCAAGCGGAGATCCTGCTTCGCGACCAACCTGTTCTGATCCAGTCAGACCGCAGGGGTTCGTGTAAACCACCAAAGCGGCACAAAGAGCAGGGTGGCGAGGGTAGAAGCCACCAGAATTCTTCGCTGGGCGGAGAATCAAGTAAGCGCACTGTCAGCAGTGTTCATTCCGGGAGTGGACAACTGGGAAGCAGACTTCCTCAGCAGGCACGACCTCCACCCAGGAAAGTGGGGACTTCATCAGGAAGTCTTCACGCAGTTTGCAAATTGATGGGAACTGCCTCAGGTGGACTAGATGGCGTCCCACCTCAATAAAAAGCTAAAAAAGGTTTTAAGCCGGGTCAAGGGACCCTCAGGTGATAGCTGTGGTCGCACTAGTAACACCGTGGGTGTTCCAGTCGGTCTATGTATTCCCTCCTCTTCCTCTCTTACCCAAGGGCTGAGAATTGTAATAAAAGGAGGAGTGTGAACAATATTCTTTGCTCCGAATGGGCCAAGAAGGACTCGGTACCCGGAGCTGCAAGAAATGCTCTCAGAGGACTTAGGGCTTCTGCCTCTCAGACAGGACATGTTGCAACAGGGGCCCTGTCTGTTCCACGACTTACCGCGGCTGCATTTGACGGCATGGCGGTTGAACGCCGGATCATAGCGGAAAAGGGCATTTCGGATGCAGTTATTCCTACGCTGATAAAGGCTAGGAAAGACGTGACAGCAAGACTTTTTCACTGTATATAGCGAAAATAGGTTGCTTGGTGTGAGGCCGGGAAGGCCCTACAGAGGAATTCCAGCGGGGTCGATTCCTGCACTTCCTACAGTCAGGAGTGACTATGGGCCTAAAATTAGGATCCATAAAGGTCAAGATTTTGGCCCTATCCATTTTCTCTCAAAAAGAACTGGCTTCACTGCCTGAAGTTCAGACGTTGTTCCGGGGGTGCTGCATATTCAGCCTCCTTTTGTGCCACCGGTGGCACCTTGGGATCTTAACGTTGTGTTGGATTTCCTGAAATCCCACTGGTTTGAGCCACTTAAGACCGTGGAGCTAAAATATCTCACGTGGAAAGTGGTCATGCTATTGGCCTTAGCTTCGGCTAGGCGTGTGTCAGAATTGGCGGTTTTGTCATGTAAAAGCCCTTATCTGATCTTCCATATGGACAGGGCAGAATTGAGGACTCGTCCCCAATTTCTCCCTAGGGTGGTATCATCATTTCATTTGAACCAGCCTATTGTGGTGCCTGCGGCTACTAGGGACTTGGAGGATTCCAAGTTGCTGGACGTAGTCCGGGCTTTGAAAATTTATGTTTCCAGAACGGCGGGAGTCAGAAAGTCTGACTCGCTGTTTATTCTGTATGCAGCCAACAAGGTTGGCGCTCCTGCTTCGAAGCAGACTATTGCTCGCTGGATCTGTAGCACGATTCAGCGGGTTCACTCTGCGGCTGGATTGTCGCATCCAAAATCGGTGAAAGCCCATTCCACAAGGAAGGTGAGCTCTTCTTGGGCGGCTGCCCGAGGGGTCTCGGCTTTACAGCTTTGCCGAGCTGCTACTTGGTCGGGGTCAAACAAGTTTGCTAAGTTCTACAAGTTTGATACCCTGGCTGAGGAGGACCTTGAGTTTGCTCATGCGGTGCTGCAGAGTCATCCGCACTCTCCCGCCCGTTTGGGAGCTTTGGTATAATCCCCATGGTCCTTACGGAGTTCCCAGCATCCACTAGGACGTCAGAGAAAATAAGAATTTACTCACCGGTAATTCTATTTCTCGTAGTCCGTAGTGGATGCTGGGCGCCCGTCCCAAGTGCGGACTCTCTGCAATACATGTATATAGTTATTGCTTAACTAAAGGGTTATTGTTATGAGCCATCCGTTAAATGAGGCTCAGTTGTTGTTCATACTGTTAACTGGGTATAGTTATCACAAGTTGTACAGTGTGATTGGTGTGGCTGGTATGAGTCTTACCCTGGATTCCAAATCCTTTCCTTGTTGTGTCAGCTCTTCCGGGCACAGTTTCCTTAACTGAGGTCTGGAGGAGGGGCATAGAGGGAGGAGCCAGTGCACACCAGATAGTACCTCATCTTTCTTTTAGAGTGCCCAGTCTCCTGCGGAGCCCGTCTATTCCCATGGTCCTTACGGAGTTCCCAGCATCCACTACGGACTACGAGAAATAGAATTACCGGTGAGTAAATTCTTATTTTAACTGTGTGTCCCAATATATTCCACACTGTACCCAACACAGTATCCAGCAGGTACAGATCACTGTTTTTATTGTTGGGGAAATTTTGGGAGCTGCTCAACAAAAAGGCTGATTGATCGGTCTTTTACATGGGCACAGAGTGACATCAGTGGCCCGGGGCCCCCAGGAGGCTGGTATAGATTGGAAACTGAAAATAGGCATGTGAACATGCCTAAAGGCCCATACACACTAGAAGATATTGTGAACTATATCGCTCATTGTGAGCTTTATGAGCGATATCGTTTACAATATAGTCCAGTGTGTATCCAATGAACGATGCGCGCCCCCGCCCTTCATCAGCTAGGGTTTCTGTCTTCTGAACTTGCAGCTCAATTTTGCCTATATCTTTCATGTAAAAGTGTATATCATTCAGTGTGTACGCGGTGAACGATGAGTGATGGATGATATGAACAATATTCATCATAATAGCCACTCTGTAATGCCAGACCATTATTTAAATTAGCCACCATTAGTGGCCCAGACACTAGCAATATCGTTCATATCGTTTGAAAAATTATTCAGTGTGTATGCACACTATCTCTTATCAAGTATGCCTGGAAGCTGAAGGGAAATCGTTCACCAATATCGTTCATCGGTCATATCGTTTAGTGTGTATGGGGCTTAAAAGTCAGCAACCCATTGGCTGATGCACTGTGGTGAGTAAGCAGACATCCAAAGTAGTCCCTCCCATCCCCATCCTCAGGGGCCCACCCCTTCTTACCCCTTATGCTACCTGGACTGCATCACTGTAAACTTCTCCTCCAGAGCTGCTCTGCACGCAAAGACCAGAGCAAAGATAAAAATAAAAATGTTGTGGGGAGGTAGTGGAGTCTTGTGTATAGTGATGTATTGTGGTGAAGTAGTGATATTATACAGTGTGAGGGAGAGAGTGTAGTGTGGAGAGTTAGTGCTGAGATATAGAGGTCTATTTACTAAGCCTTGGATGGAGATAAAGTACCAGCCAATCAGCTACTAACTGTCATTTTTCAAACTCAACCTGTGAAATGGTAGTTAGGAGCTGATTGGCTGGGACGTTATCTCTGTCTACTTTATCTCCATCCCAGGCTTAGTAAATAGACCCTATAGTGCTGAGATGTAGTGTGGGAAGGTAGCATAGTGATGTAGTGTGGGGAGGTAGAGTAGTTTAGTGTTCAGGTGTAGTGTGGGGTGGTAACATAGTGATGTAGTGTGGGGTGGTAGTGTAGTGATATAGTGCAGAGGTGTAGTATGGGTAAGTAATGCAGTGATTTACTGTAGTGTGGAGATGTAGTGTGAGGAGGTAGCATAGCAATGTAGTGTGGGTTGGTAGTGCATTGATATGGTGCAGAGATGAGGTGTGGGTCGGTAGCGTAGCAATGTAGTGTGAGATGGTCTTGCAGTGATATGGTGCAGAGATGTAGTGTGAGGAGGTAGCGTAGTGGTATAGTGATGAGATGTAGTATGGGGAGGTGGTTCTGGGATGTAGTACAGGGGTGTAGTGTTGGTAGGTAGTTTGGGTATGTATAGTGCTGATATGTAGGGTGCAGGGGTAGCGAAGTGATATACTGCAGGCATGTTTTGCAGAGATGTAGGAGTGATATAGTGCAGAGATGTAGTATAGTGCAGAGATGTAGTATAGTGAAGATATGTAATGTGGGGAGGTACTGTAGTGCAGTAATGTAGTATGCTACCACACCACCCTGGACACACAGGGAGAACTTCGCCCAGTGGCGGCACTTAATAGGCCCTTCATAAATTTCAGCTCCAGGCCTATGTGGACCTTAATCTGGCACTGGGAGGATCTCATAGGATCCAATGGTATCAAAGTCTAGTCGAGTTGTGTCTGTCTTTGTTACCAAGACTCTGTCCTATCTTCTTTCTTCAGTTATTATTCTGTGCTAACCGGGGTCTTCGGTCTATTTGGTGAACTTCTACTACTGGAGGAATGAAGTCCAGGGGTCCTCTAAGTACTGGTGTGTGCTACTAGCACTAAGGAAACAGCAGGGGGGGGGGGGGGGTTGCTAATGGTGAAAAGCCTCTTGAGGGCTCTAAGAGCCTCACCCCAATAGTACCGGAACTCCCCAAGACATCTTGCAAGTCCAAAGATCTAAACATTGGAGCACTCCACGGCATCTAGCAAGTCCAAGGATTTTGTCTTACCCTGATATTATAACATCTCTCAACGAAGAATATTTATTGCTTTGTTTAGTTTCAATGTAATGAGAAGAATTAAGCATTTGATTTTTACATTTTACTATTTATAATCTATTTAAACATAGATTAAACAGCTGTACATGAGAAGAATCCGCATCTTCAGCATCCCAAAAAGCCTGCAGTCTACTGTAGATACTGTTTATGACACTTCAACACTGTGCACTACCTTTTCTTTAACATTCACTGATACACCCACCACATCAGAACTCTCGCTTGTATCTAGTCTTCCCCTCATGTAATATAACCCACCATAATCAAACTTCTACACAGAATTATTAAAAACCCACAAGTGCTAAAACAATCTATAATATCCTATATTAGCTGGCAGATTATGTGAACAGATGTTTCAGAATTGTAAAGGGGCCAGTCCACCCTATTTTCTGTAGTGCCACTCATGTCACGTGAGCCATTCATCTATGTAATTAACATTTTCTATGCTGCATGGGTGTTGTACAGTTTCCTGTGATAGTAATGTGTCATCCTCACTCCCAAGAGGCTAGGAATCATGTACAGTATGACATATACAATCCCACACTAGTCACTACCCATTCCCTCACCATTCTCCCCTCATAATATGTGCCCCATACCCACCCAGTTCCACCTACCTGCTTTGGTTTCCGGTGGAGGAAGGCTATGGTTATCACAACAGCCACCACCTATATAAATCCACACTTGTATATACAAAGTAAACAAGCTTAAATATAATACAATTGTCACGATCCGGGTATCTGGACGCCATTACTTACCCTTCAGATGCCTCCTAAGGCTGGCTCAGCGTTCCAGGACCGGATCCCGCTGTTCCTGAGTTTCCACATGCAGAATGTCAGAGTGGTGATTTCATCAGCCGCGGCCTCCGCTGTGCCCGCGTGGTTAAATGTGCGCTTGTCAGTCTGGCGTCTCCTGTCTCCTGTGGCCGGCGTCGCCATTACTGTTTCAATTCTCACATGGATTACAAACCAAACTTTCCTCCAAGTGTCTGCATGGGCGCAGCCATCTTGGATTTTGTCATCTCATTATTTCCACCAATCTGCTGTCTGTATTGTTGATTTGCATAATTGCCTAGCCAACCCCTTCCTTGCTGCAGGTATAAGTATGCTGTGCCTGAGCAAGGAAGGCGTCAGTGCTTTGGTTGTCTAACCTAGTTCCAGTTTGTCTCTCTCCTGTGGTTGTCTTCCAGGTTCCAGCTCCTGTCTCCAGACTTCTGCTATAGAGACCCGCACCAGCATTCCATCTGCAGTGTAGCCTGACTCTCCGATCCATTCTGGACTCACCTGTTTCCAGCTACAACAATCACCTGCTTCCAGCCCAGCTTCCAGCAGTGTACAGCTTCTCTTAAAGGGCCGGTGTCCTTTCTGCAGTTTACCACTCTCCACCGGTATTATTATTTCACCGCTCTCAAACAATCACCTGCTTCCAGCCCAGCTTCCAGCAGTGTATAGCTTCTCTTAAAGGGCCGGTGTCCTTTTCTGCAGTTTACCACTCTCCACCGGTATTATTATTTCACCGCTCTCAAACTCCAAACTTCATTATTATTTCATCGCTCTCAAGTTCGTTTATTATTTAACTGGTTCCAGCCAGTATCCACTCCGTACCAACAACAGTCTGGTTCCAGCCAGTATCCACAGCAGCCGTTTTACCTTCAGCAGCCCAGCCTTTCCTGGAACATCAGCTGGTACGATCCTGGGTTCTCTCCATTGCTACAGTCAGGCCTGGTAAGGACTTTCCAACTAGAAGATTATTAGAACTGTCTCACACTACCAGTGCCTGTGGCCCTTGCCACCCTGTAGTACCCAGGAATTGTATTTATCCTCTGTTGACTTTTATGTTTCCTTTTACTGCTGCTGTGTTACGGAGTTTGTCATAATAAACATCATTGACTTTTATCCTGGTTGTCGTGGTCACGCCTTCGGGCAGTTATTCTACATGTTACTTACATGCCTAGGGGTCTGATACAACCTCCCAGGTTCCGTTACATCCCAGCCCCTACAACTGAGGCTGCCTCCCGTCAGCTCAGGCCCTCAGTTGTGACAGTAAGCACTGACCTAATGAATCCAGCCGGAGACCAGGATCAAGCGGCCAGGCCGATGCAAGAACTGGCAGCCCGACTTGAACATCAGGAGGCTGCACAGGGCCACATCATCCGCTGTCTCCAGGATCTCTCTACACGGCTGGATGGGATTCAAACGACCCTCCGTGGACCTGGCACGTCCGGTGCGTCCATTACAGTAACACCAGCTGTAACCCCACCCACCTTACCCATTTCCAGTCCACATCTTCATCTTCCAACGCCAGCAAAATTTGATGGATCTCCAAGGTTCTGCAGGGGATTTCTCAATCAATGTGAAATCCACTTTGAGCTTCTACCTGGCAATTTCTTCAGTGACCGTACCAAAATTGCCTATATCATCTCCCTTCTCAGTGGCTCAGCCCTTGACTGGGCATCACCTTTATGGGAGAAGTCTGATCCCCTGCTATCCTCCTATACTGACTTTGTAGCTACATTCAGGCGCATCTTCGACGAGCCAGGCCGGATAACATCTGCTTCATCTGAGATTCTCCGTTTACGCCAGGGAACACGTACTGTGGGACAGTATCTTATACAGTTTAAAATCCTGGCATCCGAACTGGCATGGAACGACGAGGCCCTGTATGCTGCATTCTGGCATGGCTTATCAGAACGCATCAAGGATGAGTTAGCTACCAGAGACTTGCCCTCTAAGTTGGATGAGCTAATTTCTCTTTGCACGAAGGTTGATCTACGTTTCAGAGAGAGAGCAACCGAGCGAGGAAGATCATCTACTCCTAAATCTTCTGCTCCTCCTCCTCGTCAACCATCTCCATCCAAGGATGAGCCTATGCAAATTAGTCGTTCCCGTCTATCTCCCGCTGAGCGCCGAAGACGTCTCTCTGAGTCTCTCTGTCTCTACTGTGCAGCTCCGTCGCACACTATCAATGCCTGTCCCAAACGTCCGGGAAACTCCAGATCCTAGCTCGCCAAGGAGAGGGCCGGCTAGGAGTAATGATCTCCTCTCCATCTCCTCATGACTGTAACCTCCCAGTGTCGCTCCAAATTGCTCAACGTTACAGGAACGTCATTGCCCTCCTTGATTCCGGAGCAGCTGGGAATTTCATAACCGAAGCTTATGTTAAACGGTGGTCCCTACCCACCGAGAGACTGTCCTCGTCCATCTCTTTGACTGCCGTGGATGGCAGCAAGATTTTTGACGCAGTCATTTCCTTAAGGACTCTTCCAGTTCGTCTGAGAGTGGGAGTTCTTCATTCTGAGTATATTTCTTTTTTAGTGATTCCAAGAGCCACACATCCAGTGGTTTTAGGCCTTCCATGGCTCCATCTCCACAACCCATCAATTGACTGGACGACTACGCAAATACTGGCATGGGGTCCCTCCTGTGCTGAGACTTGTTTAGCCAAAGTTCTTCCTGTTTGTTCTTCCTTCCCCAGGTCATCTGATGTTCCGCCTCCTCCATATCAAGACTTCACGGACGTGTTCAGTAAAGCCTCTGCTGATATCCTTCCTCCTCATAGAGAATGGGACTGCCCAATCGACCTCATTCCAGGGAAGGTTCCACCGCGAGGCCGAACTTATCCGTTGTCTCTGCCTGAGACACACTCCATGGAAGAGTACATCAAAGAGAACCTGGCGAAGGGTTTCATCCGACCATCTTCTTCTCCAGCCGGCGCAGGCTTCTTCTTCGTTAAGAAGAAAGACGGTGGTCTGCGTCCGTGCATCGATTACAGAGGTCTGAACGACATTACCGTCAAGAACCGATACCCTTTACCCCTGATTACCGAGCTCTTTGATAGAGTTAGTGGTGCAACTATTTTCACAAAGCTGGACTTGAGGGGTGCCTACAATCTCATCCGAATCCGTGAGGGTGACGAGTGGAAGACCGCCTTTAACACCCGTGACGGACATTATGAGTACCTCGTCATGCCCTTCGGATTGAGCAACGCTCCAGCAGTCTTCCAGCACTTCGTGAATGAGATTTTCAGGGACATCTTGTACCGCCATGTCGTGGTTTATCTAGACGACATCCTCATCTTTGCTAATAATCTCGAAGATCATCGTTTCTGGGTAAAAGAGGTTCTTTCCCGTCTCCGTGTCAATCACCTCTATTGTAAATTGGAGAAGTGTGTGTTTGAAGTTAAAACCATTCCGTTTCTAGGTTACATTGTGTCCGGTTCCGGACTAGAGATGGATCCTGAGAAACTCCAAGCAATCCAGAATTGGCCTATACCCTTAAGCCTCAAAGGGGTCCAGAGGTTCTTAGGGTTCGCCAATTATTATAGAAAATTTATACGAGACTTTTCCACCATCGTGGCGCCTATCACTGCATTAACCAAGAAAGGTGCTAATCCGTCCAAGTGGTCCGAGGAAGCTACACAGGCCTTTCACCTTCTGAAGCAACGGTTCATCTCTGCACCAGTTCTGAAACAGCCCGACACCGACTCTCCTTTTATCTTAGAGGTAGATGCCTCCTCCGTTGGAGTAGGAGCGGTGTTATCCCAGAGGGCCAAAGATGGACATCTACATCCTTGCAGTTTCTTCTCCCGGAAGTTCTCCCCAGCTGAGCGCAACTATGCCATTGGTGATCAGGAGTTGCTAGCCATCAAGCTCGCTCTGGAGGAGTGGAGATACCTGTTGGAGGGAGCTTCCCACTCAATCACCATACTTACCGACCACAAAAATCTTTTATATCTCAAAGGCGCACAATGTCTGAATCCTCGTCAGGCCAGATGGGCACTTTTCTTTTCTAGGTTTGACTTTAAACTCCAGTTCTGTCCGGGTTCTCAGAATCGTAAGGCCGATGCCCTTTCCCGCTCATGGGAGCAAGAAAATGAGTCCGAGTCTGCAGACAAGCATCCTATTATTAATCCGTTGGCATTCTCCACGGTAGGGATGGACTCTACGCCTCCACCAGGGAAAAGTTTTGTTAAGCCAGTTCTAAGGAAGAAGCTCATGCATTGGGCCCATGCTTCCCGTTTTGCTGGACATACAGGCATTCAGAAAACCCTTGAATTTATTTCTAGGTCCTACTGGTGGCCAACTCTGAAGAAGGACGTTATGGAATTTATTGCCTCCTGCCCAAAGTGTGCCCAACACAAAGTCTCCCGCCAGTCGCCTGCGGGGCAACTGGTTCCATTATCTGTTCCCCGTCGACCTTGGACCCATTTGTCGATGGACTTTGTTTCCGATCTACCTATCTGCAACAAGTTTAATACCATCTGGGTGGTAGTTGACCGGTTCACCAAGATGGCACATTTCATCCCTCTCACCGGTCTTCCGTCAGCTTCCAAGTTGGCTCAAGTGTTTATACAAGAGATCTTCCGACTTCACGGTCTTCCTGAAGAGATCATCTCGGATCGTGGAGTACAATTTGTAGCCAAATTTTGGCGAAGTTTGTGTCAAGCCCTCCAAGTCAAGTTAAAGTTTTCCACGGCTTACCATCCTCAGACCAATGGTCAAACCGAGAGGGTGAATCAGGACTTGGAGGCCTTCCTCCGTATATATGTGTCTTCCTCTCAAGATGACTGGGTTCAACTCCTTCCTTGGGCCGAGTTCAGCCACAACAATCAATACCATTCCTCATCTTCTTCTACACCATTCTTCATTAATTATGGATTCCACCCTAAAGTCCCAGAATTCCAACCGCTTCCCGCAACTTCTGTTCCAGCAGTGGATGTCACCTTGCGTCAGTTTTCAAATAACTGGAGGAACGTCCGCGCAGCCCTGCTTAAAGCCTCATTCAGGTATAAGAAGTTTGCCGATAGGAAGCGTAGAGCGGTTCCTGCTCTCAAGGTGGGTGATCGTGTGTGGCTGTCCACGAAGAATTTGAGGTTGAGAGTTCCCAGCATGAAATTTGCACCTCGCTACATCGGACCCTTCAAGATTGAACAAGTCATCAATCCTGTTGCCTACAGGTTACAGTTACCATCCTTCTTGAAAATACCCAGGACATTTCATGTTTCTTTGTTGAAACCGCTGATCCTGAATCGGTTTCATTCCGCACTTCCTCCAGCTCCCAAAGTTCAGACTCAACGGGGAGTCGAGTACGAGGTGGCCAAGATTTTGGACTCACGTTTCCGTTACGGTCAGTTACAATACCTCATTGACTGGAAGGGCTATGGTCCTGAAGAACGCTCTTGGACCAATGCCTCAGACGTCCATGCTCCTGCCTTGGTCCGAAATTTCCACGCAAAGTTTCCTTTAAAGCCTAAGAAGTGTCCTGGGGCCACTCCTAAAGGGGGGGGTGCTGTCACGATCTGGGTATCTGGACGCCATTACTTACCCTTCAGATGCCTCCTAAGGCTGGCTCAGCGTTCCAGGACCGGATCCCGCTGTTCCTGAGTTTCCACATGCAGAATGTCAGAGTGGTGATTTCATCAGCCGCGGCCTCCGCTGTGCCCGCGTGGTTAAATGTGCGCTTGTCAGTCTGGCGTCTCCTGTCTCCTGTGGCCGGCGTCGCCATTACTGTTTCAATTCTCACATGGATTACAAACCAAACTTTCCTCCAAGTGTCTGCATGGGCGCAGCCATCTTGGATTTTGTCATCTGATTATTTCCACCAATCTGCTGTCTGTATTGTTGATTTGCATAATTGCCTAGCCAACCCCTTCCTTGCTGCAGGTATAAGTATGCTGTGCCTGAGCAAGGAAGGCGTCAGTGCTTTGGTTGTCTAACCTAGTTCCAGTTTGTCTCTCTCCTGTGGTTGTCTTCCAGGTTCCAGCTCCTGTCTCCAGACATCTGCTATAGAGACCCGCACCAGCATTCCATCTGCGGTGTAGCCTGACTCTCCGATCCATTCTGGACTCACCTGTTTCCAGCTACAACAATCACCTGCTTCCAGCCCAGCTTCCAGCAGTGTACAGCTTCTCTTAAAGGGCCGGTGTCCTTTCTGCAGTTTACCACTCTCCACCGGTATTATTATTTCACCGCTCTCAAACAATCACCTGCTTCCAGCCCAGCTTCCAGCAGTGTATAGCTTCTCTTAAAGGGCCGGTGTCCTTTTCTGCAGTTTACCACTCTCCACCGGTATTATTATTTCACCGCTCTCAAACTCCAAACTTCATTATTATTTCATCGCTCTCAAGTTCATTTATTATTTAACTGGTTCCAGCCAGTATCCACTCCGTACCAACAACAGTCTGGTTCCAGCCAGTATCCACAGCAGCCGTTTTACCTTCAGCAGCCCAGCCTTTCCTGGAACATCAGCTGGTACGATCCTGGGTTCTCTCCATTGCTACAGTCAGGCCTGGTAAGGACTTTCCAACTAGAAGATTATTAGAACTGTCTCACACTACCAGTGCCTGTGGCCCTTGCCACCCTGTAGTACCCAGGAATTGTATTTATCCTCTGTTGACTTTTATGTTTCCTTTTACTGCTGCTGTGTTACGGAGTTTGTCATAATAAACATCATTGACTTTTATCCTGGTTGTCGTGGTCACGCCTTCGGGCAGTTATTCTACATGTTACTTACATGCCTAGGGGTCTGATACAACCTCCCAGGTTCCGTTACATCCCAGCCCCTACAACTGAGGCTGCCTCCCGTCAGCTCAGGCCCTCAGTTGTGACAACAATGTTTTATATAAATTCAATGGAACACTATAAAACTATACATTGCTTTAAATAATAATAATAATAATAATAATTATAATAATTATTATTATTACTTAATACTACAAATCAATTTATAATTGGGGACAAACACAATAATAAAACAAAACTGGGTAACAGACTGACAACATGGTAAGAGGATATTACAATCCGATGGGATGGGATGATGTCAGGAAGTTGATAATAACTATATAGTCACAATGTCTACACCAAAATATCAAATCTTACCATGGTTAAAATATCGACATTCTATGTTGACACCTGCACTTTTTTGATACACTTAAAATGATAAACAAAGGATATGGTGACATAGACCCTCACACGCGCAGGTCCTGTTCTGTGCATGTGCAGAACGGGTTCTGTGATCGCATTGGGGGGAGGGGCGTTCAGCGTTGGTGAAAATCGGTGCGTGTCACCACCATTTTTTGGAAGTGGTGAGGTCAAGTACTGCGTCATTTACACAGTTTCCTTTGCCTCACAAGCTGCCCTGTGACTGGTAGTCTCAGTACACTCAGGCTTACTGAGCCTGCCATGCAACTGAACATGTTCATCCCGAATGTATTGCTATTGCAAATGCAGGAAGGAGGTGATATGCACCTTCTCCTGCATTTGCATTGGTAAGGATCGCATATGCACGACATGAAGTGACAAGGAAAGGAAAAGCCCTCCTCCCTCTCGAAAAATTTTAAAAAAATAAAGCTTGTCAAAATGTAGAGATGTGCCTTGTGTCACAGGGCACATCAGAAGTGCAGCGGCGGGTTTCCGGTGCAGGGATCAGACTTTTCCCTGCACAAGACGAGAAGCGGCGTCGGGCAGCGGCGCTGCAGCAACACTTTAAACTTGGCGCCAATTTGGCCACCAATGAGAAGCGCCGCCCACAGGATTTCAAATCCGGCGCTGTCCGCGAGCCAATCACAGCTCGCGGGCCGCCGGCCAATCATGGGCGGGCGCAGCAAGCCAATTGGCGCTCGCCGCATTATAGGCCCCACCCCCGCCGAGTGACGTCAGACGCCGCCGGGAGCAGATAAAGAGAGGAGGCCACACCGAAGAGCGGGACGGACAGAAGCGGCGGCGAAGAAGACAGCGGCCGTGGGGAGAAGAGCTCCGGTGGCCGCTGAAGAGGCCAGAAAACGCCGGGCTCCTGAAAGATGTCCAGCGGCGGCTGGACGCGGAGGAGCAGAGGCGACGCCGCTGGCCAGGACGGACCAGCGGCAGAAGAGTGTGGCTGAGGCTCCGGAGAGGCCACCAGGGGAGGAATGCAAAAGAGCTAACGAAGCTCCCCCCCCTGGTGCCTCTCCCAATGGACAGGTAGACCCTCGGTGAGGGCGCCTGTCACCCCCCCCCCTTCTCTCCTCCCTACACCACTGGGTGATCGGCATTAGGCCCGTGGGCACAGTCAGGCCACAGGCTTGTGGCGCTGCAGGTGGGCACTAGGCCGGTGGGTAATAACAGGCATTAGACCTGAGCACATTAGAGGGCATTAGGCCCTAGTTCATTAGCGGCCGCTAGGGATATAAGGTGGCCCTGGGCATTAGGCCCAGGTCACCCAACGGGCCCCAAGTTAGGCAGGCGCTAGGCCCGAGGGAAAAGTCAGGCCTCAGGTCTGTGGATAAATAGGGGGCACTAGGCCCAGCAAATAGAGGGTTACTCCCCCCCCCAAGGTGAATAAAGGTGGCACTAGGCCCAGGCCACCCCGAGGTGTATAGGTAGGCAGGCCCGCTTGGCCTGAACCCCATTTCAGTAAGTGTACAGGAGGTGGGTAGGCTGTACAGCGCCCACCCCCCAGAGAGCAGGTAGGGATTTAACCTTGTACTGTGATATTTGTGATGCATGTTGTTTCCGTGCAGGGCCAAGGTTGTCTATAGTTTGTTTAGTTTTGTCTCACCACACACACAGAGCTAGTTTGAGGGCTCTGCCGTTGTAGTTAGTGTAGTAGTGTTACATCAGGATAGAGTTAGGCCCTGCACGGCTGTTTGTTTTTTTGCTTCCTTACAGGGACCTGTAAGTGGAGAAGAAGTTCGCAGTGCAAGATTGGCAACGGTGAGTAACACCTCTGTCCGTGTGTCCCTTTCGGTGTGTGTTTGTCCCTATCTGTCTCCTTTCCTTCAGGGCGAACGGTGAACCTTGCACACAGGTGCAAGGTTGAATTTACACCTGGTGCGAGAGTACCGATAGCCTAGACTGAAAGCTCTTTTTCTCTGTTTCGGAGGGTGTTTTGGTCCACAGTTAGGAGGAACGGCACTCCGCAATCTCCTTTCCCCTAGGTCACCGTGTCCGGGTCAAACTGAAGATTTCCAGGTCCGTTGAAGGTTCCGGTACCTGAAGGTGAGAGAGTGTGACGCCTGCTGAGTAGTGAGTCTACACCTGCACGGCAGCAGGCACTACACCGCACTGTCACCCTCTTACAAAAGCACAGGAAAAAAACAACTGTGCATTCAGAGATATCACAAATCTCCAAAGAGAGTCCAAGTGTGTCAGCGGTTGAGATGTCTAGACCTGACCTTCCCAAGACTGTATGGGAAGAGGAGGCTCCTACCACCATTTGCACACCCCCTGCAAGTGCTTGGAGGAACACCACCAGTACAGTTGCTGATCTTAAGATTGAGGATGTCACTGCTCACCAGGATGAGCAGGATATTGGTGTAGCTGGCGCTGAGGAGGAAGTTGACGATAAGGATACTGATGGTGATGTGGTTTATTTGAATAAGGCACCAGTGGAGACAGTTGTTGGCCATGGGATGAAAAAGCCCATTGTCATGCCTGACAAAAACACCAAAAAAGCCCCCTCTTTGGTGTGGAATTATTTCTCCATAAATCCGGGTGTCAAGCAATCTGTTGACTTTGTCTTTCCATAATGAGTAGGGGTAAGGACGTTAACCACCAAGGAACATCCTCCCTTATACGTCACCTGCAGCGCATTCATCAAAAGTCATTGTCAAGTTCAGAAACTGTGGGTAATAGCGTAAGCAGTCCACTGACACCTAAATGATGTGGTTTGTTTTAATATTATTTCTTTCTGAGGATGAGGATGTAAACACTGAAGGGGGGAGGAATTTGAGGATGAGGATGACATCTTGCCTCTGTAGAGCCAGTTTGTGCAAGGAGAGATTAATTGCTTCTTTTTTGGTGGGGGCCCAAACAAAGCAATCATTTCAGCCACAGTCATGTGGCAGACCCTGTCGCTGAAATGATTGGTTTGTTAAAGTGTGTATGGCCTGTTTATACAACATAACGGTGGGTGGGAGGGCCCAAGGACAATTTTATATTGCACATCTTTTCTTTGTCTGCCACATCATTCCAGGGGTGCTGCCCTATGTGGAGTTATATAGTTGTTGAAGTTGAAAAAAGACAAATGTCCATCGAGTTCAACCTGTATTATAAATTTTATATTAAGTACTGTATCCTTGGATATTTCTTTCAGCTAGGAATTTATCTAAATCATTTTTAAACCTATTGATTGAATCCACCATTACTACCTTCTCTGGCAGAGAATTCCAAATCCTTACTGCTCTTCTGTTGTGTATGAAAAAATTTTCTTCTAAATTCAGGGGGTGTCCTCGTGTCCTATGTTGCGTTTTTTTTAATAAACAAATCATTTTATAAATCCTTGTACTGTCCCTTTATGTATTTATAAATATTAATAATGTCCCCTCTCAATCGCCTCTTTTCCATTGTAAACAAATCTAACCTTTTGAGTTTTTCCTCATAATTCAGTACTTCTAACCCCTTAACCAGTTTGGTGGCTCACCTCTGAACCCTTTTGAGTACCAAGATATATTTTTTTATAGTGAGGTGCCCAGAACTGTACACAGTATTCCAGGTGTGGCCGCACCAAAGATTTATACAGTGGCAGGATCACACTCTCATCCCTTGTATCCATTCCCTGTTTTATGCATGCTAACACCTTATTTGCTTTAGTTGTTGCATTTTGACATTGCGTACTGCTACTAAGTTTATTACCGATGAGCACTCCCAAATCTTTTTCAGCTAGTGTTATCCCTACATTTTCCCCATTTAGTTTATATGCTGCCCAGTTGTTCTTAGTCCCAAAGTGCAAATCTTTACATTTTTCTATATTGAACCTCATTCTCCATTTATCCGCCTGGACCTCAAGTCTAGATAAGTCATTCTGTAGAGACTCAACATCTTTGTCTGAATTAATTACCCTGCATAGATTAGTATCGTCTGCGAAAATTGCCACTGTGTTTTCTAGGCCCACTCCTAGGTCATTAATTAATATGTTAAACAGCAATGGTTCGAGTACTGAACCCTACAGTATTACACTGAGCACTGAGGCCCATTCCGAGAACATCCCATTAATCCCCACTCTCTGTTACCTGTTGTACAGCCAATTACTCACCCAAGTACAATAGTGTTTCCTTCCCCAAGCTCTCTTAGTTTTAAAATTATACCCCTTTTCCACCTGAGTACCGGGTCTGACCCGGGATTTTTAACCTGGCTACAACCCGTGTCGGCCCTGGCGTTTCCACTGCATACGGGTTATTCCCGAGTCAGATCTGTTTCCACTTAACCTAGGTAAGCTCTGTAAAAGCCTATTGATGTCATTAAAAATGGACTTTTTACTTTCTCAACAAGATGATGTCATGAAAAGGAACAAAAGGGAGGGGTGGGGCCTGCTCACAGCATTGCAGCAATGGAGACCAAATGCAGTAGCTGTGTCGAGCATGGAGTTGCAGAAAGTTTGCAGTTTTTTGCTGCTTATATCTGCTACAGACAGCTTGATGCAGCTTCTCACCCTGTGCTACCTACTGCTGAGCTGGAGGAGGAGGGCACAATTCTTTGCTGAGAGGGCTAGTTCTCAACGCCATTATTTGAAAAGGAGGAGAGTGCTGATATCAGCCAGCGTTACTTCTCTCAGAGGGATGAGCTCTACCCCAAGCTGAAGAATGTAGGTGAGAGAGCGCAGAAATGGAGAAGCATTCATGCAGACCATTTTAGCTTATCAGGAGGAGCAGTGGATGGCACATTTCAGGATGTCGTGTGCTACATTCCGCTATATTTTGGAACTACTGTCCCCCACAATCACCAAGCAGACCACCAGGTTCTGGAAGCCCATTGAGCCGAGCAGGAGATTAGCGATTGCTCTCTGGTGGTATGGAGAGTATCGTACACTCTCCTGTTTATTTGGAGTAGGGATTGACATGGTCTGCAAGATTGTCTACCAGGTCACACGGCCATTGCGGGATACCATGTACCATCGCTTTATTTCCTTGCCACAAGGACAGTGGCTAGATGAGACTATAAAAGGATTTAAGAAGCATGACTACCCACAGTGTGCTGGTGCCATAGATGGGACCCACATCCCCATCATCGCCCCCTGTGATAACCCAGCAGACTACTATAATTGCAAGGGTTGGCATTCCATTGTCCTGCAAGCCGTAGTGGACCACAAATACTAGTAAGCACTGTTTTACTAATGTGTGAAATAGGATTGGGCTTTTTTTTTAATGAGGCATAAACTGTAATTTACCTTTATTTTTAGTTTCACAGATGTCTTCATAGGGTGGCCCAGATGATCACATGATGCAAGGGTTCTCGCCAACTCCGATCTTTACGGTATTGCTGAGGACATGCTTGGTGGATGGCTTTTCCCTTGAGAGGTAAGATTATTTACTCCTTAAACGAATTTTCTCCCATAAACCAATAGTCATATTTTACCCCTGGAATAATATTAATGTTTTATTAACAGAAATCTGTGACCGTAGATGGTGTGGACATCCCGGTCCACCTCATTGGTGATGAAGCATACCCGTTACAGCGCTGGCTGATGAAGGGCTACACCCAGCATGTTCATTTATCTCCCGAACAGACATCATACACCCATGCCCTAAGTTCAGCCCGTATAACAGTAGAGAATGCGTTTGGGCGTTTAAAATTATGCTGACGCTACCTCATGATGAGGAATGATGTGTATTTGAAAATCATTCCAGATATAGTAGCAGCCCAATGCATTCTCCATAATATATGTGAGATACAAAAGGAAAACTTTCTCCCCGAGTGGAATGTGCATGATCATGGGGTGGGGGTCACTGTACATGATGCATCAGGCTTGGTGGGGGGGCAAGACATAGCCGGCGAGCGCATCAGGGCCACCATTGCAGCCAATCTTCCCTCAATGTTGCAGTAGATAGAGAAGACAGACAAGTTTTTGTGTGCAGTTTTGTGTTTATTTTGTTCTCTACAATTTCTCAGTTATAAAAATTGTTCAAAAGTTATTAGTTGTATATTTTTGCTTTTAAGCATTTGGCAAACAGTTGGCACACATTTTCTGAGGTGACAATATAAAATACTGAAGTGCAAACAGAACACTCTGTAAATTCCCCATAACACAGGGGGCCTTCAACATGCGTCCCTCCAGCTGTTGTGGAACTACATGTCCCAGCATGCCTTGCTATGTATGTCCACAACAGCTAGAGGGCCACAGGTGAAGACTCTTGCTGCACGATTTCTGATGTAGCAATATAAAAGAGTAAAGTGGAAACAGAACACTCTGTGAAAATCCCCTAATGTTTGGCTTTCTAGGTATCAGGGTAACCCCAATATTTGGATTCCACTGCCGCACATCTTTGAGGTAACAATATAACATATAAAAAGGCAAACAGAACCAGTGGTACAAGTAGAAATATTTTCTTAGTGGTACTGAGTGCAGAAATATGGGCGTGGCCATGTGTTATGAGGGGGCATGGCAATATACTTCTAGTGGGAGTGGCTACATGACACTAGCGGCGTGGCCACACGACAGCCCCTTTTTTTTTTAATCTGGAGGCAAGGCTAAACATGTATAGTAATGCCTCCAGCATAATAGAAATATATAGTAATGCCCCCAATTTAATAACAATATATAGTAATGCCTCCATTATAACAGGAAAATACAGCCACTGTTGCAATCCCAGTAACTGACAAAGTAGGAGGAGCCATCATGCTGCCAAGCACCATGGTCTTGTTGCTTTGTGGCACATTATAATTGTGGTAATGGCAAAGTGTGTGGCAGGTAGTAATGAGTACCCGCTGCCAAATTCTTATGGGTACTCCATACCCAAGCGTATCCGCATTCTTGCACCGCTGAACAGAACCTTAACACACAAACATTGTTTTATTAACAGCTGGCCTTATTTAAGGCAATTGTCTGTACACCCGATATTCTGAAGATTGCAGGATTTGTGTTGTGGGATTTCATAGTTGCATGGACCATATGGGTGCTGTGGGTAGGCTGGATCTTGCTGTTGTGCTTGTGTTGTATTCCCTAGCGTACGTGCAAACGCACGCTCAAAAAATTACATCTGCATATCACGCATGGCCATTAACTGAGTCATAAATGATTGTTTCATTTCTTTTTCAGATGCAATATATCTCTCAGTTCGTGCATCTCCCTGGGAATTCAGCTCACTATCCGCCTCACGCAGGTGCTCCACGATAATGAATGTCATTACTCTGACCGTTTGTTCTGTTTTGTTCGTTTTCTTTTTCTGCTGTGGAACGTTATAGACTGTGAAGGGGATGTAAAAAAAATTGAATCAACAATGATTATATATAAAAATTGCAGTGGTAACATATATGTATTTGTGGCCTTCTCCAACCTGCACACTAGCTTTACTCTGCAACATTTCCATGCACCAATCATTGACAAGGCAAAACCACAGTATTGACTGGAGCACCCTCACTGCGACTGAAATAGCTAAAACTTGTTGAGAAATGAACTTGTAGGGCTGGAGTGCTAAACTTGCAACCCTCCAGCTGTTGTGGAACTACACATCTCGGCATGCCTTTACATAGATTTTGTATAGGGACTGCTGCAACTGTGGCAGGGCATGCTAGTATGTGTAGTTCTACATAAGCTGGAGGGCCTGGAGTTTTTACACCCCTGCTGTACAGTGGTTTGTATATGTATGTAAATAAAAATGTTTGTATCTGTAAATACTTACTATTTGAGTGCAAAGTCGTGGTCTTGGGGGTTGCGACATCTCCGCCTGAGATTCTGCTACGTCCTCTATAGTTGCGCTGATGGAATCATCGTTGCTGGTTGATTCTTCGAAACTGCTATCCGATATAAGCAGCGGGGATGGTGGGCTGTATTGTGAGCTCAGAAGGCTGTGCTGTGTTTCCTCACAGTCCTCCTGTACTGACATCTGGCGACTGCCACAGCTGGATGACGATAGTGCTATGGAATTTGTTAGTGCAGTTTTGCCGAAGACACTATAGCATAGGTCATAATATGCCCATTCAGTCCATCCAGTGCCACTTTTCTTGCTGTTATGGTCATGTACTTTAGTAAATTGTTTGCGTAGTGCCTTCAATTTGGGTTTTTTGGATGGCTCTTTCTGCAAGCATAAGGGATATGTTCTTATACGTGACAGCATCCTTAACTGTTCCAGTCACCTGCCTTCTAATTTCTTCCTCTCCCAGTATATTAAGCAGCTCTTTTATCTCTGTGTCTGACCAGGTATGGCTAGCCATGTTGATGTGCTGGAGCTTCTACTGCTGTATAGTGTCTATTTGTTTGAAAGCTGCTGCAATATCTGGAAGTGCCCAGCGTGACTTCAGAGTGTCTGTTTGTTTGTTTGCAAGCTGCTTCAATGCCTGCATGTGCCCAGCAGAGTGTTTTTTTGCAAGCTACTGCAGTAGCTCATCCCAGCGTGTCAACTCTGCAT
The DNA here is from genome assembly GCF_028390025.1 of Pseudophryne corroboree. Classification (NCBI taxonomy): domain Eukaryota; kingdom Metazoa; phylum Chordata; class Amphibia; order Anura; family Myobatrachidae; genus Pseudophryne; species Pseudophryne corroboree. The sequence goes on from NC_086450.1 coordinate 287,863,604, forward strand.
TTAGAGGCTACTGTGATGGTTGCATGCGACCAGCTTGTCTCCCAGGGATCACATAATTTTCCTGTGCCGCAGAAGCACCAATCAATGTCTCAGAGCGTTACTCGGGTCTGAAAACACGGGTAATGACCGTTTCCACTGCACAATTACCAGGGTCATTACCGTGTTCAACCCAGGTAGCTATCCAGGTAGGATTCCAGGGTTATTCAACCCGTGTTGTGCCATTTCCACTTACTAAAAACCCATGTCAATGCACACCCCTGTGCAAAAAAATGCTTAAATTTAGCTAGTGGAAAAGAGGTATTAGTCTCTTATGTGGGACCTTGTCAAAGGCCTATAACGAAGTCCAAAAAGACCACATCCACTGCTTTACCCTGATCAATATTATCGCTCACTTTCTCGTAGAAGCTTATTAAGTTAGTTTGATATGACCTGTCCTTCACAAAACCATGATGATTCTTAGTAATAACCTTTGAGGTATCCAATTGCTAGTATGCTATCCCTTCATATACCTTCCAATATTTCCCCCACTATAGATGTCAAACTTACTGGTCTATAGTTGCCAGGATGAGGTTTAATACCCTTTTTAAATATTGGGACTACCTCTGCTATATACCAGTCCTTCGGCATAATTCCTGATGCAATTGACTCGCTGAAGATCAAATCTAGGGGTCTAGATATCTCTGCGTTAAGTTCCATAAGAACCCTGGGGTGAAGTCCATCCAGCCCAGGCATTTTATTTATCTTAATTTTACTTAGTCTCTCCCGGACTACTTCCTCGCTTAACCAATTACTCAGCAATGGGTCATTATTGTAGTTTATGTTGTGCTCATCAACCTGTCCTCTCTAGTGAATACTGATGAAAATAATTTATTCAATAAATCTGCTTTTTCCCTATCATCATTAATCAAGACATCTGACTCACCCTTTAATGGCCCAATATTCTCCTCCTTTTTTAACCTTTTAGCGTTTGTATACTTAGCAAAACAAACCCAAAATAGTTTTTTATCACTTGCGATTTGTTTTTCGTTTTCTATTTTAGCTGCTCTGATTTCTTATTTGCATTTTTTATTACATTCCTTGTAGAACTGGAGTGATTCCACCTTCCCGTCAGACTTAAATGCTTTGAAAGCACTCCTCTTTTTATCCATTTGTTCCTTTACCTTCTTATTAAGCCACATTGGTTTGAATTTACTACTCCTGTTTTTGTTGACCTTGGGAATAAACAAATAAGTGTACTTATTGAGCGCAGTTGTAAAAACAAATGCAATTTCCCAATTTATGTCCTTCATTGCTTGTTTCAGCAAGTTGAAATTAGCTTTTCGAAAGTTAAAAGTCTTAGACCCTTATAGTGTTGTTTTTGGAAGCTGATATTGAATGTGCTCATATTATGATCGCTATTTCCTAAGGTCTCCTCTACTTTAGTATTTGATATTATTTCCTCATGATTAGTTAGTACTAGGTCCAGTATAGTCCTATGCCTAGTCGGTTCCTCGATTACCTGGGACAAGTAATGATCTTTAAGCATGTTTAAGAACCTGTTACCCCTAGCTGTAGTTACTGTTTTGGTGTTATTACATTCCTTGTAGAACTGGAGTGATTCCACCTTCCCGTCAGACTTAAATTCTTTGAAAGCACTCCTCTTTTTATCCATTTGTTCCTTTACCTTCTTATTAAGCCACATTGGTTTGAATTTACTACTCCTGTTTTTGTTGACCTTGGGAATAAACAAATAAGTGTACTTATTGAGCGCAGTTGTAAAAACAAATGCAATTTCCCAATTTATGTCCTTCATTGCTTGTTTCAGCAAGTTGAAATTAGCTTTTCGAAAGTTAAAAGTCTTAGACCCTTATAGTGTTGTTTTTGGAAGCTGATATTGAATGTGCTCATATTATGATCGCTATTTCCTAAGGTCTCCTCTACTTTAGTATTTGATATTATTTCCTCATGATTAGTTAGTACTAGGTCCAGTATAGTCCTATGCCTAGTCGGTTCCTCGATTACCTGGGACAAGTAATGATCTTTAAGCATGTTTAAGAACCTGTTACCCCTAGCTGTAGTTACTGTTTTGGTGTTCCAATTTATGCTGCTCCTCTGCCATATCAGTCCAGGGCTGCTGCCCACTGCCATTTAAGTCCATGGGTGCTGTTTCCTGTCTGCTGTGCTGTGTAATTCTCCGGGGAGGCTGTCTGTCTCCTGTATAAGTCCAGGGGTGCTGCCTAAGTGCAGAGGTGCTGCCGTATAATTCCAGGGATGCTGCTGTACTTGATCCTAGGTTTAAATTAAAGACTAGAGCAGAATAGGAAACAAGCTTCAACATCACAAGCAGATTTGTGAAAACATATAGCCACAAAGGTGGAAATTGAAATTGCAATTTTGACGAAGTGTTTTCAAATTAGACCACATTTATGGCCAAAGTCAGAAGAGACAGAATCATAATCCAGTGCAACTGCCGGAGAAAACTAGATTTTCCAAACACACTTATGTCTATATGTCTGCCATATAATTCCAGGGGTGCCCTGTCTGAACCCGCTCATCTACATCTTCTAGTGTGCACTGTGTACCCAGCATTAGAGAGAGAGGTTCTTCTCAATTATTTCATGTTAGGGACTCACTCGAATGGCTCCAATTAGTCAACCTTAATTTTGATTTATTATTAATGTTCCACATTTTGGGATTATTTACAAGATGTGCATTTGTTGTACAGGGTTCTTTTGCAAAGGGCTGTGTAGGGTTATCGCAAGACCTCACGGTGTTAGAAGAACAGAGTTTGTGATCTTGCATTGCATCAGCTTTCCATTGCACTGCAGCACTAGATGGGAAAGGAGCTCCTGTGAGGCACAAACAGTTACTGAATAAGGCCCAGTTTGGAGTCTCCTGGTTGCTTACAGCCAGGAAGATGTCTGGCTTGCCAGGCTGAGGCATGCTGTTGGCACAGAGGTTAGCATTGCTTCCTCCCACAGTCCTACTTATAGTATGAAATGAGTTTCGACTGTAGACTGGTAAGCTCCACTAGGGCAGAGGCTCAATAAGAAAAAAAATCATTGCACAGTCCTGCTTAGTACTTTACCAAACCCACCGAAACTCAACTTGCCTGATCCAGGGCTGCTGTGGGGGCTCACAAGGGCTGTTAAAACATCTAAGGGGCTGCTTTATTTAAAAATAAAATATAAATAAAATAAACAAGACACACAGGTATGTTCACGTGTGCATAAATGGGACACACAGGTGTGCTCACATTCGTGTAACTGGGAGCTGTGAAAAATGAAAATAAGGCATCTGCCACAAAATATGTAAATAAAAGTGCAATAAAAAAATGGAAAAAAAGAAACCCACTAGATTTTTACAAAATAATCTCCAGACTCGGTGGATGGGAAAATATCCAGTCTTGATCCTGTGGTATACACTAGTTTATTTGCATCCCAGCATTAAATCCGATATTATCATAATCCCTGAAAATGGAGAAGGGGGTATAAAATTTGGAGGCTTTGTTCCCTAGTTTTTCAGTTTGTCCAGTAATGTGGTAATTATATATTTGCTTGGTTGAAGTCCTTCCCGTTCCACACTAATATAGGAGCGGAGGTGAAAGCCTGTGTGTTGTTCCTGACTGCGTATGTCTCTCTAATTTTTAATCACCTTCTTGACACTGTCCTTTTCCTCTTACCTCTTCTCATAATGTGAAAAGTCATCAAAGAAAGAGGTGGTATGTTTGTAACTAGCTATGATTCTGAGAACTTGGACAAGCTTTTTCCAGGGGAACCACCTGTTGCTGAAATGATGGGTTTATTAAACTGTGCATGTCCTGTTTAAACAACATAAGGGTGGGAGGGAGGGCCCAAGGACAATTCCATCTTGCACCTCCTTTTTTCTTCTTCTTTGCATGATGTGCTCTTTGGGGCCTAGTTTTTAAAACTGCCATCCTGTCTGCCACTGCAGTGCCACTCCTAGATGGGCCAGGTGTTTGTGCTGCCCACTTGTGTTGCTTAGCTTAGTCATCCAGCTACCTCGGTGCAACCTTTTGGCCTAAAAACAATATTGTGAGGTGTTCAGAACAGACTGGAAATGAGTGGAAATGAATGTTATTGAGGTTAATAATACTGTAGGATCAAAATGACCCCCAAATTCTGTGATTTTAGCTGTTTTGATAATCTTTAAAAAAAAAAAATCCAGAACCAAAACCCGAAAGGGTAGTTTTGGCAAAACCAATCCAGATCCAAAACACAACGGAGATCCAGAACCAAAACCCCAAAAGTGTCATCCGCACATCTCGCAGCTTAGCATATGTGATCCTTGCTGAATGAGGGCCATAACCAGGGGTGAATTGGGATGGAAAACCAGCCCGGGAAATTTATGGTAGCAGCCCTATTAGGGATGCGGTCTGATGAGGGGGGCGGGATCTTTCCTCATATGGCCTGATTGTGCACAATTGCAGCCTTCCTTGCATCTTTTGCTGCAGTTGTATCTGAGACCAGGGTCAGATTGAGAACTTAAAGTGGCCCTGTTAAATTTTTTGGCCCGACATGGGCAGCAGTGCCGTTTCTTGCGGCGGGCGAGCCGTGCAACCGCACGGGGCGCCCGCCGCGGCACTTTACGGGTCTCAGATTCCCCCCTCCTCCCTTTTCCCGAGTACTCCTGCTCGGGGGGCGGAGTTTTGCAGTATGACGCGGTTGCGTCGTGATGTCACGACGCAACAGCGTCAATCCGCGAAACTCCGCCCCCCGCGCAGGAGTACTCGGGAATAGGGAGGAGGGGGAGACAAGCTGTTAAGAGGAGGCGCCGGCGGCCGGCGCGAAGAGCGAGGAGCGGGAAGATCTTGACATGTAAGTTCATCTCTCTTCCCCCCTCCCTCTCCCTTCCTCCCCCCCCACTTGACACTTGCCTGCCGTACTACATAGAATAGGGACACTTTCCTGCCGTACTGTGTAAATTAGGGACACTTTCCTGCCGTACTGTGTAAAATAGGGACACTTTCTTGCCGCAATGTGTAAAATGGGGACACGTGCCTGCCGCAATGTGTAAAATGGGGACACGTGCCTGCCGCAATGTGTAAAATGGGGACATGTGTCTGCTGCAATGTGTAAAATGGGGACACGTGCCTGCCGCAATGTGTAAAATGGGGACACTTGCCTATTGTACTGTGTAAAATGGGGGCCCGTGCCTGCCGCAATGTGTAAAATGGGGACACGTGCCTGCCGCAATGTGTAAAATGGGGACACGTGCCTGCCGCAATGTGTAAAATGGGGACACTTGCCTATTGTACTGTGTAAAATGGGGGCCCGTGCCTGCCGCAATGTGTAAAATGGGGACACGTGCCTGCCGCAATGTGTAAAATGGGGACATGTGCCTGCCGCAATGTGTAAAATGGGGGCACGTGCCTGCCGTACTGTGTAAAATGGGGACACGTGCCTGCCGTACTGTGTAAAATGGGGACACTTTCCTGCCGCAATGTGTAAAATGGGGACATGTGCCTGCCGCAATGTGTAAAATGGGGACACTTGCCTATTGTACTGTGTAAAATGGGGGCACGTGCCTGCCGCAATGTGTAAAATGGGGACACGTGCCTGCCGCAATGTGTAAAATGGGGACACGTGCCTGCCGCAATGTGTAAAATGGGGACACGTGCCTGCCGCAATGTGTAAAATGGGGACACTTTTCTGCCGCAATGTGTAAAATGGGGGCACGTGCCAGCCGCAATGTGTAAAATGGGGACGCGTGCCTGCCGCAATGTGTAAAATGGAGACACTTTCCTGCCGCAATGTGTAAAATGGGGACACTTGCCTATTGTACTTTGTAAAATGGGGGCACGTGCCTGCCGCAATGTGTAAAATGGGGGCACGTGCCTGCCGCAATGTGTAAAATGGGGACACGTGCCTGCCGCAATGTGTAAAATGGGGACACGTGCCTGCCGCAATGTGTAAAATGGGGACACGTGCCTGCCGCAATGTGTAAAATGGGGACACTTTCCTGCCGCAATGTGTAAAATGGGGGCACGTGCCAGCCGCAATGTGTAAAATGGGGACACTTTCCTGCCGCAATGTGTAAAATGGGGGACATGTGCCTGCCGCAATGTGTAAAATGGGGACACTTGCCTATTGTACTGTGTAAAATGGGGACACGTGCCTGCCGCAATGTGTAAAATGGGGGCACGTGCCTGCCGCAATGTGTAAAATGGGGACACGTGCCTGCCGCAATGTGTAAAATGGGGACACTTTCCTGCCGCAATTTGTAAAATGGGGGCACGTGCCAACCGCAATGTGTAAAATGGGGACACGTGCCTGCTGTAATGTGTAAAATGAGGACTTTTTTTTTTTTATCCTGTGGTGGCTGTGATGATGAGATCAGATGGGGACACGCCCACCTTAACAAAGCCACGCCCATTTTAATGAGGCCACACACCCTTGTTGGGAGCATACTTTTCCTTTTTATTTCTATGGGGGGGGGCGCATTTTTTTTTATGTGAATGGGGGGGGGGGGGGGGGGGGCGCATGTTTTAATCTCGCACTGGGAGCCAAATTGGCTAGAAACGGCCCTGATGGGCAGCACAAGAGGTATAACATACTGTGTAGCCATGGCAGCATCACTGGGTGGCAGAGTTGCTGTGCTGCCGAGATGAAATAATAGGATGCATGGGAACAATACAGTGTACTGAGTGCGGTGGGCTGCCTGTCATGTCGGGGGTTGGGCCTAGGGACGTGCGGTGAGCTAAATTTCTCAGGAGGCACTGGCTAGCACCAGAGCCAGATTTACAGGCAATATATGAGCCAAAGGGTACATGGGGGCATTATACATGTGCAGCAGTATAAACTCCTGAAAATTTTGGTAGTTTTGATTAGAGATGTGCTGAAAAGTTAGCCAGGTGAGGCACTGCTTTCCCTGCCATAGACTTTTTACTCCACAGTTTTGGCTATAAAAATTATTAGAATAATGCAAAGAAGATATTTCAAACATATTCTTTGTATTTTTCATATACTTTATACAGTAAAAACTCTCGCACAAACGTTAGTATGACAGGAAAGGCTCTGCCTCACCTGCCTCACCACATTGCACGTCACTGGTTGGGCCATATGACAACACACAAAACAGACCCACAGACATGTCGTCCTACCAGTAATCTTCCCGGTGAGCACGAAGGCCAATTTGCCCCTGGATGACACCTTGTTCATTGAAACACTTAATTTTGGTCCCGCCTCCTATTGTGCAATACTGCAAATCTCAACTTTCATCCCCACTGGAATTCTCCTGGAGATTTTTCTTAATGAAGTTGTCAAATATAGGGTGGACCCCAGCCTGCCCATCCCTCAACATTAGCGGTAACAAGCCAATGGTATTCTTTTTGGTATGAATTTTACCTATTTATTTAGTTATTTACTTTTTTAATACAAATTGATATTACAATCTCAGCATCTCCAGATGTTGAGTTGGTTGCATATGCATCTAAAGAAATAAAATATGGTGCACAGGGAGGCATTCATTTTGCTGGCTGTTGGATACCAACGCCAGAATCCCCACAGCCGCGCAGAATCCCCACTTGGGTAGTGGTCCATGCCACCACCTGTGGGGGAATATAACCCTGTGGTGACCTCAGGTCAACACCGGGCTTGAAGCATGGAGAGCATGGCAAGCGCAGCATTCGGATGAGGGGACACGCTGCGCTCGCCTCTGTTATCCCAGCTGTCGGGATCCCAGCGTCAGTCTCTTGCCTGCCGGGATCTCGACAGCCGGCATATCATACTGAATCTGGTGCACGATGCATCGAAAATAGCGAGCAGTTCTGCTATGCCCCTGGCCGCTATGCCACTTTAGTCTCCCTGGTCGCATCTCGTGTGAACGGAGACTAAAGTCAAGTAGGAGTTTCTGAGCAGCAACTGGTCAGCTAGTATTAAGACCCACACAGTGGCTGTGTCTGAGTAGAGTGTCATGGGAGTGTCTTGGGTGTGTATGGCGACTTCCATGATTGAGTAAGGTGTTCAGATGCAGTTGGGATGCCTGTTTCAGATGGATTTCTTAAACCCAGTAAGTGGCTGGTACAAATCCCAATACAAATGACAGTTGAAGCAAGAGACACCAGTGGTAGTTGTGACTAGGGCACATGAAATCACACTACTATGCACATGAAGGAAAGTTTTATTAGCTTTTCCCAGTGCGTAGGTTGCCGCGACAGACATAAAAGTGAATGCTGGATCGGAAAGGGGTTTGAGGGTGTGTCAGTACGCTTCACTGAATATTAGCATGCCATGGGTGACAACAGTGTGAACTCTGAGGGTAGAACAATGGTGTATCGAAAAGGTTTGGGTATGGGTAATTTGAGCAATCGGCAGGCTCCTAACAAGGGGGCAAGAGCTAACTGCACCATAAACTTAGACACAGAAGTGCTACAGAATTGAAAATGAGACAAGCAGGTCTCAAAACGCGTTGGAGGCAGACCTACCTGTACCATATGGAACTACAAACTTATAGATGCTGACCTTTTCTGGTGACAAAGCATTGGAGGCATATGTAACACCCCACACATACCATATATTTTTTTATATCAATTTAACAACATTCTGTTCAATGGCCCCTCACATCGGTAGAAATATATAGAGCCCATAAGAATAACATGGGCTGCACTTTTGTTGACCCTATCAGCTAGTTCAGGGAGAGTATGGTGCCACTGCCTTCTATATTTACCCCCATTACACAGCAACAACACAGCCCGGGAAACTGGGCCCCCACTGATTGGGCCCCCTAGGTTGTAGGGCAGACTGACCGGAGGGTGTACTGTTGCCAGGCCCTGAGGAGCTAGTTATCACTAAGGACGGGGGTGGTCTCTGGAGCCCTCACCCTTTTTAAAGAGCACCGCAGCGTGGGAAGGGGGTTTGCTGCCCTTCGGGGAGAAGAGGCTACTCACCTTGAAGACCGAATTGCAACAGGACCTTAGATTCCGGGGAAAGAAGACTGACCACCTGCCTGGAGGGAGCCCTTACCGGGAGAAGAAGGAGCTGCCCGCTGGTGAATTCCAAGGACCACCTGGGGAGATAGAGACAGCGGCTTTGCGGAGGAGACGACGTGGACAAGTGGACTCCGGTGCAAACCCTGCCAGGAGGCGCCCACTGGAGGAAGAGGAAATCTGTCGGGGACCAGTTTACCGGCGCCGCAGAGGACATTACCTGTTCGGATAGCAAGGACCCGGAGAAAAGCCCTGGAGGAGCGGAGAATGGCGCAGAGACTGGGACCAGAGCAGAAGGGGATAGGCTTCTGTACAGCAGCTGCCAGAACAAGGAGCGCAGCCCAGTGCAGTGCTCAGCATCTCGGGCAGCGCGGAAGATTGGAGGTGGCAGAAGTGCTGTTTCTGTGGTGATACCTATTGACAATCCTTCCGCTGCATAACTCTGCATCTGTAAATGCCCCTTCCTCTGCAACACTCTGCAATTGGGGGATAATAAGAAAAGGGGGTATGCTCCCCTTATTAGTTTGTGCCCGCTTCTCACCTCATATTGTTGAAAGGGGGTAGACTCCCCTTTTTGCCCCTGGCTCATTACTGTTTAAAAGGGGTAGGCTCCCCTTAAGTGCTTTGCCTGGCCCAAATTAGTTACAAAAAGGGGGAAGGCTCTCCTCATTCTCAGGGTGCCCTGCTCTTATAGTGTAAGAAAAGGGGGTAGGCTCCCCTCCCTTTTCCCATGTATTGGTGGTAGCCCTACACTCTTTTAGAGTATTAAATATGAGATTTAATGCTAATGTGTTGGCAAAGTGGTTATGCAAAGTGATCTTCAGTATATGCTGATGCAGTTGTGCAAAATAATTGTCAGTATAAGCTGTTCCTGCTAATGTAGTTATACAATGAGGATTGTAATGTGTTCTGTTTATGTCAATGTGGTATGATAAGAAAGTGCATCTTATGCTGGTCCCAGGTTTATTGCGAGGGGTGTTTAAAAATGCCATGTGAGAAGGTGGGATGATTTATGCTAATGTGTTTTAACAGAGTGATCTCTAAATGCTGATAAGTGACTCAGTGATAATTGACTGTTTATGCAAGCTCCGCCCAGCAGTGTTTCGGTTAAAGCTTATGCATCTACATGCTATTCCACTAATGCTGGTTCATAATTGACTGTTTATGCAAGCTCTGTCCCGCCGTGTTTCAGTTAAAGCTCATGCATCCAGTGGTCGAAGTGAAAATTTTGAAGTGGGGGTATGCAAAAGTCAAGGACGCAATTCGTCACGCGCGCTCCAGAAAAGGGGGCTTGGTCACCCAAAAGGGGGCATGTCCAGTGTAGTAGAACCCCTTATACTATCTAGTACTGGTGCCCCTTTCACAATATTTCACACAGTATGAGCCAAAATTCACATTATAGCACACGGTACGAGCCAAAATTCACATTGTAGCACACTGAATGAGCCGAAATTGTGACAGCAGGGACAGGGAGAGAGAGAGTGACGACAGGGAGAGAGAGAGTGACGACAGGGAGAGAGAGAGTGACAACAGTGACAGCAGGGAGAAAGTGACGACTGTGACGACAGTGACAGCAGGGAGAGAGAGTGATGACAGTGACAGCAGGGAGAGAGAGAGTGACAGTAGGGACAGGGACAGTAACGACAGGGAGAGAGGGTGACAGCAGGGGAACATTACCTGACTGTGGTCGGCGGAGGCACCCATGGGGAGCGGTGGTGATAAGGAGGCCTTTGGTGCGGTGAGGTCCCTCTGACCGCCATTTGTTGCGGGTGAGCGGCTGGTGGCTGGCGGCGGTGAGCGGCTGACTATTGCTTTATTGATCATTGGTGACCAATGGTGCCAGTAATATAAACATTGCTGGCCTGTGTCAGCAATGTATATATTACTGCTTTATTGATCATTGGTGGCCTGTGGTGCCAGTAATATAAACATTGCTGGCCTGTGTCAGCAATGTATATATTACTGCTTTATTGATAATTGGTGGGCAGTGGTGACAGTGTGGCATACTGGAATGTTAGGAGACAACAGATTTTGGAAAGTTCCAAAAGCCTTTTGATTCTTATCAGTGAGTGGGGAAGTTTATGGCCCCAAAACCAGTTCTGGCAGACCCTGCAACATGTAAGAGGTTAGTACAGGAAGTGCAGGGGGTTTTAGGACAAGGAACAAGACACAGGCTAGAATTCAGTGTGAGCTGAGGACTGAGGATGGAGGGCACAGGCTAAGTGTCCAGGAGAAACGCAGTCTGGGGACTGTGGAACAAGCATGGTACTCCACAGTCCCTGGCATTATAGAGCAGCATGTAGGTGATGCTAGGAAGAGCAAGAGATATCCAGATTTGCAGTGTGAGAGCAGCTACAGCATGAACAATCAGTGGAAGAAATAAAGGGGATCCTCACCTTCAGGGGTACCCAAGAAGCAGGACAGGAGGTGTGATTCTTCAGGAGAGGACGAGCTGGGTGAGTGGTAGGCAACCACGTTTGGCAGAAGGCCTCCAGTAACGTGTCCATGAGAGATCCCGTTTAGATAGAGCCCCTAGCGAAAGGGGGAGAGCACACTGAAATGAATCTCAGTTTGCGGAAGCCGCACTACTGATTCCCAGAGACTGCGCTGGTATGTACTGTACTGTAATGCTGTCACATCACTGTTAATGCTGTTATTGCCAGTGAAGCAAATGAAAGGAGATGTAACGTGATGTAACCCATATGAATATTTTGCTGGGGAGAAGAACAAGGAGTTAAATGTTACTGTTGTGATAACCCTGTCTGAACTGTGAATAAACTGCTTGCTTATGTGATGAAACAGCCTGGTGTGCAACGCTTTTAAAATCACTGATGGACCTGGCGATGCCCGGCTATCACAATTTGGCGTCCGTGAACAGGATTGGTACCAAAGATTTATTTGGCAATTTGGGGAAAACTTTATTGGGAGGGGCCCATGAAAGCCACCTACCTCTTTTGACCCAGCGAATTGGGGGAGACAAGGACAAGGGACACGGTCAGGTTCTAAGTGTTTGGCACAATTGCAAGAAGATGTTGGAACATTCATGATCATCTGTGACCCAGGACTGTAATTCACAGGAAATAGGGCAGCAGTATATGTGATTTGTGTTTCATGTGATGTTTTGCATGCCATGTTTTTCTGCTCATGTGATTGTTATATTGTATGTTTGCATGCCATGTTTTTCTGCTCATGTGATTTTATATTGTGTGTGATGTATGTTGCAATTATGCTTGTTTATTGTGTGTTATGTTTTGACCTTGCTATAGATTATAAGAGACTGTTCCTTGCTAGACTTTTTGCAAGCTCATAGGTATATTGCGTGGGGACACGCAAGATTTTAGCAGGGGTGTATGTGGCATACTGGAATGTTAGGAGACAACAGATTTTGGAAAGTTCCAAAAGCCTTTTGATTCTTATCAGTGAGTGGGGAAGTTTATGGCCCCAAAACCAGTTCTGGCAGACCCTGCAACATGTAAGAGGTTAGGACAGGAAGTGTAGGGGGTTTTAGGACAAGGAACAAGACACAGGCTAGAATTCAGTGTGAGCTGAGGACTGGGGATGGAGGGCACAGGCTAAGTGTCCAGGAGAAACGCAGTCTGGGGACTGTGGAACAAGCATGGTACTCCACAGTCCCTGGCATTATAGAGCAGCATGTAGGTGCTGCTAGGAAGAGCAAGAGATATCCAGATTTGCAGTGTGAGAGCAGCTACAGCATGAACAATCAGTGGAAGAAATAAAGGGGATCCTCACCTTCAGGGGTACCCAAGAAGCAGGACAGGAGGTGTGATTCTTTGGGAGAGGACGAGCTGGGTGAGTGGTAGGCAACCACGTTTGGCGGAAGGCCCCCAGTAATGTGTCCATGAGAGATCCCGTTTAGATAGAGCCCCTAGCGAATGGGGGAGAGCACACTGAAATTAATCTCAGTTTGCGGACACCGCACTACTCATTCCCAGAGACTGTGCTGGTATGTACTGTACTGTAATGCTGTCACATCCCTGTTAATGCTGTTATTGCCAGTGAAGCAAATGAAAGGAGATGTAACCTGATGTAACCCATATGAATATTGTGCTGGAGAGAAGAACAAGGAGTTAAATGTTACTGTTGTGATAACCCTGTCTGAACTGTGAATAAACTGTTTGCTTATGTGATGAAACAGCCTGGTGTTCAATGCTTTTAAAATCACTGATGGACCTGGCCCTGCCCGGCTATCACAACTGGAATATAAACATTGCTGGCCTGTGTAAGCAATGTATATATTACTGCTTTATTGATCATTGGTGGGCAGTGGTGACAGGAATATATACATTGCTGGCCTGTGCCAGCAATGTATACATTACTGGCTAAAAAAAAAAAAAGCATAAGCATTAGTGGCCAGTGGTACGGTATATACATTGCTGGTCTATGCCAGCAATGTATATAACTGAGGACAACAGCTATATGCAGCGACTTACTGATAGCGCTGCATCTGGCGGGAGCTGCGTGTGAAGGAGGAAACCTGGAGCACTGAGCGGCAGCTGATGGAGGCCGGTGGCAGAGCACGGAGCGGAGGGAGCAGAGCAGATGGACCGCGGCGATTAGCAGGTGGGGCTCGGGGAGAGTGCAGGGTGGCTGGGGGCTGTGAGCTAGTACAGCGCTCTACACGGCCGCCGCGCAGGTACGGGAGGACAGTGTGCAGCAGGATGGCCACTTCCCTCGCCTCCTGCTGCACTTCATTTCCGGCTCAGTGGAAGAAGTGGCGGTATACCATACTGCCGTATACCGCCCCACTTCGACCACTACATGCACCTGTATGCTATTCCACTAATGCTGGTTCACATTTTACTGTTTATGCAAGCTCTGCCCAACAGTGTTTCAGTAAAAGCTCATGCATCTGTATGCTATTCCTTTTTAGCAGGTACAGTACCTTTTTTGCTTGGTCTGTACCGATTTTGGCTCTCCAAACTTCCACTGAAAGTATAGGAAAAGGTGTGTGGCCACGCCCCCTTTTCCTGTGACCACGCCCCTTCTCCTAATTTGTACCAATTTTAATGTGTAAAATGTTGGAGGGTATGATTAACTGTTTACGCAAGCTCTGCCCAGCAGTGTTTCAGTTAAAGCTTATGCATCTGTATGCTATTCCACATCTCACCTGCATAATTGTAATTGCTGGTTAGACGACACTGTGTTACATAAGGTAAAACTCAGCTTGCTTACCTGTTCCTACATCTTACCTGCCTAATTGTTGTTGCTGGTTATACGAGACTGTGTTATATAAGGCCAAACCCAGCTTGCTTTCCTGTATCCGCATCTCACCTGCCTAATTGTTATTACTGGTTATACGAGACTGTACTAAATAAGACCAAAGCCAGCTTGCTTACCTGTTCCCGCATCTCACCTGCCTAATTGTAATTGCTGGTTATACAAGACTGTGTTACATTAGGCCAAAACCAGCTTGCTTACCTGTTTTACAATTGAACAAAAGTTAAGGATGTATTTATTTGTGTAGATTCAGGTATGGGTCGTTGAGTCGACAGTCATTAGATCAACCACTATTGGTCGACATGCATTAGGTTGACAGGGTCATTAGGTCAACATGATCATTATGTCGATATGTACTAGGTCGACAGGTCAAAAGGTCGGCATGAGTTGCTTTTTACTGTTTTTGGTGTTGTTTTCTTTGTAAAGTGATGGGGAACCCCAATTAGTGCACCGTGTAGGGTGTATTCCGGAATACTCTGCATGTTGCACATACCACCTGTCGCTTCTCTTTGCCAGAATCGGTAGGACTTATCCATTTTGAAAGTTATGTTGAACATTCACTTTTGTGATTCAGCTGATTCCAAGCACAGCTGACATTGTATCCTGCATCATTTATATTTTTGCCCACTCACACATTATTTGTGAGCTCTCTTTGCCCACTGCCCATTGGTCTGCGGAGGCAATTCACTTATTTTATCTGTATAGCTATGCATTGTCTATTATTGTTTTAATGACCTGTATCTAATATATAAAAATGAAAATCTGTCATTCTGTCCTTCTGTCTTTCTATACAAATCCACAGTTTACAAGCGAAGATCATGAAATTTCACATACAAGCGTATTAAAACTAGTGATGAGCGAGGTTCGGTTTTACTCGGTTCTCAAAACGGCATCTTATTGGCTATCCAAAACACGTGACATCCCTGAGCCAATAAGATGCCGTTTTGAGAACCGAGTAAAACCGAGTAAAACCGAGTAAAACCGAATCCGCTCATCACTAATTAAAACATGGCGGAGGCAACTAAAACAATTTGGAATCCCTAGCACCCTTAGGGGGGCAGAGAGCAGCACAGAGTATATCAGGAGATAGCATAACTCCGGAATTGCTGGAGCAATGTACTCAAAAATTGGTACACATATGCCTTACAATCTGGCAACAAACACTGTGGGAGGAAGACACCCCTAGCACCCTTAGGGGTGAGGCAGCAGCACTGAGTATTTCAGCAGACAGCATAACTCTGGAATGCCTGCAGCAATTTACAACAAACTTGGTACACATCATACTTGCCTACCTGACCCTCTCCATGAGGGAGACAATGCTCTGTTCCTGGACTTTCCTGGTAATGTAGGATTGCCATCACCTGTGGTGAAACACCTTTCTTATCAATTACCCAGCTCACCACAGGTGATGGCAATCATACATTACCAGGAAAGTCCAGGAACAGAGCATTTTCTCCCTCATGGAGAGGGTCAGGTAGGCAAGTATGGATATATATATAGAGAGAGAGAATTTTTATTTCTAAATTTGTAAAAATATTTATTATGTATTTTTATAAAATGCAGTATTATATTACCTTGATTTATTACCCTATTCACATGCCGTTTGACGCTGGCTGGCCTGCATATAACCCATACTTGCCTACCTGACCCTCTCCATGAGGGAGAAAATGCTCTGTTCCTGGACTTTCCTGGTAATGTATGATTGCTATCACCTGTAGTGAAACCCCATTCTTATCAATTAACTAGCTCACCACAGGTGATGGCAATCATACATTACCAGGAAAGTCCAGGAACAGAGCATTTTCTCCCTCATGGAGAGGGTCAGGTAGGCAAGTATGGTACACATATGACTTACACTCTGGAAACAAACACTATGGGGGTCAGACACCACGAGCACCCCTAGGGGTTGGACAGCAGCACAGAGTATGTCAGCAGCCAGCAAAACTGTGGAAAGGCCTGGAGCAATTTACACCAAACTTGGTACACATCTGACTTAAAATCTTGGAACAACCTCTGTGGGGGTTAGACACCCCTAGCACCCCTAGGGGTGGGACAGCGGCACAGAGTATTTCAGGAGACAGCATAACTCATACCTCCCAACATGACCCTCTCCAGGAGGGACTCAATGCTCTGCT
The DNA here is from genome assembly GCF_028390025.1 of Pseudophryne corroboree. Taxonomy (NCBI): domain Eukaryota; kingdom Metazoa; phylum Chordata; class Amphibia; order Anura; family Myobatrachidae; genus Pseudophryne; species Pseudophryne corroboree. The sequence goes on from NC_086450.1 coordinate 287,879,903, forward strand.
TCTGGACTTTTTTCTTAATTTGTGATTGCCAGCACCTGTTTTGAACAGGTAAATGAATAAAGAAGGTGTTTAAGCACAGGTGATGGCAATCATAAATTAAGAGGGAAGTCCAGGAGCAGAGCATTCTGTCCCTCCTGGAGAGGGTCATGTTGGGAGGTATGATAACTCCCAAATGGCTAGACCAATTTACAACAAACTGGGTACACATATGACTTACACTCGGGAAACAAACAATGTGGGGGTCAGGCACCCCTAGCACCCCTAGGGGTGGGACAGCAGCACAGAGTATGTCAGCACACAGCTTAACTGTGGATGGCCTGGAGCAATTTACACCAAACTTGGTACACCTCTCACTTACAATCTGGGAACAAACTCTGTGGGGGTTAGACAACCCTAGGGGTGGGACAGCAGCACAGAGTATTTCAGGAGACAGCATAACTCCAGAATGCCTAGACCAATTTACAACAAACTTGGTACACATATGACTTACAAGCTGGGAACAAACTAGCACCCCTAGGGGTGGGCCAGCAGCACAGACTATGGGGGTACTTCCAAGTTGATTGCAGCAGGAATTTTGTTAGCAGTTGGGCAAAACCATGTGCACTGCAGGGGAGGCAGATTTAACATGTGCAGAGAGAGTTAGATTTGGGTGTGGTGTGTTCAATCTGCAATCTAATTTGCAGTGTAAAAATAAAGCAGCCAGTATTTACCCTGCACAGAAATAAAATAATCCTCCCAAATCTAACTCTTTCTGCACATGTTATATCTGCCTCCCCTGCAGTGTACATGGTTTTGCCCAACTGCTAACAAAATTCCTGCTGCGATCAACTTGGAATTACCCCCATATCAGGACATGCATGATATGTCAGTGATGACAGGGCTGCATGTGACAGGAGCAGTGACATGATGTGAGGAGGGTAATGGAGCATACTTATCTACTTTTGAAAAAGCATTTCAGGGAGATTGTGAAAGTAACATCTATCAGCGCGGCCGTGTATTGCTACATATGAGAGGTGTGTCATGAAAATAACTTACATCCACATGTAAAAGATCCCCAAAGTTAGTAAGATCTACTTGTTGAAGAAAAGATATTTTGCCGGATTTTTTTGTGTATTGTGTTTTACAAGAGGTTCCATATACTGTAAGTGGTCAAAAGAAACCTTTACAATGCATGTAGCCATAGGGATAATTGGGGCTGATGTATTAACCTGGAGATGGCATAAGGAAGTGATGAACCAGTGATAAATGCAAGGTGATAAACACACCAGCCAATCACCTCCTAACAGTTAATTTACATCTTGGAGCAGATTGGATGGTGCGTGTATCACCTTGAATTTATCACTAGTTTATCACTTCCTTATGCCATCTCCAAGTTAGTACATCTGCCCCATTGTTCCTTATAACCAATACAGGAAAATGGCACTGATGATCCAATTTGAATGTATGTATCTCTGATTTCTCTTTTTTTCAGGGAGATTGAGGGACTATTTAGGGAGTGAGGGAGATTGCTACTATTTCAGGGAGTCTCCTGCAGAATGAGGGAGGGTAGGCAACTATGTAATGGAGGTAGCACGAACCCACACCCTGAGAGTTTTATAGTGGAAGTAGCACGGTCCCCCAGCAACACAGAGTATATCAGGAGATACATAATGTGCTGTGCTATTTTTAAATTGGGGTTTCATTTTATTGATGTGTATAACATTTTACATGCTTTTTTATACTATGTTATTTATACTGTGTTTTTAATATTTAAATTAATTTTTGTAAACAAACATTCTTGAAATCCCGGGCAACGCCGGATACTCCAGCTAGTTATATTATAGTTACAGTTTATTATTCATTATTGCACACCTATTTATGGGCCAATATATTTATCTGAGCTTTATCATTCTGTATAACTGAATAGCGCCTACAGGGGGACAAACCTTTCCAATACACCAAAGTAAATATGTGACTGCAGCTGACTCAGAACCACTCTCGAAGAGGTACATTTACTAAAGTGCAATTTTTTAGAAATGGAAATATTGTTTATAATAACAAATCAGATTCTACTTTATCACTAATCTAGCACGTTCTATTAAATAATAGCCAAATCTGATCGGTTGCTATAGGCAACATCTCCACTTCTAAAAACTCACACTTTAGTAAATATACCCCCAGTGTATCTATATTATGCATTTAACACATGATTCTGGGCTGCATGTATCTAAAGAGGGTTCAGTATGAATTACCGGCACCGGGATGCCTTCCGTCAGCATACCATCAGCGGCATCCTGGCCACCAGTATGCTGGCAGTGGGGCAAGCGCTAGAAAGCCCCTTGCGGGCTCGCTGCACTCGCCATGCTGCGCAAATGGTGGCTCGCTGCACTTGCCACAAGTTATAGTCTCTCTCTATGGGTATCGTGGGCATCCACAGAGGAAGAATAGCCTGTGACGCCGGTATTTCAACGGAGGGATTTCACCGCTAGTTGGAATTCTGGCATTGGCATTGTAACTGCCGGGATCCTGACTAACGGTATTTTAACCACTTCCCTCTTAAGAATTTTTTTTCACAGGCTATCTTATTAGATCACCTGTAAAAAAAATGCCCTTTCTCCCGAAAACACACATGTTCGCTTGAAAATAGGGCTGTTTCCAGGGATTTGGTTTCACCTGCCTGAGGCAGGTGAAACAAAATCCCCGATAACTGTGGCGCCCTACAGTGTCCCATGCCCACTGCAGCAGCAGCAGGCTGGGACTGCAGGGAGAGTGCCGTGGCTCGGGAGCCAGCACTCGCCGCTGTGACCACTGTGACCTGCATCCCCCCCTCTGGAGATAGAGTGCTGCACTGGAAGCTGTCTGGAGGGGTGTGGTTCATCAAATCGACAGTATCTAGGTCGACAATGTTTAGGTCGACCACTATAGGTTGACAGTCACTAGGTCGACATGGATGGAAGGTCGACAGGGTTTCTAGGTCGACATGTGCTAGGTCGACAGGTCTAAAGGTCGACATGAGTTTTTTTTTTGGTGTCGTTTTCTTCGTAGAGTGACTGGGATCCCAAATTAGTGCGCCGCGTCCCATCGCATGGCTCGCTTCGCTCGCCATGCTTCGGGTATGGTGCCTTCGCTTCGCTCGGCACACTTTACCATTCCAATCGTAGTCCACGTGGATCGTTAAGTATGAAAAAATTCAAAAAAAGAAAAAAAATGTCAAAAACTCATGTCGACCTTTAGACATGTCGACCTAGAAACCCTGTCGACCTTCCATCCATGTCGACCTAGTGACTGTCGACCTATAGTGGTCGACCTAAACATTGTCGACCTAGATACTGTCGATCTTCAGACCGGATCCCGTCTGGAGCCGGCACCCGGTGCATTACACAAAAGCCCCTCGTGCTGGCTTATCGGGGCTAATAGGATAGCCCTTGGTGATATCATTACCCACGGTAATGTGCCGCGAGTCCTAGGATACCGCCCATAAAGTGTTTCCCTGTTACTAAAAGAAAAGGTACATATAATGAGAAGTCTCCTTTAAAATAAAGAGAAAAACAAACAATAAAAATGACTGTTAGAAAAATCCCGTATAAATAATTATTCAGTGTATGTGCCCAATGTGGGGATAAGGTGTCACCTCCCATGCAGTCTTTACAGAAAAGTATTTTCTTGTGTGGACACAGGTGATATTGGGGGTCATTCCGAGTTGATCGCTCGCAAGCAGTTTTTAGCAGCCCGTGCAAACGATATGCCGCCACCCACTCGGAGTGTATTTTAGCTTAGCAGAAGTGCAAACGTTTTTATCGCGGAGCACCTGCAAAAATTTTTTGTATAGTTTCAGAGTAGCTCAAAACATACTCAGCGCTTGCGATCACTTTAGACTATTCAGTTCCGGATTTGACGTCACACACCCGCCCAGCGTTCGCCCAGCCACGCCTGCGTTTTCCCTGGCATGGCTGCGTTTTTCCGAACACTCCCTGAAAGTGGCCAGTTGCCACCCAGAAACGCCCAATTCATGTCAATCTCTGCGGCAACCAGTGCGACTGAAATGCATCGCTAGACCCTGTGCAAAACTGCATCGTTCGTTGTGCCCGTACATCGCGAGTGCGCATTGCGCCTTCATACGCATGCGCAGAACTGCCATTTTTTAGCCTGAACGCTGCGCTGCAAACAAATGCAGCTAGCGATCAAGTCGGAAAGACCACCCCTGTGTGGTGGTTGTGCAGTGGCCAGACGATCTCATTTACAGAACATGTTCTCTTTATTAAACACCTTCTCCAGCACTTTACTTGCTTTAATCAAAACAATAAATGATTAAGGATAACTATTGACTTCTCCTTCACCACTCCTGCACAGTACTTGGGTTCTGACCACAAAAAACAAAAATAATAAGATTTTAAACCTACCGGTAAATCTTTTTCTCCTAGTCCGTAGAGGATGCTGGGGACTCTGTGAGGACCATGGGGTATAGACGGGCTCCGCAGGAGACATGGGCACTCCAAAGAACTTTTAGTATGGGTGTGCACTGGCTCCTCCCTCTATGCCCCTCCTCCAGACCTCAGCTAGAGAAACTGTGCCCAGAGGAGATGGACAATATGAGGAAAGGATTTTGTTAATCTAAGGGCAAGATTCATACCAGCCCACACCAAACATACCGTATAACCTGGAATATACGCAACCAGTTAACAGTATGAACAAAAAACAGTATCAGTCAACAACCGATCTTAACTGTAACATAACCCTTATGTAAGCAACAACTATATACAAGTCTTGCAGATTTAGTCCGCCCTGGGACGGACGCCCAGCATCCTCTACGGACTAGGAGAAAAAGATTTACCGGTAGGTTTAAAATCTTATTTTCTCTTACATCCTAGAGGATGCTGGGGACTCCGTAAGGACCATGGGGTTTATACCAAAGCTCCAAACCGGGTGGGAGAGTGCGGATGACTCTGCAGCAACGATTGAGCAAACGTGAGGTCCTCCTCAGCCAGGGTATCAAACTTGTAGAATTTTGCAAAAGTGTTTGACCCCGACCAAGTAGCTGCTCGGCACAACTGTAATGCCGAAACGCCTCGGGCAGCCGCCCAAGAAGAGCCCACTTTCCTAGTGGAATGGGCCTTTACTGAATTTGGTACCGGCAATTACAGATCCAGCGAGCAATAGTCTGCTTAGAAGCAGGCGCGCCAACCTTGTTGGCTGCATACAGGACAAACAGAGCCTCTGTTTTCCTAACCCTAGCCATCCTGGCTACGTAAATTTTTAAGGCCCTGACTACATCCAGGGACTTGGAGTCCTCCAAGTCCCCCGTAGCCACAGGCACCACAATAGGTTGGTTCATATGAAAAGAAGAAACCACCTTAGGCAAAAATTGAGGACGAGTCCTCAACTCTGCTCTATCTACATGAAAAATCAAGTAGGGGCTCTTGTGAGACAAGGCCACCAACTCTGACACCCGCCTTGCAGATGCCAAGGCCAGCAACATGACCACTTTCCAAGTGAGAAATTTTAATTCCACCGTTTGAAGAGGTTCAAACCAGTGTGATTTAAGGAACTGCAACACCACGTTAAGGTCCCATGGTGCCACAGGAGGCACAAAAGGAGGCTGGATGTGCAGCACTGCCTTTACGAAAGTTTGGACTTCTGGGAGAGAAGCCAATTCCTTCTGAAAAAATATAGATAGGGCCGAAATCTATACCTTAATGGAGCCTAATTTCAGGCCCATATCCACTCCTGTCTGTAGGAAGTGGAGAAAACGGCCCAGATGGAAATCTTCCGTAGGAGCATGTTTGGTTTCACACCAAGATACATACTTCCTCCAGATACGGTGATAATGTTTCGCCGTTACTTCCTTCCTAGCCTTTATCAGAGTAGGAATAACTGCTTCCGGAATACCTCTCTCAGATAGGATTCGGTGTTCAACCGCCATGCCGTCAAATGCAACCGCGGTAAGTCTTGGAACATGCAAGGCCCCTGCTGCAGCAGGTCTTCCCTGAGAGGAAGAGGCCACGGATCTCCTGGAGCATTTCCTGAAGATCTGAATACCAGGCCCTTCGAAGCCAATCTGGAACCACGAGTATTGCTTGTACTCTGTTTCGTCTTATGATTTTCAACACTTTTGAGATGAGAGGTAGAGGAGGGAACACATAGACCGACTGAAACACCCATGGTGTCACCAGGGCTTCTACCGCTACTGCCTGAGGGTCCCTTGACCTGGCACAATACCTCCGAAGCTTTTTGTTGAGGTGTGACGCCATCATGTCTATTTGAGGAAGTCCCCAAAGACTTGCTATCTCTGCAAAGACCTCTTGATGATGTCCCCACTCTCCTGGATGGAGATTGTGTCTGCTGAGGAAGTCTGCTTCCCAGTTGTCCACTCCCGGTATGAAGACTGCTGACAGAACACTTACGTGATTTTCTGCCCAGCGCAGAATTCTGGTGGCTTCCGCCATTGCCGCTCAGCTCCTTGTCCCGCCTTGGTGGTTTACATGAGCCACGGCTGTGACGTTGTCTCATTGAATCAGAACCGGTAGGTTGCGAAGAAGATACTCTGCTTGTCGTAGGCCATTGTATATGGCCCTCAATTCCAGCACGTTGATGTGTAGACAAGCCTCCTAGCTTGACCATAGTCCCTGAAAATTTCTTCCTTTTGTGATTGCTCCCCATCCTCGGAGGCTCGCGTTTGTGGTCACCAGAACCCAGTCTTGAATGCCGAACCTGCGACCCTCTAGAAGGTGAGCACTCTGCAGCCACCACAGGAGAGACACCCTGGCCATGGGGGACAGGCTTATCTTTTGATGTAGGTGTAGATGGGACCCCGACCATTTGTCCAGAAGGTCCCACTGAAACGTCCTCGCATGGAACCTGCCGAAGGGGATGGCCTCGTAGGCTGCCACCATTTTTCCCAGAACTCGAGTGCATTGATGAACAGACACTCTTTTTGGTTTTAGCAGGTCCCTGACCATGTTCTGGAGGTCCTGGGCTTTTTCTATTGGTAGAAAAACCCTCTTCTGTTCCGTGTCTAGGATCATGCCTAGGAAAGATATTCGAGTCGTTGGAATCAACTGTGACTTTGGCAGATTGAGAATCCAACCGTGTTGATGTAACACTCTCAGGGAGAGTGACACGCTTTTCAGCAATTGATCTCTTGATCTCGCCTTTATCAGGAGATCGTCCAAGTACGGGATAATTGTGACTCCCTGCTTGCGCAGGAGCACCATCATTTCCGCCATTACTTTGGTGAAAATTCTCGGGGCCGTGGAAAGCCCAAATGGCAACGTCTGAAACTGGTAATGACAGTCCTGTACCGCGAAACGCAGGTATTCCTGATGAAGAGGAAATATGGGGACATGAAGGTAGGCATCCTTCACGTCCAGCGACCCCATAAAATCCCGTGCTTCCAGACTGGATATCACAGCCCGGAGTGATTAAATCTTGAATTTGAACTTTTTCAAGTATAGGTTCAGGGATTTTAGATTCAAATTGGGTCTGACCGAACCATCCGGTTTCGGGACCACAAACAGTGTTGAATAGTACCCTTTTCCTTGTTGGCCTAGGGGGACCTTGACAATCACTTGCTGTTGACACAGCTTTTGAATTGGTTGGCAAGGCCGACTTGAAAAATCGGCGAGGGGGCACCTCTTCGAACTCCAGTTTGTAACCTTGGGATACAATTTCCAACGCCCAAGGATCCAGGTCTGATAGAACCCAGACCTGGCTGAAGAGTCGAAGACGTGCCCCCACCGGTGCGGACTCCCTCCGTTGAGCCCCAGCGTCATGCGGTGGATTTAGCAGAAGCCGGGGAGGACTTCTGCTCCTGGGAACTAGCTGAAGCAGGTGTTCTTTTACCTCTACCCTTACCTCTGGCGAGGAAAGAGGAGCCCCGACCTCTTCTGGACTTATGCGACCGAAAAGACTGCATCTGATATTGTGGGGTTTTCTTTTGCTGTGGGGGAACAAAAACCAAAATTTAGATTTACCCTCAGTAGCTGTGGAACCAGGTCCGAGAGACCATCCCCAAACAAAACTTCACCCTTTTAAGGTAAAACCTCCATATGCTTCTTTGAGTTGGCATCACCCGACCATTGGCGGGTCCACAGAGCTCGTCTTGCCGAAACTGCCATGGCGTTGGCTCTGGACCCAAGCAGCCCCACGTCTCTTTGAGCGTCTCTCATGTATAAGACTGCGTCTTTAATGTGACCTAAAGTCAGTACAATGGTATCCTTGTCCAGGGTATCCATGTCAGCCAATAAGGTATCTGTCCATGCTGCAACAGCGCTACAAACCCATGCCGATGCTATTGCCGATCTGAGTAAAACACACGTATATGCATAAATAGACTTTAAGGTAGTTTCCTGTCTACGATCCGCAGGATCCTTAAGGGCTGCGGTGTCTGGAGACGGTAGCGCAACCTTCTTGGACAGACGCGTTAATGCCTTGTCCACCCTGGGCGAGGATTCCCACCGTATCCTGTCCTTTGCAGGGAAAGGATACGCCATAAGAATCCTCTTGGGAATCTGCAGTTTTTTGTCTGGAGTTTCCCAAGCTTTTTCAAATAATTTGTTCAGTTCATGAGATGGAGGCAACGTTACCTCAGGTTTCTTTCCCTTAAACATGTGTACCCTCGTGTCAGGGACAGAGGGGTCATCCGTGATATGAAAAACATCTTTTATTGCCATAATCATATAATGAATACTTTTGGCCACCTTAGGGTGTAACCATGCCTCATCATGGTCGACACTGGAGTCAGAATCCGTTTCAGTATCAGTGTCTGCTATTTGTGATAGGGGATGCTTTTGAGACCCTGACGGGCCCTATGACCCAGTCAAATCCGCGGATTGACTCCCTGCTGTTTCCCTGGGCTCAGCTTTGTCCATTCTCTTATGTAATAAGGTCACATTAGCATTTAAAATATTCCACATATCATACCAATCATGAGTCGGCGTTGCCGACGGAGACACCACAATCATCTGCTCCACCTCCTCCTTGGATGAGCCTTCCGCTTCAGACATGCCGACACACGCGTACCGACACCCGTACACACACACACAGGGATATATCTATAAGGGGACAGATTCCCAACAAGGCCCTTTGAAGAGACAGAGAGAGAGAGTATGCCAGCACACACCCAGCGCCAACTGACACTGGAAACGATTCCCAGATATAGCGCTTTTATATATATATTAACAGTATAATACACTCACTGCGCCTAAATGTGCCCCCCCCCCCCCCCCCTTTCAGCCCTGTGTCACCGATCTGCAGGGGAGAGTCCGGGGAGCCAGCTTCTCTTCAGATCACTGTGGAGAAAATGGCGCTGGTTAGTGCTGTGAGACCAAGCTCCGCCCCCTCTAGTGGCGGGCTTCGGTCCCGCTCAAAATTACAATTAATGGCGGGGTATGTACATATCTACTGACCCCGCAGCCCATATGTGAAAAATGCCAAAACAGAAGTTTATATTGCTACCCAGGGCGCCCCCCCCCCCCCCCCCCCCGCGCCCTGCATCCATCAGTGCCTGTCAGTGTGTGTAACGTGTGGGAGCAATGGCACGCAGCGTTACCGCTGCGCGCTTACCTCAGTGAAGATCTGAAGTCTTCTGCCGCCTTAGAAGTCTTCTTTCTTCTTATACTCACCCGGCTTCTATCTTCCGGCTCTGCGAGGAAGACGGCAGCGTGGCTCTGAGACGAACGGCAGGGGGAGACCTGCGTTCCGATCCCTCTGGAGCTAATGGTGTCCAGTAGCCTAAGAAGCAGAGCCTATCATTTAAGAAGGTCTGCTTCTCTCTCCTCAGTCCCACGATGCAGGGAGCCTGTTGCCAACAGTGCTCCCTGAAAATAAAAAACCTAACAAAATTCTTTTATCAGAGAAACTCAGTAGAGCTCCCCTGTAATGCACCCAGTCTCCTCTGGGCACAGGATCTAACTGAGGTCTGGAGGAGGGACATAGAGGGAGGAGCCAGTGCACACCCATACTAAAAGTTCTTTGGAGTGCCCATGTCTCCTGCGGAGCCCGTCTATACCCCATGGTCCTTCCGGAGTCCCCAGCATCCTCTAGGATGTAAGAGAAATATACGTCTGCTTGCTGCTGCTTGTTGTTCTAAACATAAGGGGTAATTCGGAGTTGATCACAGCAGCCAATTTGTTAGCAGTTGGGTAAAACCATGGGGGTCGTTCCGAGTTGATCCCTAGCTGCCGTTGTTCGCAGTGCAGCGATCAGGCTAAAAATCGGCACTGGTGTGCATGCGTATGGTACGCACGCGCGGCATACTTTCACAAAAACCGATGTAGTTTTACCCAAGGTCTAGCGTCGCTTTTCTGTCGCACTTCTGATCGTTGAATGATTGACAGGAAGTGGGTGTTTCTGGGTGGTAACTCACCGTTTTCGGGGAGTGTGTGTAAAAACGCAGGCGTGCGAGATAAAAATGCAGGAGTGGCTGGAGAAATGGGGGAGTGGCTGGCCGAACGCAGGGCGTGTTTGTGATGTCAAAACAGGAACTAAACAGTCTGAAGTGATCGCAAGGTAGGAGTAGGTTTGCAGCTACTCTGAAACTGCACAATTTTTTTTTGTAGCAATGCTGCGAACCTTTCGGTCGCACTTCTGCTAAGCTAAGATACACTCCCAGAGGGCGGCGGCTTAGCGTTTGCACTGCTGCTAAATGCAGCTAGCGAGCGACCAACTCGGAATGAGGGCCCATGTGCACTGCAGGTGTGGCAGGTATAACATGTGCAGAGAGAGTTAGATTTGGGTGGGTTATTTTGTTTCTGTGCAGAGTAAATACTGACTGCTTTATTTATACACTGCAATTTAGATTTCAGTTAGAACACACCCCACCCAAATCTAACTCTCTCTGCACATGTTATATCTGCCACACCTGCAGTGCACATGGGGGGTCATTCCGACCCGTTCGCATGCAGCGGTTTGTCGTTGTGGTGCAAACGGGTCTGGAATGTGCATGCACGGCGGCTGCACTGTGCACGAGCATCATTGCTCGGCGACAGGGGTCGCCGGGTTACGTCGCGGCCAACAAAGAAAGCGGTCGCAGAGCCAACCGCAAGAAGATTGACAGAAAGAAGGCGTTCCTGGGCATCACCAGACTGTTTGGAGCCATTTTCGAGGAGTGGTGAAGAAAATGCAGGCGTGTCCAGGAGAACGGAGGGCGGATGTCTGACGTCAAAGCCAGCCCCAGCATCGCGGAGATCGTCACACAGGGTCCAGGGCTAGTCTTGTTCTGCTTGAATTTTTTTTAGCTTAGCAGGGCTGCACAAGCGATCGCAGCCCTGCTAAGCTAAAATACACTCCCCCTTAGGCGTGGACTAGTTGATCGCAGCAGCAGCAAAAAGTTGCTGGCTGCGATTATCTCCGAATGACCACCATGGTTTTGCCCAACTGCTAACAAATTTGCTGCTGCAATCAATGAGGTTAGGAGGAGAAAACAAGAAGAAACTGTATGGTCGACGCACTAGAAAAGATTGCTTTATTCTAAAACATAACCTTTATTGGATATACATTAAATCATATATTTGTTAACCCAGACTACAGTGAAACATAAGAGTTAAAATCAGACAAACTAACATGGATGTGAAATCTAGAAGATAGGAAATTGTGAATAAACAAGTTTAAAAGGCGTGTCCGCGTGTGTTATGTGGCTGTGGTTCATCAAATCGACAGTATCTAGGTCGACAATGTTTAGGTCGACCACTATAGGTCGACAGTCACTAGGTCGACATGGATGGAAGGTCGACAGGGTTTTCTAGGTCGACATGTGCTAGGTCGACAGGTCTAAAGGTCGACATGAGGATTTTTTTTTGTCGTTTTCTTCATAGAGTGACCGGGATCCCAAATTAGTGCACCGCGTCCCCTCGCATGGCTCGCTTCGCTCGCCATGCTTCGGGCATGGTGCCTTTGCTCGGCTACTGCTTTGCTCGGCACACTTTACCGTTCCAATCATAGTCCACGTGGATCGTTAAGTATGAAAAAATTCAAAAAAAGAAAAAAATGTGAAAAACTCATGTCGACCTTTAGACCTGTCGACCTAGCACATGTCAACCTAGAAACCCTGTCGACCTTCCATCCATGTCAACCTAGTGACTGTCGACCTATAGTGGTCGACCTAAACATTGTCGACCTAGATACTGTCGATCTTCAGACCGGATCCCGTGCTATGTACGTATAACACTTATGAGGTTACTGTATCTGTTTAATATATTACCAATACTGGATCCATTAAAGATATGATTCTTTATATTTAATGGCCGTTACAATATCGATGGTAATCGTTACTTCACTAGTAATTCGAGAGAGTCGATTTAATTTCATTTATACCTATTTACTTAACAGGAATATCTCCTGGGAATTAGTCCCAAATATGGAGACTGTAAGTATCAGTAGGTATAGGTATATAAATTGACTTCACTAGAGAGTAATTAATGTTGCCAACTGTCACCGCTAGATTATTGCGTAATGTAATCCTAGGCCAAGGTCAACTAGAAGATGGATATATATGTCTTATATGCACTCATCAAAAAGGTAAATGTTATCTCACATTCACTATCTGTATTATTGCACAAACATGCATTTCTGGGCATATATATGGAGAAAAATTTCTTAGGGAATATGGCAGTCCCACCTCTAATGTGGATTTTTAAGGGGTATCGCAATCCCAAATTTAATATCCAATAATCCACATATATTATCTACCTAGCTAGGTTCTGTGCATTTTATTGTAGCAAACCAGCTTAAAACACTCTCTGTCTATATATTGTATTCAGAGGTATAGTGCTGTATTAATTAGGGAGATAATACTCCTAATGAGAATATACATAAATTCCATAAATCATGCCCCATATATATTATTTCAATCTCTGAGCATATAGTGTATGATGGTGCCTATACAGGATAGTGTTGATAGGATTTACAGCCTCCACAATTTGTGCACTCTTTCAGTAGTTGCAATTTTGTTCTATTAAATGGTATCCGGACTCCAGGTCGACAACAAAAAGGTTGACACACCTTAGGTCGACGCCAATTGGTCGACATGGACAAAAGGTCGACATGGACAAAAGGTCGACAGGAACAAGGTCGACATGGAAAAAGGTCGACATGAGTTTTTTATGTTTTTTCTTTTCTTTTTTGGAACCTTTTCATACTTAACGATCCACGTGGACTACGATTGGAACGGTAATCTGTGCCGAGCGAAGCGGAGGCACCATGCCCGCGCGAGCCATGCGAGGGGACGCGGTGCATTAATTGGGGTTCCCGGTCACTCTACGAAGAAAACGACACCAAAAAAACATAAAAAACTCATGTCGACCTTTTCCATGTCAACCTTTTCCATGTCGACCTTGTTCCTGTCGACCTTTTGTCCATGTCGACCTTTTGTCCATGTCGACCTAATGTGTGTCGACCAATTGGCGTCGACCTAAGGTGTGTCAACCTTTTTGTTGTCGACCCTGAGTCCCAGACCCCTATTAAATCATGCGGCTACCTTCTAGTTCTGAGTGTTTACCAAGTTGTCTGCTACTATGTAATATAATAATATCACACTGTTTCAGTGTTCTGTCAGATCATGCAGCTGCCATCTGGTTCTAAATGTTACCAAATTGTTTGTTACAATGTGACAGCTTTCACTGTCTCTTGATCTCCAGAGAGTATCTTATTGAAGCCACTCAGTGTAGAAGTGATATAACACATATAGTGCTGCTGATATCTAGGACAGTCTGCATAGATTTACAAATAGCTTATTATCATATGTATGTGTAGTTTTCGCTAGTCAAAAAAACACATTTATCTTGTCAATAAACATTAGCTGCTATCCGCATATAGTATTTAAGACATCATCTGCTGTCAGCCTATAATACTGAAGACATTTATTACAGATACTGATATTAAGTATCCTATCTTCAAGTATATAGTAGGATCATCTGCAGCTATGAGTGAATAGTATTTAGGACATTTGTTATACACTCTAATACTAGATATCCTGTCCTCAACTATTGGTGTCTGTATAAGAGCAGCCACATACAATCTCTCTTAGTGATTAAGTTTAACAGCCATTGCAATATAAGTATTGATGAGTTTGTTTTATAACATCATGTATCAGACACACGCGGGAACGCTGTGCCCTACACGCGTGTTTCACTGCACTAACGGCAGCTTCGTCAGTTGGTTGCTCCCTGAATGTGATACCCCTTTCACACCGCAGCTTATACCCGGTATTTTGCCGTTTTAACTGGCTTCCTAAACGGGTCAAGCTGCGATGTGAAAGGGTCCCCTTCTATTTACCGTTTTCAAAATACCGGTATTTTGAAACGGTAAAAAAGCAGGGTCCTACCCGTTTCAGTCCCATTTCACTGTGCAGTGTGAAAGGGTCTGAAACGGTATTTGCAAGCCCCAGAAGATGATAGGCTTTTTCCATGTGTGATGTCACCAGCCACAACCAGGAAACAGCTTGGAAAACATAGGAGACACATGAGAGAGTGGCTTCATACACGTTTAAATGTGAAAAACACGGGAAAAAAATGGCGTGGGGTCCCCCCTACAAAGCATAACCAGCCTCGGGCTCTTCGAGCTGGTCCTGGTTCTAAAAATGCGGGGGGGAAATTGACAGGGGATCCCCCGTATTTTTAAAACCAGCACCAGGCTCTGCGCCTGGTGCTGGTGCAAAAAATACGGGGGACAAAAAGAGTAGGGGTCCCCCGTATTTTTCACACCAGCATCAGGCTCCACTAGCTGGACAGATAATGCCACAGCCGGGGGTCACTTTTATGCCGTGCCCTGCGGCCGTGGCATTAAATATCCAACTAGTCACCCCTGGCCGGGGTACCCTGGGGGAGTGGGGACCCCTTCAATCAAGGGGTCCCCCCCCCCAGCCACCCAAGGGCCAGGGGTGAAGCCCGAGGCTGTCCCCCCCCATCCAATGGGCTGCGGATGGGGGGGCTGATAGCCTTTGTTGTAAATGAAAAGATATTGTTTTTTCCAGTAGTACTACAAGTCCCAGCAAGCCTCCCCCGCAAGCTGGTACTTGGAGAACCACAAGTACCAGCATGCGGGAGAAAAACGGGCCCGCTGGTACCTGTAGTTCTAATGGAAAAAAAATACCCAAATAAAAACAGGACACAGACACCGTCGACAGTAAAACTTTATTACACACTGCCGACACACACATACTTACCTATGTTCACACGCCGACATCGGTCCTCTTCTCCATGTAGAATCCAGGGGTACCTGAAAATAAAAGTTCAATATACTCACCTCAGCCATGGTCCAGAGATAAATCCACGGACTTGGCAAAAAAAGAAAACGAACACCCGGACCTGCGGACCGAAAGGGGTCCCATGCTGACACATGAGACCCCTCTCCCCGAATGCCGGGACATCACGTGACTCCTGTCACTGAAGTCCCTTCAGCCAATCAGGAAGCGCTACTTCCGTGGCGCTCACCTGATTGGCTGTGCACTGTCTGAGCTGTCAGACAGCGCATCGCAAAGCCGCTCCATTACTTTCAATGGTGGGAACTTTGCGGCTAGCGGTGAGGTCACCCGCGGTCAGCCGCTGACCGGCGGGTGACCTCACCGCTAGCCGCTAAGTTCCCACCATTGAAAGTAATGGAGCGGCTTTGCGATGCGCTGTCTGACAGCTCAGACAGTGCACAGCCAATCAGGTGAGCGCCACGGAAGTAGCGCTTCCTGATTGGCTGAAGGGACTTCAGTGACAGGAGTCACGTGATGTCCCGGCATTCGGGGAGAGGGGTCTGATGTGTCAGCATGGGACCCCTTTCAGTCCGTGTGGTCGGTTGTCCGGTTTGTTTTTTTCTCCAAGTACGTGGATTTATCTCTGGAGCCTGGTTGAGGTGAGTATATTGATCTTTTATTTTCAGGTACCCCTGGATTCTACATGGAGAAGAGGACCGATGTCGGCGTGTGAACATAGGTAAGTATGTGTGTTTCGACGTATGAAATAAAGTTTTACTATCAAGGTGTGTGTGTACTGTTTTTATTTGGGTATTTTTTTTCCAGTAGAACTACAGGTATTAGCGGGCCCGTTTTTCTCCCGCATGCTGGTACTTGTGGTTCTCCAAGTACCAGCTTGCGGGGGAGGCTTGCTGGGACTTGTAGTACTACTGGAAAAAACAATATCTTTTCATTTACAACAAAGGCTATCAGCCCCCCCATCCGCAGCCCATTGGATGGGGGGGGACAGCCTCGGGCTTCACCCCTGGCCCTTGGGTGGCTGGGGGGGGGGGGCCTTGATTGAAGGGGTCCCCACTCCCCCAGGGTACCCCGGCCAGGGGTGACTAGTTGGATATTTAATGCCACGGCCGCAGGGCACAGCATAAAAGTGACCCCCGGCTGTGGCATTATCTGTCCAGCTAGTGGAGCCCGATGCTGGTGTGAAAAATACGGGGGACCCCTACTCGTTTTGTCCCCCGTATTTTTTGCACCAGCACCAGGCGCAGAGCCCGGTGCTGGTTTTAAAAATACGGGGGATCCCCTGTCAATTTTTTCCCCACATTTTTAGAACCAGGACCAGCTCGAAGAGCCCGAGGCTGGTTATGCTTTGGAGGGGGGACCCCACGCCATTTTTTTCCTGTATTTAACCATTCCATCTAAAAAAAAAAAATAATAATTTAAAAAAATATATAAATAATACTTGTGCCTCCAAAAAAGACAAACCAAGTACCTAATCCCATCTAATAAAAATAGATATGCTTCAAGCTGCTGGGTTCCATCGTACGACTATCCAAATTATTAATAATGAATTAATTAGTGATTAATAATAATGTGTGGGCCAGAAAAGTCCATTTATAATGACAACCACTGTTTTCTATGGGTGAAACGGGTTCAGTGTGAAAGGTACCAAAACGGGAATGAAATGGTAATTTACTGGTTACAACATGAGATGTGAAAGGGGTTTAACTGCTCAGACCCGTTTTAAGAACCGTTTCAAATACCATTTCAAAAGCAGGTTTTGCGATGTGAAAGCAGCATGAGATAACATTTACCTTTTTGATGAGTGCATATAAGACATATATATCCATCTTCTAGTTGACCTTGGCCTAGGATTACATTACGCAATAATCTAGCGGTGACAGTTGGCGACATTAATTACTCTCTAGTGAAGTCAATTTATATACCTATACCTACTGATACTTACAGTCTCCATATTTGGGACTAATTCCCAGGAGATATTCCTGTTAAGTAAATAGGTATAAATGAAATTAAATCGACTCTCTCGAATTACTAGTGAAAGTAACGATTACCATCGATATTGTAACGGCCATTAAATATAAAGAATCATATCTTTAATGGATCCAATATTGGTAATATATTAAACAGATACAGTAACCTCATAAGTGTTATACGTACATAACACACGCGGACACACCTTTTAAACTTCTTTATTCACAATTTCCTATCTTCTAGATTTCACATCCATGTTAGTTTGTCTGATTTTAACTCTTATGTTTCACTGTAGTCTGGGTTAACAAATATATGATTTAATGTATATCCAATAAAGGTTATGTTTTAGAATAAAGCAATCTTTTCTAGTGCGTTGACCATACAGTTAATTCTTATTTTCTCCTCCTAACCTCATTGTATATATACTGTAGTGGACAGCACCCCCTTATCATATCAAGCATTGTCTCATATAGGGGAAAAGGGGTTCAGACTAGTGAAGGTATGGTGATGATTCACATACGTTCACAGCATTAAACACATATCGAGTGTGCAGATACCCAATCTTTGGCTGCTGCAATCAACTCTGAATTACCCCCATAGTCCCCATTTTCTAACATGTTCTCCCTGATATTCACACTTACTGTACAAGTACCAGGCATATACTCAGCTGATATAGTTACTACAATCCACAAACACAGGTTGCCAGCTGATTGGCAAGTGGTCCACATGCCACGATTGGTACACGACACATCCTTACATATTTGTCCATATGCATAGCTGTATGCATATTTGCAGTCCCTACTCATCATCATCTGTATGCACTTGCACCACACTAAGGCCCTCATTCTGAGGAGTTCGCTCGCTAGATGCTTTTAGCAGCCGTGCAAACGCTAAGCCGCCGCCCTCTGGGAGTGTGTTTTAGCTTAGCAGAAGTGCGAACGAAAGGATAGCAGAGTGGCTACAAAATAATTTTGTGCAGTTTCAGAGTAGCTTCAGACCTACTCCTAGCTTGCGATCACTTCAGACTGTTCAGTTCCTGTTTTGACGTCACAAACACGTCCTGCGTTCGGACAGCCACGCCTAAGTTTCCCCAGCCACGCCTGCATTTTTATCTGGCACGCCTGCGTTTTTCAGCTCACTCCCTGAAAACGATCAGTTGACACCCAGAAACGCCCTCTTCCTGTCAATCACTCTGCGGCCAGCAGTGCGACTGAAAAGCATCGCTAGACCTTGTGTGAAACTACATCATTCATTGTAATAGTACGACGCGCGTGCGCATTGCGCTGCATACGCATGCGCAGAATTGCCATTTTTTTGCTTGATCGCTGCGAACGAAAGCAGCTGGCGAACAACTCGGGATGACCACCTATACTCGGTACAAAGGATACGCCTGAAAACTGGCATAGGGGTCTATTTACTAAGGCTTGGATGGAGATAAAGTGGACGGAGATAAATTACCAGCCAATCAGCTCCTAACTGCTATGTTACAGGCTGTGTTTGAAAAATTACATTTAGGAGGTGGTTGGTTGGGATTTTATCTTCATCCACTTTATCTCCTTCAAAGGTTTAGTAAAAACACAATTACACTTGTGTCCTACTCTGTGTAGCCCACATTTGCAGCAACACACACTCACTGAATTTTGTCTATGTGAGAATAGTCCAGTGGTTCCCAAACTGTGTGCCTAGGCACCCTGGGGTGCCTCGGATTGGTGGTCCAGGACCAATTCAAACTATTTTTGGTCAAAGTAATAGATAAAACCAGTGCTTGTGGCTGCCAATTATAAAATATGAGGACAAACAGAAGCAAATATTGTCCTGCAACACACTAAAGAAACTGAGGATGACACATAAACATAAATTACTTATTGTTTTCTAAAATTCTCAAAGAAACTTTTGGCCTAGCGGTGCCGTGAAAAAATTCTGATACTCTAGGGCGCCATGATTAAAAAAAAGTTTGGGAACCACTGGTATAGTCTATTACAGCCCAGTTACACTTCTCCAGTCTGATGGGGTGTAGAAGGGTAGTGGTACTGCGCTGGTTAATAGATTGTTGCTGTAGGAAGGAGGGAGAACTAAAAATTCTCCACAATGATAAATTGATACAAGGGGATAGTCCCGCGCTTGACACATCGATCCTGAGCAGAACCGCAAATCGCATCAAGTGGACTGCACGGGAGCTCTGCCAACTAGGGTTACCACCTCATCCCTTTAATTCTGGACGGGTCTGGGACTCAGGGTCGACAACAAAAAGGTCGACACACCTTAGGTCGATGCCAATTGGTCGACACACCTTAGGTCGACATGGACAAAAGGTCAACAGGAACAAGGTCGACATGGAAAAAGGTCGACATGAGTTTTTTAATGTTTTTTTGGTGTCGTTTTCTTCGTAGAGTGACCGGGAACCCCAATTAGTGCACCGCGTCCCATCGCATGGCTCGCTTTGCTCGCCATGCTTCGGGCATGGTGCCTTCGCTCCGCTCCGCTTCGCTCGGCACAAATTACCGTTCCAATCGTAGTCCACGTGGATCGTTAAGTATGAAAAGGTTCCAAAAAAGAAAAAAAAACATAAAAAACTCATGTCGACCTTTTTCCATGTCGACCTTGTTCCTGTCAACCTTTTGTCCATGTCGACCTTTTGTCCATGTCGACCTAAGGTGTGTCGACCAATTGGCGTCGACCTAAGGTGTGTCGACCTTTTTGTTGTCGACCTGGAGTCCGGATACCTTCTGGACACATTAATTACACAGGTTCTGTGGTTGATTAAAACCAGGTGAAATGGAGTCTTGAAGTCAGCCAGCCACAGAACCTGTGTAATTAATATGTGTTCAGAATTAAAGGGATGAGGTGGTAACCCTACTGCCCAGTGGCAGAAGTTCCGGAAGTAATGGAGTCGGTTGCCGCCGGGCTCCAGCACTGAAGGGGGCAAACGGACCGACCGTCTCCATTGCCTCTGGTTAGCTCCATGTCTTGCGTCTGTGCGGTAGCCACTTGTAATGTGCTAACCGCATCCCATCTAGAGCAGCGCTGCAGTGCAGCAATGTCACTCCAGAACGACTGTCGGGGCCGGAGGCGGAGTTTGCCGGGACTGTCAGGCAATGCGCCTGCCTCCTGACAGTCCTGCAGCCTGTCTCCCGGAAGCTCTGTCTTCCTCTGCCCCCACCCGAGTGGCTCATGCTGGGCGGGAAGTACTCCCTCCGCAGTCTGCTCTCTTTGCCAGCTGTCCTGGAGTCTGTTGGTGTCGGATGGTTGCTTCCAGGTGAGGAGCGACAGCGGAGGCTGCAGTGTTTGGGAATCTAACTGTATGTGTCATTTAGATTATTTATATATATATATTTATATATATATATATATGGGACTCTGTGTGTATAGTATGTATGTATATAGGGCTGTGTGTGTACAGTATGTAGGTATATGAGGCTGTGTGTATGTATGTATATATATAGGGCTGTGTGTGTGTACAGTATGAATGTATGTATGTATGTATGTATGTATGTATGTGTGTGTGTGTATATAGGGTTGTGTGTGCATGTGTGTATATATATATATATATATATATATATATGAGGCTGTGTGCGTGTGCACATATGCTGCTAGAAAAAATATATATAATGAAGGCGCACAATTGTATGGACAAATAAAAAAAATATCGAAAAAATAATAAGCAGCTGCTGGTTTGATTAAAAAATACTATTGTTTATTTATATTAAAAAGTGTTTGCTAAAAATAGCTCATTAAAAGAGTGATTTATCAAACGCATACATGAACAACAAGTGGGACATCATTGCACTGTGTGTCCCCACATAGAATAAATATCAGTTTTTAATAAATAAACAATAGTGTTTTCTAATCAAACCAGCAGCTGCTTATTATAATTTTTTAGAATTTTTTTTTATTTGTCCATACAATTGTTCGCCTTCATTATATATCTATTTCTTTTTTTTTTCTTTCTTCTTTTTTTTTTTTTTTAAATCTGTGTATTGTTTTATTTAGTTTATCTATTTCTAGTACCTATTGGCTGATGGATACCCAGATCCACTTTGTGAGGGCAGCCATCAGATGGTGATTAATATAATTACAATTACTTTTTACAAATTTAGAGCCCACTTTAATATTGCGTGCACATATGGAGCTGTGCATGTCCGCATGTGGGGCTGTGCGTGTATGGGGCTGTGCATGTATGGGGCTGTTTGTGCATATGTGGCTGTGTGCAGTGACGGAAGTACTGGAGACAATGAAGTCAGTTGCCAGTTCAGAAAGGGGCACCCTCACCTTTTTACATTGCCTCTGGTGAGCTCCCTCCAGTCACTATGTGTATAGACAACAATGCAGTAGCAGTGCACAGCAGCATCATTCTAAAATCTCAGTGGCTCGGAGGAGGTGGTGCTTGCTGATAGTGTCAGGCACCCGACAGGGGGGTATATTTACTAAGGTCCCGATTTTGACCGAGATGCCGTTTTTTCTTCAAAGTGTCATCTCGGTAATTTACTAAGCAAAAATCACGGCAGTGATGAGGGCATTCGTAATATTTTGGAAGTCCTCGGAAAAAATCACGAATCAATACACCATCGGTCAAATACGCCTGCAATTTGGTAGAAATCGGGAATTTACTAAAAAGTGCACAACACAAACACTGCCGACAATAGCCAAACACTGCCATGATGAAATACAAATCGTGGAAAAGTGCTAAAAAAAACCAGACCTGCTTTTTTATGCCGTGTTTGTATAGGCATGCACGGATCCATGAGATCCGTGCATGTTTTTCAGTGGGAAGGGGAGGGAAATGTTTTAATTTAAAAAAAAAAAATTGCGTGGGGTCCCCCCTCCTAAACCATACAAGCCTCGGGCTCTTTGAGCCGGCCATGGTTGCAAAAATATGGGGGAAAATTGACAGGGGTTCCCCCATATTTAAACAACCAGCACCGGGCTCTGCGCCTGGTCCTGGTTCCAAAAATACGGGGGACAAAAAGCGTAGGGGTCCCCCGTATTTCTCTGACGTCCTAGTGGATGCTGGGGACTCCGTCAGGACCATGGGGAATAGCGGCTCCGCAGGAGACAGGGCACAAAAGTAAAAGCTTTAGGATCAGGTGGTGTGCACTGGCTCCTCCCCCCATGACCCTCCTCCAAGCCTCAGTTAGATTTTTGTGCCCGGCCGAGAAGGGTGCAATCTAGGTGGCTCTCCTAAAGAGCTGCTTAGAGTAAAAGTTTTGTTAGGTTTTTTATTTTCAGTGAGTCCTGCTGGCAACAGGCTCACTGCATCGAGGGACTTATGGGAGAGAAGTGAACTCACCTGCGTGCAGGATGGATTGGCTTCTTAGGCTACTGGACACCATTAGCTCCAGAGGGAGTCGGAACACAGGTCTCACCCTGGGGTTCGTCCCGGAGCCGCGCCGCCGACCCCCTTGCAGATGCCGAAAAGTGAAGAGGTCCAGAAACCGGCGGCAGAAGACTTTTCAGTCTTCATAAGGTAGCGCACAGCACTGCAGCTGTGCGCCATTGTTGTCAGCACACTTCATAGCAGCGGTCACTGAGGGTGCAGGGCGCTGGGGGGGGCGCCCTGGGCAGCAATGATAGTACCTTATTCTGGCTAAAAATACATCACATATAGCCCCTGGGGGCTATATGGATGTATTTAACCCCTGCCAGGTCTCAGAAAAACGGGAGAAGAAGCCCGCCGAAAAGGGGGCGGGGCCTATTCTCCTCAGCACACAGCGCCATTTTCCCTCACAGAAATGCTGGTGGGAAGGCTCCCAGGCTCTCCCCTGCACTGCACTACAGAAACAGGGTTAAAACAGAGAGGGGGGGGCACTTATTTGGCGATATGACTATATATATTAAAATGCTATAAGGGAAAAACACTTATATAAAGGTTGTCCCTGTATAATTATAGCGTTTTTGGTGTGTGCTGGCAAACTCTCCCTCTGTCTCCCCAAAGGGCTAGTGGGGTCCTGTCCTCTATCAGAGCATTCCCTGTGTGTGGGCTGTGTGTCGGTACGTGTGTGTCGACATGTATGAGGACGATGTTGGTGAGGAGGCGGAGCAATTGCCTGTAATGGTGATGTCACTCTCTAGGGAGTCGACACCGGAATGGATGGCTTATTTAAGGAATTACGTGATAATGTCAACACGCTGCAAGGTCGGTTGACGACATGAGACGGCCGGCAAACCAATTAGTACCTGTCCAGGCGTCTCAAACACCGTCAGGGGCGTTAAAACGTCCTTTTACCTCAGTCGGTCGACACAGACACAGACACGGACACTGACTCCAGTGTCGACGGTGAAGAAACAAACGTATTTTCCTTTAGGGCCACACGTTACTTGTTAAGGGCAATGAAGGAGGTGTTACATATTTCTGATACTACAAGTACCACAAAAAAGGGTATTATGTGGAGTGTGAAAAAACTACCTGTAGTTTTTCCTGAATCAGATAAATTAACTGAAGTGTGTGATGATGCGTGGGTTTCCCCCGATAGAAAATTATTGGCGGTATACCCTTTCCCGCCAGAAGTTAGGTGCGTTGGGAAACACCCCTTAGGGTGGATAAGGCGCTCACACGCTTATCAAAACAAGTGGCGGTACCGTCTCCAGATAGGGCCGCCCTCAAGGAGCCAGCTGATAGGAGGCTGGAAAATATCCTAAAAAGTATATACACACATACTGGTGTTATACTGCGACCAGCGATCGCCTCAGCCTGGATGTGCAGCGCTGGGGTGGCTTGGTCGGATTCCCTGACTGAAAATATTGATACCCTTGACAGGGACAGTATTTTATTGACTATAGAGCATTTAAAGGATGCATTTCTATATATGCGAGATGCACAGAGGGATATTTGCACTCTGGCATCAAGAGTAAGTGCGATGTCCATATCTGCCAGAAGTTGTTTATGGACACGACAGTGGTCAGGTGATGCAGATTCCAAACGGCACATGGAAGTATTGCCGTATAAAGGAGAAAAAGACAACGTCTTTTCAGCCTCAGTCCTTTCGTCCCCATAAGGGCAAGCGGGCAAAAGGCCAGTCATATCTGCCATGGGATAGAGGAAAGGGAAGAAGACTGCAGCAGGCAGCCCATTCCCAGAAACAGAAGCCCTCCACCGCTTCTGCCAAGTCCTCAGCATGACGCTGGGGCCGTACAAGCGGACTCAGGTGCGGTGGGGGGGGGTCGTCTCAAGAGTTTCAGCACGCAGTGGGCTCACTCGCAAGTGGACCCCTGGATCCTACAAGTAGTATCCCAGGGGTACAGATTGGAAATTCGAGACGTCTCCCCCTCGCTGGTTCCTGAAGTCTGATTTACCAACGTCTCCCTCCGACAGGGAGGCAGTAGTGGAAACAATTCACAAGCTGTATTCCCAGCTGGTGATAATCAAAGTACCCCTCCTACAACAAGGAAAGGGGTATTATTCCACACTATATTGTGGTACTGAAGCCAGACGGCTCGGTGAGACCTATTCTAAATCTGAAATAGTTGAGCACTTACATACAAAGGTTCAAATCAAGATGGAGTCACTCAGAGCAGTGATAGCGAACCAGGAAGAAGGGGACTATATGGTGTCCCGGGACATCAGGGATGCTTACCTCCATGTCCCAATTTGCCCTTCTCACCAAGGGTACCTCAGGTTCGTGGTACAGAACTGTCACTATCAGTTTCAGACGCTGCCGGTTGGATTGTCCACGGCACCCCGGGTCCTTACCAAGGTAATGGCCGAAATGATGATTCTTCTTCAAAGAAAATGGACGATCTCCTGATAGGGGCAAGGTCCAGAGAACAGTTGGAGGTCGGAGTAGCACTATCTCAAGTAGTTCTACGACAGCACGGGTGGATTCTAAATATTCCAAAACCGCAGCTGTTTCCGACGACACGTCTGCTGTTCCTAGGGATGATTCTGGACACAGTCCAGAAAAAGGTGTTTCTCCCGGAGAAGAAAGCCAGGGAGTTATCCGAGCTAGTCAGGAACCTCCTAAAACCAGGAAAAGTGTCAGTGCATCATTGCACAAGGGTCCTGGGAAAAATGGTGGCTTCTTACGAAGCGATTCCATTCGGTAGATTTCACGCAAGAACTTTTCAGTGGGATCTGCTGGAAAAATGGTCCGGATCGCATCTTCAGATGCATCAGCGGATAACCCTGTCTCCAAGGACAAGGGTGTTTCTTCTGCGGTGGCTGCAGAGTGCTCATCTACTAAAGGGCCGCAGATTCTGCATTCAGGACTGGGTCCTGGTGACCACGGATGCCAGCCTGAGAGGCTGGGGAGCAGTCACACAGGGAAAAAATTTCCAGGGAGTGTGATCAAGTCTGGAGACTTCTCTCCACATAAATATACTGGAGCTAAGGGCAATTTACAATGTTCTAAGCTTAGCAAGACCTCTGCTTCAAGGTCAGCCGGTATTGATCCAGTGGGACAACATCACGGCAATCGCCCACGTAAACAGACAGGGCGGCACAAGAAGCAGGAGGGCAATGGCAGAAACTGCAAGGATTCTTCGCTGGGCGAAAAATCATGTGATAGCACTGTCAGCAGTGTTCATTCCGGGAGTGGACAACTGGGAAGCAGACTTCCTCAGCAGGCACGACCTCCACCCGGGAGAGTGGGGACTTCATCGGGAAGTATTCCACATGATTGTGAACCGTTGGGAAAGACCAAAGGTGGACATGATGGCGTCCCGCCTGAACAAAAAACTGGACAGGTATTGCGCCAGGTCAAGAGACCCTCAAGCAATATCTGTGGACGTTCTGGTAACACCGTGGGTGTACCAGTCGGTGTATGTGTTCCCTCCTCTGCTTCTCATAACCAAGGTACTGAGAATTATAAGACGTAGAGGAGTAAGAACTATACTCGTGGCTCCGGATTGGCCAAGAAGGACGTGGCACCCGGAACTTCAAGAAATGCTCACAGAGGACTCATGGCCTCTGCCGCTAAGAAGGGGCTTGCTTCAGCAAGTACCAGGTCTGTTCCAAGACTTACCGCGGCTGCGTTTGACGGCATGGCGGTGGAACGCCAGATCCTAAGGGAAAAAGGCATTCCGGAAGAGGTCATTCCTACCCTGGTCAAAGCCAGGAAGGAGGTGACCGCAAAACATTATCACCACATGTGGCGAAAATATGTTGCGTGGTGTGAGGCCAGGAAGGCCCCACGAAGAAATTTCAACTCGGTCGATTCCTGCATTTCCTGCAAACAGGAGTGTCTATGGGCCTCAAATTGTGGTCCATTAAGGTTCAAATTTCGGCCCTGTCAATTTTCTTCCAGAAAGAATTGGCTTCAGTTCCTGAAGTCCAGAAGTTTGTCAAGGGAGTATTGCATATACAACCCCCTTTTTGTGCCTCCAGTGGCACTGTGGGATCTCAACGTAGTTCTGGGATTCCTCAAATCACATTTTAAACCGCTCAAATCTGTGGATTTGAAATATCTCACATGAAAAGTGACCATGCTGTTGGCCCTGGCCTCGGCCAGGCGAGTGTCAGAATTGGCGGCTTTGTCTCACAAAAGCCATATCTGATTGTCCATTCGGACAGGGCAGAGCTGCGGACTCGTCCCCAGTTTCTTCCTAAGGTGGTGTCAGCGTTTCACCTGAACCAGCTTATTGTGGTACCTGCGGCTACTAGGGACTTGTAGGACTCCAAGTTGCTAGATGTTGTCAGGGCCCTGAAAATATAGGTTTCCAGGACGGCTGGAGTCAGGAAAACTGACTCGCTGTTATCCTGTATGCACCCAACAAACTGGGTGCTCTTGCTTCTAAGCAGACGATTGCTCGTTGGATTTGTAGCACATTTCAACTTGCACATTCTGTGGCAGGCCTGCCACAGCCTAAATCTGTCAAGGCCCATTCCACAAGGAAGGTGGGCTCATCCTGGGCGGCTGCCCGAGGGGTCTCGGCATTACAACTCTGCCGAGCAGCTACGTGGTCGGGGGAGAACACGTTTGTAAAATTCTACAAATTTGATACCCTGGCTAAAGAGGACCTGGAGTTCTCTCATTCGGTGCTGCAGAGTCATCCGCACTCTCCCGCCCGTTTGGGAGCTTTGGTATAATCCCCATGGTCCTGACGGAGTCCCCAGCATCCACTAGGACGTCAGAGAAAATAAGATTTTACTTACCGATAAATCTATTTCTCGTAGTCCGTAGTGGATGCTGGGCGCCCATCCCAAGTGCGGATTGTCTGCAATACTTGTACATAGTTATTGTTACAAAAATCGGGTTATTATTGTTGTGAGCCATCTTTTCAGAGGCTCCGCTGTTATCATGCTGTTAACTGGGTTCAGATCACAGGTTGTACAGTGTGATTGGTGTGGCTGGTATGAGTCTTACCCGGGATTCAAAATCCTTCCTTATTGTGTACGCTCGTCCGGGCACAGTATCCTAACTGAGGCTTGGAGGAGGGTCATGGGGGGAGGAGCCAGTGCACACCACCTGATCCTAAAGCTTTTACTTTTGTGCCCTGTCTCCTGCGGAGCCGCTATTCCCCATGGTCCTGACGGAGTCCCCAGCATCCACTACGGACTACGAGAAATAGATTTATCGGTAAGTAAAATCTTATTTTTTGAAACCAGCACCGGGCTCCACTATCTGGACAGATAATGCCACAACCCACTTTTATACAGTGCCTTGCGGCCGTGGCATCAAATATCCAACTAGTCACCCCTGGCCGGGGTACCCTGGGGTAGTGGGGACCCCTTCAATCAAGGGGTCCCCCCCCCAGCCACCCAAGGGCCAGGGGTGAAGCCCGAGGCTGTCCCCCCCATCCAATGGGCTGCGGTTGGGGGGCTGATAGCCTTTGTTGAAAGTTATGAATATTGTTTTTAGTAGCAGTACTACAAGTCCCAGCAAGCCTCCCCCGCAAGCTGGTACTTGGAGAACCACAAGTACCAGCATGCAGCGGAAAACCGGGCCCGCTGGTACCTGTAGTACTACTACTAAAAAAATACCCCAATAAAGACATTACACACACACCTTGAAAGTATAACTTTAATGCATACATACACACCACCATATACACATACTTACCTTATGTTCACACGAGGGTCGGTCCTCTTCTCCATGTAGAATCCATGGTGTACCTGTTGAAAAAATTCTACTCACCAAATCCAGTGTAGAGGGCTCCTCGGATAATCCATTTGTTATCCACGTACTTGTAAAAATAAAAAAACGGGACACCCGACCACGAACTGAAAGGGGCCCCATGTTTTCACATGGGACCCCTTTCCCCGAACTTTGTGGTCAGCGGTTGACTGAAAGTAACCTCACCGCTGACCACAAAGTTCCCACCATTGGTTACAATGGAGCGCATAGGCGCTACATTGTAACACTGCCGTGTGCCGCCTGTCAGACAGTACAGGAGCACACAGCCGATCAGGAGGGTGCCACAACGTGGCGCTCCCTGATTGGCTGAAGAAACCCACTTAGACATCAGTCAGAGGGGGTTTCTGGCATTCGGGGAAAGGGGTCCCATGTGAAAACATGGGGCCCCTTTCAGTTCGTGGTCGGGTGTCCCGTTTTTTTATTTTTACAAGTACGTGGATTACAAATGGATTATCCGAGGAGCCCTCTACACTGGATTTGGTGAGTAGAATTTTTTCAACAGGTACACCATGGATTCTACATGGAGAAGAGGACCAACCCTCGTGTGAACATAAGGTAAGTATGTGTATATGGTGGTGTGTATGTATGCATTAAAGTTATACTTTCAAGGTGTGTGTGTAATGGCCCTCATTCCGAGTTGTTCGCTCGGTATTTTTCATCGCATCGCAGTGAAAATCCGCTTAGTACGCATGCGCAATGTTCGCACTGCGACTGCGCCAAGTAACTTTACTATGAAGAAAGTATTTTTACTCACGGCTTTTTCTTCGCTCCGGCGATCGTAATGTGATTGACAGGAAATGGGTGTTACTGGGCGGAAACACGGCGTTTCAGGGGCGTGTGGCTGAAAACGCTACCGTTTCCGGAAAAAACGCAGGAGTGGCCGGAGAAACGGTGGGAGTGCCTGGGCGAACGCTGGGTGTGTTTGTGACGTCAACCAGGAACGACAAGCACTGAAATGATCGCACAGGCAAAGTAAGTCTGGAGCTACTCTGAAACTGCTAAGTAGTTAGTAATCGCAATATTGCGAATACATCGGTCGCAATTTTAAGAAGCAAAGATTCACTCCCAGTAGGCGGCGGCTTAGCGTGTGTAACTCTGCTAAATTCGCCTTGCGACCGATCAACTCGGAATGAGGGCCAATGTCTTTATTGGGGTATTTTTTTAGTAGTAGTACTACAGGTACCAGCGGGCCCGGTTTTCCGCCGCATGCTGGTACTTGTGGTTCTCCAAGTACCAGCTTGCGGGGGAGGCTTGCTGGGACTTGTAGTACTGCTACTAAAAACAATATTCATAACTTTCAACAAAGGCTATCAGCCCCCCATCCGCAGCCCATTGGATGGGGGGGACAGCCTCGGGCTTCACCCCTGGCCCTTGGGTGGCTGGGGGGGGACCCCTTGATTTAAGGGGTCCCCACTCCACCAGGGTACCCCGGCCAGGGGTGACTAGTTGGATATTTGATGCCACGGCCGCAAGGCACTGTATAAAAGTGACCCCCGGCTGTGGCATAATCTGTCCAGCTAGTGGAGCCCGGTGCTGGTTTCAAAAATACGGGGGACCCCTACGCTTTTTGTCCCCCGTATTTTTGGAACCAGGACCAGGCGCAGAGCCCGGCGCTGGTTGCTTAAATATGGGGGAACCCCTGTCAATTTTTTTCCCATATTTTTGCAACCAGGACCGGCTCAAAGAGCTCGAGGCTGGTTTGGCTTAGGAGGGGGGACCCCACGCAATTTTTTTTTAAAGTTTAAACATTTTTTTTTTTTTTTTTTACAAGGTGCACAATGAAGCCCTGCACGGATCTCTCAGATCCGGCCGAGATTCATTGTATTAAAGTCGGCAGTGTTTCACAAGTCACTCACGTAAAACACTGCCTAAAAAAACGAATGACATCGACATCGGAAAAACCGAAAATGCAGAATACGGCAGTTTAGTAAATTAGTCGTAATCAATTCAAAAAGTTGCATATTTACACTTTCGATGTCATTCGTGATTGAACTTTGACCTCAAACGGAAAATTACGAATGTTAGTAAATTTACCCCAGGGTTGGTTCTAAATCGGAGTGGGAGAAGGGACCTTCTGACGTCACTAGGGGGGGAGACACGTCACCAGGGGGAGGAGCTACGGCCGGACAGGGTACCCGAACAGTACCCTCGCGTGCTCGCTTCGCTCGCCACCGGGTTACTAAAGGTAATAGTTGGTGGCTTGGATAGTAGAGGAACTATCCCGCTGGCCTAGCTCCTCCTCCTTGTGTCATGGCTCCTCCCCCTGATGTAAAAGGTCCCTTAGGCCACTTGAATCTAGCATCTACCCTCCCGACAGCCTTGCTGCCCGTCTCCTGCAGCCCACCAGCTTTCTTCTTCCGCCAATTCACCCTCCAAATGGCTCATGCTGCTTAGGAAGGTTCTCTTGGAAGATGCCTTTCATTCATATCTGCTATAGGTGAGGAGGCTGTCTGTATATGTGGCTGTGTGTGTGTATATGTGGCTTACTGTGTGTATGTATATACAGTATGTGGCTGTCTGCTTCTGTGGCAATGTTTGTATGCGTGTGTGTACATGTGGCTGTGTGTGAGCAGGGAGGGGGCACGCTATTGTCTAATTCGCCTCTGGGCAACTTGTTTGAACTTACGCCCCTGCTACTGCCGGCAGACACCCCTGCCTGCCCACACAAGCGGCCATTGACCTTCCATTAATTTGAAGGGTGTGGTATGGAAGGTAGATAGTAACTAGGTCGACAGTGTCTAGGTCATCCACTATTGGTCGACAGAAACTAGGTTGACAGGGTCTCTAGGTCGACAGGTTCTTTAGGTCGACATGGTCTAGGTCGACAGGTCAAAATGTCAACATGAGTTTTTTATGGGGGGGTTTGTTTCGTTTTCTTCGTAGAGTGACCGGGAACCCCAATTAGTGCACCGTGTCCCCTCGCATAGCATGCTTCCCAATTGCAGTCCACGTGGATCATTACGTATGAAAAGGTTCAAAAAAAGAAAAAAATTGGGAAAGCTCATGTCGACCTTTTGACCTGTCGACCTAGAAACCCCGTAGACCTAGTTACTGTCAACCAATAGTGGACGACCTAGTTACTGTCGACCTAGAGACCGGATCCTGGATTTGAAATCAGGCTTTCCAGCCCCTGGGGACACCCCTATTCATATCAGGTAGGACTTGCCTGTATCTACCTAGGGAGATAATCCCAGGGAGCATTTTATTTAAGATTAAGGAGGGCGGGATGAATTAACCCTTGCAAGGATTTTAAACACAAAACCTACTAGAAACCTCTTATAGTAGGATCCCTTTGTAATAGCCACACGACTAAGTCGCAGGTTGCACATCCACCACAGACTGGGAATCCGTTTTATTAGCCCCTATTGACTTGTGTTTTGGGGCAACCTAGAACTTTTGTGTGTTTTTTTGTGTGTTTTATTTGTGTAATCTTTGCGTGTTTTCTGTTGTATGTCCTCTTTTCTGTATACTGGTATTGGGATTCACTTTTCAGTCCCTCCCCATCAGGAACTTTTTATCCTAAACACTGGGTCTGTCCTTTATCAAGCAGATAGCATGTTTTGCTATCTATCATTTCTAATAAAAGAATATTTTTAACCCCTCATTAACATGGGTCTTATTTTACATTATATATATATATATATATATATATATATATAAAAAATAAGACCTCTCTCTCTCTCTCTCTCTCTCTCTCTCTCTCTATGTATATATATATATATATATATATATATATATATATATATACACTGCTCAAAAAAATAAAGGGAACACTAAAATAACACATCCTAGATCTGAATGAATGAAATATTCTTATTAAATACTTTGTTCTTTACATAGTTGAATGTGCTGACAACAAAATCACACAAAAATTATCAATGGAAATCAAATTTATTAACCATGGAGGTCTGGATTTGGAGTCACACTCAAAATTAATGTGGAAAAACACACTACAGGCTGATCCAACTTTGATGTAATGTCCTTAAAACAAGTCAAAATGAGGCTCAGTAGTGTGTGTGGCCTCCACGTGCCTGTATGACCTCCCTACAATGCCTGGGCATGCTCCTGATGAGGTGGTAGATGGTCTCCTGAGGGATCTCCTCCCAGACCTGGACTAAAGCATCCGCCAACTCCTGGACAATCTGTGGTGCAACGTGGCGTTGGTGGATGGAGCGAGACATGATGTCCCAGATGTGCTCAATTGGATTCAGGTCTGGGGAACGGGCGGGCCAGTCCATAGCATCAATGCCTTCGTCTTGCAGGAACACACTCCAGCCACATGAGGTCTAGCATTGTCTTGCATTAGGAGGAACCCAGGGCCAACCGCACCAGCATATGGTCTCACAAGGGGTCTGAGGATCTCATCTCGGTACCTAATGGCAGTCAGGCTACCTCTGGCGAGCACGTGGAGGGCTGTGCGGCCCCCCAAAGAAATGCCACCCCACACCATTACTGACCCACTGCCAAACTGGTCATGCTGGAGGATGTTGCAGGCAGCAGAACGTTCTCCTTGGCGTCTCCAGACTCTGTCACGTCTGTCACATGTGCTCAGTGAAAACCTGCTTTCATCTGTGAAGAACACAGGACGCCAGTGGCGAATTTGCCAATCTTGGTGTTCTCTGGCAAATGCCAAACGTTCTGCACGGTGTTGGACTGTAAGCACAACCCCCACCTGTGGACGTCAGGCCATCATACTACCCTCATGGAGTCTGTTTCTGATCGTTTGAGTAGACACATGCACATTTGTGGCTTGCTGGAGGTCATTTTGCAGGGCTCTGGCAGTGATCCTCCTGTTCCTCCTTGCACAAAGGCGGATGTAGCGGTCCTGCTGCTGGGTTGTTGCCCTCCTACGGCCTCCTCCACGTCTCCTGATGTACTGGCCTGTCTCCTGGTAGCGCCTCCATGCTCTGGACACTACGCTGACAGACACAGCAAACCTTCTTGCCACAGCTCGCATTGATGTGCCATCCTGGATGAACTGCACTACCTGAGCCACTTGTGTGGGTTGTAGACTCCGTCTCAGGCTACCACTAGAGTGAAAGCACCGCCAGCTTTCAAAAGTGACCAAAACATCAGCCAGAAAGCATAGGAGCTGAGAAGTGGTCTGTGGTCACCACCTGCAGAACAACTCCTTTATTGCGGGTGTCTTGCTAATTGCCTATAATTTCCACCTGTTGTCTATTCCATTTGCACAACAGCATGTGAAATTGATTGTCAGTCAGTGTTGCTTCCTAAGTGGACAGTTTGATTTCACAGAAGTGTGATTGACTTGGAGTTACATTGTGTTGTTTAAGTGTTCCCTTTATTTTTTTGAGCAGCGTATATATATATATATATATATATATATATATATATATATAGAAACTGGGGTAGACCTAATGAAAGCGCTAAGTATGGAGCTCAACCTCAAGGCGTACTCCCTGTTAGATGGAGTACAAAAGTGCAGATAAAAGAAAAGGGGGTGTCTTAAGGGAGCTTAATCAAGGTATTATCTTCCAGGATTTGACCACAGTTCACTTAAAAAACTCCAAAAAGGGTTTTGGTTCGGATATGAGAGCATCGGATATGTATTAATTAAGAGAGCATCTTCGGATTAACAAACTGTCCGCATTATGGGGGTCATTCCGAGTTGTTCGCTCGGTAAAAATCTTCGCATCGCAGCGATTTTCCGCTTAATGCGCATGCGCAATGTCCGCACTGCGACTGCGCCAAGTAAATTTGCTATGCACTTAGGAATTTTACTCACGGCATTTTCATCGTTCTGGCGATCGTAATGTGATTGACAGGAAATGGGTGTTACTGGGCGGAAACAGGCCGTTTTATGGGCGTGTGGGAAAAAACGCTACCGTTTCCGGAAAAAACGCAGGAGTGGCTGGAGAAACGGGGGAGTGTCTGGGCGAACGCTGCGTGTGTTTGTGACGTCAAACCAGGAACGACAAGCAGTGAAATGATCGCAGATGCCGAGTAAGTCTGAAGCTACTCAGAAACTGCTACGAGGTGTGTAATCGCAATATTGCGAATACATCGTTCGCAATTTTAAGATGCTAAGATTCACTCCCAGTAGGCGGCAGCTTAGCATGAGCAAATCTGCTAAAATTCACTTGCGAGCGAACAACTCGGAATGACCCCCTATATTGTTTTATATCTGATGTCTGTATTTTAAATATGTCAGCCATTTGTTATTCAATGTGATTCACTGTCTAACACTTTTATACAAATTGGAGTTTTTTAAGTGAACTGTGGTCAAATCCTGGAAGATAATACCTTGATTAAGCTCCCTTAAGACACCCCCTTTTCATATATATATATATATATATATATATATAAATATATTGAGGTAGTGCAGGATTATCCCCCTTTATCAACACCTCTCCAGTCACAAGTGGAGATGCACTTGATATCCGTATGACTCTGTATCAGTAGCATAACTACAGCTCCCGCAGCCACCGCGGAGGCTTGGATATACAGGGCTGCAGGGGCGCCGCCGCTGATTCAATGCAGATTCCCATGCAGACTACTCGTCTTTATGTCAATCTGCTAAATGTCCCTCCCAAAATGGCACGCTGCCATGAAGGAAACAGATGCTAAAGGTCATACTTTACCACTAGCATCTGATAGAGCCAGCAAGTGCCAGCATTGGGTAGCGCTGGAGGCAGCCTTACACACTTGGCATTTAGCATTACACAGACAGCATGAAAACCCCTTGCTTCCAGCATTACACACACCCCTGGCAATGAGCATGACACCCAGCGCGGAGCCGGATTAATAGGGGGGGGGGGGGTAGGCTGGGGTAAATGCCCCAGGCCTCCCTTTCTAAAAGGGTCCCCCGCCACCTGCAGCAGATCGGATCTCTCACCAATCAAATCAGTGGTGCTGCACTCCCGGCTCCCCAAATGCCAGCGTTGCGGCAAATGCCGGCACTGCATAGCATTACAGGCAGGAAGGGTAGCTGCCAAATACCGTGTGAATCAGCAGACTGCAGCTGGCAGGCTGCAGAGAAGGAGGAGGGATCCCTGGTGGCTTGTGGAGCCCTGGAGGATCGAGGTTGTGTGCTGCTTGTGTGAGGCGGGCGGCGGCGCGGTAATCAGGCCAGGGTATGGAGGAACGAGGATCCGAGAGGATCCAAGTTCCTCCAATCAGCGCCTCCGGATTTGAAATGGGCGTCGGACGCGAGCCAATCGCTGCTTGCGGCTTGGCGCCCAATGAGGAGTCATCGTGGCGGGCCAATCGTTGCTCGTCGCGGCGGACCAATAGGAGTATGCCGCGTCATGGCTCCGCCTCCTCCCAGCGGCTTATATCAGGCGCTGGGCGGCGGCGGGAGTTAGTTGCGTGCCAGAGCAGAGAAGAGCTCCAGAAGACGCCGAGAGAAGCACAGCGGCGGCAGAAGAAGCGGCGGCGGAGAAGACCGGCCACGGGACGGAGGAAGAAGATAGAAGACGGGACGGAGCAGGACGAAGAGGCGGAGCCGGCGGCCCAGCAGCAGAGTATCGGCGGAGAGTTCTGCAGAGAGAGGGAAGCAAAAGAGCTGACGAAGCTCCCCGCTGCAGCCTCTCCCAACGATCCTGGTAAGCGGCCTTGGGCCTGTACCACCCTCCTATAGGCCGCATCCTCCCTAGACCCCCAGGTGTTTGGGCATTAGGCCCGTGGGCAAAGTCAGGCCCTTCCGGCCTGTGGGCATACAGTCTGGCCCTCCCGGCCCGTGGGCACAAGTGAGTCGGGCTCTATGGGTCCAAGGCCACGCGCAGTCGGGGTTCCCCCCGGCCCGTGGCCCAAGCACCCAGACCTGACCACACATCAAATAGGGGGTTCGGGCGTTAGGCCCCAAGCCACCCTCTCCCAGCGCAGTAGGCGGGCACTAGGCCCGGGGGCACATCAGGCAATAGGCCTGCGAGATATTAGTGGGCATTAGGCCCTAGAGTATTTTGGCCAGTTAGGGAATATAAGGTGACCCTGGGCACCAGGCCCAGGTCACCCCCTCGAGGGACGAGTTAGGCGGGCATTAGGCCCGTGGTTACAGTCGGGCCTCGGGTCCGTGCGCAAATAGGGGGCGTTAGGCCCAGTGAATAATTGCCCCGGGGTGAATAAAGGTGGCACCGGGCGCTAGGTCCAGGCCACGCTGAGGTGGTAGGTAGACAGGTTCGTTTGACCTGAGCCTATAAGAAGGAAGTGCACAGGAGGTGGGCAGGCTTGTGTGGCGCCCCCCCCTGTCCAGCGGTAGGGATTTAAAGGGACAGCACCGTTTTATGTTGTACTCCGATGTGTGTGTTGTTACCGTGCAGGGCAAAATGTTGTTATAGAGTTTGTGCATAGTTTGTGTTGCACCACTTACACTTGAGCCAGTTTGAGGGCTTTGTTATGCAGTTAGTGTAGCGGACGCACACTAGATTAGAGTTAGGCCCTGCACGGCTGTTTCTCTCTTTGCCTCCTTACAGGGACCTGTAAGCGGAGAAGATCGGAGTACAAGACGTAGGACGGTGAGTAACATCGGTCTGTGTGTCCCTTCTGTGTGTCCCTATCTGTCTCCCTTCCTTCAGGGCGAACGGTGAGCCTTGCACGCCGGTGCAAGGCAGAATTTCCACCTGGTGCGAGAGTGCCAATAGGTGAAATTCGGGCTCTGAGGCGGACGCCTGGGATGACCCTCACCTAGCCCGAAAGCACTATTTTCCTTGGCTCCGGAGGGCGTTTCGGGCCATGGTTAGGAGGACGACACTCAGCAATCTCTTTCCTCCTAGGTCATCGTGTCCGGGTCCGGCGAAAGATTCTTCAGGTCCGTTGAAGGTTCCGGTACCTGAAGGTGAGAGAGAGCGGCGCCTGGTGAGTACCAAAACTACACCTGTAAGGCAGCAGGCACCACCACATGCACCGCAGCCTCTCTTACATTTGGCGTAGTCGGCAGGATGTCGAATGCGGAGAACGACGCTCCTCCGGGAACGGAGAGGAAATTAAATTTTGGACCGGCCTTGACACATACCCCTCGGTATGATGGGCAGAATATGCCGTTGGCAGACTGGAAGAAGAGACTGGATGGAATCATCCAGCTGTATGGGGTGCTCTCTGAAATGCAGTTGCATTTGGCCTTGAATACGCTGGATGGGGAAGCCTGGCGGTCGGTGTTCCTTGTTCCAGAAGAGGAGCGGAAGACGTTGGAAGAGGTACTCACGATCCTCGGGGGTGCCTATGGTAACACTGCTTCTGCTGGAACCTTGCGTCAGCAATTGTTCAACCGATTCCAGAGAGAGGACGAGTCCATACCCCAATTGCACTGCAGGACATGCTGCGCGAAATCACGCGGCGTGACCCAGAAGGTCTGGGGTCCCTGGTTAACCCCAGCATGATGCTGAGGGACCAGTTTGCGCTGGGCCTACGGAGTATCCCCATCCGACAGATTCTGTTGGATAAGATTGCCAACGATAAGAACATGACCTTCCGTCAGGTCAAAGTGGAGGCGGTCGCTAGGGATCGAAATGCCAATTTCGGACCTTACGCCATGGCCCCACAATGGTTGGCACCGGTGTCTGCTGTG
Organism: Pseudophryne corroboree; assembly: GCF_028390025.1. Classification (NCBI taxonomy): domain Eukaryota; kingdom Metazoa; phylum Chordata; class Amphibia; order Anura; family Myobatrachidae; genus Pseudophryne; species Pseudophryne corroboree. The sequence goes on from NC_086450.1 coordinate 287,917,638, forward strand.
GCCAGCCGAGTACCCAGCCCCATGGAAGCCTGTGTCCAAGACCTTAAAGCGGCATTCGCCAAAGTCACTCTGGAAATGAAAGCAGAGATCTCCCAGTTGCGAGACGAGGTTCATAGGCAGAGAGGTCCGGGTGGGTCCGAAGATCGGGCGCCGCACCGGCTGCCCAGGGAATCACGGGCCAATGTAGGGGGCGCTCGTCCCAGGGAAGGTAGGGGTCCCCGTTGCTACCGCTGCAATAGATTTGGACACATTGCCCGGGAATGTAGTGAGCCTAGGCAAGACCCTTTGTTAAACTAGAGTCCCTCGCGGTAGCGGGACAACCCGCGGGGGGGATGGGCGGAGGAGGAACCACTATAGTGGATTCTGCCGATATAGTGGGTGAGTGTCCTGTTGTGGTTGGGTGTCTCGGGGGAAAGGAGCAGAAATGCCTGTTGGATACTGGCTCACAGGTCACCACCATGTCTGAGGCTTGTTTCCTGGAACATTATTCTCATTTGAAGGATTCCGTGTTGGAAAGCTGGGTTACCCTTACGGCTGCCAACAACCATCCTATTCCGGTTGTCGGAGTGGTGTGGATGGAGATCTCGATCTGTGGACAGGCGTTGGGGAAGAAAGGAATACTGGTCGTGGGAAGCTTGGGTTTGAGTCACGGGCCCGTGATTGTGGGCATGAACGTCCTCCAAGATCTCAATCAGCTTTTGTTCCAGGAAAGGGGTCCGCAGTACTGGAAGGAAATGGGTGTTCAACGGCCGGTGCAACAAGCATTTCAGCAGGTGGGGAGAATATGTGAAGCTGGGCATCGGCAAGAATCCCTGGGAGCAATTCGGATCGGTCATCGGCAACAGATAGAGTTACCTCCCCGCCAGGAGATAGTCCTTCCCCTCGAGGTGCGGACTCACCAACGCCTGGAGGGGTTAGAAGTGATGGTGGAACCCAATGGGTACCTCGGAAATGGACTCGGGAATCATCCTGGCCCGAACCCTGGCGGTAGTAAGGGACGGCAAGGTGTTGGTTCAGCTGTGTAATCTTCTGGACAAGACCAGAAAAATTCAGGCGGGAGCGACTATTGCCAACGTAACGGCTGTCGCCCGGGACGGAGTTTCAGGGGGGCGACCGGTCTCGCTGCATACGGGCGAACAAGGATCATGGTCCATGGCGGTGAGCCTGGATAAGGAGGAGGAACCCAGTACAGATTGGTGCGGCCGGGTTATCAGAGAACAGATGGACGTCTGTCTGGACGAATGTAGCCCCAGTATGGTACAGAAGTTGGAGCATATGCTGTGGGAGCGACGGAAGGCGTTCTCCCGGCATGAAGAGGATTTCGGATATACAGAAGATTTGAAACATGAGATACGTACTGGAGAGAGCCCTCCAATCCGTGAGAGATACCGTCCCATCCCACCTAAACTCTACCAGGAGGTCAAGAAGATGTTGCGGCAGATGTTGGATAACCAGGTCATTCGCGAGAGCAAAAGTCCATGGTCTGCGCCCATCGTGTTGGTGCGGAAGAAGGATGGTTCCATTCGATTCTGCGTGGATTATCGGCGGTTAAATAGCAGTACCGTGAAAGATGCTTACCCGTTGCCTAGAATAGAGAAGTCTTTGGCGGCCCTGGGCAATGCTCGGTATTTCTCCACACTGGACTTGGCCAGTGGGTACTGGCAAGTGGCGGTTAACCCACCGGATCAAGAGAAAACCGCCTTCACAACTCCTATGGGATTGTTTGAGTTCCTGCGCATGCCTTTTGGGCTCACCAATGCCCCGGCTACATTCCAATGGATGATGGAGAGATGTTTGGGAGACTTGAATTTCGAAGCTCTGCTGATATACCTGGACGATATCATAGTGTTTGCCCCCACTCTAGAGGAACATTTGACGCGCCTGGATGTGGTGTTGCAGCGCCTGGAGAAGTATGGACTCAAGCTCAAGCCCCACAATTGTCATCTTCTAAAATCGAGCTTGGAATACCTGGGGCATGTGGTGTCCAGAGAAGGAGTCTGCCCGACGCCTGGCAAGATTTCAGCAGTCCAGGACTGGGAGACGCCCACCACTACCACTGAACTGCGCGCGTTTCTGGGGTTGGTTGGATACTATCGGCGGTTTATCAAGGACTTTGCGAAAATCGCGGAACCATTGCATGCCCTGCTTCGAGGGGTGCCCACTACAAAAAAATCGCAGGTAGTGGCCTGGGGTGAGGCACAGGAGAAGGCGTTTCGGCGACTGAAGGAAATGCTCACGGAGGCTCCGGTTCTGGGATATGCTGATTTTGAGAAACCATTTCTGCTCTACACTGATGGCAGCCTACAGGGATTGGGAGCAGTTCTCTCCCAAGTACAAGATGGCCAAGAACGAGTGATCGCCTATGGTAGTCGAAGTTTGAGGGAAACCGAGCGGAACCCGGACAACTACAGTTCCTTTAAGTTGGAACTGTTGGCTGTAGTCTGGGCCGTGACTGAGAAGTTCGCCGAGTACCTGACCGCTACCCATGTGGAAATATACACGGATAACAATCCCCTGGCCTATCTGGAAACTGCAAAACTGGGCGCCCTGGAGCAGCGTTGGGTAGCCCGGTTGGCAAAATTCAGCTATAAAATACACTACCGGCCAGGGAAGAGTAACGGGAACGCGGATGCGCTGTCGCGATACCCTATGCCCCTGCCCCCGACCTCGAGGTACCTCGAGGACGAGGACACTGAGGTCCCGGACTTGACTAGGATTAAATGCCCAGTTACCCTGGAAGGGTCACAAGTGTTTGAATGCGCTGCTCTACTCCGGAGCACTGAACAGGAGTGAGCTTCATTACAGCAGAGTGACCCGGGACTGAGCGTCATTCGGCGATGGAAACAGAAGGAACATTGGCCTAGCCAGTGGGAGAGGAGTCGGCTGAACCCCTACTGTCGAAAGGTCCTGCAGAGTTGGGACCGATTACTCGTCCGCGGCGGAACACTGCGTCGACAGGTGTACCTCCACCACGAACTCAGGATGGTGGAACAGATTGTGGTGCCGGAAGCAGCCCTCCAGGCTCTGGTGACGGAAGCGCACGATGGCGGAGCCCATTTGGCGGCAGCCAAGACCTTTCAGTGGATGCAGCACCAATTTTTTGCCCCTCAGTTATGGACATTGGTGGAGAAAGTGTGCAGGGAATGTCGGAGATGCGGGGTGGTCAAACCGAACGAACAGCATGCGCCGGTACATACCGTTCAGACGAGTCGTCCCCTGGAGTTGTTGATGATCGATTACGTTCTGATTGGGGAGTCTGTTAGTGGCCATCAATATGCCCTGGTCATGACTGATCACTTCACCAAGTTCACGGTCGTGGTCCCCACCAGGGATCAGACGGCGGAGTCCGCTACCAAAGCCATTGTCGAGCATTTTGTCCGGCAGTTTGGGTGCCCCGAGAGGATTCATTCAGACCAAGGGGCTTGTTTCGAGGGGAGGCTGATGGAACAGCTTTGTCGACTTTATGGGATGCAGAAGTCCCGTACTACTCCGTATCATCCTCAGGGAAATGGCGCCTGCGAACATTTCAATCGGACTTTGCTCCAGATGCTGCAGATCCTGGAGGACACCAAGAGACGGAGGTGGCCCGAGCATGTGGCCGAGCTGGTGTGGGCCTATAACAACCGGGTTCACAGCACCACTGGGTACTCCCCCTTCTTTTTGATGTTTGGCCGTCCAGGGCGAGAAGCGCAGGACTTGCACTTGGCCGAGCTTCGGGAGGAAGGGGGATCGTTGCCAACAGACTGGGTCGCGGAACATCAGCAGCGGTTAAAAGTGGCTCACGAAGTGACTCGGAAGAGGATAGCCGACCACACTCATGTCTCCCATAGAACTCGAGGAGCAGAGCCTTTTGACGTGGGACAGCGGGTGTTGGTCCGCATGACGCAGCCGGGCGGTAAACTAGCGGAGAAGTGGGAGGTGCGGCCTTATATTGTTCGAAGGCGCCTCACCGAGGAGGGTCCGGTTTACCAGGTGGAAGCAACAGATGGGTCTGGTCGGTTGAGAACCCTTCATCGGGATATGCTGCGTCCTTGTTGGTTCCCAGAAGACGTGGAGGATGAAGGTGCCCCCGGTCTGAATACGGCTCCATCGCCTGGGGACGACACCGTGTTGGCATCTTCGCCCAGGGTGGCTGGCCTGGACGAAGATTGGTGGATCCCAGTGGTTCCGTCTCACGACAATAGGCTCCTGGATGCTGGGGCCCCCAGGCCGGTGGTGTCTCCTTTGCCTCGGCGATCTCAGCGTTCCAACCGCGGTGTGCCTGGTCCTCGGAATGCCGACCCGGATTATATCTGGTCTCAGTCTTCCTTTGTCGGGACTACAAAGGACAAACGGGGGGGAAATGTGAGGCGGGCGGCGGCGCGGCGATCAGGCCGGGGTATGGAGGAACGAGGATCCGAGAGGATCCAAGTTCCTCCAATCAGCGCCTCCGGATTTGAAATGGGCGCCGGACGCGAGCCAATCGCTGCTCGCGGCTTGGCGCCCAATGAGGAGTCGTCGCGGCGGGCCAATCGTTGCTCGTCACGGCGGACCAATAGGAGTCCGCCGCATCATGGCTCCGCCTCCTCCCAGCGGCTTATATCAGGCGCTGGGCGGCGGCGGGAGTTAGTTGCGTGCCGGAGCAGAGAAGAGCTCCAGAAGACGCCGAGAGAAGCACAGCGGCGGCAGAAGAAGCGGCGGCGGAGAAGACCGGCCACGGGACGGAGGAAGAAGATAGAAGACGGGACGGAGCAGGACGAAGAGGCGGAGCCGGCGGCCCAGCAGCAGAGTATCGGCGGAGAGTGCTGCAGAGAGAGGGAAGCAAAAGAGCTGACGAAGCTCCCCGCTGCAGCTTCTCCCAACGATCCTGGTAAGCGGCCTTGGGCCTGTACCACCCTCCTATAGGCCGCATCCTCCCTAGACCACCAGGTGTTCGGGCATTAGGCCCGTGGGCAAAGTCAGGCCCTTCCGGCCTGTGGGCATACAGTCGGGCCCTCCCGGCCCGTGGGCACAAGTGAGTCGGGCTCTCTGGGTCCAAGGCCACGCACAGTCGGGGTTCCCCCCGGCCCGTGGCCCAAGCACCCAGACCTGACCACACATCAAATAGGGGGTTTGGGCGTTAGGCCCCAAGCCACCCTCTCCCAGCGCAGTAGGCGGGCACTAGGCCCGGGGGCACATCAGGCAATAGGCCTGCGAGACATTAGAGGGCATTAGGCCCTAGAGTATTTTGGCAGTTAGGGAATATAAGGTGACCCCGGGCACCAGGCCCAGGTCACCCCACGAGGGACGAGTTAGGCGGGCATTAGGCCCGTGGTTACAGTCGGGCCTCGGGTCCGTGCGCAAATAGGGGGCGTTAGGCCCAGTGAATAATTGCCCCGGGGTGAATAAAGGTGGCACCGGGCGCTAGGTCCAGGCCACGCTGAGGTGGTAGGTAGACAGGTCCGTTTGACCTGAGCCTATAAGAAGGAAGTGCACAGGAGGTGGGCAGGCTTGTGTGGCGCCCACCCCCTGTCCAGCGGTAGGGATTTAAAGGGACAGCACCGTTTTATGTTGTACTCCGATGTGTGTGTTGTTACTGTGCAGGGCAAAATGTTGTTATAGAGTTTGTGCATAGTTTGTGTTGCACCACTTACACTTGAGCCAGTTTGAGGGCTTTGTTATGCAGTTAGTGTAGCGGACGCACACTAGATTAGAGTTAGGCCCGGCATGGCTGTTTCTCTCTTTGCCTCCTTACAGGGACCTGTAAGCGGAGAAGATCGGAGTACAAGACGTAGGACGGTGAGTAACATCGGTCTGTGTGTCCCTTCTGTGTGTCCCTATCTTTCTCCCTTCCTTCAGGGCGAATGGTGAGCCTTGCACGCCGGTGCAAGGCAGAATTTCCACCTGGTGCGAGAGTGCCAATAGGTGAAATTCGGGCTCTGAGGCGGACGCCTGGGATGACCCTCACCTAGCCCGAAAGCACTATTTTCCTTGGCTCCGGAGGGCGTTTCGGTCCACGGTTAGGAGGACGACACTCAGCAATCTCTTTCCTCCTAGGTCATCGTGTCCGGGTTCGGCGAAAGATTCTTCAGGTCCATTGAAGGTTCCGGCACCTGAAGGTGAGAGAGAGCGGCGCCTGGTGAGTACCAAAACTACACCTGTACGGCAGCAGGCACCCCCACACGCACTGCAGCCTCTCTTACATTTGCTTGGAGGAAAGACACAGCAGAACAAAATTTTATTCTCTGAGTCATATGTGAGATATGCTATATATATATATACACACACACACACACACACACACACACATACACACACTACATATACATAATGTATATATGTATGTATATAATATTGGTATATATATATAAACCACAATAGTCAGCGCTTTTCTTGTACTATACCATGTAACTGCCCTGATGCCCTTCGAGGTACTTTCACACCAAATACAATCCTTCCAAGATGGCGGCACTCAGGGGACTATGTAAATGAAGAATCAGAGACACTAAGGTCTGTTCAATGGAACTTTATCAAGAACCCCATGATAAAGATCCAGCGAACCGAAATGTGAAACAGCCCTTGGTGTCTCTGATTCTTCATTTACATTGTCCTGTGAGTACCGCCATCTTGGAAGGATTATATGTATATATATACTGCATGTCTTTGACCTGCACTCCACATTTAGTTTATAGTACCTGGGTGCCCTCCCATGGACCTCTGGGGAACAATGCACAATGTAGATGATTGGGAGGCACTCCACGGGTTTGAAACAAAATACACTGCCACCACAGCTTGCTTTTCAACGTTTCAGGCGTGTTTTAATAGCGCCTTTCATCAAGATAAACAAACCATAACAAATTTTACCTTAAATACCATGTAAGTGAAGGATCAGGTCCCTGCTCCCCCTGCACTTCTGGGAAAGGAGCGCGATGATGTCACATGGCTCCTGGCGAGCAGCGGGGGTGGGCGGAGTAAGTCACCATAGTAACAAAGTACTAACAATAAACAAAAAACACACATGATAAACCGCTCCCTCTATCTGCCAGCTCAAGGAGAAATATATAGATTTAACATTTCAATCAAAGCTGGATCAACAACAAATATGCAGGATATATGTTAAAATACAGCAAAACCGCTGTATGTTAAAAAGTGGAGACCTATAAGCATGAGTTAATTAAATTTAAAAAAAAAACAAGTTGGCCACTGTCAATAAAAATTATGAGGAGCAGTTGGTGTATCCATGGGCAACGGGGAGATACCCCCAGAGAAAAAAAAACAGGTTTCTTTAACAGCAGAAACACAAGAAGATTCTTCACAGATACAGAAGTTTTATCAGGAGAGAGCTCGGTCAGTGAGTATGAGCCTTCAGCTAGTACAAATGTAAATAAGCCCCCTTTAGGGACAGCGACATGTGTTAGGGGCGCGCAAGGAAGAGATTATGCTCCCAAACGTGGCGGGCGGACAAGGGGAGAGGAAGAGGAAGACGCTAGCCTCTCCAAATAATTTGATAATCAACTTATCATCCCATGCCTTAACTGCCAACGAAACATCCCTATTTAATAAAGGTTTATTGTATGTTTCCACGACACCGTTTAATCAGTATGACTGGAGGGTAGACTCCTGGAAACATCAAAGAAACCACAAACTGAAAGAGTACTTCAGTAACAGTGTCACCTCAGAAGTAGACAATCCTGATCACCCCCTGAGACCTATTTCACGATTTGATCCACAAACACATAATGCTTCAATCAAAAGCTATTCACGGATGTTGGAAATTCAGGTTGATGCAGAGGTAAAGAAATGACCAAAGGTACTCTCCAATCTCATGAAAGGTGAATTTGAAGCTTTAAAGAATCTGAGCGAAAATAAGTCCATAACCATACGGGCTGCTAATAAAGGACCTCAGCATGTACAACAAAAAAATCTATTGTCAATTAAGTGACCATACAGTATACAGCAAACTTGCAACTGATCCAACTACTGCGTACGGGCAAGAAATAGATGCCATTTCGATAAAGGCACATTTAGATTTTGTCATTGATAAAATCACATACAAGGCGCTTGCAGTGATCATCCAATTACTCCTGTTTTATACTCACTTCCAAAGGTGCATTAGAACTTGTAATGTCCACTTGTACGCCCGATAATTTCAACGAGGAGCTCACTTTATAGTGGAATAGCAAGATATCTGGATTTCTATCTCCAGCCGGTGATTCAAGCAGAGACAACAGTTTTGATGGACACAACACATTTGCTATTACTTCTTCAGAAATGCACGGAACTCCCGGATGATTGCGTCCTGGCAAGTATAGATGTAGTAAGTCTCTATACTAATATTCCCCACAATGAAGGAATCATGGCCATGAGAGATCTGCTGGTTGGCAATCCACATTATTACAGGACCGAACGTTGAATTCTTGCTGCTGCTGCTGCTGAAAATGACCTTGATCCGCAATTTCTTTTGGTTTAATGGCGAATATTATTTGCAACACCTGGGATGCGCGATGGAGAGTAATGTCGCCCCAGCATTCGCTAACGCCTACATGTTAGCTATCGAGCAGAGGCTATTTCTGGAAGATGCACAATTTGCCAAAGGATTAATTTTATTTACGCGGTATATAGATGATCTACTGGTTATGTGGTCAGGCAAACAAGAAGATTTTGTGGAACACATGCAGGCCATTCATTTGATGGACGCTAACATCATGTTCACATTTGAAGTAAGCACTGACACTATCCATTATCTGGATGTTCTTATAACCAGAAGAGGAAAGAGTCTTGAGACGTCTGTGTATCATAAACCAACGGATATGAACACCTTGTTGCATGCCCAGAGTTTTTATCCTGAGTCCATGAAGAAGGGCTGGCCCTATTCGCAGTTTTTACGGGCACGAAGGATTACAAGTAATATTCTTGAAGCCGAAAAAGAGATTGATGGAATGTTGGAGAAATTCCTGTAGAGAGGATATTGGAAAGATGATCTTGTAAAGGCTAAAATGAAAGCATTCGCGTTATCCCGTGAACAATGATTGAGCAAAAAAACAAAATCCAGTAGAAGAGTTGTCCCACTAATCACTACGTACATTTTTGCATCCCCATTCCGGAAAAAAACTCGAAATATATTGTATATATCATCAAATGCCCTTGTGGGATCACATATGTGGGCAAAACGATGTGCACTTTCCATGAGAGGGCTGCGCAGTACAGATTGGCTATTAGACATGCCTTGGAGGGTAAATCTGTGGAACAGACAAGACACTTCAAAGAAGCAGGCCACTCAATGGCGACGCTGCGCTACAAGCTGCTTGACCATGTTCCCCCCATTGTAAGGGGAGGTGACCGCAATAGGAAATTACTTCAGTTGAAGGCACAATGGATTTTTGAATCGAATACTGTGTCACCAGCTGGCTTGAATGAAAATCTGTCTTTTCTATCTTTTTTTCTAACAAGTGATCATTGGACAATAAGACAATAATTATTTTCCATATAATTAGTAGGATAAAGATAAGAATAATATTATAATATTAATAACCATATATGCATTTAGATTTCAGCATATTAACTATGTGCAGTATATTTATTCAAAGCATCTCGCAGCCCATGGGGTATTTTCTTTGACCTATAGTAGTCAGATAACGACAGGCAATGATAAAAGTAATCGATCTTTTTACGTTTAATTTTTAATAAGTCGTAATATAGGTACTCAAAGGATGCTGACTCTTTGTTCACATAATTTCTCCCATGGGCTGCGAGTGCGCAACTCTCCCACGATTGGACGCAATGACCCCATTTTCTGCAGGAAATGGGTGGGTATTCTTAATCGTTGCTCTATGAACTTAATGTTGCTCACCATTGAGCAGTCTACTAAAGAAATGAACATGTATAAATCCAAGGCAGCTGAGTTTGAGGCCATGCACAGGGCAAATATGGAGGCAGACAGCTCTGTGGATTGGTTCAGCAAGCTTAATGATCAATTACAGTTGCACAAGCGTGAGCTCATCGAGTTTAAAGCACAGAAATGCCAGAAAGTTGATACTGACTACGACCAACACAATGTATACAAATGGACAAATCCAACTCCCCACCGTGATTTTAAACAACCGTTTCTTCGGCGTAGAGCTCATAGAACACACGACTTAGAGTCGTCTAATGAACATACACCTACGACTAGTGATTCTGACTCCAATGCTCAAGCCCCTATGAAACATCACCCTTTAGGAGTTACCACCAGGGCAAAGCTCCCTGGTGCAAGAGACAACACCGGTACACCAGACGTGGGCAGCAATGGAAGAGGAATGGGAAATGTAGGTCATCCCCCTCAAGAATGCGAGACAGCAGAGAACCTAATTGTCAACCTATCTAGCTATGAGCTCAGCGATGTTAAGAAGTCTGTATTGGGTCGGGGACTCTCTTTAATACCGACTTGTTGACCATATCCGTTACAATGGAAGGTAGACAAGTACTGCCTACACCATCAACTTAAACTAAAGGAACATTTCTCTAAGAATCCTGGCGGATCATCAGAATATCCAGATATTCCAGTCAAATTAAAGAAAATCTTACCCAAGTCGACCTTTGAACCTCAGACTCATAATGCATCCATTCGGACTTTTATGCGTCTGCTAGAATCTGAGACAGACCAGTATATCACTAGGTTACCACCTATTAGGAGCAATCTGTCCGGTGCCAAGAGGCTGGCTCTGGACAGATTGATTAGCTGTCCTGATATAACTATTCAGACATGCGGACAAGGGGGGTGCCCTTGTGCTGCAGGATCTTAATGACTATAAGGCTAAGATTGGTAGACAACTTGACAATCCTGACACTTACTGTCGGCTAGCAGCTGACCCGAAGGTGAGCTTTAAGGCGGAGCTCTGTAGCAGATTGGATGAGGCGGTTGGAACAGGGATCATTACTACTACTTTGCGTAATGCTTTGATACCCAAATATCCTGTTATGCCAGTATTATACACCACCCCCAAAAATTCACAAAAAACCTAGAAAAACCTCCAGGCTGGCCTATCATATTGGCCATAAAGTCCCTCTTCCAACCAGTATCTTTATACCTCGACTCAATTTTCCAGCCTTGTATTCAAACACATCCTCGTTTTTTGTTAGACACAAGTACCCTTTTACGTAAGCTTAATGCTTTACCTAGATTTGACCGTGAGGTTACTCTCTGCAGCATTGATATTCAGAGCCTATATACATAATACTGCACAGTTTAGGGTTGGAATCGCTGCAACAATACCTGGATGGCCACCCTGAATTTAAGGGCCTTCAATTCTGATCTTCAATTCTGCTTGGATCTATTGCATATGACCATTACAAAAATTTCTTTATTTTTGATGACAAGATATATTTACAGCGCACTGGCTGTGCGATGGGGTCCCCTGTGGCCCCATCGTACTCCAACATTTTTATGTTTAAGGTAAAGCAGTCAGTGTTTTTTGATGATCCCGCTATAGCAAAAGACATCATCTTGTATTATCGTTATATTGACAATCTACTCATTCTGTGGAAGGGTACCCGAGAATGGATGGAGGCAGTGCTGTAACTAGGTGTGTGTCGAGGGTGCCTTGCCCACAGGGCAATTGTGGGCAAGGCACACCTTCTGGCAGCACACCTACCTGTACGGCCAGTCAGCAGTGACAGTCCCGGGCCGCCGCCGCTTGCCTCCTGCCTCTGCATGTGAGGGGAGCGTGGCTGTAGCCGGCATCTATCAGCACACAGCTGCCCCGTGTCCCGCTGCCGCTGGGAGTCCCGCTGTGAGTGCAGGAGAATAGGACTCCTGCTGGCTGTCTGCTGCTGGCGGGGTGTGGAGCGCTGTCGGAGGTTGCTCCCGGACCCGCTCTCATGCTGCTTGTAGTGCCGCCGCAGCATGTGTCCCGGACCCCAGGAGAGGATCTGCACCTGGATGCTGCCTACCACCTCCAGGTGACTGACAGAACACACACACTTACTCACTCCAGAGTAGACACACACTTACTCACTCACTCACTCACTCACTCACTCATTCACTCTCTCGTGCACAACAGGGGGGAATGCGTGGACTCTGCTACTGTAATGTGTAAAAAAGGGGGATTCTGCCTGCCTAATGTGTAAAAAAGGGGGACTCTACTGCCGTAGTGTGTAAAAAAGGGGGACTCTGCTACTGTAATGTGTAAAAAAGGGGGTCTCTGTCTGCCTAATGTGTAAAAAAGGGGGATTCTGCCTGCCTAATGTGTAAAAAAGGGGGACTCTGCTGCCGTAATGTGTAAAAATGGGGACTCTGCTACTGTGATGTGTAAAACAGGGGGACTCTGCCTGCCTAATGTGTAAAAAGGGGGACTCTGTTGTCGTAATGTGTAAAAGGGAGCTCTGCCTAATGTAATGTGTAAATAGGAGCTTTGACCAGGCCCCTTCCCCATGAAGCAACACCCCTATATTTTTGGCACGCGCATTGACCCTGTTTTGTATATGGAAAGGGGGGGGGGGTGCGTCGATGCTGTTTCTTGCACACAGCACTAAAATGTCTAGTTACGGCACTGGTTGGAGGACATTATTAATGTCCACAATAGATGTGACCATCCAGTAAAATTTACCTATTCCATGAGTAGGCAGTCCGTCAATTATTTGGATGTTAAAATGTCTATTGTGGATGACTGTATTCAGACAGTCTTGTTTAGTAAGCCTACGGATCGTAATAACCTGCTGCACTTTAATAGTTTTCATCCAAGGTCACTTAAACTTGGCTTGCCATTTTCCCAACTTGCTAGAATTCGTAGAATTACCTCTGATCCCATACTGGCTGAAGTCCAGATGAATGATATGATGGCCAAGTTTCAAGCTCGTGGATACCCATTACATATCCTTGAACAGGCTAAAACAAAAGCTTTATCGCTAGATTGTGCACAAGTGGTGTATGGAGAGTCCAAAAGTTCAGCTACTGCGGATATGATTCCTTGGGTGGGTCAATATAGTACTGATAGTAAGGGAGTTAATAACATTTCCAAAAAGTTGTGGCACATAGTACAATCCGATCCTGATCTAAATCTGGGCCAGACTGAGTTGATGTCTTGCTACACTAGATGTAAAAATATTAGAGATATGCTTGTTAAACCTGATATCTCCACCAATCCTAATACAGCGTTGCATGCTAATTCTAGGGGCTGCATCCGGTGCACCTGTACCACTTGTCAGTTTTTTATAAGTGGAAACACCTTTCAGCACCCACTTATGGGACGTACTATGAACATCAACTACACACTGACATGTAATTCTCGATTTTTAATATACCAGCTGTTATGCCCCTGTGGACTGTCATACATAGGGAAAACTGAACGTATGTTCAAGGAACGTATGGCAGCCCACAGGTCACCAATCAAATCAGCTATCAGTAAAGGTACCAGTGACCAGCCGGTAGCCCGGCATGTTTGCCAGGCACGGCATTATTTTATTTCACTGTGCTATCGTATGATTGACCATGTCCCTAGCTTGGTGCGGGGTGGTGACAGGGATCATAAATGATTGCAGTTGGAAACTAGGTGGATATACCGGCTTGGGACCCTTCAGCCAAAGGGTCTCAATGAACAGCTGGGTCTTAGTTCATTTGTGTGAGGCTTGACACCTTGGGCTAGTTATCTGATTGTCTTTTATTTATCTATATATATATATCTACTTGTACTGTGAAGTGTGTTTTTATGATATATGGGTATTTGTGCTGTTCTTTTTTATGTAGCACTTGATTGATACTAGTGAGTGGCTAGCTATATACATGCTAGATAATACTGTTAACTTGGATACGTTTGTTATTTGTTGCTATAATATGTATATGTTTGTATTTTATAGTGCTGGCTAAATGTATTTGTCACTTTGGTAATGGGCACTGGTGTTTGACGTCAGGTGCTTTGACATCAAGTGGCTGCGCTGATGGACCTGGCGGGTGTCCGTGTTCCGAAAGCGCTAGTCTGACGGGTGCACCCACGGGGTATTTAGGTAAGCACAATATTTTATTGGTATTGACCTGATGAAAATGCTTCAGTAAACAGCATTGAAACGTTGTCTCCACAACCTGACTGATTGACTATTTTTTCGTCGCTTGGAGTGCCGCACCCCCTGTTGTTTATATTTATTCTACTGTGGAGGCACCCAGCGCAGCAATCGATATTGGTGGGAGAGCCGGACTTTCTGCTTTGTATATAGAAGGGGCCAACAGTGGCAGAGGCAGAAACAGAGTAGGACGGCCTCCCAAAAATCAGAGACGCTAGTTGTTAATTTATCTGATTATGAGTTGTCTAATGTCGAACAGCAAGTGTTATCCAGGGGTCTTTCGTTTGTTCCTATGTGCAAACAAGACCCCTTTGAGTGGCAGGTAGAAAAATACCGCCTGCAGCGACAACTGAAACTCAAAGAATTTTTCAACAAAGAAACCACTAACACTGAGCGTCCTGAAATACCATCTAAATTACAAAAGATATTACCGAAATCAAAATTCGAGCCCCAGTCACAGAATGCGTCTACAAAGACCTCTGTACGTCTTCTGGAACAACAGACTGATGACCATTTGCGCAGCAGCCCACAAGTCCGATATAACCTTACAAAGGAAGAAAGTGATGCACTTCAACACCTAGCCGTACAGACGAATTTGATCTTCCGACCAGCGGACATACAAAATTTGCGGGACTATAAAAGTGAGATCCAGCGTCAACTACAGGATGTCGATACTTATCGCCGGTTGAGTCGAGATCCCACCAAAGAGTTCAAGGAACACCTTGCCATGGTGCTGGACTCTGCTGTGCAGGAAGGAAAAATTTCCAGTGCCATTCGCACTGCATTCATTCCTACCCACCCGGTTATGCCAGTGCTCTACACGACACCTAAGATTCATAGTAACATAGTATCTGAGGTTGAAAAAAGACAATTGTCCATCGAGTTCAACCTATTTGTGGTGTCCTATGCATGATGATTTGACTAAAATTTCTGACTGATGCTGCTGTCAGCCATTGCATTTTATCCCTATTTATAGTAACTATAATGCATGACTATGCACCATACCCCTGGATATCCTTATCCAATAGGAATTTATCTAACCCATTCTTAAAGGTGTTGACAGATTCCGCCATTACAACTCCCTCGGGCAGGGAATTCCAAACACGTATTGTCCTTACCGTGAAAAAGCCTTTACGCCGTATTGTGCGGAATCTCCTTTCCTCTAACCTGAGCGAGTGTCCACGAGTCCTCTGTGTTGATCTAACCAAAAACAGGTCCCGCGCAAGCTCTGTGTATTGTCCCCTTATATATTTGTAGATGTTGATCATATCCCCTCTTAGTCTCCGCTTTTCCAATGTAAACATGCCTAGTCTTTCAAGCCTTTCCTTGTATTCCATCGTCTCCATGCCCTTAATTAGTTTGGTCGCCCTCCTCTGTACCTTTTCAAGCTCCAGGATATCCTTTTTGTAGTACGGTGCCCAGAACTGTACACAGTATTCAAGGTGTGGCCTCACTAGTGATTTATATAACGGGAGTATAATACTCTCGTCCCTAGCATCAATACCCCGTTTTATGCATGCTAATATCTTATTAGCCTTCTTTGCTGCAGTCCTACTTTGGGTACTACTGCTTAGCTTGCTATCTATGAGGACACCTAAGTCCTTTTCCAGTACAGAATCCCCTAATTTTACCCCATTTAGTAGGTAGGTGTAATTTTTGTTCTTGTTACCACAGTGCATTACCTTACACTTGTCTGTGTTGAAGCGCATTCTCCATTTGGCTGCCCATGCTTCTAATTTAACTAAGTCGTTCTGAAGAGACTCGGCATCCTCCTCTGTATTTATAGCCTTACACAATTTGGTATCATCTGCAAAAATTGACACCATGCTCTCTAGACCTTCTGTTAGGTCGTTAATGAAAATGTTGAACAATAGCGGTCCTAATACTGAGCCTTGCGGCACACCACTTAGCACTTCAGTCCAAGTTGAAAAAGATCCATTAACCACAACGCGCTGCTTCCTATTATCTAACCAGTTTTTGACCCAAGTGCATATTGTGCTTCCTAGCCCTGATTCTTGTAGCTTGTATATAAGTCTCATGTGTGGTACAGTATCGAACGCTTT
The DNA here is from genome assembly GCF_028390025.1 of Pseudophryne corroboree. Classification (NCBI taxonomy): domain Eukaryota; kingdom Metazoa; phylum Chordata; class Amphibia; order Anura; family Myobatrachidae; genus Pseudophryne; species Pseudophryne corroboree. The sequence goes on from NC_086450.1 coordinate 287,933,690, forward strand.
GGCAAAGTCTAAAAAGATTACATCCACGTCTTTCATAAATCTCTTCACAAGCCGCCAGGACGTCCTATAATTTCTGCTAGATCTTCTTTATTTCAACCTGTGGCATTATTTCTGGACTCTATATTTCAACCATGTATCCAATCCCATCCGCGATTCTTGATTGATACTACTACATTATTACACAAATTACAGCAATTACCTATGTTTGATTCTACCATATTGCTATGTAGTATTGATGTACAAAATCTATATACAGTAATTCCGCACGATATGGGGTTAGCATCAGTAGAACGGTATTTATCTGATCATGTTGATTTTCAGGGTCCTGATTTACAGTTATGTCTGCAGTTATTACAAATGACGTTAGAAAATAATTTCTTTTTGTATGATGGGCAGGTTTATCTGCAATGCAAAGGGTGTGCCATGGGGTCCTCCGTGGCCCCAGCATATTTTAACATTTTCATGTTTGAGATTGAACATCAAATATTTTTTTCAGATCCTGATGTAGCGGCTAATATATGCTTTTATTGTCGCTACATTGACGATCTGTTCTTAATCTGGAGCGGCTCTAGAGGCATGTTAGAAGAGATCATTCATGCACATAACATGATGAACCATCCCATCAAATTAACCCACACAATTAGTGAACGGGTTATTAATTATTTAGATGTGGAAATTTCCTTGAATCATGGTCGTATAGTAACATCTCTGTATGCAAAACCTACCGATAAAAACAACATGTTACACTATAGAAGTTTCCACCCACAGCCACTTAAGCAAGGGCTGCCATTTTCTCAGCTACTCCAGGTTAGGCGTATTACTTCCGACCCGCTATTAGCTGTAACCCAAATGGATACGATCATTAACCAATTTGAAGAGAGAGGTTACCCTAAAGAGTAATTGTTGGCAGCCAAACAGAAGGTGTTGGCAACTGACAGAACGACACTGATTGGTACATCTAAGGTACATTGTGAGGCTAGTCCCATGATTCCATGGGTTGTTCAGTACCATTCTGCTAGTACTGGCATTAACCGGATATCAAAAAAACTGTGGCCTATCATTCAGGGGGATCCCGATCTTAGACTACAGGACACAAAACTTATGTCATGTTACAAACTGGGCAAAAATATACGAGACATCATAGTAAAAACAGATATTACGGATTATACTAGTCAACCTCGTCAAGCTACTTCTAGGAGTACGTGCTGTATCCAGTGCATCTGCACTACATGTCAGTTTATGATCCCAGGGGATACATTCCAACACCCTCACTCAGGAAGAACACTGACAATTTACCATACACTCACGTGCACTTCTCGTTTCGTAGTGTACCAGCTCATATGCCCCTGTGGGCTGTCATACATTGGGAATACTGAACGGATGTTCAAGGAACGTATCACAACCCGCAGATCGGCCATTAAGCTGGCAATCACCAAAGGATCTAGTGAAAAGCCTGTTGCACGGCATTATGCAGATAAACGGCATCCACTCACCACTGTAAAATATCGTATGATTGACCACGTACCGGTCTCCATCGGGCGTGGGGGGGGGATCGGGGTGGTAAACTGTTGTGTAAGGAGGCACGGTGGATTTATCGGTTAAACACCGGGTGCCCACATGGTCTCAACGAATCCCATGGGTTCAATAGTTTCCTATGAAAGTATTATTGGTTATGGGGTATTCATGTGAGATTCGCATTCTTGTAGTTATTTTGCTAGTCCTGTTCTTCATAGGTTTTATTGTGTTGTTTTTTAAACTTGCAGTATATTGTGTGTACAATAGTTTTACCACCATTATGTTGCTTATAGTGTTGTTTTACCCTGTATAGATGCGGGCCTCTGTTAATGCAGAATGTATTGATTATTCAGGGGGCTTCAGTTACATATGCAGCTACTGGGTTCAATGTGTTATACTACTATTTCTAGCCAGTAATGGCGAGACACCACAGCATGCTGTACATTAAGTGTATTGAGCAACACAGTATCATTCGATTTAACACTGCTATCCGCATGTAGGCAAAGAGTTAATAACTAGCAGTGGCTATATGTGATATATCTTGATCTATAATGGTATGTGCATCCACGATCGTTTATTACATCTAAGCTATGTTTTATCTGCAGCTATCCAATGTTGTTATGTACGTTACTATGGTGATGGGGAGCACATTTGCAGGTCGTGACGTGTTCTGACGTCACTTCCTTTGCGCTGCACGGAGCGGGCTGCGTCCCGCCATCCGACTGCCGCCGAGCACAGGGTGAATGTCTTATATAAGGTAAGCAGTTCATGTTTTTCTTTGACCTGAAGAAAATGCCTGATTAAAGTGGCATTGAAACGTTGCCTTTTCTATCATTCCGGTTTGAGAGATTTATTGATACAGTCACCAGGAGTGCCGCGTTTGCTGCCCATATATATGTGTACACACACACACATATATATATATATATATATATATATATAAAATGTGTTGCTGCAAGATTTGACATTACGTCATGCGTGGGCGTCTCAGTAATTCAGGTGTGTGCCGGATCACATGGTGTGTTCTCAGGGGATAAAGCTTGTGAATTTTTGTACAACCATTTGTATCATGAAGAAGATAAAATAAACTATTGAAACGTAATTGTGCGCACCCTGAAACAGCATTAAAATGATTCGATACCCTCCCAGGTTTTATAAGGTACCGGATCAATGCTGGGCTGGATACTCTTGAACTTCCACAGAAGAACTGGCCGGTAGTCTGGTCACCAACATGTTTCTGCTACCCTTGGAGCCTTTTTCAAGGTGTGTCACACCTTGAAAAAGGCTCCAGGGGGAGCAGATTCCAGCATTGATCCTTATAAAAGCCGGGAGGGTATCAAATTATTTTAATGCTGTTTCAGGGTGGGCATAATAGACACCCCACAAAATCTGGGATGAGTGTGGACTCCACATATGCAAGTTGAGTCACACTATCAGGAAGGAAGATTTGCATCAGAACGAGTTGATGAATAATTATCTCCTGACCCTGTAAAGAGATTTTATGGACAGTGACTGCATATGGTTGAAGCCGTGACATGGTATTTGGATTGATTAGCCCAGTGGTGCGCCTAATCACTAACACCAGACTTTGTTTATCTATCCTTTAGGGTGAGGGTAACCACCCCAGTGATTGTAGCTGCACTATTGATTGAAGCGCTAATTTTTCATATATTTGTATATTATAGTATAATATTGAAATGTTGACAATAAAGCTATCATCTGTGTCTTCAATACCTACCTCGAATGCGCACCATTTGCTGTATTATCTATTTCTTCTGTGAAGGTAACGGGTCAAGTTAATTTACTAATCATGAGTGCTGCACCATTTGCTACACCCACACACATATATATATGTATTATTTTAATTTTAGACCATGGGACCCCCCTGTCTTAATTACCCCAAAGCCTTAATTCAGCCCTGACCACGCTGCACGTTCTTCACGCTCAGCGTTTGACCTAAATCATTTCATCATTCCAATACTCATGTATAATCACTTTTCTACAAACTATCACATTTCTGTATACTCAATAAAGGGGGTTCACTGCAAATATCTGTATATCAATTTACATTTTTGTGGAGTATTTTAACTATAAAAAGTCTATAAAAATAGAATGCAGATGTGGTGATCTGTGTCAACTCAGCAGCCAATCAGGTTAGCGTAAAAATGGTACATTAGCAGTTAGTTTTAATGTGAATGAGGTAATGGTGACATAAGCTAGCTATTTGTGGAGTTATGTGGACTTTGATTAAATGCCCTTAGGTTTACAGTAGAGGTAGTATTCATTTCAAAATATGGGGGGGCGATGCTGTATCTTGCACACAGCGCTAAAATGTCTAGTTACAGCACAGTCACAGGGTCATGGCCACTCAGACATGCCCTGTATAAGCTTACTGGCCAAAGCAAAACCCTTCGGGTTTTGGCCAACAGCCCTTATGCCATTTGTCAGAATTGCCAGGGGGCCAGTCCAGCCATGGCTTCATGGAGTTGAAACAGTAAATTTACATTGAGTATAAATGCATAATGTTCATTATAATATAGGGGGTCATTCCGAGTTGTTCGCTCGCAAGCTGCTTTTAGCAGCTTTGCACACGCTAAGCCGCCGCCTACTGGGAGTGAATCTTAGCTTATCAAAATTGCGAACGAAAGATTAGCAGAATTGCGAATAGACACTTCTTAGCAGTTTCTGAGTAGCTCCAGACTTACTCGGCATCTGCGATCAGTTCAGTGCTTGTCGTTCCTGGTTTGACGTCACAAACACACCCAGCGTTCGCCCAGACACTCCTCCGTTTCTCCAGCCACTCCCGCGTTTTTCCAAGAAACGGTAGCGTTTTTTCGCACACTCCCATAAAACGTCCAGTTTCCGCCCAGAAACACCCACTTCCTGTCAATCACATTACGATCACCAGAACGAAGAAAAAACCTCGTAATGCCGTGAGTAAAAAACCTAACTGCATAGCAAATTTACTTGGCGCAGTCGCACTGTGGACATTGCGCATGCGCATTAGCGACTAATCGCTCCGTTGCGAGAAAAAAAAAAATAACGAGCGAACAACTCGGAATGACCCCCATAGTCATAATACATATTTAATTCAGCTATTTTACTGCTAGTGTTTACTATGTATTAATTCATAACTATAGTTCAAGACCACTGTGAGGAGCACTGCTGAATAATTTAGTGAGAATGGGAAAAGCTAGGGATACTACAGGAGCATTGTGGGTATAGAGTTCTAAATTACACAAAGACACACACGCATATACACGTACATGCACCTACACATGTACAAACACACACAAGTATGTATACACATTCATAGAGACACCCACAGACATATACACGCACACAAGTATGTACACACAAACATACAGAAATGCTTGCGCACACACACAATTTTGATAGCAGATAATTAACCTAACAGTATTTATTTTGAACTCAGAAACCAGAGCATTTGGAAGTGTTTTGGGAAAATATTACTAGGCATGTGGCCCTTATACTCAAGGTAAATGATAGGTTGTGAATATACCAAGTGGTCAAAGTCTGCCAGTATGCGGTGGTATGACATACCGGCACTTCAATTTGCACTGTCCGGGAAGCTTGTGATTGAAGTTGAATTGAGTCTGTATAGTGAGCGGCTGTACTGCAGGGGAGCTGCTTGAACACTGCATGTGTGGCTCATACAGCCACACACTCCAGGGCCTTGCAGTGTCACCGCCCACCTGTATAACACTGTAGGTCTGCTGCTCTCAGGGCCAGTGCTTCACATGGCTACTACCGCTGCTGCTGCTGGCTGTGAACAGAACTCTGACTCCTGCTCCCCTTCTCATATTCACTCCTTCTGTCAGCCTTCCTACACTGCCTTGGGATCCCACTCCACCTTCACCACCCACAGATGCCATCTTCACAGTCAGCCCATCAGGAGCATGTCTCCTCAGCTCTGCTGAATCTCAGTAGTGTGGACTGGTTACAGAAGCAACTGGTGTGCCTATGTGTGTGTTTTTTTCTCCTGTGTGTGCCTATGTGTTTGTGTTTATTCCTGTGGATGCCTATGTGTGTGTTTTTTCTTGTGGCTCCATGTGTGTGTTCTTTTCTGTGGATGCCTATGTGTACATATTTTTTCCTGTGTGTGTGTGTGTGTGTGTGTGTGTGTGTGTGTGTGTGTGTGTGTGTGTTTCCTGTGGGGTCTATGTGTGTGTGTTTTTCTCTGTGAGGGCCTGTGTATGTTTTTTTCCCTGTGGGGGCCTATGTGTTTACATTTTTTTGGCACCCATTAATTATTGCGCTTGTCATGCTCAAATAGACTGGATTTAGCCATATAAAATGACTAAACCTGCCCAAAGTCCTGGTTAGCAGGCCCAAATAGACGTTTGAGTGCCCAGAACCCAGACTTTTTGATGATTTCTGTTCACCAGCTCAGTTGGCTGTGAGCAGCAGTCATGCTATCACCCCTGTCAGCAGGAACAATTTAATAGCTCTGAAGGGTGCATAAAACCACAGGTACAGATGATAACTTACAATCCTATTACATTTTTCATACTGCCACTTCAAAATTCCCACTTTGAATACTGAAATGTACTTGCTACAATATACAGTACATTAAAAAATGTCTGGAAACCCCTCAATGTTTGTTAGGTAACCCAGTCTTTCCAAATGAAAAATTATATAACAAAATATTTTATGTTGCAAGTGCTTCTTTATTACAGGTGTTACAATATGTACACTCATGAATCCATTGCCTCAGCTGAGGCCGCATGGCCTGTGATACAACAACCTAGTTATGGTAACTCTGGCTCAGGCCATCGACCAGCACAACAAAGAATTTCTCCCACGCTTGTTGAACCTTGGGAGTGAATGCACTTCCCAGTTTGAGAGCCAGGACAATCACCACCACTTCTGCGAAACGCTGTAAATAAAATAAAGAAATTATAATTACATTCAATGACTTAACCTTTAAAACATATATTACATTGCCGACACTACACATTCCACAAAGTATAAGATGTTTTATGATATATAATACAATTTTTCAATATCAGTTAAAAAAATAAACTAAATAAAAAATAATTAAATGAAAAAGGACTCTAAGGCAGTGGTTCCCAAACAGGGGCATTTGCAGGAGTGCCATGGATTGGTAGTCCTGGACAAAATTAAATTATTTATTATCAATGTGATAGGCAAAACCTCTGCTGGTGGTTGCAATTAGAAAATGTGTGGTCACTTGGAAGCCCCTTGAATAACTCCAAACAAAAACTCACTTGCCAATAGTAAAAGTAAGTTGGTGAAATTGTTTTGGCTTAATGGAATAAAATAGATCTTCAGGTTTGCTGTCTGAGATTGTATCATTTTAAGCATGTCTTATCTGGTATGATAATGTAATTATAACTATACCATTTAGGTAAGCTTCCAATGTAACATAAATAGTAATCCTGTGCGATACTATACTGTAAATTCTAAAACCTACATGAAATCACCGCAAGACACTATAGTCCACTGAACATTGCCAAGAACCCTGCAAGAGCAGAAAATTAAATAATTACCTTGAAATTCTCTGGATCCACATACAGTTTGAAAGCATGGATGTCACTGAGCTCGTGGAGAGAATCCTTTATATTGTCCAAATGCTTGATGGTGCTACCAATAGCTGTTAGAACCTTTACTCCATGGTCATGTACTTTGGCATTTCCGGCAATTGCAGTTGCGTTGGACAGATTACCGAAAGTGCTGAAATACCGCTGGGTCCAGGGGTATGTAATCAGGAGCCTAGGAACAGAGAAAGATGTTTTAAAATATTTTTTTATAGGTGTGATAATCAATCTTTACAAGTATATGTTTGTCAGTTGATACCTGCATGACTCTGCCTGTATACATTTTGTAACATTCTGATTAATTATATATCCTGCAACTTAATTAAGAATAAATTGAGAGGTAAATAGCTGAAGTGGGATACTCAATATAAGGAGGTGTGATGCTGGGGCCCCATCTGACTAAACCATAATCATCTCTAGTGGGATAAGGGAGTTGGGGGGCATTTACTAAGCAGTGATAAGAGCGGAGAAGTGAGCGAGTGGAAAAGTGCACATGGCAACCAATCAGCACTGAAGTAACATGTATAATTTGCATACTGTAAAGTTATACAGAGCTGCTGATTGGTTGATGGGGCAACTTCTCCACTGGCTCACTTCTCCGCTCTTATCACTGCTTAGTAAATGTCCCCCTTAAATACTACAGCATGACATCCTGATAAGGTAACAGCTCTATGGATAAATACTTTAGCAAGTTACCTGGCCAGGGCGTTTGGTCCTTCCTGTTCAACATTGACCTTCTGCCATACAGAGACAATGGCGGCCTTCTCTTCAGCTGTCCAGTGAACCATGGTGGTGGATAGTGAGAAGTGAGTAGATAGTGCTTCTAATAGGAGGAATAGAGGGCTCTATGAAACACAGGTTTCCCCCTTGTTTTATAGGATGCTAAGTAACGCCTACATTGTAGCTGTGCTGTGTCACGTTATAGTACCAACTCATTGACCCCAGTTTACACTGATAAGTAAATTATATAACTGACTTTGCTTTTACCATTTCTCGTTCATACTGTATCTTATTTTTCTATGCCTGCATCTAATTATGCTGATCACACAAAACACTACAAATGTGAGTTGCACACGGTAAAAATAGATAACGTATGAACTGCTGTGTGACTGATAACATTAATTTTCCAGGGCAATGCTATATTGCTAGAGATGTTCTTACATACATGATCTCATGGAATATCAAATAGGATTATAGGCCCTCATTCCGAGTTGTTCGCTCGTTATTTTCCTTCGCATCGGTGCGATTTTCCGCTAACTGCGCATGCGCAATGTTCCCACTGCGGCTGCGTCAAGTAAATTTGCAAAGAAGTTTGGTATTTTACTCACGGCATTACGAGGTTTTTTCTTCGTTCTGGTGATCGGAGTGTGATTGACAGGAAGTGGGTGTTTCTGGGCGGAAACTGACCGTTTTATGGGTGTGTGTGAAAAAACGCTGGCGTTTCTGGAAAAAACGCGGGAGTGGCTGGAGAAACGGGGGAGTGTCTGGGCGAACGCTGGGTGTGTTTGTGACGTCAAACCAGGAACGAAACTGACTGAACTGATCGCAGTGGCAGAGTAAGTCTCGAGCTACTCAGAAACTGCTAAGAAATGTCTATTCGCAATTTTGCGAATCTTTCGTTCGCAATTCTGCTAAGCTAAGATACACTCCCAGAGGGCGGCGGCATAGCGTGTGCACTGCTGCGAAAAGCGGCTAGCGAGGGAACAACTCGGAATGAGGGCCATAATGTAGTAATTTGAGAGAGCTCATACCATCATTTTATGGGTTCACAGAAATTAGTGCAATCCAGGGAGGCCCATTTGAGCCCAGCAAACATGATTCCATAGTGGTCCTGAAAACTAAGTGACATCAATGTTAATGTGTGCAAGCAACACATTACATTTTAGAAGTAGTGAACTGTATTAGACAAATTGCACTTCCAGCTAACCATGAACTGTAGTATGCAATCAATTATTTTAATGATACATAGGCTTTTGATAGTCCTATACAGAGTAGTATAATTTTGTAGAATGAACCAATATTCATATGAATGCAGATTATTAATTCACAAGGAACTAATGACATTCATGGGACACAAGTCATTCTGTAGGTTGAATTAATAAATATTTATGAGAATGAGGCCTGCCAATAACTAGGAAACAGGGTTTCACCACATAGCAGGGCTGTACCAAGAGCTGTGTGATGGTTGCAGCTGCCTAGGATACATTTCCATAGTCGTATCTATGCCATCTCGGGCCATACTTTGCAGATGGCCCAAGCAATGAAGGGACCAGCATAGTTAAGGACAGCCTTGCTCCCATATAGCTCCTGACTCCAGCCAATCTCTTTCATTGTAGTGACTGAGAGTGAAGATGAGCAAAAGAGCATAAGAAGAAGTCAAAAAAGAGAAGCAGAGAGAAGAGTCTGCAAGACAGAGATCAAAGGGGGGTCAGTCGGAGAGACCCTGGCACTTAATTATTAAAATATTTACAGGGAGTGTTGTACAAGTACTGGAGAGGTGGGGAGTGGCAGATGTCCTGTCCAGGGCACCAAAATGACCAGGTTCAGCACTGCTACAAGGCATTGTGAAAAGAAAGTCTTATCCATGAGAACACAGTATCCTACCCATCATGCATTGATAATTTTGTAGACCTTCTGATAGCAGCTATTAGAGTCTGTGTATGCATAACTGCAAATCACATTACTCACCGATAAACCAGCCCACTGTCTAAGCATCACCTCCCAAATTGACCCATTCCAGGAGGGACAAAATGCTCTATTCCTGGACTTCCCTATTCATTTATGATTGCCATACCTTTGTTATCATTAAACTAGTTCTACACAGGTGATGGCAATCATATATTAAAAGGGAAGTCCAGGAACAGAACAGTTTGTCCCTTCTGGAATGGTCACATTGGGAGGTATAGTTTAAGTACTGAGCAGTTCACTGACTTCAAGGGATCCACTGGTGTGTACAATTACTCTGCCATACCATTGCCAATAGTGCACACATATTCCAACAATACTACTGGTATTTACTGTGTGAAATAAACATGAAAAGTACTTGTTCTTATGCACATGCAATCACACACTTGTTAGAATCTCCCCACTGTGCATACTGTATGTGAGAGGGGTGGTGCGGTGAGATGCTTGCTGCCGTGCAGGTGTAGACTGGCCATTTACCTGGTGTCGCACCCTCTCACCTTCAGGCCGTGAGATAAATGAACGGTCCTAATACACCAACTGGACCTGGACATGATGTTCTGCAATCAAGGAGATAGGGTAAGAACCGTTCCTTACTAAGAAGACCGAAGCACCCACCAAACCTAGAGGTGTCCACAAGTAGGACTTTGGGCTTATGTGAGGTTCATCCTTGGCACTCTTGGTCTCAGAGACCGAATTATTATCTATACTGTAGGTACTTGTGTACCAGATCAAAATTCAACCTTGCATCAGGAAACAAGGTCCACTGTCCGCCCAGAAGAAAGGAGGATAGGTAGAGACAAACACACACTGATAGGGACACACAAACAGAGATGTTTCTCATCGTCGACAATCTTGTACTTTGCCTGCTTCTCCACTTACAGGTCCCTGTAAGGAGACAAAAACACCACCGCCGTGCAGGGTCTAACTCTAGCCTGGTGTTACACCACTACACTAACTGCAACAACAGAGCCCTCAAACTAACTCTGTGTGTGTGGTGCAACAAGCTCTAAATACAAACAGTTCTAAGTAACTTGGCCATGCACGGAATCAATAAAACAGTACAGTACAAGAATGAAATACGGTGCTGTCCCCTTATATCCCTGCCTTCCACTGTTTCATAGTCCCCTGCCACTCCAGAACTGGCCAGCCCTTCCCTATCCCTGTCTGCTATGACTAAGTGTGTGGAGCTGGACCGCTCCTCCACACAAGGGAAATTACTTTGATTTACTAGGGAGTGGGTGCTGCAAAGCCTGCCCACCTCCCCACAGTGTTCAATTGGGCTCACTGCCCAAAACAATGCAGGGGCTGACCTAAAAGAGGGACACACTATTGATCTGGGCCTAATGCCCAGATCACCTTACTAAATACACAGCTCAGGCACTTTGGCCAGCCTAGCTAAGGGGTTCACCTGTGATCTGGGCCTAGTACCCAGATTATGTCTTTACTGGTGGACACGGGCACACTGCCCACCTACCATGGGGCAGGTTGTGGTGAACTGGGCCTAATGCCCAGACAAGCCTTTTTTGTTGGGCATAGGCCTTCGGGCCTGCCTGATTGGGCTACTTCTAAGTGACCTGGGCCTAGTGCCCAGAGTCACTTTATAACCTAAGGGCTGCGCTTGATTTAGGGTCTAGTGCCCTCTATCATCGCGTGAATGCCTGAAACTAACTCACGGGCCTAGTGACCGCCTACTTTATGCCACAGGCATGTGGAATGACTGTACCATGGACCTAGTGCCCGAACCCTGGTGGTCAAGGGAGGAAAGGGTGACAGAAAGGCCTCACAGAGGGCCTACTTGTACCGGTGGTAAAGGCTACAGGGGAGAGCTTCATTAGCTCTTTCCCTTTCCACCCCTGGTGTCCTCTCCAGTCCCCGGTTTCACTCTTCTGCCACTGACCCGTCCTGGTCAGTGGCACCGCCGCTGCTTCTCCACGTCCAGCCACCACTTTGTTGATGGCTGCATCTTCAGGCCTCTTCTGCAGCCTCAGGAACCGTCCTGGCATCTTCTTCTGGACACCACTCCGCCTTCTTTCCGCGCCGCCCGTTATCTTTCTTCTTCCATCCTCAGCAGTGTCTGACGGCAAATGCCAGGGGTGGGGCCAGCTACAACATGGTGATTTTCAATTGGCTCGCCACGGCCGCTTTCCATTGGCTGCCACTCCATGAGCCGTGATTGGCTCATGGAGGGTGCTGGATTTGAAAGGTCGTGGCTGGTGCTTCCCATTGGCTGCTGAATCAGTGGCAAGTTTGAAGCGCCACCACCACATTTCAAATTTGGCACTTAGCTTGGTTAAGTTTAATGCCTTAGAGCCCAGGACCGCGTCCCAAGCAAGTTAGGGTTAGAATAAGAGGCAGTAAAGGGGTAAATTAAATTCCACGTCTCCCTTGTCGGCATTGTAATTGTCAGGATGCCAGAGTCCCGACCACCAGGCTCCCATATCACACCCCACCAAAAAAGTAGGAACCGCTACTGCTTACAGCTGCTTACACTTAGAACTGGAAAGATGATGGAAAGGGACATGTAAGCATCACCTAAATACAGTAAATGGGAGGCTTGGACAAATATACACATACTCCTGTAAGGAGGTGCACACAGTATCTTGTGACAAATTTTATTAGTAACACGGCAACAATTTAAAGCTAAAATAAAGCAATAACCACAGAGGAACATGATTGTCTTGTTGGTGTACTGGCACATTATATTACCAACACTTAAAGCACTCACTATGGGGGGGATTCAGACCTGATTGTAGATGTGCTATATTTAGCACATCTACGATCAGCTTCCCTGACATGCGGAGGGACGCCCAGCACAGGGCTAGTCTGCCCCGCATGTCAGGCTCTGCCCCGTTGCACAAGTAAAAAAGCATCGCACAGTGGCAATGCTTTTGTACTGGAAGAGTAGCTCCCAGCCAGCGCAGCTACTGCGCGCTGGCAGGGAGCTACTCGACGCTGCTCGGGTTGCAGCGCTGCGTGTGACATCACGCAGCCACAGCGGCCCAGACCCCCAATGGTTCGGGCACAACTGCTTTGCCCGGACTGCGCCCCATAAATGGCGTCGAAACGCCACCGACCCAAACCCTTGCGCCCAATGACCGCCTCTGCCTGTCAATCAGGCAGAGGCGATTGCAGGGTTAAGACAGCTGTCGGCTGTCTGACATGTGACGGCGCACTGTGGTGCCGGCGCATGTGCAGTTCAGACCTGATCGCTGCTGTGCGAACACGCACAGCAGCAATCAGGTCTGAATTAGCCCCTATATACTATAACATTATTATGCAACATGTATGTAATTGTTATAAAACATTTAAATAATACTTTTTGGATACATTTTATTAACAAAAATTTTAAGCGATTGCACATGAATTTCCTGAACTGCACCAGATAACAAGTCTTATACCCCCACCCATTAGCTGGGACATTCCCGCTTTTTGTGCCTCATGTCGAGGTGCTTCTCACTGCTGCTCTGCATGAGTGTACAGCCACACTATACGTACATAGAGAGCATGGGGGAAGTCCAGCAGCTCAGGAAGTTGAGCAACCTCAAATTCTACGATGAAGCAGAAATTTCGATGCGATCGCAATTTCTGCTTCATCAAGGGGGGGAGCTGGCGGTCAGCATACTGGGCGACCTTGCCCTGCGATGGGCAGCCCCCCCCCCAGCATGTGAACAAAAGGAATGTAAATTCTGCTAATTAGCAGAATTTGCAGTCTTTACTGAATCAGCCCCTGTATCATCTAACTATATTCCAGTTATAAGTACACCATAATATAATATAGCATAGAATAGAATGTGAGTACAATATACTGTAGGTGTTGATTACAATTTTTTACCAAATGCTCCCTGCAGCCCTTGGAGGTCATGGGGAAATATGTAGCAATGCACTGTTAAATTTAAGTGATAATGAGAATGTAATTTATGCTGTCTACAAATTATGTTTACTTTATATTGCAAGTAATTACAAGGCCAGAGTTTCCCAAACTCCGCCATTACAGTCCAGGATTTAAGGATATCCATTTATCCATGCTTGAGCACAGTGGACTTAGGGCCTAATTCAGATCTGACCGCTGCTGAAGATCGCATTGCAAGTGGCGTTTTCTAGCTGCATGCGTGAAGTCACAAGTACGCATGTGCTGGATGTGATGTGCGAGAAAAGTGCACACATACACATGAAAATTTAGAACGCATACAGGCAACGACAGAAAAACATGGTGGAGGCGGCGTGGGGGCAGGGCTTCGCAGGCAAGCGAAAAGGGGTGTGAAGTTGGGCATGTAGAGGGGGTGTGTGCCATGGGCTGCAGGCTGGGTTTTTGCATGACTGCAAAGCAAATCGCTGTCAGCGCACACTGAGCATACGTAGATGCATAGTAAGTCCAGGGCTGCGCACAGCATGCAAACGCTCAACACAGGTGTCCTCTGTCAAAGTCGAAAAATATTGCAGTACACACATCATGTACAAACAACACACACATGGCCACCGCGCGTGTACTTGTTCTGCTGTGCGTGCACATATTCGCAATTTGCGTATGGTCACTTCCGCGGTCGTGCGCATCAGCGCGTGGTATGGGTATTTACGGTAGGGTTTGTGAACGCATGGAGAGCTATCAAAACACATTACATATTTAATCCAAATAGCACACAATGTACACATAGTCTCCTTGCACCACATCAGAAAGTTATAGCTGTTTAAATGGTTGCAGAACAAAGGGATTCACCTTTACAGGATAAGAGGGGACAGACTAAGGTTATAAGGTGGTATTTGGTATCCAGTTGTAGGGTATTTTAAGGGTAACATTCCGGTGTTGGTCTGCGAAAGATTGCATGTTCCTGCGGATAGTTATGTGCAGAATATAGATATAAACTGTATTTACTGTATATTATGTATGCGGCAGGAATCCAGAGGAGACCACCCACCAGAGCAGTTGAGAAAGACATCGCCTACCTTTTCAAATCAACCTATGACCTCTCCTGTACTGTAAAAGTGAATTCCTGTGTCCAATGGACAACGGGATTACAGTATCCATTGTATTGCTTTTGGAAGACTTGCATAAATAAAGCCTGCTGCAGCCCGGCCTCACACAAGACTCACAACGTTATCTATTTGATGACGGAGGACCGGACTGGGAAGCGCACGCGAATATACTCACGTATGTACATTGACCTGTAGCCATTATTCTGTTATATATTGTCTTGTATTGTAGTGTATAATTTGTATTGTAAACCCCCTTTCAGAAATAATCCACTGTGGTGTCGGAACCCAGCGGTAAAATCACAATTGGTGTCGTGTGCTCATTGCCCTGCTAAGGTTTAAAGTGTAATAGCATCACACTGCATTGCTGCATAAGGTTTAAAGTGTAATAGCATTGCATTGCGTTTCTGTGAAGGTTTAAAGTGTATCTCTGGGTGTGTGCGCGCTGTGTGTACTTTGTACCCCCAGCGCGGCGTTTGTACGCTAAGTCCGTACAGTGATACGGGACTCCGTACGCAAACAGTGTATAAAGTACGTAGCATGTGTACTAGGTTTAGCAGCCGCAGCGGTTCCATGGTCAAGTGTATTCTAATTGTGTATAAGGTATAGCTTTTATTCCTGTAAAGATAATCAGCGTTATCAATTGGGGGCATCGTCCAATTTTCCACATTTTTGCTGCTTAACAGGTCACAAGCAGACATAATCTATCAGCATAAGGGTGGACAGGGATTCTATGTATCCTTTTCTTGGTCGGTGGATACACTGAAAACCCTACTTAATTGCTGATTAGATGGTGTCTGCTCTGTATGGTTTGTAGGGATGCTGGTAGAACTCGTACGGTAAGCAGGAAAAAAGCTATTTAAAATCTGTGAATTTATTTTTGGCGCCAAATGCGTACACAACAAAAGCGTACACCCGTACCCTGTGCATACTCTCCCACATTGTTGCCATAACACTCAGATTACTAGATTCATAATATAAATATTAAGGAAGTAAGTGTAAAACACAAACACAGTCTGGCCTATTTATAAAGGTTTATACAGAAAAGAAACTGTGTGGCGTGTTAAGTGAGCGATCATAGTTAATATTGCTCACATTTATAGAAATTGTGTGAGTTGTTTTATTGCGTCCGCACTTTGTTACACGTGGTACGGAACGTGAGGACAGCATACACAAAACGTGCACGTAGCGCAAGGCCGCACACGTGGCATTAAGGTACGCACAGTTGCGTAATTACGCAAGCTTGCGTAGCATTGTGTGTGCATAATAAAACCACACGATAGTTCGTATAGTTTAAAGGTGGGATAGTAGCCATGCTACAATAACACAAGATTGCCCAGCTTCCAAAGTTTAGTATAAAACCCTTATTTACTGTATTGCCTCTGGGAGTAAAGCTGCTTGTCTGAATGATCATTTTCTGTACAGAAAAATAAAGTGTATCTGAGTGAGCGAGTGCAGGAGTGAGTGGATACTGAACCCAAGAACTAGGTGGACTAGGTGGACTGCTAGGTGGTCTAGGTGGACACACTGGGTTAGTAGAGACCCGGTGGCATAGGGTTCGCAACCCTGCGTTATTAAAAAAAAAAGTGGACTAGGTGGTCTTGGTGGACTGAGTGGTATCCCATACAACTCTAGGTGGTCTACTAGGTGGTCTACTAGGTGGTCTACAACAATCGTAGGGCATATAGATAACTAGTATCTATAGGCTGTGCTATTGCATCACATGTCCGTTTGTTCTGCATAGCGCAACGTGATATTATTGTGTCACATTTGCTGTGGAAGAGCATACGCAGACGTGATTGTATAGACAAAGGGGTTTTTCTTTGATAACTTCGGGAAATCTCCCTGGTGGGCTTCACTGGAAAGGGTGAAGGATAGTTATCTAATTTCTCTATTTTTCACCCTACAAACAATTCCAGTTGAAAGATACCGAAAAGGAAATTTTCACTGCCTCTCTCAGGAAAATATTCCAAACACGAAAGAAATTACGGTGTAAGGTCTGATAGGAGCCCTAAGTTAGGTAAATTGCGATCCGCTATCAACAGTGTATCGTTGTATTGGCCAGCGTGGGCGCGAGCGAGTGGAAGGCGCTCAGGTATACTTCCACCGTCTACTTATATTGAGTATTTTGGTGTTTGTGGGAATTTTTTTTAAAGATATTGGAAGAGACCCACAAATATGGGAGCCAGTTGCTCAAGTAAGAGACGTTTATACAGGGTTCAGGCAGAATTGTGGCCAAAAGGCTCAGCAAGGTTTATCATGTGTGAAAAATATGGTTCACACACAGAAGGTTTATGCAATGAGTGGATATGTATGACCAACAATGATAGGGTACCATTCCCTAGAGTGGGCAGCTTTGAACCAGAGGTATTACAGAACTTAAGGTTAAGGATATGTCTGTTAAAATCCAAGAAACAAAGGATTAAACACACAGACTGTTTAAATTTATGGCAACAGGAGGGGGATATGCAAAAGGAATTAGCTCGCGCAGCAGGTTCCAAACCTAGCGGGAAAACAATGGCGACGGCACCACCACCATATATTGTTGGGGAGAAAATGGCTACAGGCAATGATACATTGGGACAGAATAAGAGTGTAATTGCAAAATGTACTAACCCTAACCCTTGCCAGTTGTACCCTGTTTTAAATTTTCCCCAGGATTGTGAACAAGAAGATGAGCCCAGTACGATATCGACACTCTCTCTAGCAACCACCATACAAGACACTCAGGTGGGCACGGCCCAACCAACAAGAGCAGTAGTCAGGCCCCCTAGCGGAGGGATAAGTGAGGTCGTGTCCACAGGTAAGTACGGTACCGTACATTATGCAGAAACCATAGCACCCCACATTGTAGAATCAAACCAGAATGACGTAATTGAATTAAATCCTGTCAGGGTGATTGCAGTCCCCAATGGGAAGACTGACGCTCAGGGAGTCACTTCCATCAGGAACATTGCCATGCATTGTCCCTGGTCCCGGACAGAATTGAGGTCAATTATGTCAGAATTTCCCGATCCCAGAAAGGATCTAGTCGCATGCCAAAGGTTCATTAAAGAGTTAGGTAACGCCACCGAACCCACAAACAAAGATTGGCGAACAGTGCTACGGGTATGTTTACCCTCCAATATTGACCCCGCGAAGTTCATAACTGATTGCAATTTAGACGAAGAAGTACCTATCACTGATGAGTACACTCAGGCAAAGGTACGACAAATCAATCTGCAATTAGGAATATATTTCCCTACTGTTGTCAAATGGAATAAAATCTTTTCCATAAGGCAAAAGGAAGGTGAAACGGCATCCGAATATTTCCATCGAGCACTGCAGGAAATGACTAGATACACTGGGATCGAGGACATTAGAGACAATGCACATCATAGGGAGGTAGCTGTTTCAGTATTAATGGACGGGTTGAAGGAGGCACTCAGAACAAGGGTACAGACCTCTCTACCAAACTGGAGAGGTATCTCAGTGGCTGCATTGAGAGAGTCCGCTGTCGAGCATGATAGAAACATCATTAAACACAGGGAGTCACAGGGGGAAAAACTGATGACTGTAAGTATACAGGCCCTTACGGCAAAACACCATCAGCCAAAAACCCGGACCCCTGTTGTTTGGGACAGACCTAGAACATGCTACATTTGTAGGAAGGAACGGCATTTTGCCAAAGACTGTAGGAGTAGTAGAGCGCATAGCCAAGATAGAACCCTAGACAGAGAATACGAACCACACTACTACTCACATAATCGGGATCAAGGGACATATAGTAAGGAATCACGAGACATATAGAAAAAACAGATATGGTTAATGGGAAGAACCAGAGCCGGCCCTAGGCATAGGTAAACTAGGCAATTGCCTAGGGCATTTGATATGCCTAGGGGCATCATCAGCTTCTGCTGATTAAAATGATATGTGGCATGCCTATATTCTGTATGTAGCATTTCATATGCAGATACAGCCACAGTCTCACACAGTATATAGGCATGCTGCATATCAGTTTAATCAGCAGAAGCTGCTTGTGCATCCTAGCCACATAGCAATGCAAATAAGATGCATTTTCATTAAAAAAAAAGTGCCCGACGTTAGCATTGATGCAATATTTGTGAGAACACATCTGTATCCAAGCAGAGGCAGAGGTCGCAGTGTTAGTGGCAGTGTGAGTGCTGTGTGCATGTGAGTGGGTTGGTTGTGCAGTAGTGTTCAGAATATGTGTAAGGAGCATTATGTGTGTCATGTAAAAATGCATTAATAATGTGCAACATATGTGTAAAGGGCCACTATGTGTGTCATTATGTGTATAAGGGCATTAATAATGTGCGGCATATGTGTAACAGGGTACTACTGTATGTGTGTCATTATGTGTATAGGGGCACTAATAATGTGCAGCAAATGTGTAGGGGGCACTATGTGTATCATTATGTGTATAAGGGCATTAATAATGGAAGAAGATGCCCCTTTTTGGGCTGTGCGTCAAATGTGCAAACTGTTCCTATTTAAAATATAGGGGGTACAAGGACTGCTAAGGGTGAGGGGTGATTGTGCTGGGAAAGACATGAAAGGTCAGAGGCAGAACCAGCAGTGGTGCTAGGGGGCACCAGCCAAAATCTTGCCTAGGGCATCATATTGGTTAGGGCCGGCTCTGGGAAGAACAGAATAAATGCAACCTTACCCTTTTGACAGAACTTACTGGGGTTAGGAGGAGGCCTCTAAACTTCTGCTTCTCTCTCTCTAGCAGAAGTGACCTCTAAGTAACTTAACAGGAGTTTTGTTAGAGATGGTATACATATAGAGTGCTCCCACCCAGGTAACACAAAATATGTTAGATACCCACGAAGACTAATGTTGCATTTCACTGTTCTAGATGCATGTCCATCACAGGTAGAGGAAATTATCTCAAAGATACCGGGTTCCCTATGAACTTAGAATGGACAAGACACTGGATTGATGGCTGGGATAGTCCCAGTAGAGATATAACACACATAGAATATTTTTTTTAGGGGAACAGACCGATTAGGGAATCATTCCCCGTAGTGCCCAATCCAGATGTCAAACTTTGTAAAATCTTCTTTGCCTCTACAAACTTATCTGTTACTAAACTTTATGTGATTTGTTTTCAAAGCTCCCCCTTCATTTCTTACGTTCACTGACAGGATTATAGTTCAAATGCCACATGCCTACTCGGTCTTCCAGAGCTCTGCCCAAATCCAGTATATCTCACCAGCATAGGGACACCAGTATCAGTGTGCCTGGTCATGCACAAAGGGTGAAGAATGGGAATACTGGTGAAGGGAGACTGTGCATAGATACCGATATACATGATGGTGTGACAGCCTGATGGTGAACGCAAATCCGACAAATTTTCTTTTTTTATTATTTCCTCTCTCTTTTCACTTTCCACAGATTGTTTACTTCACACAACTGATAATACACAACAGTTAAACACATTGAAATGTAAGATTTATGTTCCCTACAGAAAGGTCGCTGACCCGGAGAGAACCCATGACAAAGAGCAGAGTGTAGAGAACATCGTATCACTGGAGTGTCTTGTCCGGGAAGGTTGAGAGGCAGTACTGTTGAGACGGCACCTGAGCAAGGAGAACAACAAGACCAGAGGCGGTTGTCGCACCAGTTTTTTATTTTCTCCATCCCCCACTACCCTCATTCTTTCCTTCTCTTTCTCCCCCTTCTTGTTTCCCTTCTCTTCCCTTAACAAGATGGACTTACCCCAAGAGACTGCGTTCCGGGTTTTCCTGTTAATCCTGTTGTTGACCAGGACAGTCTGTTTCGGTGAGGGTCCCAGAGAGGTCGAGAAAGGATCTGGAATGGGTTCTGATGGCGAGGATGGTTTTGTAGAATCTCAAGAGCAACACATCACTCGAGCAAAGGCGAGTATCAGAAAGCGATCTGGTAGTCAGGGAGCTCGGAGGCACTGTGAAGGGTTATTGGCTGAGGAAAATTGCATTTGTAGGAATTGTGAGAACATAGTCGAGGATGGGTGCATCCAGAGATGTCAGTCCAGCCTTAATATCAACATGGACCGTCACCCATTGAGTGATTACCACTCACTAGTGGGTAAGGTCTTAAACCAGACAGAATGCTGGGTGTGCTCACAAGTACCTCAAGGTCAGAGCAAGTTAGGATTAGTACCGTACCCTTTAGCAATAGATGAGGTACTCGAATTACGGGGTGGGAGACCGGTGGACAAGAAATTCAATATTTCTAGGCCCCCTATCTTGAAGCTCCACCAGTATCATGTAGATAGATCCTTATTATGTTTCAATATTTCCAATTACCGAAAACCGGGAAATTGGGAAGTGACGTGGAATAACCAGACAATGGCCTTTTCGCACAGAGCTGATAGGATACCCATAGACTCTGAACTTGTACGCCAAATAGCCAACAGTGGAAGGTATTTTCGGTATAGGTATACTCGAGGAAGCAAGACCATGTGGGTTGGAGAAGTATCACCAGGGTACTGTGCTCATATCATCCAGCCTGATACTTGTACTGAGCAGATGGGAGAACTAGGGATTGGGTTTTTCACTTGGAAAGTTTGTAATATGGTAATGTCATATTCTGTCCCCTATGTTCTCCCCGATGATGCCTATTTCATATGTGGGAGGAAGGCGTATAAGTGGCTTGCCCCGAATTCAGAGGGATTGTGTTATGTTGGAAGAGTGTTGCCAGAGGTCATGACCATAACCCATGATAAGATGAAAGATGTTCACCGCAGTGCTCAGGCTCCTTATACTCATACTCACTATGAACACATCGTCAAGGGACACCTCATAGAGAGGACAGAGCATGTAGCCTCTGATTTGATCCACGAGTCCACCGGGATTCAATTCCTTCTCGCATTGGACATCACCCGTACTGCCAGAGGAATTATAAATTATAGGTATATCCATGCGCTAGCGAACTTGATAGATAATATCACTGAGATGTATGATGACACCTTCAGGTATACGGGAAGGGAGTTACAAGTTTACAAGATGGAACTGATCCAGCACAGGATGGTCCTTAATTATATCACAGCCATGACGGGTGGGTACTGTGTCACTTTGGCAACTCAGTATGGTGTGAAGTGCTGTACGTATATTACAAACAGCACTGACGACCACACAGAGATTATCGATCAAAAGATGGATGATATATTGCAGTTGAAGTGGGAGTTCCGGAGGAGACACAACCTTACCCTGACCGCTGTGGGTAATGAGCTGACCGGCTGGGTCTCATGGTTGAACCCACGAAATTGGTTCTCAGGATTAGGAGAGTGGGCTCAAAATGTTATTATGAGTGTAGGGAAGTTTCTCCTTTGTATCTTGGGAGTCGTCATAATTATTGGCTTGATATTTAGGTGTGTTCGAATTTTGACGCGGCGCAAGCACGGCACAAATTTGATGAGTTTAAGGAGCGAGGGCATTGTTATAGCAGCAGATTTGGCTTGATATTTAGGTGTGTTCGAATTTTGACGCGGCGCAAGCACGGCACAAATTTGATGAGTTTAAGGAGCGAGGGCATTGTTATAGCAGCAGATTTAATTTACGACCCATCCATAGAGACAGTGTTATGATAAGGATTGCAAATGAATTCCATGGCCAGTTTCTTTCACCCGTTTTTCCTTTGTCTCCCCCTCTGCCCAGATACACCCATCCAGAAAAGACATCAGCCCTACCCAAGAATGTTTATGTAAATGTTATGTGAATGTATTTTAGATATGTGTCTTATCTTCATCTCTACAACCTTCAGTTAATGACACACATAGTCGACAGGTGATATCCACATATACTAGCACTCACATATGTTCCCCCTCCATGTATCATCAACTAAATGTGCACCCCATTTGTTGGAACAAGAAGCCGAAGAGAGCTCGGTAGTGTTTGTCGGCCCACTTACAGACCCTTAATACGAGATGAGAAGGATTTAATGTATACTTCGCAATACCTCGAAGCTTATCTAAAACATATACGGCACGATGATACATGCCCCTCACACACACACACACACACACACACACACACACACACACACACACATTTTCAATCCAAATGCCTCAACACCTCATTACATCTCTAGATCTCTGTGAAACACATGATCTACACTTTTGTTTGATTACAACTACTACATGTGTACTACGTGTCTTTTTACGATCAACATTCTAAACATGAACTCATTTTAAAATCCCTGTTTATGTATTGCTTTGAGCTGCCTTTCAAACTGCTGTGTGCAATCTAAATAGACTTGCTGTATGCACATCTCCCACCTACATGCCATGGCCCTCATTCCGAGTTGATCGCTCGGTAAAAATCTTCGCATCGCAGCGATTTTCCGCTTAATGCGCATGCGCAATGTTCGCACTGCGACTGCGCCAAGTAAATTTGCTATGTACTTAGGAATTTTACTCACGGCTTTTTCATCGGTCTGGCGATCGTAATGTGATTGACAGGAAATGGGTGTTACTGGGCGGAAACAGGCCGTTTTATGGGCGTGTGGGAAAAAACGCTACCGTTTCCGGAAAAAACGCAGGAGTGGCCGGAGAAACGGGGGAGTGTCTGGGCGAACGCTGGGTGTGTTTGTGACGTCAAACCAGGAACGACAAGCACTGAACTGATCGCAGATGGCGAGTAAGTCTGGAGCTACTCTGAAACTGCTACGAGGTGTGTAATCGCAATATTGCGAATACATCGTTCGCAATTTTAAGATGCTAAGATTCACTTCCAGTAGGCGGCGGCTTAGCGTGAGCAACTCTGCTAAAATCGCCTTGCGAGCGACCAACTCGGAATGAGGGCCCATGTTTTCTGAAAGAATACATTTCTTGTGTTACTCATATTATAACATTACTGCAATTATTGTTATAATGTTCTGTAATCATGCTACAAAGATTAACAATATACAGTAGATGGCTTCAAAAAATTTTTTAAAAGCATTATCGTTTGTAAACATATTTTTGCATTTCCCTGCATCACAATAAATTAACACTATTTGTGCTCAAAGTGTAAGGAAAAAAAAATGTATTAATAAACTCAAAACACAAAACAAGCACCTGGCTGTGCAGAGAAGAAGCTTACAGTACCCAGCAGGCCATTACCCCCATCTCCGCAACAAACAGAACAAAAAGGCTGGTTCCAGTACCCTGGACGAGGAACATGTGAGCCAAACAGAAGAAGAAACTGGTCCCAGTACCCAGACCAGTGCCGTAACTAGGCATTTTAGCGCTGTGTGCAAGAAACGACAGTGGCGCCCCCCCCCCCCCATGCAAGATAGGGGCAGTGCACGCCGCAGGCGCACGGAAAAATTATAGGGGCGTGGCTTCACGGGGAAGGGGCGTGGCCAAAAAATAATAGCAATTCATACTACGGTGCACAGTAGTCTACATTATTCAAATTACGCTGCACAGTAGCGCCACTACACCAGGTAGAGCCCCTTTTATACATTACAGCAGACAGCGTCCCCCTTTTTACACATTACAGCAGACAGTCCCCCTTTTTACACATTACAGCAGACAGTCCCCCTTTTTACACATTGCGGCAGCCAGGCCCCCTTTTTACACATTGCGGCAGCCAGTCCCCCTTTTTACACATTGCGGCAGCCAGGCCCCCTCTTTACACATTGCGGCAGCCAGTCCCCCTTTTTACACATTGCTGCAGCCAGGCCCCCTTTTTACACATTGCGGCAGCCAGGCCCCCTATTTACACATTGCGGCAGCCAGTCCCCCTTTTTACAGCCAGTCCCCCTTTTTACACATTGCGGCAGCCATCCCCCTTTTTACACATTGCGGCAGATGGTGACCCCCTGAGAGAGAGAGAGAGAGAGAGAGAAAGAGAGATATACTTACCATCTCCCTGCTGGCAGTCAGGCTCCTCGTGCAGCTCCCTCGGTGCAGGCAGTGAGGTGAGAAGGAGGAGGAGGGAGGGGAAGCAGGGAGCCGCAGCAGCGCTATGTCATTGGTAGTAAGCGCCGCTGCAGCATCCCCCTCTCCTTCTGTATTGGCTGCCTGGCGCTGCTGTGGATGCTGGGATGGAGGAACCGCATCCCAGCATCCACAGCAGCGCCGGGCAGCCAATACAGAAGGAGAGGGGGATGCTCCAGCGGCGCTTACTACCAATGACATAGCGCTGCTGCGGCACCCTGCTCCCTCCTCCTCCTTCTCCGCTGCCCGGCGCTGGTCCTGTTCTCCCTCCACAGCGCGGCGCACGGCGCACACAGCAGAGGCGGCATGTAATGAGTCAATTTGACTCATTACATGCCGCTGGCCGTGCGCCCTCAGGGCAACTGCGCTGTGTGCCAAGCCCACTTGGCACACACGTAGTTACGGCCCTGACCCAGACACAGCAGTCAGGCCCACAAACAGAAGAGGAAGCTGACCCAAGTTTACAATCTACTCAATTGCAGCCAGGTAAAGTAAAAAAAACAAAACATTTGGCAGTATGGAGTTGGAGATTGCTGTTCCGCACGCCATGGAACAAATCCACTATGTCCCAAAGAATATGTGGGCAGGAACCAAGGAGCACATCTGGGGAGAAAAATCATTGTCTTCCTCTGGCTGAAGGGCTGGTTCTGGGGAATGGCTTCTGCGTGTGGATCTGCGAGGGCCCTGTCCAGTGAGATGTTGTTCCTGGGCAGGGCTAGGGGATGGGGCAGGTGTTGTTGACTCACTGAGAGTCTGGCCATAGAGTGCTGTGATGGCCTGCATGCCTTGAGAAATGAGGCCAATAATGGAGGTTAGCATGCCGTGCCGCATAGTAGAGGTGAGCTCACGGACCTCCAGGAGAATCTGTTGCTGAAACTCATTGTTTCGTTGGCCTTGGTGTTGGATGTCCAAGAAAAACTCCTGGAGAGTTAGTTGGGGGGGGGGCTCGGTGTTCCCGGGGTGGTGGGCTGTCCATGCCCACATCAAAGATGGTTTCAGATATACCCTCCCCAGCCTCAGTGAGCTGCACCTCCTATGCTGTATTTTGAGAAGGAGACAATAAAAAACAAAAACAAAATTACTAATCCCATTTGTAAATCAGCTTACATTTATTAACATATTAATTAAAGTTTTACCTGGCAAGTTATGCAGAGATTCAAGGGCAGGTATGTCTGTGTCCATATCGGACACACCTGCCACCTCCTTATCAGCCACGCAGCCCAAGGCAAGCTCTTCCAAGTCCGAGTATTCCAGACTCTCAGGGAGTCTGCCTCTACCAGCCTGCCTTGCAGATCTCCACCACACAGCCATCTTGCCCTTCAGCCAGCACGTGAAGTCAGCCCATCTACAGATTTACAACAAAGGTTAGCATACATATTTTTATTTATAATTGTAATATTGTTATCATTATTTTATGTTTGTCTTTTTAATAATGTCCGTCATGTTTAACATTCCATGTTTCCTTTATTGGCTTATTAGGGAAATATTGGTCTAACTGTATACATTAAACAAACACAAATAACATACACTACATTACTTTGGCCTACTTCTCCTTGTACACATGCATAGCAGTAAATATTGTAAGATAGGAGCTGTAGTTAAAGATGGAATGTTGCCCATAGCAACCAAACATTCAACTGCTCATTTCTCTTGCACCTTCTAGAAGATAATACATGGAATTGTCTTGGTTGCTATAGGCAATATCACATCTTAAATTGAACTGCCATCTTAGTAAATGTACCCAATATTGTGTTAGAGTGTGAATCAGTATGTACTTACCGTCTCTTAACTTCCTGTGGTGTGCGGACAATTGGTGCCTCCACATTCCACATTCACAGCACTGGTGATTTCTCTCCAGATGCGCTCCTTGGTTCCTGCGCTCTTCCTGTGGAGAGAGTGTGTATGGTGTTATTGGTGAAGGTAAGTGGGTTTTTAATTATAGGTTTTCAATTTAAACATGTATTAGAAGTAGTCATATTTCCTGAGACTATTATTCGCTACATAATGTTTTATGTAGACTGTTGGTGTTTCACATTGCTGCTGTGATTGTGCTGGTAAGTATGTGGTGTGCTAATGGTTTGCATTCTCACAGCATGCCTGTGTAACACATGTACGTTTGCATGTGTATCGTTTAAGGCTTTTTTTATGTTATTGTGCAAAGTGGTGCGTTTTTTAATCTTCTCTAACGTTTTTATGTATAAGCTTTTTTGCATATGGTGGTTTGTGGCCACACAGCGTCTTTCACAAATAATGTATGTTTGTTTGTTTCCACTTAAAGGGTACATCTGCTGTTTGGCTATTTCTTTTTTGTGTGGTCGACTCCAAATTTGTTTGTTTCACTGGTAAGTGTGTGTTGTTATCAACATAGTAACATGGGGGGTCAATCCTAGTTGATCGCTCGCTGCCGATTTTCGCAGCGCAGCACTCAGGTGAAAAAAATTGCATTTCTGTGCATGCGTATGCCCCACAATGCGCACGCGCGATGTACGAGTACAAAGCCCTTTGTGGATGTGCTCAGGTTCTAGCGAAGTTTTTATTCGCACTGGCAGCCACTAGAAGATTGACAGGAAGGGGGCGTTACTGGGTGTCAACTGGCCGTTTTCAGGGAGTGTTTGCAAAAACACAGGCATGTCCGAAAAAATGCAGGCGTGGCTGGGCGTTCGCTGGGCGGGTGTTTGACGTCAAATCCGGACACGAATAGGCTGAAGTGATCGCAAGCGCTGAGTAGGTTCAGAGGTACTCAGAAACTGCACAAACTGTTTTTGCAGAGCTCGGCTGCACATGTGTTTGCACTTCTGCTAAGCTAAAATACACTCCCCAGTGGGCGGCGGCATAGCGTTTGCACGGCTGCTAAAAACTGCTAGCGAGCGCTCGACTCGGAATGAACCCCATAGTGAGGTTGAAAAGAGGCAAAATGCCCATCGGGTTCAACCTATATTCTGTATTAAGCTGAGCTTATTATCATGTCCCTGCTGAAGTAAAGATTTTCGGATTAATTAACAACTATAATTCATAATTCATATTCATATGGGCTGTATGGATGGTGTAATGGTTACCACTTCTGCCTCACGTCACTGAGGTCATGAGTTTGACCTCAGTGACGTGAGGCAGAAGTGAGATAGCCTTAACTGTGTGGAGTTTGTATATTCTCCCCATACTTGCATGGGTTTCCTCCGGGTACTCTGGTTTCCTCCCACAATCCAAAAATATACCGGTAGGTTAATTGGTACCCAACAAAAAGTAACCCTTGTGTGAATGTTTCTGTGTGTACGTGTGATAGGGAATATAGGGGGGAATTCAAATGTTTGAAAAGTCACTTGGGTGTTTTTTCCTGTCTATTAGATAGGAAAAAACAGATACCCAAGTGACTTTTCAAACAATTGAATATCCCCCATAGAGTGTAAACTCCACTGGGGCAGGTACTGATGTGAATGGGCAAATATTCTCTGTAAAGCGCTCCGGAATATGTGTGCGCTATATAAATAACTGGTAATAAATAAATAATAATATACCTCCTAGATTATAATTTCATTATTTTAAATGCTATAACCTTGGATATCTTTTTTAGTTAGAAATGTATCCATCCAATTTTGAATGTAGTTACCGAGTCCGCCATTACCACCATCTCTGGCAGTAAGTTCCAAATCTTTATTGCCCTAACTGTGAAGAACCCATTCCTATGTTGTGTACCAAATTTTCTCTCCTCTAGCCTCAGTGAGTGCCCACGTGTCCTATACAGAGTTTTATTAATAAACAAATCCCCTGATATCTCCTTGTATTGCCCCTTTAAATATTTGTAGATATCAATAATGTCTCCTCTTAGATGCCTCTTTTCTAGAGTATACATATTCAACCTAGTAAGCTGTTCTTCGTAATCTAGTGCCTCTAGCCCTTTAATCAAATTAGTAGCTCGCCTTTGAACTCTTTCTATTTCCATGATATCTTTGTTATAATGTGGTGCCCAAAACTGAACACAATATTCTAGGTGCGGACGTACCAATGATTTGTACAGTAGCAGGAGTACGCTCTCGTCCCTTGTCTCAATTCCCTGTTTTATGCACGCTAGGACCTTACTTGCCTTCTTTGCTGCACTTTGACATTGTGTGCTGTTATTAAGCTTATTATCTATGAGTACCCCTAAATCTTTTTCCACTAATGTTACCCCCAGATTTTCTACATTTAATGTGTTGGGTGCAAGTTTATTTTTTGTCCCAAAATGCATAACTTTGCATTTTTCTATATTAAACCTCATTCTCCACTTTGATGCCCAGATTTCAAGCTTAAATAAATCATTCTGTAGAGACTCCACATCGATTTCCAAATTAATTACCCTACACAGTTTCGTATCATCAGCAAAGATTGACACTGTGCTTCCCAGGCCTGTTCCTAGGTCATTAATAAATATATTGAACGGACCCTTGTGTTATTCCGCTGATTCCTGGTGCCCAACTGGAGAACATCCCATTGACCACTACTCACTGTTCCCTGTTATCCAGCCAATTACTTATCCATGCACAAATAGTTTTTCCTAGACCAAGTTCCATTAATTTGACAATTAATTTCCTGAGCAGCACTGTATCAAAGGCTTCTGCAAAATCTAAAAATAGACCACATCA
Source organism: Pseudophryne corroboree (assembly GCF_028390025.1). Classification (NCBI taxonomy): domain Eukaryota; kingdom Metazoa; phylum Chordata; class Amphibia; order Anura; family Myobatrachidae; genus Pseudophryne; species Pseudophryne corroboree. The sequence continues at coordinate 287,962,966 of NC_086450.1, forward strand.
ACAGCCTTCCCTTGGTCAAGATAGTCGCTCACCACCTCGTAGAAACTAATTAAATTAGTTTGACATGAGCTGTCCCTCACAAATCCATGCTGGTTTATGCTAATAATCTTAGCAGCCTTCAGATAATCCTCTATGCGATCTCTTAAAAATCCTTCCAATATTTTCCCCACTATGGATGTCAAACTAACCAGCCTGTAGTTACCAGGGTGATTTTTAGTTACCTTTTAAATAATGGCACTACATCAGCTATACGCCAATCTTTTGGTACCATGCCTGACCTAATTGAACTATAGAAGATCAAGTAACCCTCAGATGAAGTCCATCTGGATCAGCTGATTTATTAATCTTAATTTTGCTTAGTCTCTGCCTGACTACATCCTCACTTAAGCAAGTATCTAGCCACGTGTCATTATCGTCGCTGTCTTTATGAACTACTCTCACCGTCTGTTCTTCCCTGGTGAATACTGATGAAAAAAATTTGTTCAGTATTTCTGCTTTTATTCTGTCATCATTAATCAAGACTCCCAATTGATCTTTTATTGGACCTATGTTCTCCTTTTTTAAACCTTTACTGTTTATGTATTTATAAAACTTTTTAGGATTGGTTTTACTCTCTAACCGTTCCATTTGATTTAAATGCTTTGAATGCATGCCCCTTTTTTAATCATTTCTTCCTTTACCCTCTTGTTGTGCTGTGTTTTCTGTAACATTTTACCTAAGTGTGTTTTGGTATTCATTATTTTTTCCCGGTGTTTGGTGTACTTCTCAAGGGTGCGTGTTATTTTAGTTACCTTTTTTGCCAGAATAGGCTAGTTTTAATTTAAGCCGTTTTGCTGTATTCTTCATTTGCTGTCTTTTGCTGGTAAGTATATGTTGTTTTTAAGTGTTGGGGTGCTGTGTGTGGTTTATATGTGTCTTTTCTTATTTTTCGTTTTCATTTTGTCATTGGTTTACTTCTTAAGGGTGTGTGTTATTTTAGTTATCTTCTTTGCTGGGGCTGTCTTTTGTTAGTAAGCTATTTTTAATTTAAGCCTTTTACTGTATTCTTCATTTGCTGTCTTTTGCTGGTAAGTATATGTTGTTTTTAAGTGTTGGGGTGCTGTGTGTGGTTTATATGTGTCTTTTCTAAAATTTTGTAAAATTTTGTCTTTGGTTTACTTTTCAAGGGTGCGTGTTATTTTAGTTACCTTTTTTGCCGAAGTAGGCTATTTTTCATTTAAGCCTTTTGCTGTATTCTTCATTTGCTGTCTTCTGCTGGTAAGTATATGTTGTTTTTAAGTATTGGGGTGCTGTGTGTGGTTTACATGTGTCTTTTCTTAGTGTGTTTGGTTATTAAGGTTTTTTTGTGTTTACTTCTTAAGGGTGCGTGTTTATTTGGGTTACATTTGGCGATCGTTTTTTCTTTTTCTTTTGCTGTATTCTACATCTTAGCTCTCCCGCTGGTAAGTATATGAATGTCTTCGGTGTTTTTTTTAAAATAAAAATTAAAATATTCATTTTTAAATGTTCCTTCCCTCCTGCTGTGGAATATTTCGTGATGGAAAACAGCACACCTGTGATTGTGATTGTAGTGATTCACTTAGCTTGTCCATAATGTTTGTCAACCTTCAATTGGTTAAAAAATAACAATATGAAAAATGTTATTTGCAGTTGGCTATGGCATCTTACCTATATGCTTTATACGGCCAACCCCAACATGCGCCTCATCGTCAAGGGCAAAGGAGGCGTGCAAGGCCTAAGATATTTTGAACCCGTTTCACCCTTTTTGGATTGCCAGATAATGAGGTGGTGCAGCGCTATAGGCTGCCCCCTCATGTCATCCTAGAAACTCTCTCAATAATAGAATCTGATCTGATCTTGAGAGTAAAAATCGCAATCCTACATCAATTCCACCACTGGCACAATTCATTGCTGTCTTACACTTTTGCGCCTCAGGATCCTTCCAGCATATTGTTGGAGTCCTGGGAGGTGTCTCCCAGGGCTCATTCTCAAGGCTCCTGAGGTGTGTAATTGCTGCGTTCCTTAATGTCATTGGATGTGGAGTCCCTAGCTGTGGTGAAGCAGCAATTTTGTGCAATTGCTGGCTTCCCACACATTATTGAGGTAGTGGATAGCACTCACATTCCACTTGTGGCTCCATCACATCACATCACAAATTATCTTTAGGAATAGAAAAATGTTCCATTCTTTGAATGTGATGGTGGTTTGTGGCCCATCCCTCCAGGTTCTTTCCATGAATGCCCGGTACCCAGGAAGTGCCCATGATTCTCACGTGATTAGGCAATCAGGGATATGGCACAAATTATCCATGTTGGAAGGCCAAGACACGTGGATCTTGGGTGAGTTTTTGGTACAACATGTGTTAAAGTTACAGTGTTGTTGTTTGAAAAATGTAACATCAAATATTAAAATCCTTATTTTTTTCAGGATATAGTCAATATCCTTGCACCCCCTGGCTCATGGCTTATAGCACACCAACACCAGGACCACAATCTGCATGTAATGCCATGCTTACATCCACCAGACAGGTGATGGAGCATGCGATCGGCCTTTACTGGTGGTGACCTCATGTATTCTCCGGAAATGGTTAGTAAGATAGTAGTCCTGTGTGCAATACTGCACAACATTGCTATAAGGAGTCACGAGGCATTGGCCTGACAAGAAATATTTGCCCCAGAGGATGAGGAGCCAGGGGCTGGCTGTTTCTGGGGCCGCAGCCTCAAGTCTGAACATGGACATGCAATCCGTAACAGATTAGTTGCACAATATTTCAAGTATGTTTGAGTTCTGAAGATGTCTGAATTTCACTAAAAATGTTTGATATGCTTTTAAAAATATAAAGTATAAAATAATCCCTTTTGTAAGTATAATTAAACAAATAAAAAAAAACATTTTTACAAAATAAATAAAGTTTTGCATGCACCTTAAAATTATGAATTATTTCATTAATGACTATGGTTGAACAACCAAACAAAAAAAAAAAAATTTACTTTAGAAATTTAGCATGGCATGTGTTATGGAACAACAACATGACTGTTGAAGTAATGAATTGTAGGCACCATAGATGTATTTGCATAGATCAATGAAGCAATGTAAATGTAATACATTATCCTTCACTATTATTTATATAATTATGATGCTGCTGCATATATGTAGTTTGTTAGCAATGGTTTTATGTGTCCTAAGGATAAAAAAAAAATGGTGTAACCTTGACACTATTTTTTTTTCTTTCCTCATATAATAAATCACAATTTTTTACCTGCAATGTTTAGTTGAGACAGAATTAAGGATACCTTTGGTAAGTATTTTGCACTTACACAGGTTAAAGTTGCATACCATAACAATTGCATTCGTAACTGCGATCCTGGACACATAATGTTAATGTCCATTGATACCAATAAAGCCTTTTTGTATTTATGTGCATCACAGCTGTCAAACAATCAACAGCAGGCAGACTGTATACATATTAGCAATTATGATTAATTTGCCATTGGCACCAAGCGAGCAGCCGCATTCACATGCAGGGAGCTGTAACTGCTAACTGCAGTGATGGACCACCGCATAGGCTGCATGGTGGCATTTGTGTCCAATGCACAGAAGCATGTGGCCTATGCGGATGTCCGCAGAAAGCTGCGGGTGTGGCTGAACCCCTGGCGGAGCGTAGTACAGCTGGTGTGCCACTGGTCAGAACTCCGCCGCCACCAGCCTGACCTACTTGCAAGCCTATGCTCGCAAATTAGAGCCCGTAAGTATTGCATACATTAGCAATACTAATTGAGCGTTTTTATATGGCATGTCGAAAGGAGAGTAAAGGTTGCAGTTATTAGCGTATTAGCGCAAGTATGTTTGATGAGTGATAGAGTGGGTCACCCGGTATCCGGTTAATAGATAGACAGTGTCTAGTTAGTCAATAGATAGACACCATATGTTAGACAGACATTAGGTCGACATGGTCAAAAGGTCAACAAGGTCAAAAGGTCGACATGAAAAAGGTAGACAGTACAAAAGATCGACAGGGTCAAAAGGTCGACATGAAAATGGTCGACGTGAAAAAGATAGACATGTTTTTTTTTTAAATGTAACATGTTTTTGGACTATTTCATACCTTCTCTATCCATGTCGGCATAGAGGTTGTCATAAACATTGTGGCGAGCGCAGCGAGCCACCGAGCCCGAAGCGTGACGAGCGAAGCGAGCCCCGCGAGTGTATGCCTTTTTACAATTGGGGGTCCCAGATGACAAAACTATCCACACAAACCACAAAAATGCAAAAAACATGGTGTCTACCTTTTTCATGTCGACCATTTTCATGTCGACCTTTTGACCCTGTTGACCTTTTGACCCTGTCGACCTTTTGTACTGTCTACCTTTTTCATGTCGACCTTTTGACCCTGTCGACCTAATGTCTGTCTTACATATGGTGTCTATCTATTGACTGTCTAACTAGACACTGTCTATCTTTTATACCACACCCGGTCACCCCTAAATAGCATTGTAATAGAGTTTTTATTTTTGGCAGTATATATATTTTTTGAGTATGTATGTATGTATGTAATAAATATTTGATACAGCCTAAAGTAAAGTTTCATCCTTTCTCCTTAGGCCAAACATAATGGAATCCCAGGCGCCACAGAAGACCGACGTAGCAACCCAACTTCCCCTCGGAACCTCCCTCCCCCCAGAAGATGCCGGGACCTTGGAACCTCCCTCCCCCTCGGAATATCCAGCACCCTCCCCCGGAATATCCTGCACCCTCCCCTCTGGAATATCCTGCTCCCTCCACCCCAGAATATCCTGCACCCTCCACCCCAGAATATTCTGCACCCTTTGGACCTCCATCCCCCCTGAAGGATCCACACCCTCTGCATTCCCAACACCCCTTCAGCCTGCAGTCACTGGGGGACTGGCATAAGAGGAGGAGGAATATGCAGCTGCTGGTAAAAGTAAGCACAACTTTTTAACTAATACTAGTTTTTATTAATATTTTTCTAACTGTGATATATGGCAATATTTAAAAGTTGATCAGGATGGTGTGTGTTGGGTGATATGTGTAAGAAAATATTAGTAAATATTTAAGTTAATATTTTAGATATGCGTTTGTAATAATAATTTCAAATGTGATTTACCTTTCTTTTTTTTTTTTTTTAAACGGTAGCATATGAAAAACAATGGAGGGTGTGACAGAGTGGATAGGCTCACAATGTAGTTTTGTGTGTAGTATTTGGCTTGCTGTTGCTTTTATAATGGATTGTAGTGGTGCAAGTGTTATATTGGGAAAGGCAGTAAGAAGACAATTCTAATAATCAATGCAGCACATAATTAGTACATGGATTGTAGCGTTTGTAGTGTTTTGTGTAGTGTAATTAAGATGTCTTATTAAATGCATTTTAAAACATGATTTGTTTCTGGAATTTGTGGCTCAAAAAACAGCTCACCAGCTCACCATGTAGGTGTCAGTCTTGACAGTGAAGTGTGTTTTGTACATTGCTGCAATTGTGAATTATGTTTTTAAGTATTTTATTTATTATCCAAACATTTATTACAGATGCTGGAGATCGCATTGTGGGCATCCGGATGGTCCAGAATAGGATGGATGCCCATTAAAAAGCCCTCCTAGAGGACATTATTGTTTTAAAAATATATATTTGAATAACTTGATTAATTTTTACAAAAGATGTTTCTGTTTTTATTTGTTGTTTGGTTTTAAAAAGTAAAAACGTTAAAACACTGTGTGTTGTGTTATTTTAAACTGCATTATAATATAATGTTTTATCTGTAGCTATTCTATGTCACCTATCCTCTGTTTTTTCAATATCTGTCTATTTTTCTGTCTTCCAGCATTCATTCATTTATGTATCTTTATCTTTACATAGGGGTTTTTTTTAAAAGGGTTTTGTGCAAATAGGACATCAAACATATTTAGAGGATATGTTTGTTGCCTTGATTGCTGAATGTCATTGAGCAATTAGGTTGTAAAACCCTTCAATTTGCAATGTTTGATCACTTATACCCCTTTCAGACATGCTCTAAATTCCCGGGATTTTGCACATGAACACACATCAACCCGGGAATTTGGTATGTCTGAAAGGCACCGACCCGGGAATGTGATCCGGGTCGCCAACCCTGCAATTGACCTGGGATTTTACTGGGTCTTTCTTCCTGGGTTGGCTTCCCGGGTTAAGTCTGAAAGGCGCGACTCAGGAATTTTCTCTCTGGCTGCATGAAAAAGGTTTTCATTGGTCAGGAAGGACCATCTGATGCCTGCTGATGACCTCATCAGTGGCAGACGGAGGGGAACAGACGCAACAGCAGCATGGGAGGAAGCAGAGAGCTTTGCAGTGAATTGTAGAGTGCAGAAGGTACACAGAGCTGTGCATGTATGTGTGCCGGTGCCAGAGTAACACAGAGTTGTGCAGAGAAGTCTGCAGAAGTGTGCAGAGAAGTGTGCCAGAGGGTGACATTTTGTTCATAATGACTCACTAGAAGGAAGAGGAGGTCCAGGAGTTGCTTCATGTGAGGGGTGAGGAGGAAATGACCGGCACTGTTAAGGATGCCATGATCTATGGCAACATTGCAAAGATCCTGTCCAGCAGAGGTATTGTGAAGACACAACAGCAAGTTCTTATTAAGAAGCTAAAGTCCCTTAAAAAACAATATACCAAGGTCCATGACCACAATCGAAATCGCAATGGTATGGGAAGGATGGAGTGGCCCTTATATGAACTGTGCAGCAACGTGTTTGGCCATACATCACTTAGCAATCCCACTGCCCTATCCTCATCTAGTGATGCTGGCACGCTGTCTGCTATACCATCAGCTGCGGCTACATCGTCTCCAGAGTGCAGCCAGCAGGGCCCGGCATCATCGCAGAGCCTATTTGATGATGATCCAGATGTTGATTTGGATGTCACCATCATCGTCGATCCAAACAAGGCCACAGATGTGACAGCATCGTCGCAGAGCAAGGGGGACGATTCCCTACCACAGACCCAGGGAGACAAGCCTACCCTACGCACAAACAGTAAGTTTCCTGCATTATCATTGTCAGAGACATATTTAACACACAGTATACTATATGACAATACTTTTATGTAGTATACTAACAGTAATGACTATGATATTATGTGATGTAATAGGGTGTTATTATTAAATTGTACCTGTTGCTGCATTCAAATTGTGCTAGCGCATGGTAACCGCAAGCACATATGTATTAATATTTGTAATAAATCTATTTGTACAACTTACACTTCTGTGCCATATCCCATTGTTACCTTTGAGATGCTCAAAATAATTTCTGTTTTGTGTTTCAGTTTACACAGTCCCGTCTCATAGGAAAAAGAAGACCAAAATGGAGGTAGCTACAAAAGCCATGACAAATATCCTGTGCGAGCAACTACGCAAGATGGATTCAGATTGGCAGAGTCAAGAGGATGCAAGATTGCAAAAATTTATGGACAATGAACGTGAACTGCAGAGGAATTTGCTAACGCAGATGGTAGCTATGCAGGATAAGATCAGCAGCGAGAACCGTGAATTCCTAGGTCAGCTTGTTTCCAAAATGACCTCTACACCACAATTTACAAACCCTCATTCTGACCTACAATCGCATACTCACACCGCATTTGGTCCAAAAACACGGTATGCCCAGCAAGCCCAGTCTCCCCCATGTTTTGGGCCTATATCCCAGTATATGCAGCAAGCCCAGTCTCCCCCATCTTTTGGGCCTAGATCCCAGTATATGCAGCAAGCCCAGTCTCCCACCTCTTTTGGGGCTACATTCTAGTATATGCAGCAAGCCCAGTCTCCCACCACTTTTGGGGATACTCACAAGTATACGCAGCAATCCCAGTCTCCCACCACTTTTGGGGATACTCACCAGTATACGCAGCAATTCCAGTCTTCAACATCCTTTAATTCGACCTCGAATACACTAAAGAATAGACCGAGAGGTCCAGAATTTGGAGATTCATTATCTAGTACAACTCCAGAGGAATCTACTCCCAGCAATAAACCACAGTGTTATGAGCCACGGCTGTGGCTCATTCCTGTTTTGCATTTTGGTTATTTATTTTATGTTATACTTCTGTTCATGTTCCCCGTGGGTGTCATGGGGTGTTCGGAGCTCACCCTTAAGGAAAGGGTACTGTTATGAACCACAGGTAGTGGTTCATTCCTATTTTATGTTTATAGTTGTCTTGCAGGCCAGGTTTTCCCGTTGCTCTGGTTTAAGATTACTCTTGTTTGCTGCCGGTGGTGAGTCTGTGTAATTGCAGCTTGTTCCCATGTGTTCAGCCTCACCTGTCTGTTGATTGCACCTCTCAGTTGTGCAGCAGGGCAGCTGCACGACATAATTAATTAAGACTCTCTGTTATATTCTGGCTCAGTGCAATTCACAGACGCTGGTGATATTTCCAAGGTTCCAGAGTTCTTTAGTTCTGAGCTAGTCCCTGCCAGTTCCTGAGCTCCTGTCTAGCAGTGTCTGTCTAGCTGCTTTGAGTGTCGGTTCCTGTGTCGATTCCAGTGTCGATTCCAGTGTCTGATCCTGGGTCCTGCCGTGAAGCGTTCCTGTCCAGGAGTCCTGTGGCTTTGTCTGTGCCTGGTCAAATATCTGGCTTCTTGGTGTCCACCGGTCTGTCGTTTGGGATTCTGCCTGTCCTCCAGTTCTGAGAGTCTGTGTCGGCTACATTGGGGGTTCCTGTCCGTTTGCGAGTGTTTGTACCGGTTCCGTGAGTAGCGGCTTTGCCGCGTCCGTCGGCCTAGGCCGCAGTATTCTTTGGTTATATTTTGTTACTGGTGTTTTGCAGAGGGTTCTGCTTATGCTGTCACCGCCGGTACACAACAGTATTGTGTCGGCGAGTGGACAGCATTTCCTTGGTTGTTCTTTTCCTTTGGCGGCGTGCCGCACATATATTTAGTTTTAGGGTAGTTAGTAGCCCCTAGCTTTCTGTTGTTTTAGTCAGAGGTCCCCTTGTTATTATCCTGTCTCGGTTCACGCCTTGTCTCACGCTAAGACCTGGGGGCATCGGAGTTGGGCAGACATAATCCGCCCTTCAAACGCGGCTGCCGTGGGCCCAAGAAACCATAGTCACTCAGGCGTGAACTGACCACGCGGGTAAAACAACGGAGGTAGGGTGCTAGGGGCTATTTCCACACCACACCTTATTTCAGCGTCACGTTCTGGTGCTCAGGACTCACTACGCAACATCTCCCTTGTTCTGAGCACCAGGAACCTAACACACAGTACCAAATTCTCTAATTTATACTGTGCACATACAGTAAATGTTTATTCTATGCTTATTGGTTGGGCATTGTGCCCATAACTTTATTTTTGGTTAACGTTTTGTTTGTGAAATGCGTATGTTTAAAATGCGTATGTTTGTCTTAAAAAAAAACAGGTATTGCGCATACGCTCACAATTATGAGTACATTATACACCTTGGTCTTATGATTATCTCGTTTGTATTTTGCACTGCAATACCGCAGCACTTTTTTTTTTAACTGTAGAACAGAGGTCTTCAACTACACTTCCCAACATTTTCTGCCACCATTTAGCATGGGCTAAAATCAAAAATGTGGATGGGCATGCTCGGAACTGAAATTCCATAACAGCTGCAGTGCAAAGGTTGAAGACCCTTGTGATACACCATGCCCTTCGGCAAAACTACTTTTTTGCATTGCAATACCGCAGCACTTTTATGTTATGGCTAAAGTGGGTGTAATGCGCCTGTCATTCCTAAAAAGTTTTTGTACTATACCATATATGTCCTCATAATTAAGAGGATCTCATTAAAGATGTAAAAGATGTGCACACACGTTTTACAACTTGAAAAAAAACTTTTATTCATTCTAAAATAAACAATTTTGGAAAAGAAAAACTGGTCTTCTATTTATTGGTGTATATATATATATATATATATATATATATATATATAAATATGTGTGTGTATATATATATATATATATATATATATATATCCAAAATTTTGCTCCGGCACTCGGCTCAGCCCCTGCTATGGGGCTGGCTTGCTCAGGTGCCCTCCTCCAGGGTTGATGCCTTTAGTATTATACCACACGATAATGATGAGGCGGCACTCAGAGTCTTGTAAAGTGACAAAAAACTATATTGGTGCAGTGATCAACGTTTCAGGGTTTCCCCCTTCGTCAGGATAAGAGCAAAACAAACAACAGTGACTTTAAATACCACTTACCCCCTCCTCCAGTGCATGCCCCTCTGTGTTTTTCACTGATAGCAAGATTTCCAGCAGATTATTTCTATATTACAGATATATAGATGATCTGTTTGTGATGTGGCATGGCAAGGTGGCTGATTTGGAAAAGATTGTCACAGAGCATAATATCTCAGACAGTCCAGTAAAATTAACAATGGTCAGCAGCCCCAGTGAAATTTGTTTTCTAGACCTCAAATTAACAATTCAGGAAGGCAAGTTGATGACATCACTGTTTAGAAAAACTACGGACCGTAACACCATACTGAGGTATGACAGTTGTCATCCAATATCCACAGTGAGAGGTGTGCCCTACTCGCAGTTTTTGAGAGTATGTAAGAGTAATAGCAACATACAACAGAGAGACATACAACTAGATGAGATGGAGCTGAGATTGAGAACCAGAGGCTATACACGGTGGCTATTGGCCCAAGCAAGAGAAAAAGCAGAAAGAACCAATAGAGATGAGAGCCTCAAACCCAAGGAAGTGAAAGCACTGGGTGAAGTAATCCCCTGGGTCTGTGAATTTGATGTTCACAGTACCCAGACAAGTAAGGAAGTCAGGCGGCTGTGGCCCTTGGTGGCCACAGATCCAGATTTACCAATGTTTCGACACCAACGGATCATGCCCAGATATAAAAGAGGCCGAAGCATTAAAGACATGGTTGTCAAAACTGACATGTCTAAGTTAAAAACTAAACCTGAACATTTTTTAAAACGAAAAAACGGTTGCTTTAAGTGCATGGGATGCACAACGTGCTCACACATGTCAGTGGGAGATCATATAGCACATCCATGCTCAGGAAAAAAGTTTCCCATAAGATGGCCCCTCACCTGCACCTCCAAGTTTGTCGTTTATGCGATCATATGCCCATGTGGCAGGTACTATATCGGCAAAACTGAGTGTGCCTTTAAAATCAGGATGGCACAACACAGGTTGGCAATAAGAAATGCCCTTGCCTCAGGCAAGGGGGACCAACCTGTGGCTAAACACTTTGTTGAGCACAGACATACGATGGCCACCTTTAAGCACAGGATTATTGATCATGTGCCAGACTCCATGCGGGGAGGCAATAGGGGTAAAAAACTTCTGCAGCTAGAATCCATGTGGATTCATAGACTGAATACTCTCAAACCAGCAGGTCTTAACGATAGTCTAGGCCTTATCAACTTAATTTAGGTTTGGACCATACAAACAAAAAAACAAAAAAACAAAAAAATTTTAGCATCAGTGATCACTCACATTAGGGTTTACCATGTGAGTGCAGGTAGACTGGGATAACAGAATTGATCAAAGGGATTTTAGTTGATATAAGGATAAGCATTAGATGTAGACCAGAAAAGAAAATACAAGTCTGTAGGTATAATTGAGACATTTGGGAAACGGGCAGGAGCTTAATCACCATGTGTTTTTATTGTCACCATTAGGTAGATTGCTGCTATACACTGAAAAATGTTTTTATATCATTATTTTATGCACTTTACGTGTTATTATTCACAAATGTTTTAAGAATATGTATTAGAATTATCACTGCTGTTGTTTGGAAGCCGTGTCGTAAGATAAAGTATTCACGGCGCTATGTTTACACTGGTTACCATGGTTTCGTTGTAGATTGTTAGCTGGGTTGCCATGGACGCGCCTCCTGGCGCCGACGCGTCACTTCCGGTGAGACGCTGGTGACGTCAAACGGAGGCCCTGGACGGCGCGGCCAGCGACACCGGACAGAGGGGCATGCACTGGAGGAGGGGGTAAGTGGTATTTAAAGTCACTGTTGTTTGTTTTGCTCTTATCCTGACGAAGGGGGAAACCCCGAAACGTTGATCACTGCACCAATATAGTTTTTTGTCACTTTACAAGACTCTGAGTGCCGCCTCATCATTATCGTGTGGTATATATATATATATATATATATATATATAGGATTATGTAATTTAAATTAACTCCACCAGAGAACACAAACTCTCTAAATTTTCTATTATTATATAGTATATAGTTCTTGTTACTAACAGCCCGCAGAGTGCGTGGGAAAAATCCTTTTTTTTTTTCTTGTCTAGAAGTAACCCCCTCCTGCAGCACCTGAGGAGTGTTACCAGTTTGATTAGAGCAGTTTGTCATTATATATTGCAACTATATACTATATAATAATAGAAAATTTAGAGCTCTTCGTTACATATATTTTGCAAAAAATATGATAAGCCTCCAGGCTACTTCATGGCCGCTCTATTACTGGAGGTCCCTAATACTAAGTATAAGTCCAGGGCGTGGACCCCACAAAGTCGGCTCAGGCCCAACCACCCCATGGCAGAATACCATTGACATTCTATAGTGTTAATATGTGTTAATAAGAAAGAAGCAGGAGCTATATGTTAGAAAGTGATACAAAATAAGGGTGTTAGTAAAATACTCAAAAGAGTAAAATTAGTGGAAAAATAAAAGTGTTACACAAGTGCTAAATAATCTAGATATTAACTTCCATTAGGAAATAGCTATATCTGAATTTACTGCTATTTGATATAATGTCTACCATCTGGTTAGGAGGAATGTGATTTAAACTAATTGTTTTGGATGTAAGTACAGTTATTACATGACTACTTGATAATGATATGGGCTTTTTGTTTCTTTAGGAGAAATCAGCATCTAAGGCACAAGTTCCTCATACTTCCTTGTATAGGAATCAACTAAAACTAATCAATATATATTCATTAACTTGTGACCTATGATTCAAACAATTTGCCCTGAGATATTGTACACTGCTCAAAAAAATAAAGGGAACACTAAAATAACACATCCTAGATCTGAATGAATGAAATATTCTTATTAAATACTTTGTTCTTTACATAGTTGAATGTGCTGACAACAAAATCACACAAAAATGATCAATGGAAATCAAATTTATTAACCCATGGAGGTCTGGATTTGCAGTCACACTCAAAATTAAAGTGGAAAATCATACTACAGGCTGATACAACTTTGATGTAATGTCCTTAAAACAAGTCAAAATGAGGCTCAGTAGTGTGTGTGGCCTCCACGTGCCTGTATGACCTCCCTACAATGCCTGGGCATGCTCCTGATGAGGTGGCGGATGGTCTCCTGAGGGATCTCCTCCCAGACCTGGACTAAAGCATCCGCCAACTCCTGGACAGTCTGTAGTGCAACGTGGCGTTGGTGGATGGAGCGAGACATGATGTCCCAGATGTGCTCAATTGGATTCAGGTCTGGGGAACGGGTGGGCCAGTCCATAGCATCAATGCCTTCGTCTTGCAGGAACTGCTGACACACTCCAGCCACATGAGGTCTAGCATTGTCTTGCATTAGGAGGAACCCAGGGCCAACCGCACCAGCATATGGTCTCACAAGGGGTCTGAGGGTCTCATCTCGGTACCTAATGGCAGTCAGGCTACCTCTGGCGAGCACATGGAGGGCTGTGCAGCCCCCAAAGAAATGCCACCCCACACCATTACTGACCCACTGCCAAACCGGTCATGCTGGAGGATGTTGCAGGCAGCAGAACGTTCTCCTTGGCGTCTCCAGACTCTGTCACGTCTGTCACATGTGCTCAGTGAGAACCTGCTTTCATCTGTGAAGAGCACAGGGCGCTAGTGGCGAATTTGCCAATCTTGGTGTTCTCTGGCAAATGCCAAACGTCCTGCACGGTGTTGGGCTGTAAGCACAACCCCCACCTGTGGACGTCGGGCCCTGATACCACCCTCATGGAGTCTGTTTCTGATCATTTGAGTAGACACATGCACATTTGTGGCTTGCTGGAGGTCATTTTGCAGGGCTCTGGCAGTGCTCCTCCTGTCCCTCCTTGCACAAAGGCGGAGGTAGCGGTCCTGCTGCTGGGTTGTTGCCCTCCTACGGCCTCCTCCACGTCTCCTGATGTACTGGACTGTCTCCTGGTAGCGCCTCCATGCTCTGGACACCACGCTGACAGACACAGCAAACCTTCTTGCTACAGCTCGCATTGATGTGCCATCCTGGATGAGCTGCACTACCTGAGCCACTTGTGTGGGTTGTAGACTCCTTCTCATGCTATCACTAGAGTGAAAGCACCGCCAGCTTTCAAAAGTGACCAAAACATCAGCCAGAAAGCATAGGAGCTGAGAAGTGGTCTGTGGTCACCACCTGCAGAACAACTCCTTTATTGGGGGTGTCTTGCTAATTGCCTATAATTTCCACCTGCTGTCTATTCCATTTGCACAACAGCATGTGAAATTGATTGTCAATCAGTGTTGCTTCCTAAGTGGACAGTTTGATTTCACAGAAGTGTGATTGACTTGGAGTTACATTGTGTTGTTTAAGTGTTCCTTTTATTTTTTTGAGCAGTGTATATGGGCTATAATATTAATAAAATGATGGTCACTCTAGAATAGAATAATTCCCTTTTTGAAAAAAATCAATATATGCCTCACTTCTTGCTACTTAGTCCCTACAATCATACCCTACTTTGCAAGCCCAATCCCAGCTGATCTTGGAAGCAAAGAAGTAAGGGCCTGGTCAGTACTCGGTGGACGACCACCCGGGAATACCAGGTATTGTAGGGCTAACAACCTAAGTGGTCATGCATTATATATAGGGGGACAACTGTGCCGACGGACCCCAACATATTTCTGAATGGTCAAAATCAGGTAATATTATATTTATTATTGCTCTATATTTTCACATATGATCACAGAAAAATTCTTCTTTTAAAATATACATATATTATGTAAACTAAAAAACTTTTTTTAAGGCATTTTTAATAAAAATTATCATTTTATTTAAGATAATTTAACTTCAGATAAGAGTGCTCCCCACCAGAGTTGTCTTGTCTTCCTTTCGGTACACTTCGTAAGTCTTCTTTCTTGTTAGAAAAGCTCTTTTCAGCCCTCCCTGTTAGCTGCCTGCACTGCAGGCACCAACTTACAAACTGAGCTCCAGTCCCCAGTGGCGGGGATATAGAGGAGGAGGTGCAGTGCATCTTGGGAACAGTCAAAGCTTTAGCATGTTGGTGCCTCGGATCAAGATCCAACTCTACACCCCAATGTTATTCCCTGTGGAATACCAGTGTACCCTGCTGCAGAAATTACTAATAGTTAATCATTGTTTTGGCTCATTGGTTAGAGGTTAATGCTTAATAATGATTATAGTGATAATTGTTCGGTTACATTTAGTAAATGCCTTTCAGTGAATGGATGTGTGCAATCTATCACTCTTTCAAGCTGCTGATTAAACTCCATGTTTCAGGCTGTGTATAGTGTACTGCAGTTTAGTGCTACCCGTTCAAACAATCTGTACTTCAATTAACATTACTGGTGATACTGTAAATGTTTTTACCCACTGGCCACTCGATGTTTACACATCTATTGATTATATAAAATGTAGAATCCAGTGCACTACAACTACTGAGTGGATATTCAGATTATGCATAATAACCCCACATTGAATGAAAATATAAACTTCAGTGTATTTGTGCATACCTTATGTGTAAAGAGTTTGATAAGACATATTTTATAACAGCTATATGTCCTTAGGCCTGATTCAGCAAAGTACTGTACGCAATGTTAATATTTACAGGGGCAGATAAAGGATTTTTTGGGGGGTTCCATATATATGTATATTATAAGGGCATGGTCGTGCACATACACACGTAGCACCTGACACATACATATACACGCACAGCATCAGACACACTAATATACACATGCAGCAACTTGGCATTTAACACACACGCAGCACCTGACACACACACTCATATACACACACAGCACCTAACACACATATACACTCGCAGCACCTGATACACACACATATACATGCGCAGCACCTGGCACACACACATGTACACACGCAGCACCTGACACACGCACATGTACACACGCAGCACCTGACACACACACACACACACACACACACACACACACACACATATACACACGCAGTACCTGACACACGCACAGATACACGCTCAACATCTGACACTCACAACACATATACATGCGCAGCACCTGACACACACACATGTACACACGCAGCACCTGACACACACACACACACACACACACACACACACACACATACACACACAGCACCTGACACACACACACACACACACACACACACACACGTGCAGCACCTGACACACACATACACATACAACATACTTGCCTACATTAGATTTCTCCTCTCCAGGAGAAGCCCGGAGAGGAGATGCTGCAGGAGACTTCGGGGGTGGGGCCGGACTGTGACATCATCAAGCCCCTCCCTCACACAGGGAAACCGCTGCGATACGCGGGAAGGGGCAGGGCTAAAATGGTGCGATTTTGGCATTTTAACCTCTTCCCCACCCGACTGACCCACGAACATGACAGATTATCTCTCCATCCGTCACGCATCACTAGGGTGCGAGCAGGATACGGGAGTCTTGCCTACTCTCCCGGGGTTGCGGGGGGCCACCCCAAAAAACGGGAGTCTCCCGCAGCTTCCGGGAGAGTAGGCAAGTATGATATATACGCGCAGCACCTAACACACACATATACATGTGCAGCACCTGACACTCACACACACACATATACACGCACAACACCTGACACTTACACACACATATACAGTGAGAGGAGCGGGTTCGGCTCTCAGAGAACTGAATCCCCCCCGAACTTCACAATCCGAGCCAGGAACCGAGTCCGGCTCGGGACTTACCGCCAGCCTCGGATACCAGAACGAGGCAAAACGTCATCATCCCGCTATCGTATTCTCGCGGGTTTTCGGATTCCATATAAACAGCTGCGTGTCGCCGCCATTTTTTCTCCGGACTTGGAGAACCTTTGTCTCTTCCTGTGGTTGGTGGCGTCGGGTGAGGTCAGTGTGTGCTCTCTAGGGGTGCTGTCCAGTCACTGTGCTGTTAGTGGTGCTGTCCTGTCACTCACGGTGGGGTCATGTGCTGTAAGGGGTGCTGCAGCAGTACATGGGTGTTGCTGTCCCAGCTGTCACTGTGCTGTACAGGGGAACTGTCCTCCTGTATGCTGTGAAAATACAGGGGTCCATCATATTGTGATCATATTACTCCGCTGATTGTGTTTCACATTGTGATGATATAATACACCCCTGACTGTCCTTCATGTTGTTATCATATTATTCCCCTGACTGTCCATCACATTTCTATCATAGATATTATACACCTGACTGTCCATCACATCCTGGCCTCAGCAAAATGTATGGAACGCCTCAGAATCGATCACACATATTATAGTTTAGCCTTTACTTTTATTTTACGTGAATTGCATTTTCAAGTTTACTTTCCATTTCCATTTTAGCTACAGTAGTGATGCCTAGTGATCTCAGTGTTCTTGTACTATTCCTCAGTAGCACACATACTGTAGATTACCTTTAAATTATCTTGGGAAAGAGTTGAGTTATTTCCTGCCTCAGCCTGCACTTATCTGTCACAATGTAAGCTTATGTTATACTGCCCCATATGTGTGAAACAGTACAGCTTATTTGTATTCAATTTATAAACGGATTGTGCTGCACATTTTATCAAAAAGTCCTAAATACCCTCAGAGCTATTGTTAACCTGCCTTTCAGAAATATGCCCATTAGCTGGATACTTATGTATTGTCCCCAGTTTATACCTACACATTTTTAAGTAGTTGTTCCCAGAATGAATTTCACCTCCTAAATAATTATCTATCTATCTATCTATCTATCTATCTATCTATCTATCTATCTATCTATCTATCTATCTATCATGCAACAGAAAGCTCGGCACTTCTAAGCTTATAAGTATATCCAGCGTTCCCAGGTGCCCCCCAAGTGGGATGTAGTTATGTGACCGGCGGTAATACCGACTCTTGCATCACACCCCCTTAAAATCCAGTCAGCATGCCGACTAACAGGGACTATTTCCACCGAGCCCGCAAGGGGATTCGTTGCGCTCACACACACCCCGTCGGCATACTAAACCACGGGATCCTGTCGACGGTATGGTGACCCATACCCAATCCCTACAAAAATATAATATGCATATGAGATGACTGCAGCACTCACGGATACAACTCAATGATCCCTTTTTACGGCTGCTCATTGATCTCTGATTCAAAGCAACAGTTAGGACGCTCTGTAATTTCCATTACACAGAATGTAGACTTGGGCACTAGTGAAAAAAGAAGTATCCTGGAGCCACATTCAGAGGTCACTTTATTACTATTAGGCACCCGTGCTGGGTCGGACTGGCCCATAGGGGTACAGGGGAAACCCCAGGGGGCCCACCCATTATCAGGTATCAGATTGTGCACTTGAATTATACATTGTTACATTATACTGCACAGGACTGTGGTGTATTTTCTACAGTACATTGCTGTTATGAGTCTGGTACATTATCATACATTCACTAACAGTATTACTTTATATATATTTATCAAGGAGCCTTTAAGCATGGGCCCCTACCACTGCATTTCTTCAGTGGGCCCTCCATGCCCCAGTTTGACACTCCACCCTTGTATACTTGCCTGTTACACATATACAACTGCTCATTATTGCATTAAAGCACGCAGACATGGGTGCAGAGGTTCGGTGGTTGTTCAGACCAAAGACCAAAATGGGAAAGAAATTAGATCTAAGTGACTGTGATCATAGAGTGATTGCTGGTACAGGACAGGGTAGTACTGTGTAGGGTATAAGAAACCACTGATCTCCATGCATTTTCAGGGTTTAAGAATATCCATGCTTGAGTCCAGATGGTTAAATCAAATTGATTGAGGTGCTAATTAGATGACCTGTGCTGGAGCATGCAGATCCTGGACTGTAATGGTGGAGTTTAGGAATCTCCGCAGTAGAGCATATCTGACCGCACAGCACGTAGTTGTAGAACCTTGAAGTGGATGGGCTACAGCTGCAGAAGAACACATTGCATTCTTCTCTTGTCAACTAATAACAGGAAACCGAGGCTACAGAGGGCTCACACTCACTTGCTGCATGTTATTGCTGGGCTCTTACATTGGATCTTCCCAAGGGTATTTGGTGTGAGTGGACGTCAGCATTTGTGAGATTGTGGTTCAAAGGGTACCTCCGATGTAGTTCATGGTTTGTAAACACAAAAGGTCATGGGTTCACCATTCATGTCACAATTACAGTAGGAAGCTCATCTAAGTCAGAGTGACACACAGTGCTAGAAAGTGCACATTTCACATCTGTCCTGGATCAGCACCTATGGGTCACATAAGAATTATGGAGGATAATCAGACTGCAGCTTCTCACTAGTCCCCCAAACTCATGAAAACCCCGGAGTATAGTTTATAGTGTCACATCCCAGTACCAAATTTCCCAGTTTGTAGGGAGCAGAAAATACTGCACCACCTCTGCTAAAGTCAGAAGCGAGAGAGAGATGGGCTCAGCACCCAAGGGTGGATAACTAGGGCACCCAGAGAGTTTCTGCCGGGATGTGTGGCCCAAGATATGTCTTAGTTTGGTGGTACAAGATATTGTGTAGCATATAGGTATTTGCAGTAGGTATGGTGGCTCAGAATTAAAGGGGGTAAACAATGAATGTTGCATACATAGCAGACAGTGCAGCTGATCTTTATATGTGTGGCAACAAGTAGATATGGTTCAGTGGGTCATA
This sequence comes from Pseudophryne corroboree, assembly GCF_028390025.1. NCBI lineage: Eukaryota > Metazoa > Chordata > Amphibia > Anura > Myobatrachidae > Pseudophryne > Pseudophryne corroboree. The sequence continues at coordinate 287,982,790 of NC_086450.1, forward strand.
TTTGACGAAATGGTTCAGCATATAATAATAATATTAGCTGTTATACACCCTATATGGTTCAGCAGTTTGCCACAGGATATGGTACAGCATTTTTTCACCAAACAGAGCTCAGCATAACGGGTTTATCACACATTCTTTTGCTATTAGACTGGCCATTTGTCTTTCATTTTAATTCGAACATGGTTTTAATAAAATACGACAATATAGATTCCACTGCACACACAAAGCAGTATAAAAGATGTGTCACCCAATACGTACAAAGTAGTCCAATAAGCAAAACACATATACAGTAATACAGCCACTGGTAGCGCTCACTTAGCCTGAAGAATATCCCTCAGCGGTGGTAAAAGGAAGAGAAAGAGGGAATGAGTAACAGTTTTCAAATGGCTCCCATATAACACTCTGTAATACCTTGTGACATGCACACACACAAAGCATGAATACAACCACAGTGTCTCTTTTCAGATATGGCTACAGTGTTATTCCAAACCAATCACCAAAGTGAATACAAATAATTTTGAAACTTACATACTGTATGGGAGGTATCCAGTTAGCGGCGATAATTTACCGTGGCTAATTGTCCCACCAAGGGCTATCCAAATAGCCTCAATAAGCCAGTGCGAGACGCGGCTTATCTGGGATTTTGTTTCAACTGCCTCAGGCAAGCAAAACCAAATCCCAGGAAACAAAAGATGCGAAAACGGGTCTGTTTCTAGCGAAAACATACAAGCTATTTTTTAAGGGAGATCCAAATTGGAAATCCTGTATAAAAATATCGGTGAAACATCGGAAAAAAGTGTGAAAAACTTAATTTTTTCGCACTCTAATTGGATACCCCCCTATGTCTGTTAGTACTGTAAATAACTACACAAAAAAAGTCAACATAACATAGCGTGATACTGTAGAGAAATTAAATACATTTCAGCACCCTCTATAGCAGAGATGAGCGGTTCGGATTCTCCAAACTTATGGGATCTGAGGCAGTCGAGCCGGGGCTCAGATCTGCCCTGGCTGCCTCGGATCCCTACCCGAGGCAAAACCATGAGATCCCGTTGTCAGATCTCACAGTTTTGGCTCAGGCACCAATTTCAAAAGTTCCATTAAGTCAACGGGGTGACCGCTGATTGGCTGAGAGAACCGCCTGTCACAGCTCTCAGCCAATCAGCATGTCCCCATTGATTTTAATGAGACTAGATGGTGCCAGCACCTCGGTAATTACACCACCCCCCGCACTGCTGACATCGCCACCCCCACACTGCCAGTACTCTCCACTGAGGACATTGTCAGCACTTCTGCACTGCCGACACAACCAGCACCCCCACACTGCTAATTCAGCCGTCACCCCCAAACTGCTGACACACCCTAGCACTGAGAACACTGCTGGCACTCCCGTGTTGCCAACACTGCTGACACTCATGCACTGCCGACACCACCAGCACCCCAGCAGTACTGACACCACCGGTAACCCCGCACTGTAGACACTGCCAGCACTACTAACACTGCCGGGACCATTGCAGTGAGGACACCCCTGGCACCCCCACACTTCCAACACCACCATCACTGCCAACACTGCCAGCACACCTGCACTGATGGCACCCCCACACTGCCAACATAGCCAGCAGTACTGACACCACCTGCAACTACGCACTGAGGACACCACCGTCACTGCCAAAACCGACAGCACCACAGCAGTACCAACCCCAAACTGAGGATTATGCCAGCACCCCTGCACTGCCGACACTACTGAACTGAGGATACCACTGGCATCCCCTGTCACAGTAAGCGCACTATTGGTGTATCCGTCCTGCACTGTATCCTGCATTATATCTGACCCGCACTGTATCTCGCACTATATCCATCCCACATTGTATCCAACCCACACTGTATCCTGCACTGCATCCGAACTGCATTATATCCAACCAGCAATGTATCCCACACAGTATTCGACTCGCACTGTGGGATTGCATGATGAAAAAGTACCTGCCTATATTTCTCAGTATTGAGCACACCACTAAACCTGACCAAATCCCCAACTCCATTTGCTGAAATGCAGCCCCAAACTTGCAAGGAATCTCCAGAGTGAGTGGTCACTCACTCTGCCTCATCACGGTTGGGAGTGTGTCTGCCAGCCAGCGGTGGATAGTTGTGCACAGTTGAGTTGCTTGGCCTTGTTTCGCCTCAACTTTGTGTGAGAAAACCTAGGAACTGGGGTGCAGAAAAATGGCAGCAGGTGCTCTGGACTGAGGAGTCAAAACATGAAATATTTGCATGTAACAGAAGGCAGTTTGTTCACCGAAGGGCTGGAGAGCAGTACAATAATGAGTGTCTGCAGGTAACAGTGAAGCATGGGGGCATAGAGAATATTTCAGGCAGCAGACCCACTGCTGTCTGACTACTCCCTGGCTGGCAGACACATTCCCAACCGTGATGAGGCAGAGTGAGTGACCACAACACTGACTAGCAGCGCAGCAGCTTTAGCCTCCAAGTCACAGTGTAGTTTTACTATATCTACACAGAGGGTGGGGTCAGGGGTGAGAGGTTTGGGAGCACCTGCGAATGTACCGATGGTGATCAGGCTCCTGGTACTCTCACCACACCCCAGTTCTAGTCCTGTTATTGGCACATGCAGGGGAGGAATGTGTGGATGCAGGGATCAGGGAAGGGGGAGGGGGAGTCAGAGATATATCAGTGTACTGGGCGCCCAGATATCTGTTGACCATCCTGGACAGCAGAACTGGCTGCACCACCCTCCCTGCGGCCCTTCTCACAGGAGGAGCTGCAGCTATTCATCATCTCATTTGATAGTCTACATGGCCTGTTCAACATCAGAGCATATTGAGGGGTTACTCATTGTATTTCATTATATATAAAATCCTAACTTCAACGTGCATTTAAAGGTGTTACACTGCTGTGACTGAAAATGCATTAAACAATCCAAGATGCTGATGTACACACCTGTTGCTAAATCTATCATTCTGGTCAAATAGTGCATATTTTAATCAAAATGTGGATGCCCATCTACCACGGCAAGGTGACATCTTCCAGATGGGAAAATATCGTTTTAATGGGACAGTTATCCTACTTCTTGCCTCTGAAGTTTTATTATTGTCCTTGTGCTGTGATTCTGATTCTGAGGTTGACATAATTAATACATCAGGCGCAAGTACCCAAGTTTTTAAACTACGTATGCAGCCTGATGGTTCCCCGAGGGGCCGAATATCAGAAATGGATGGAGATCCATGCAATTTCGAAATGCATTGCTGGGCAGTGATTGAGCGGTGGCTAAAGGTGGCAGGTGTGTTAGTATTAGGGACTGCATCAAAAGGCAATGACAGCCATATTTTCACAGATGTTCTGGGCAGCCATAGGATTGCACTAATTTCCAATGGTGCGGTCGAAGTCTGATCGATGGTGCGTCTTTTTGTGCACATCCGCAATAGGTGGGCCTCTCAATAGGATGCCCATCGGTGTAATAAGCATAAGGACGCAGTAGCTCTGCTACTGCAAATGTGTCCATCTCTGAAACACCCCCTGCAAGGCCAGTGACAGATAAGTCTCTCCCTACAGAACTTGGAGACTGCTTCAAAATTTTGCCCTTTTACCCCTGAGCAAGACCATGTCCATGACCATGCGGTCAATTTAAGACAGTCAAAATACCGACAACCATTGACCGACAATCAAAATACCAACAATGGTCACAATACCGATATTTAAAACACAGATAAGGTCAAAATACCGACATTAAAAATATGTGGAGGGGGAATATAATAGTGTGCCGAGTGCAGCGAGGCACCATGCCCGAAGCATGGCGAGCCATGTGAGGGGATGCTGTACTCCTATGTGGTGCCCATGTTGACCTATGTCGACATACACACACAAAAAACAATGAGAAACTCATGTTGACTTTTTGACCTGTTGACATTTTAAATGTCTGTATTTTGACCTTGTCAGTATTTTAAATGACTGTATTTTGACCTTGTCGGGATTTTGACCATCGGTCAATTGTTGTCGGTATTTTGACCATCGTAATTTTGATTGTAGGTATTTCATACTAAACCTGTCCTCAAGTATTCTGTATCTTTTCTCATCATAGAGGGTACATTTACTATGTGATGGCTCTTATGAGACACAGCTTCTTGGTGGTATGCTGTAACCACAACATTTAAAACAGCACTGATATTAAAAGCAAATCGCGCCACGTTTTATCTGTAATATTAGTGCTGTTTAAGCTTAAGGTTCAAACCTGCAGAGAGGTGGTGGCGTGTAGGAGGCGCTGCTTAGTAAATTTACCCCTTTCAGTTAATTGTCCTGCTCGAAGCAAAGAAAGTATTTTTGTAATTAGCTGTAATTATATGTGCATGTAAGCGGAGAACACATATTTGCTACAACAATCAGCAAAACATACAAAAATACATGTATAAACTTACAGCGACTCCAATGTGCCACTCATACATAACATTTCTAGATTTTTGAGGGTTTTTTTCTACTGCTTTATATTTTTAAAACATAATTCAGTGAAAGTGCTTACTTAAACTTTGCATATTTATTTCAAGGTCAAATCTGCAATCAACAAATAAAAAAAGTTTATAATAGAATATTTTCATTACGTTAGAGTCGACTATTATAAAAAAAACATAGTAAAACCAACACAAAAGTAAAATCATTACACTGAATTTGAATGGAGGAAAGTCTTTAGCACTATACTGCTCTGGTTTCCATGGCAATAACCAACACTGATTAATAATAAAATCACATACTGTATCTTTGCAGATAAGATGATTAGTAAGCTTTAATGTGGAAATGTTTTGTAAAATTATATATTATATATAATTATGTATTCTGTTATTTCTGAGTGTACTATACAGTATATCTCTTTGTTCACAAACCCTATTTTCACTAAAGATAATGAAAGCATGTCAGCTTTTCTATTATCGTCTACATTCAGGAGAGACGCCCTTTGTTGCTCCACCCTTGTCCTTATCACCCCGTAACTATACTCTGCTGGAAGAGATTGCAATGCAATCTAATTACAAAAATATCAACCAACTACTTAAAAAACATACACCATATTGCAACTTGGTTTTAAAGACAGTTGAAATTAAAGATGTGATGTTAAATCTGTTTAGCACTAATAAATGTGATAGATTTCATACCTAAGATATGGATATAGTTAGATAAACTAGGATATAGAAATAATCCCACATGACATTTTCTATGCTCTACATGTTACTACTAAGTGCCATTTAATGATGCTATTTGGACACCTTAAAATGTACTTAAACAGTTTTGATCTTTCAAAATCATTACCGCAAATCAAGAAAGGAAAAATAAAATAGTTTGTTCACTGCCATTCCGGAGTCCAACTTTATTCATAAAATGTAAAACATAGAATTAGAATTCTAGAAGTAAAGTAATTAAAAGCTTAGTAAATATTATAGACTTGCAGTGTGATGCAAATAAAATAGAGTTGGTCTAATAAATAATATTTCATTCTAAAGTTCCATTAACATCTATATTTTACTCCTATGGTTATGACATGCGGTAAGCTGGAATTTAATTTGCTATTTTAAACATTATTATTAGTTCTCACTGTAATGCTGATTTCCTTAAAAACATAAATTACCCAGGAATCTTTTACTTTTAATTATTTATTTTTCCCTTTACAACAGTCAATGAATAAAATTATAATGTATCCAAAATTCTCGCTATCAGAGGGTAATATGTAATTAGAAATACATTAATAAGAAAAAGAATTACAGGAAACATGGAGAAGGGAGACGTCCGGTTAATTATTCATACTAGCGTTTGCCCGTGGCTTTGCTCACCTGTTATTAATCAGCTGAACTAATTTTACAAAGACAGTAGTGCCATCTAATATTGTGATGTATATTGTATATTGAAACACTGATCACAAAATTTATTTGTAAACAATATTTGCAGTTTTTCCTTCAGGGATTAACACAAAAAGATGATTGGGGCTACTAATACCCCTTTTCCACAGCTGCGACCCGTGCTACAGCCCCCATATTGCCGGGTTGGTGACGCTGCTTCTGACACGGCAGGGGCGGCACTGGGAGATCACATGATCTCCCAGCGCCGGCCTTCCATACACTGTGAACGGGAGCCATGTCACTGCAAATCGGCTCCCGTTCACACTACACAGCTTACCGAGTTGAACACGTGTTCAACCCGGCAAGATACCCGGGTAGGATTCCCGGATAACTTGATCCGGGAATTTCCCGGCGAGCCGTTTCCACACGTGTTTTTAAAGGTAGTGGAAAATGGGTATAACTCATGAGCAAGCCATGTAAAGCAGCTTTTTTTTCACCTGCAACTTGATTATTGTCAAAAGCAGATGCTTAAGGCCCGTAGTGACGGGCAGATGTGGGGAGAGATGTGTGCTGAGCGAACCACTTAGCACACATCTCTCCCCCTGCTCAGCACAGCGCGATGTGTGCTGAGCGTGCGTGGGGAGACGGGGGGGCAATCTAGCCAATCAGGCCAATCTAGCACCAGCGTTAGGCTGTGCATCGCTATCGCTGTGGGGGGTACACACGGAGCAATCATGCTTAAAATCTAAGCAATCTAGTCAGATTGCTTAGATTATCGCTCCGTGAGTATCCTCCTTTACAGGAAACTGCAGGCGCTTGAATTGAAAAGGAAAATTGTTAAGGATTGGGGTATACGTTGTATAAACACAGTTACACCTGCGGCACATCCCATTAGAATCTCTGCCTCAATTCGGTTCATCTGCAGTGTAAAGCGTCTGTTTTTTCCTTTATTGCTGCTCTCTCTGATGTCACATAGAGATCATACCTCAGTTTATTTCAAGGTCACTAACCTATACAAAAGTGAAAACATCATCCAAATTTAGTTTTTGCATGATGCCGGAATGAACAAAGAGACAGACAAGAATTCTGGAAAAAAAAATTCCGTCACCATAGTTCATAAACAGTCCCTAGAAGAATATTTCTAAAAGAAAATTGCTATATATAGACACAGCCCTTACGGTTTTATTATATGTATAGATTCTGATCATTTGCGAACCAAAGGGGCACCAAGTTGTTTTTATTGAAGCATCACATGTGGAGTAAAATATACAATACACAAACACAATACCAATGGACAATGTCCAAGAGAAACAGTATGAGCAATAATACTATAACTGACAAATAAATTAAACAAAATGTCATAGCCGGGGACACTTATTAACAGAGATCAATGACGTGACAAGTGGAGCAGAATGGCTTCTGTGGCAAACAATTATAGTATGTCAAATCAAAACACTATTTATTAACATTATTTTATTTTTTTTAAATGTGAAAAAGGGTGTTTTCACATCCTTTTCACATTATTTCAATATCACTCAAATGTATTAAAGGGCTTCTGGGGCAGTTTTTCACGAACCCTTTAATTCACTTTTTTCTTTAGTTGTCAGATCGTATTCCCTATGCTTATAATAAGAAATGCGATCTGGGCAAATTCTACTAAAAACAAAAATGTGGAAAAAAAAAACCCCTGCAATGAGTTCTGTGATAACTACGTCAGCTTTACCTGGCATATCACAGTGCTCTCTGTGATATCCCTACTTCTGCACAGCTTTCTCTGCCCAGAGAAAGCTTTGTGGGGACGGGCTCCGGTGATCAGCTCTGTGTGTCCGATGGACACACAGGCTGATCACAGTAAAAACATTTTTTTTAAAGTATATATAAAAAAACCTCATACTTACCAGTGCCAGGAGCCAGTGATCGGTGCTCTGGTGCATGCTGATGGACATCGGTTCCTCTTTTGCCTCTGTGACCCCCAAATGCAGTAAAGTGATGCTGCAAAATGGCAGCTCACTTTACATCACCGGGGGTCACAGAAGCGCACAGGACGCGATTCCCAGCAGCACTGCAGGAACACAGATCACCGGCTCCTGGGACTGGTAAGTATAATTACCGGTGGGGGGGGGTCTCTATGTGGGTGGGGTTAGACGCAACGGGTGTGAGTACGCAGCGCAGCAGTAGCTTGGGTATCTTTTCCTGAAAAATACCCTAATAATGCTGCGGAGGGCATTCACAGGGACAGAGCTTTCTCGCAAGCTCTGTCTCTGCATGCGATTATTGATACATCCATGTGATGTACACAATAATTGCACTGTTAGTTTGGCTGATTTTATCACATCCCATCCTCACCTGAGGATGCGGATGGTGATAAATCAGTCACTGGAACAGCCGCTCGTCTCATCTTAAAGACACCACCAGGGACTGGTGTGAGGAAGGAGCCAGACACCCAGGACCCAGTTTGTGTGCACCCTTCACTGTATAAAGTATATGAAAAATACAAAGAATATTTCGTTTATACTGCTGCGCTTATGTATAATGCCTACAGAGTCGGACTGGCCCACGGGGTTACAGGGGTAACCCCCCGGTGAGCTCCACTGCCCAAGGGTCAACCTTCTCTTCTAGAGATCAGATTACAGACTATGCAATTAAGTTATACATTATACATTTGTTACATTACACAAATGCACAGGGCTATAGTGTCTTTTCTAAAGTGCATTGCTTTTATTAATCTGGTATATTATCATGCATGCACTAGCAATATTTAGTAGATAATCCCCCGGTGGGCCCTTCATGCTCCAGTTTGAAACTAAATGCCCACATGAAAGCTATGGCTCATATATTGTGTGTAAGTCTGGCTCTGGTACTAACTAATGCCTCCTGAGCCATTTACCTCACTGCACGCCCCTGCTATGTCTGTGTGCTCCTCTCTATGTTTGTGTGCACCCCTCATTGTCTGTGTGAGCCCCTCTGTGACTGTGTGCTTCTCGCTATGTTTGTATGCACCCCTCTTTGTCAGGGGTGTAGCGAGGGTGGCTCCGGTGGAGCGCGAGCTCCGGGCACCGAAAAATCTAGATGGCGCAATTCCGTCTCCGTCAGCCCTGCTGTGCCGTGGACTGCTGTAAAGGCAACCACAGAGCAGGAGGAGGAGAAGAATAAGAGGACTCAGAGACTAGGTAGAAAACAGGGCAGACCAGAGGCGACAGCAGGAGGCAGGCACTGACAGCCAGTCTTCTTTATATGGCTCACTGCTTGTAGCTGTGCAGCGGGGTTACTTCTGTCCTACAGCACCACTCTCTGCCTCCGCTGCTGCAGCACCTCTATCTTTCTGTAAGCTGCAGCACATGTCTGCTTCAGACGCTGCAGCAGCTCTCTCTGCCCTAGCTGCTGCAGCACCTCTCTCTTTCCTGAAAGCAGAAGCACTTGTCTCTAATTCAGTCTTCAGATGCTGCAACACCTCTTTCTGGGTTATGAGGTCAGGTCAGTCGGGGCATATTTAGTGTTTTTAATGTATTTAAATTAAACAAGTAAATAGTTAAATACAGCTACTTCCATTGCGGCTCTACCATGGTATAATGTGTATAACTGGGCTCAACCGTAGTGTAACGTGTATAAGGGGCTCTACTGTGTGGCATAACGTGTATAAGGGGCTCTACTGTGTGGTGCAATTTGAATAACGGACACCACTGCCATGCCGCTATAATGTGGCTGCAAGCCTTCAGCACACACGGACCCTATTTTAAACATAGGAGTGAACTAAAAGGAAACTTTCACCCTGAGCTCCACAAGGTCTGGAACCGGTCCTGTCACCAATTTAGGATTTTTAAATATTATTTCTTTAAAAACACACAGCAGCTTGTGCAGGCCTGATATGGAACGTAACTGTGCAGTGTCTGCCTCAAGCTGAGTCTTGACGAGGTCATACAGCATCATTATATTGGAACGAGTGAGGCAGAAATATCTGTATGACCTCTTCAACATACAATGCACTAAGATTTAACTGTCTACGGAAGAACCTAGGCCTGCGTAGACTGATTCAGGCTCTTGGGTTATCTCAGGTGGTGATGTGCATACCTCAGGAAAGATCAGAGTACACCATAGTCTTCTAATGCCATTTCTATAGCAAGAGTGTACCACATGCTTGTATCCCTTTTATAGGCGCCATAATGAAGTTTGGGCCAATAGTGTTGGGAATAATGTGTGTGCAGTTGCAGTTATATAGGCACACACCAACCAGTGTCAAGTAGGACCTCTCGTGTCTGTCTCCTCCTCAACGGTGGACATTTTTAGAGGTTTTTTTAAACTGTTGCCAGCGGAAGAGTTCCCGCAACCCGTGGTGCTATCAAGCCACTGTGGAGGCTGTGGGGGCTATTGTTATGCTTCCTCATGCCCGCATCCAGATGTGCCGGGAACCCTGTGCCAGGAGAAGATGCAGAAATGCATTTTCTCCCGTTAAACCCCTGATGATGCCCATGAAACCCCTGGAAACAAGCAGGAGACCCCTGACAATGAGCATGAGAACTCTGGCAACAAGCAGGAAAAGCTTGGCAAAGAGCATGAAACCCCTGGCAATGGGCATAAAATTCCTGGCAACGAGCATGAGATCTCTGACATGAGCATTAGACCCTTAGCAACCAGCATGAGATCCCTGGCAATGTGCAGGAAACCCCTGGCAATGAGCAGGAAACCCCTAGCAATAAGCAGAAAACCCCTGGCAACATTCATGGAACCAAGAGCATGAAACCTCTGGCAACGAGCATAAAATCCTTGGCAACAAGAATGAGACCTCTGACAATGAGCAGATACTTTAAGAGTAATTAAATGCCTTACTGTGTGGCATAATTTGTAAGGAGCATAATTGTGTGCGGGGCATTAAATAGTGTCAAGGTCATAACTGTGTGTGGCATAATTTGTAATGGGCATTACGGTGTGTGGCATAACCTGTAATGGGCATTAGAGTGTGTGGGCATATTGTATAATGGGCATTATGGTGTGTGTCATAATATGTAATGGGCATTAATGTGTGTGGCGTAGGGCCAAATGTACTAAACATTGAAAAATGATAAATAGCACAGTGATGAAGAACCAACCAACCAACCAGCTCCTGTCATTTTTCAAACCCAGCCCATAACATGGCAGTTAGGAGCTGGTTGGCTGGTACTTTATCACTGTGAAATGTATCACTTTGCAAGGCTTAGTTAATCTCCCCTATGTAAGGGGCATTACGGTGTGTGGAATAATGTGTAATGGGCATTACGGTGTGTTGTATATTGTGTAACGGGCATTACTATAAGAAAAAATAAATAATGTAAGGGGCATGAATCAGGATTTTTTTTCCCCCTGTGGTGGGCAATGTCTCGGAGTGCAGATTGCAAAACTGGGGTATAAGGTAGTCTTTTCCAAGTCAATGCCATGCCCCTTGCAGGGAGGCCACACCCCCTTTATTTTTTTGTTCTTTATTCTTGTAAAGAATAATTCTTTATTTTTACAAAGATGCCCCACCACTGTAGCTCCTCCGACATTACCCACAGCTCTGCCCACCCCCAGGAGTTCCTGAACCTATTTTTCTACAAAAATGACACTACTTCCTGGCATCAGTTAGGTATGCTCTGGGCACATGCACCCATTATAGATATGCCTATGATAATGACCAATTTCATTCAAATCACCTCCATTTCCTTGGAAACAAGTAGCTGGGACATGACTGCACGTCTTATTTAATTTTGCAGAAACTGTACCACAAATGGAACATTTAGGAGTTTTCTCACTTAGGACAATGGGGGTAATTCTGAGTTGATCGCAGCAGGAACTTTGTTAGCAGTTGGGCAAAACCATGTGCACTGCAGGGGAGGCAGATATAACATGTGCAGAGAGAGTTAGATTTGGTGGATTATTTTGTTTCTGTGCAGGGTTAATACTGTCTGCTTTATTTTTACACTGCAATTTCGATTGCAGATTGAACACACCACACCCAAATCGAACTCTCTCTGCACATGTTATATCTGTCCCCCGTGCAGTGCACATGGGTTTGCCCAACTGCTAACAAAGTTCCTGCTGCGATCAACTCAGAATTACCCCCAATGTTGCAAGCTGTACTTCTAATACCCCTTTCCCACTACAAATGCCGGATCCCACCCGGGAATTGGAAACGGGTCCTTCCCGGGTGGTATCCGGCATTGGCCGCTGCTGAAGGCTTTCCCGACCTGGCAATATGCCGGGCGGGTTGCCATAGCAGTGAGGGGGGAGGGGGGCGGAGCCGGCAGCAGGGGCGGAGGTGGAGTCGGCGCTGGGAGATGAGCTCATCTCCGCGCCGCCTCTCCCTATCTAGTAAACGGGTCCCGGGTCGAGCCCGTTTACGCAGCCACTGACCCGGTATTCAACCCGGGTATAACACTGCTTTATACCCGGGTTGAATTGCCGGGTCACGCGACCCAGGATTTCGGCTATGCCCCTTTCACACCGCACGCCATCCCGTGTCGACCCGGCAATATGCCGGGTCGATACCGGGTTATTTGTGCGGTGTGAAAGGGGTATAAATTTAAAAATACTTTTTCACATACAACCTAGTTTTCAGATGAACTCTTATTCCTAAAGTAATTATCACCATTTTGAATTTAAACACTTCTCTGAATCCTGTTATAAATAAGCAGTCTGTCATTTGGTTATTGGGCCTAATTCAGACCTGTAGCAGAGCTGTACAAACAGATCTTGTGCAGTCTCTGCGCAGCCTAGGACTTACTCAGCCGCTGTGATCACTTCAGCCTGTCCGGGGCCGGAATTGACGTCAGGAACCCTCCCTGCAAATGCATGGACACCCCTGCGTTTTTCCAAACACTCCGAGAAAACGGTCAGTTGACACCCACAAACGCCTTCTTCCTATCAATCTCCTTGCGAACGCCTGTGCGAATGGATTCTTCGCACAAACCCATCGCTGAGTGGTGAATCGCTTTGTACCCTTGCGACGTTCCAGCGCATTGCGGTGCATATGCATGCGCAGTATAGACCTGATCGCTCGCTGTACGAAAACGCAGCCTAGCGATCAGGTCTGAATTAGGCCCATTGTTTCAAAAGTAGTCTTTGGATTTTATTATCTTCTTCCAGAGGCAAACACAGGATTTTTAGAGGGGGGTTTCCAAATGCAATTCACAATCTCCTGTTCTGTGGAACATTGGAGCAATTGACGGGGTCAGGTGGGAGTGGTAGAAGAACCTATACAGACCCTGAACATGTACAGTATATACACATTAATAATTAACACTATAGATAGTCTATAGTATAGGCTGTATAAAACATATTTAACTAATAGAAATAACTTAAGTGGTCAGGAAAAGGTTAAACATCCTATGATAAATAAATACACAAATATAATAGAACCAATAGGAAACATAACTGCACTTTCTAAACACATGTTCTCCCACCTCATGATAAGGTGTCTGTCTTTTCTTTATGGCAGCTGCTCTCTGGTCCAGTGCACTGCCTGAGCACTCATATCCACATACACAGCAAACTTTGTAGAAAAAGTTGCAACCACTGCAAGCACAGCAGCTCTACTCTGTTCCTTAAACTGCATTTTGTGGTAGCAGCTCTAGCAATCATATTATACACCAGTGCTATTACGGTCATACAGTGCCAGATTAAGGACCACATGGGCCTGGAGCTGAAATTTATGACGAGCCTATTGTGTACCACAACAGAAGGTGTGACCAGCAACAGCGATTTTGTGACTAGGGGTTGTGTCATGCAGGGCCCACCGCACATACAAAATGAAACTTTTGACAGTACTCAGGGAGGATGTGTGAGGGAAAAGTGTAAAGACAGGAATGTATGTGGGGGGAGCTGGCGGTCAGTAGAAATCCGTGGGGAATACTTGTGGGAAATCCTGGGGATAATAGATCTGAGTCTGTGCATGCAACCAACCACACAAAGCCTATCCCCCCCCCCCCACACACACACAGCCTGTTTCTCCAGTCCCTACGCACACACACTAACAGCCTGTTCTCCCCAGCTCCCCCCAACCATACACACAAAGCCTGCCCCCTCCAGGCACCATACACAAACTCTGTTCACCCCAGTCAGCATACACACATATCCAGCCTATCCCTGCAAACACACACAGACACTGTTCCCCAACAGCCCTCCCGCCTTCCCCCGTTTCCCCCAGTCATTGAGCAAGCCGGACACAGGAGTAGTATACAGGGATGCATACAGACCGACCAGGCAAAGTCGGGGGGGGGGGGGGCGTGGCCTTATCGCGTACCCATTGCCACGCTTCCTTTGAGGGAATAAAACATACCATTCAGCAAGCAAGCACCAGGAGCTGGCCTGGCAGAGTGGTTATGGGACCAGACAAGTCACCCGACGTCCTGGCAGACAAGTCCGCCACTGGCTGCTGCTGTCGGGCACGCTGGTGGGGCAGCGCTTGTGGCTTATCTCAAGGGGCTGTAGGGTTGCAGTTTCAGGGGGCGGAGCATCAGGCAGGTACTGACTTGCCGTAACAGGAAAAACATTTTTTCCTGTTTACAGCAGCAGGTTATCCTGTGGGCCTGTTTTAATGGGGGGGCCTGGAGCTGCAGCTCCACCCGCCCCATTGTTAATCCGGCCCTGCGGTCATAATTTGAGCCATCGGACAAGCAAAGGGGGATTTCCGGGTAACTGGAAACCCCACCTGCATTTGCCTATTTCTTTTTTTTACTCTCACGTACACTGCTCGTTTATTTCACATCCATAGAAAGCTCTCACAGTCCCTGCTCAGTTATCTCTGTATATCTAAAGTCTTTCACCTATTTGTATATGGTTAAAATTGCTACTATAACTGTGCTACTCAGATTGATTCCTCCATCCATGTCAATAAGAGGTTATTTGCGATAGAAGAGAAATATTTATTTTTTTCTTTTTAATTAAGATTACCTAGGTTAACTAACTGGAGCAACCATAGCTCCACAGGCAAAGCCAGTCAATGAAAGTCGAAATTACCCATTCATTAGGTACTTGTGGTTGATTCTAGGTGTGTACACATTAGGACAACATCGAAATTATGCGATGTCATCCGCGATGGGACAGGACATTGGAAAGTGCATACACACTTGCCAATGTCAGGAGCAATGGTGTGATGGGGGCAGCCATGCTGCATTCAACAGCATAGCCCTTGTCTGCGATATCATCCGTCAGACCTCCTTGCAGGTCCAACGGGCGGCATCGCAGACGACCTGCAGGAGTGTGCATTGTGCGATATATCATCTGTACACACTAGATGATATCGTTCTGAACGGGATGATTTCAGGTTAGCATAGTGTGTACGCAACCTAAGAGAAGCCAAGTAGAGTGGACTTTATGTATGGGGCACATCAACTACTGGGTACTGCAGACTGTAAGCAATGACTGTAAGCAGTGCAGCACTAGAGGCTCAAGTGACCCCTTACAATCTTGTCCCAGTTCATCTGCTCCGCCCTAACATTTCCACAAGTTTTCCTGCCTATACCACCCTTTTGCTAATAGTTTAATTTTTTTAATTTTTTATTATTATTATTATTATTATTATTATTATTATTATTAATAATAATAATAATAATAATAATAATAATAATACTAATAATAACAACAATAATATAATAATAATAATAATAATAATAATTATTATTATTATTATTTGTAGTGGTAGTAGTAGTAGTAGTAGTAGTAGTAATAGTTTGCTTTTACATTTTAATTATTAACCATATTTTCCAAGGGAGACTGTGCAGAATCATTAATCTGCTGTTCAGTAAGTCTTTCTCTGCTTGATTTCTTTTAGGGACTGTCCAGAACCACCAGCTAGCAATGTGACTTGTTCCTTGGTCTTGGCACTGGGCAGCAGTGGCAACAAGTGTGCATCTGAATGACAGAATGACAGTAACATGGTTGCCAGTCAATAGGTTGACACTAGATGGTCGAGAGGCATTGGTGTTTCTATAATTGGTGCCGGGTAGGCCCCACACCGCACAAACTGCACCCATATTTGAATACTTACCTTTCTGGAGTCCAGCATCGGGCACTGCAAACGCGGCAAAAATCACAGCCAAAATGGCTGCTGCACGTGTGCAGCAGTTAAATTGGTCTCCGGAACATGACGGGTCCTATGTTTCTGGAGACCTGCGCATACCCCAGTGACTACTGCACTGTGCAGTGAAGGGTGCCCATCTGGAGGTGAACATGGGCCCCCTCCTCTGTTGAAATGCCCCTGTCGACAGACAACAAGTCAACAGGGTCAAAAAGTCAACAGGGACATTATGGGAGCGATCAGCGCGATAAGGTACATCAATTGTATATTGCTCCCGCGATCTACCATCACTTTAGACGGGAGATCGGGGGCGATATCATTTGAATTTCCCCCACAGTGTCTGATGTCTGGTAAAGCATCATGCTGGTACAGCAAGGGTTAAGGTCGGACCAGAGTTCGGTTTCATAGGATAACTGGTGAGTGCTGATTGGACAAGTGAGTCTGGGAGCAGAGGCACCATGTGGGGAGAATAAGGTGGGGTTGAGAGGGAGCCATTGTGGTGCTGGACACACAGAGAGGAGTGGAGCAGGAGCTGACAAAATGGAGTAAACCAGGTGGTCATGCGGGGTGGTGGAGAGCAGGGCTGAGGCAGAAGAGTGCAGAGAACCGGAGTGCGGGCATGAAAAGCCCTGCTATTGTGATGAACCCTGAGTCTTTAGCCACTTAACTGACAAATTTTTCCCATAAAACCGGTCAGATTTTTTTTATGTACTAAAGTTCAGAAAGCATTTCTAAAAATATTTAA
Source organism: Pseudophryne corroboree (assembly GCF_028390025.1). Taxonomy (NCBI): domain Eukaryota; kingdom Metazoa; phylum Chordata; class Amphibia; order Anura; family Myobatrachidae; genus Pseudophryne; species Pseudophryne corroboree. Next base: position 287,999,393 of record NC_086450.1, read on the forward strand.
AAAAGAAAAAAAAAATATGCCCAGGGAGTGTCTTACTACCCTGCCATAGGCAGTCGCCACCTCCCACAGTGGTCATAGATCCTATTAAAAATTGCCCTTCCAGCAGTGATATACGCTGCATCACTGCCTGTGGCCTGGGAAACAGAGGAAATCCATTCTGAGCATGTGCAGAAAGCATCTCCTCTTTAAAATCTGGGGGGTCGCAGTGGCGTGGCATGGATGCATGGTATGCGACTGTATCAGCTAGAGCTTATTTACCTGCAGTTGCATCCCATGTGACCACGGCAGATAAGTGGATAAGGAAACCACCATATATAGCGGTAAATGTATTATAGCGGCACGTATTGTGCTGCTATAACACTCCCTGCTTTGCCTCATTGCCAAGGCGAAGCAGGAAGGAACATCGACAAGATGTAAGAACATCTTGTTTGACGAAGCGGGGGAGTGAAAGCTCCCCCCTCCGGCGATGTCCCCTGAGCACACAGCGCATCAGCTTAGTGCTGACGCGTTGTGTCTCTTTCCTGGCCAGGTCCTCTGCACATGCGCCGGATCGCCCTACTCACTTGAGATCCCAGCGTAGTCTGGTACCGGCACCCCCACCTGCTGTGGTGTATGGGCATCGACACGTGCAGCTGTAGAAATTGACAACTGCAGGTGTCGGAAACGATGCTGACCATTCATACTTGCAAGCGCATATCAGCTTGCTATCTTTTAGATAGCAGCACCGATATGGACAGGGGTGTATAGCGCCCCTGTCACTGAGCCGGCACTGCAGCTATCATACATGGGGAGGAGCGGTATAGCGCACATAACGTGCACTGATATCGCTTCCCCCCATATTTCCACTTCATACATTACCCCATAGGCCCAAATGTATTATGCCTTAACAAGAGATAAAATTGAGATGCATTAAGCCTGGAGAAGTGATAAAGCAGTGATAAGTGGAAGATGATAATGCACCAGCCAATCATTACGAGTTTGAAAAATGACTGTTAGGAGCAGATTGGCATGTACGTTATCACCTTCCACTTATCACTTCTTTATGAGGGAGGGATGTACTAAGCTTAGAAACGTGATAATTTCACTGTGATAAAGTACCAGCCAATCAGCTCCTAACTGTCATGTCACAGGCTGGGTTTGAAAAATGACAGATAGGAGACGATTGGCTAGTACTTTATCACAGTGAAGTTATCACTTTTCAAGGCTTAATACATTCCACCCTGATTGATTTATAACTTCTCCAGGCTTAATACATCAGCCCCATTAAGTGATATTTTAAAGTACCAGCCAACCAGCTCCTAACTGTCATTTTTCAAACACAGCCTGTGAAATGGAAGTTAGGAAGCTGATTGGCTTGTCATTTATGACTCTTTATGCGTCTCAACTTTATCTCTTGTTAAGGCTTTATACATTTGAGCCAAATAATATTAATCTGCATCTATCAGGTTTTACACTATTCTGCTTTCTATTTTCTTTGTATGTGGAAAGGTTATAAATTCGGTGGAGGATGTAGAGTCTCTTCAGAGCGACTTATTTAAACTGGGACCATGGGCTTCAAAATGGAGAATGAGGTTCAATATAGAAAATGTAAGGTAATGCACAACAGTAGCAAGAGTAAGAACACTACCTACATACTAAATGGGGAGAAACTAGGGAATTCCGTACTGGAAAAAGATTTAGGTGTTCACATAGATAACAAACTTAACAGTATTACCCAAAGTAGGAATGCAGCAAAAAAGTCAAACAATTCCCCGTTTAAGCATGCATAAAACGGGGAATTGATGCTAGGGATGAGAGTGTTATACTCCCACTATATAAATCACTAGTGAGGCCACATCTTGAATACTGTGTACAATTATGGGCACCATACTATAAAAAGGATATCCTGGAACTAGAAAAGGTTCAGAGAGAAGCGACCAAATTGATAAAGGGGATGGAGACTCTAGAATATGAGGAAAGGCTTGCTAGGCATGTTTATATTGGAAAAAAGGGGACATGATTAACATTTACAAATATATAAGGGGTCAATACACAGATCTAGCGGGGTTTTGTTTTTGGTAAGTTCATCAAAAAGGACACGTGGACACCTGCTTAGGTTGGAGGAGGGGAGATTTTGCACCCAGATACGGAAAGGCTTCTTCACAGTAAGGACAATACGTATATGGAAATCCCTGTCTGAAAGATTAGTGATGGAGGACTCGGCCACTCCTTTTAAAAATGGGCTTGATAAATTCCTAATGGATAAGGATATACAGGGTTATGGTGGGCAAATCATGTACTATAGTAATAATAAAAGATTTTTTTTTAGATTATGGCTAAACACTCACCTCAGTTAAAATTAGTCTTAAAAATAGTTCAGTGTAGGAGACCACTAACAGGTTGAACTCGATGGACAAATTGTCTTTTTTCAACCTCAGAAACTATGTTACTATTTAAAACAATTAATATAATTGTGAGAAACATCGAGAGAGAAGGATACTTACTTTTCCCTTTATTTTAATCCCACTGCCACTTCTATTAATGCCAAGCAGGGCCGGATTAAGGGCCACATGGGCCTGAAGCTGAAGATATTCAAGGGCCTATTGTGAAAATCGGGGAGGTCTGACAAGTGCTGTGTGGGTTTGGCCAGAGCCATATGGGCATGTACTCCCCTACAATATAAGCCACAATGTCTCCCTAATTTGATTCAAATTGCATCATTTTTGGGGAAAAATAGAAATAGAAACTTAATAGATATGATTTATGGGATTCAGTATGATATCCCGGCTGTCGGGATCCAGGCGGTCAGGAAACCGATGCTGGCATCCAGGCAGCCGTAATACTGGCGGTGAGTGCAGTGTAGCCCCTTGTGGGCTCGCTGTGCTCGCCACGCTTTGGGGCCCAGTGGTGACCTTTGGTCGCCACAGGGTTATATTCCCCCTCAGGTGGTGGCATGGACCACCACCCAAGTGGGGATTCCGGGAGGTGGTCGGGATTGCAATTACCGGCAACTTGAATGCCTCCCGATTTATGGGCAACTATGTGACCAGCTGATGGCTGGTCATCATAATACAACCATGACGATGGGCCTATTTTTATGTGGAGCCCTGGAGCTCCATCCACCCCATTATTAATCTGGCCCTGGCGCCAAGGGCTTTATACATTCTTTTGTGATAAATTTACCATTTGGGGTTAAGGTTACCCTAGTATCTATTCCCCAGGCTATCATCCATTTTTTAATTTATGAATATCTCTTAATTGTCTTAACCATTGTTGTATACTTATACATTATATATACATTGTTGTATATTATTACAGGTTGAGTATCCCTTATCCAAAATGCTTGGGACCAGAGGTATTTTGGATATCGGATTTTTCCGTATTTTGGAATAATTGCATACCATAATGAGATATCATGGTGATGGGACCCAAGTCTAAGCACAGAATGCATTTATGTTTCATATACACCTTATACACACAGCCTGAAGGTAATTTTAGCCAATATTTTTTGTAACTTTGTGCATTGAACAAAGTGTATCTACATTCACACAATTCATTTATGTTTCATATACACCTTATACACACAGCCTGAAGGTCATTTAATACAATATTTTTAATAACTTTGTGAATTAAACAAAGTTTGTATACATTGAGCCATCAAAAAACAAAGGTTTCACTATCTCACTCTCACGCAAAAAAAGTCCGTATTTCGGAATATTCCGTATTTCGGAATATTTGGATATGGGATACTCAACCTGTATTATTATTATTAATAATAATAATAATAATAATAATACTAATAATAATAATAATAATAATATTCCTTTTTCTCAATTTGCTTTTAATAAGAGTGTTTTATTACTGCCAATTGATATTGGTCTTAATTCAGATTTGGTTGTTATTGCTTCTGCTGTTGCTATCTTATGCTGTACGCAATTGCGATGATATGCTAATATGGGCAGATGCTAACCTGAGCATAGGGACGCAAACTGCTGTCACATCAGTTTCATCTGGCAATGAATAATTGCTGATACATCGGTACCATCATCGCAAATCGGGTCATGTCACAGAGTCTGAGTGCCTCTGTATATGCGCAGGGTGAGCTGCTCTAGTAGCAAGTACTGTAAACTGCTAATTTATGAACGTCCAGAAAAACACCGTCTAAACGGCCATGACGCGCCTGCATTTACCCGACCACTCCCTGTAACCACCCACAAATGCTGTCACTCACTTTGCGACTAATTCCTTGGTGCGACTGTAATAGCATTTCACTCGCTGAGAATGTGCACTGTGGCTCAGACACATGCACAATAAGAAACCACTGACTGATTTGCGTACAATAGCAGCTTTGCAAACACATCTGAATTATGCCCATTAATTGTATATTTGCCACGTTCCTTTGGTGGGTTTACATGTTGCTCTACCAGGAGTCTGGGACATTCAAGTCTGGGACCTTCATGGACAGTAGTCAAGTGTGATTTAAAATGGGTGTAGTATGAGTGGCCGGCGGCCGCTGGTCGCCGGGATCCCGGCCGGCGGCATACTGAAGACCACCCATTTAAAATATATAGAAAACACAGGCTAATTTAATAAATAGATATTGGCAGTCAAGTACACAATAGTCTAAGCAATCAAAGGTTACATTAATTGGTGGCTATGGGTTACAGCACATGTTCTACTTTCACTATTCTGATTATACAGTAAGCCTTACAACAAAGAATTAAAGTTCAAAAGTGTTGAGATTACCTAAAGGATAAAAAAAGGGGCAGACTAGATGGGCCAAGTGGTTCTTATCTGCCATCAAATTCTATGGGGTATATTTACTAAGGTCCCGATTTTGACCGAGATGCCGTTTTTTCTTCAAAGTGTAATTTCGGTAATTTACTAAGCAAAAATCACGGCAGTGATGAGGGCATTCGTAATATTTTTGAAGTCCTAGGAAAAAATCACGAATCAATACACCATCGGACAAATACGCCTGCAATTTGGTAGAAATCGGTAATTTACTAAAAAGTGCAAATCACAAACACTGCCGACAATAGCCAAACACTGCCGTGCAGAAATACAATTCGTGAAAAAGTGCTAAAAAAACCCAGACCTGCTTTTTTATCCCGTGTTTGGATAGGCATGCAGGGATCCATGAGATCCGTGCATGTTTATCAGTGGGAAGGGGATGGGAAAGTGTTTTTTTTTTTTTTTTTAATTGCGTGGGGTCCCCCCTCCTAAGCAAAACCAGCCTCGGGCTCTTTGAGCCGGTCCTGGTTGCAAAAATATGGGGAAAAAAATGATAGAGGTTCCCCCATATTTAAACAACCAGCACCGGGCTCTACGCCTGGTCCTGGTTCCAAAAATACGGGGGACAAAAAGCGTAGGGGTCCCCCGTATTTCTGAAACCAGCACCGGGCTCCTCTAGCCAGATACATAATGCCACAGCCGGGGGACACTTTTATATAGGTACCGGCGGCCCTGGCATTACATAACCAACTAGTCACCCCTGGCCGGGGTACCCTGGAGGAGTGGGGACCCCTTCAATCAAGGGGTCCCCCCCCTCCAGCCACCCAAGGACCAGGGGTGAAGCCCGAGGCTGTCCCCCCCATCCAAGGGCTGCGGATGGGAGGCTGATAGCCGTTGTGTAAAAAAATGAATATTGTTTTTAGTAGCAGTACTACAAGTCCCAGCAAGCCTCCCCCGCAAGCTGGTACTTGGAGAACCACAAGTACCAGCATGCGGAGGAAAACCGGGCCCGCTGGTACCTGTAGTACTACTACTAAAAAAATACCCCAATAAAAACATAAGACACACACCTTGAAAGTATAACTTTAATGCATACATCCACACCTCCATATACACATACTTACCTTATGTTCACACGAGGGTCGGTCCTCTTCTCCATGTAGAATCCATGGTGTACCTGTTGAAAAAATTATACTCACAAAATCCAGTGTAGAAGCCTCTTCTTCTTTTAATCCATTTGTAATCCAGGTACTTGTCAAAATAAAAAAACGGACACCCAACCACGCACTGAAAGGGGCCCCATGTTTTCACATGGGACCCCTTTCCCCCGAATGCCAGAAACCCCCTCTGACTTAAGTCTAAGAGGGTTCCATCAGCCAATCAGGGAGCGCCACATTGTGGCACCCTCCTGATTGGCTGTGTGCTCCTGTACTGTATGACAGACGGCACACGGCAGTGTTACAATGTAGCGCCTATGCGCTCCATTGTAACCAATGGTGGGAACTTTGTGGTCAGCGGTGAGGTTACTTTCGCTCAACCGCTGACCGCAAAGTTCCCACCATTGGTTACAATGGAGCGCATAGGCGCTACATTGTAACACTGCCGTGTGCCGCCTGTCATACAGTACAGGAGCACACAGCCAATCAGGAGGGTGCCACAACGTGGCGCTCCCTGATTGGCTGAAGGAACCCTCTTAGACATAAGTCAGAGGGGGTTTCTGGCATTCGGGGAAAGGGGTCCCATGTGAAAACATGGGGCCCCTTTCAGTGCGAGGTCGGGTGTCCGTTTTTTTATTTTGACAAGTACCTGGATTACAAATGGATTACAAGAAGAAGAGGCTTCTACACTGGATTTTGTGAGTATACTTTTTTCCACAGGTACACCATGGATTCTACATGGAGAAGAGGACTGACCCTCGTGTGAACATAAGGTAAGTATGTGTATATGGAGGTGTGGATGTATGCATTAAAGTTATACTTTCAAGGTGTGTGTCTTATGTTTTTATTGGGGTATTTCTCTAACGTCCTAAGTGGATGCTGGGGACTCCGTAAGGACCATGGGGAATAGCGGCTCCGCAGGAGACTGGGCACAAAAGTAAAGCTTTAGAACTACCTGGTGTGCACTGGCTCCTCCCCCTATGACCCTCCTCCAAGCCTCAGTTAAGATTTTGTGCCCGAACGAGAAGGGTGCACACTAGGTGGCTCTCCTGAGCTGCTTAGTGAAAAGTTTAGTTTTAGGTTTTTTATTTTCAGTGAGACCTGCTGGCAACAGGCTCACTGCATCGAGGGACTAAGGGGAGAAGAAGCGAACTCACCTGCGTGCAGAGTGGATTGGGCTTCTTAGGCTACTGGACATTAGCTCCAGAGGGACGATCACAGGCCCAGCCATGGATGGGTCCCAGAGCCGCGCCGCCGGCCCCCTTACAGAGCCAGAAGACAGAAGAGGTCCGGAAAATCGGCGGCAGAAGACGTCCTGTCTTCAACAAGGTAGCGCACAGCACTGCAGCTGTGCGCCATTGCTCTCAGCACACTTCACACTCCGGTCACTGAGGGTGCAGGGCGCTGGGGGGGGGCGCCCTGAGACGCAATAAAAACACCTTGGATGGCAAAAAATGCATCACATATAGCTTCTGGGCTATATGGATGCATTTAACCCCTGCCAGAATACATAGAAAAACGGGAGATAAGGCCGCCGATAAGGGGGCGGAGCCTATGTCCTCAGCACACTGGCGCCATTTTCCCTCACAGCTCCATTGGAGGGAAGCTCCCTGGCTCTCCCCTGCAGTCACTACACTACAGAAAGGGTTAAAAAAGAGTGGGGGGCACTAATTACGCGCAGTATTAAAGATACAGCAGCTATAAGGGGAAAAACACTTATATAAGGTTATCCCTGTATATATATAGCGCTCTGGTGTGTGCTGGCAAACTCTCCCTCTGTCTCCCCAAAGGGCTAGTGGGGTCCTGTCCTCTATCAGAGCATTCCCTGTGTGTGTGCTGTATGTCGGTACGTTTGTGTCGACATGTATGAGGAGAAAAATGATGTGGAGACGGAGCAGATTGCCTGTAATAGTGATGTCACCCCCTAGGGGGTCGACACCTGAGTGGATGAACTGTTGGAAGGAATTACGTGACAGTGTCAGCTCTGTATAAAAGACAGTGGTTGACATGAGACAGCCGGCTACTCAGCTTGTGCCTGTCCAGACGTCTCATAGGCCGTCAGGGGCGCTAAAGCGCCCGTTACCTCAGATGGCAGATATAGACGCCGACACGGATACTGACTCCAGTGTCGACGGTGAAGAGACAAATGTGACTTCCAGTAGGGCCACACGTTACATGATGGAGGCAATGAAAAATGTTTTACACATTTCTGATAATACGAGTACCACCAAAAAGGGGTATTATGTTCGGTGAGGAAAAACTACCTGTAGTTTTCCTGAATCTGAGAAATTAAATGAGGTGTGTGATGATGCGTGGGTTTCCCCCGATAACAACTGATAATTTCTAAAATGTTATTGGCATTATATCCTTTCCCGCCAGAGGTTAGGGTGCATTGGGAAACACCCCCTAGGGTGGATAAAGCGCTCACACGCTTGTAAGGGCTCTACCCTCTCCTGAGATGGCCGCCCTTAAGGATACTGCTGATAGAAAGCAGGAGGGTATCCTAAAATGTATTTACACACATACTGGTGTTATACTGCGACCAGCAATCGCCTCAGCCTGGATGTGCAGTGCTGGGTTGGCGTGGTCGGATTCCCTGACTGAAAATATTGATACCCTAGATAGGGACAGTATATTTTTGCCTATAGAGCATTTAAAAGATGCATTTCTATATATGCGTGATGCACAGCGGAATATTTGCCGACTGGCATCAAGTCTAAGTGCGTTGTCCATTTCTACCAGTAGAGGGTTATGGACACGACAGTGGTCAGGTGATGCGGTTTTCAAACGGCATTTGGAAGCAACATGAGAAGACGCCGTATTATCAGGCGCAGTCTTTTCGTGGACAAGCGGGCAAAAGGTTCCTCATTTCTGCCCCGTGACAGAGGGAGAGGAAAAAGGCTGCAGAAATCAGCCAGTTCCCAGGAACAGAAACCCTCTCCCGCCTCTGCCAAGCCCTCAGTATGACGCTGGGGCTTTACAAGCAGAATCAGGCACGGTGGGGGGCCCGTCTCAATGAATTTCAGCGCGCAGTGGGCTCACTCGCAAGTAGACTCCTGGATCCTTCAGGTGATATCTCAGGGGTACAAATTGGAATTCGAGACGTCTCCCCCTCGCCGTTTCCTAAAGTCGGCTTTACCGATGTCTCCTTCTGACAGGGAGACAGTTTTGGAAGCCATTCACAAGCTGTATTCCCAGCAGGTGATAATCAAGGTACATATGGTTTGTGTAATCCCGCACCAGTTTTTTAATTATAATTTTCTTATATGGTTCAAATGTATTGTGGTACCTTCTGCGCTGCTTAAATTATTTTATGTTTTCTCAACCTCATATAACCTTATACGCAGGTGCCCTCCAAATGCTTGTGAGTCATGGACTCATATAACACTAATGAAGAAAAAAGAAGCATTTTTCCTGGACGCACTCTACCACTAGTAATTTACTTAAAATGTCTATTCTTTATTAGATATGCATTAAAATGTAAGGAATTTGTGAAATATTAAAATATAGTGTGAAATAAGAAAAACAGATTGTGAAAATAAAAACTACTCGTTTCCGAATGGTGTTTTCTCAAGTCTCAATAAAGGCTATATTGCCTATGACTTTGTGTCCGTGTCTCTAATTAGTGTTGTCCTATAAACTGCTTTTAAATGATTGTAATAGGCTGTCAGTATTATTACTTATCCCCTTGCAACAATTTCTGGTATATTCCCATACAGTGTAGCTATTACTGTTCTTATAAATTGTTGCTTTTAATTGTTGCTACTTTTATTTCAAGGTTGGTTTTTCTCACAGGAGAAAGATTTCCTCCTCTAATTGTCCTTAATAATCACAGCAACTTATAGATTCCTATACGGTACATTTACTTGATTTTATTACTTACTGCCCAGTTAACTGTGATTAGCACACTATCCTTTGTGGGCTATGAATAATCCGTTTGCCTATACATGTTAATCATCTCATTTCCATCCCATCCCATCAGTGTAATTGTATGTATTTAATTAGCCGTGCACACCACTGTTTTTTTGCATTATATTCTTTCAATACCACTAACACCTTTAATTCGTTTATTGTCTGAAATTACTGGTTATTTACAAAAGGTAGTGGTATATTAAGATCACAGCACTATATGATTTATAGGCTGCGATCGTGATTGATGCAGGTGAACACAGTGAGCCGGCCGCCCGTCTCAATACCGCTGGCCGCACTGAGCTCAGCGTGTGTTCGGGCTGATGCCGGGACTCCCCGCTCTCTCTCCCCGTCTGACGGCTTCACTCACGAAGCCGCTGCCGGCAGCGGAGATCGCGAGAGGGAGCTGTACAGGTCTATTATCTCTTGCTTATCACTGATGGAGGACAACACAATTATGTTACATTATACTTCTAGACACATTGTTTTATATTTTGACTTTGAGTTTCACACCATACGGAAGCAGCCGTCAGACGGGGAGAGAGAGCGGGGAGTCCCGGCATCAGCCCGAACACACGCTGAGCTCAGTGCGGCCAGCGGTATTGAGACGGGCGGCCGGCTCACTGTGTTCACCTGCATCAATCACGATCGCAGCCTATAAGTCATATAGTGCTGTGATCTTAATATACCACTACCTTTTGTAAATAACCAGTAATTCCAGACAATAAACGAATTAAAGGTGTTAGTGGTATTGAAAGAATATAATGCAAAAAAACAGTGGTGTGCACGGCTAACTAAATACATACAATTACACTGATGGGATGGGATGGAAATGAGATGATTAACATGTATAGGCAAACGGATTATTCATAGCCCACAAAGGATAGTGTGCTAATCACAGTTAACTGGGCAGTAAGTAATAAAATCAAGTAAATGTACCGTATAGGAATCTATAAGTTGCTGTGATTATTAAGGACAATTAGAGGAGGAAATCTTTCTCCTGTGAGAAAAACCAACAGAGACACATCCTTGAAATAAAAGTAGCAACAATTAAAAGCAACAATTTATAAGAACAGTAATAGCTACACTGTATGGGAATATACCAGAAATTGTTGCAAGGGGATAAGTAATAATACTGACAGCCTATTACAATCATTTAAAAGCAGTTTATAGGACAACACTAATTAGAGACACGGACACAAAGTCATAGGCAATATAGCCTTTATTGAGACTTGAGAAAACACCATTCGGAAACGAGTAGTTTTTATTTTCACAATCTGTTTTTCTTATTTCACACTATATTTTAATATTTCACCAATTCCTTACATTTTAATGCATATCTAATAAAGAATAGACATTTTAAGTAAATTACTAGTGGTAGAGTGCGTCCAGGAAAAATGCTTCTTTTTTCTTTTTTCTTCATTAGTGACAATCAAGGTACCCCTCCTGCAACAGGGAACGGGGTATTATTCCACACTGTTGTGGTACCGAAGCCGGACGGCTCGGTGAGACCGATTCTAAATCTAAAATCTTTGAACACTTACATACAGAGGTTCAAATTCAAGATTGAGTCACTCAGAGCAGTGATTGCGAACCTGGAAGAAGGGGACTACATGATGTCTCGGGACATCGAGGATGCTTACCTTCATGTCCAAATTTACCCTTCTCACCAAGGGTACCTCAGGTTTATGGTACAGAACTGTCACTATCAGTTCAGACGCTGCCGTATGGATGGTCCACGGCACCCCGGGTCTTTACCAAGGTAATGGCCGAAATGATGATATTCCTTCGAAGGAAGGGAATTTTAGTTATCCCTTACTTGGACGATTCCCTGATAAGGGTAAGATCCAGGGAACAGTTGGAGGTCGGTGTAGCATATCTCAGGTAGTGTTGCGACAGCACGATTGGATTCTCAATATTCCAAAATCGCAGCTGGTTCCGACGACTCGTCTTCTGTTCCTAGGGATGATCCTGGACACAGTCCAGAAAAAGGTGTTTCTCCCGGAGGAGAAAGCCAGGGAGTTATCCGAACTAGTCAGGAACCTCCTAAAACCGAGCCAAGTCTCAGTGCATCAATGCACAAGGGTTCTGGGTAAAATGGTGGCTTCCTACGAAGCAATCCCATTCGGCAGATTCCACGCAAGAACTTTCCAGTGGGACCTGCTGGACAAATGGTCCGGGTCGCATCTTCAGATGCATCAGCGGATAACCCTGTCACCAAGAACAAGGGTGTCCCTCCTGTGTTGGTTGCAGAGTGCTCATCTTCTAGAGGACCGCAGATTCGGCATTCAGGACTGGGTCCTGGTGACCACGGATGCCAGCCTGCGAGGCTGGGGAGCAGTCACACAGGGAAGGAATTTCCAGGGCTTATGGTCAAGCCTGGAGACATCACTTCACATAAATATCCTGAAGCTAAGGGCCATTTACAATGCTCTAAGCTTAGCAAGACCTCTGCTTCAAGGTCAGCCGGTGTTGATCCAGTCGGACAACATCACGGCAGTCACCCACGTAAACAGACAGGGTGGCACAAGAAGCAGGAGGGCAATGGCAGAAGCTGCAAGGATTCTTCGCTGGGCGTAAAATCATGTGATAGCACTGTCAGCAGTATTCATTCCGGGAGTGGACAACTGGGAAGCAGACTTCCTCAGCAGACACGACCTCCACCCGGGAGAGTGGGGACTTCACCCAGAAGTCTTCCACATGATTATAAACCGTTGGGAAAAACTCGACAGGTATTGCGCCAGGTCAAGGGACCCTCAGGCAATAGCTGTAGACGCTCTGGTAACACCGTGGGTGTACCAGTCAGTGTATGTGTTCCCTCATCTGCCTCTCATACCCAAGGTACTGAGATTGATAAGATGGAGAGGAGTAAGCACTATATTCGTGGCTCCGGATTGGCCAAGAAGGACTTGGTAACCGGAACTTCAAGAGATGCTCACGGAGGATCCGTGGCCTCTACCTCTAAGAAGGGACCTGCTCCAGCAAGGACCCTGTCTGTTCCAAGACTTACCGCGGCTGCGTTTGACGGCATGGCGGTTGAACGCCGGATCCTGAAGGAAAAAAGGCATTCCGGAGGAAGTCATCCCTATCCTGATCAAAGCCAGGAAGGATGTAACTGCAAAACATTATCACCGCATTTGGCGAAAATATGTTGCGTGGTGCGAGGCCAGTAAGGCCCGACGGAGGAAATTCAACTGGGTCGATTCCTACATTTCCTGCAAACAGGAGTGTCTATGGGCCTGAAATTGGGGTCCATTAAGGTTCAAATTTCGGCCCTGTCAATTTTCTTCCAAAAAGAACTAGCTTCAGTCCCTGAAGTTCAGACGTTGTAAAAGGGGTACTGCATATACAGCCTCCTTTTGTGCCTCCAGTGGCACCTTGAGATCTCAATGTAGTTTTTGGGTTCCAAAAGTCACATTGGTTTGAACCACTTAAATCTGTGGAGTTAAAATATCTCACATGGAAAGTGGTCATGCTGTTGGCCCTGGCCTGGGCCAGGCGCGTGTCAGAATTGGCGGCTTTATCCTGTAAAAGCCCTTATCTGATTTTCCATTCGGACAGGGCGGAATTGAGGACTCGTCCTCAGTTTCTCCCTAAGGTGGTTTCAGCGTTTCACCTGAACCAACCTATTGTGGTGCCTGCGGCTACTAGGGACTTGGAGGACTCCAAGTTGCTAGACGTTATCAGGGCCCTGAAAATATATGTTTCCAGGACGGCTGGAGTCAGAAAATCTGACTCGCTGTTTATCCTGTATGCACCCAACAAGCTGGGTGCTCCTGCTTCTAAGCAGACTATTGCTCGTTGGATTTGTAGTACAATTCAGCTTGCACATTCTGTGGCAGGCCTGCCACAGCCAAAAATCTGTAAATGCCCACTCCACAAGGAAGATGGGCTCATCTTGGGCGGCTGCCCGAGGGGTCTCGGCTTTACAACTTTGCCGAGCAGCTACTTGGTCAGGAGCAAATACGTTTGTAAAATTCTACAAAATTGATACCCTGGCTGAGGAGGACCTGGAGTTCTCTCATTTGGTGCTGCAGAGTCATCCGCACTCTCCCGCCCGTTTGGGAGCTTTGGTATAATCCCCATGGTCCTTACGGAGTCCCCAGCATCCACTTAGGACGTTAGAGAAAATAAGAATTTACTTACCGATAATTCTATTTCTCGTAGTCCGTAGTGGATGCTGGGCGCCCATCCCAAGCGCGGATTGTCTGCAATACTGGTACATAGTTATTGTTACCAAAAAAATCGGGTTATTGCTGTAGTGAGCCATCTTTTCTAGAGGCTCCTCTGTTATCATGCTGTTAACTGGGTTTAGATCACGAGTTGTACGGTGTGATTGGTGTGGCTGGTATGAGTCTTACCCGGGATTCAAAATCCTTCCTTATTGTGTACGCTCGTCCGGGCACAGTATCCTAACTGAGGCTTGGAGGAGGGTCATAGGGGGAGGAGCCAGTGCACACCAGGTAGTTCTAAAGCTTTACTTTTGTGCCCAGTCTCCTGCGGAGCCGCTATTCCCCATGGTCCTTACGGAGTCCCCAGCATCCACTACGGACTACGAGAAATAGAATTATCGGTAAGCAAATTCTTATTTTTTTTAGTAGTAGTACTACAGGTACCAGTGGGCCCGGTTTTCCTCCGCATGCTGGTACTTGTGGTTCTCCAAGTACCAGCTTGCGGGGGAGGCTTGCTGGGACTTGTAGTACTGCTACTAAAAACAATATTCATTTTTTTACACAACGGCTATCAGCCTCCCATCCGCAGCCCTTGGATGGGGGGGACAGCCTCGGGCTTCACCCCTGGTCCTTGGGTGGCTGGAGGGGGGGGGCCCTTGATTGAAGGGGTCCCCACTCCTCCAGGGTACCCCGGCCAGGGGTGACTAGTTGGTTATGTTATGCCAGGGCCGCCGGGAGCTATATAAAAGTGTCCCCCGGCTGTGGCATTATGTATCTGGCTAGTGGAGCCCGGTGCTGGTTTCAGAAATACGGGGGACCCCTACGCTTTTTGTCCCCCGTATTTTTGGAACCAGGACCAGGCGCAGAGCCCAGTGCTGGTTGTTTAAATATGGGGGAACCTCTATCATTTTTTCCCCCATATTTTTGCAACCAGGATCGGCTCAAAGAGCCCCGAGGCTGGTTTGGCTTAGGAGGGGGGACCCCACGCAATTTTTTATTTTATTTTAACACTGTTTTTTTTTTTTATAAAGGTGCACAATGAAGCCCAGCACGGATCTCTCAGATCCGGCTGAGATTCATTGTATTAAAGTCGGCAGTGTTTTACAAGTCACTCACGTAAAACACTGCCTAAAAAAACGAATGACATCGACATCGGTAAAACCGAAAATGCAGAATACGGCAGCTTAGTAAATTAGTCGTACTAAATTCAAAAAGTTGCATATTTACACTTTCGATGTCATTCGTGATTGAACTTTGACCTCAAACGGGAAAATACGATTTTTAGTAAATATACCCCTATGTTTCTATTTTTCTATCTCTAGTAATCCGCTGAATATAACACTTGTTACTATTCCTTCATTGGCATTTACTGCCATCTTGTGGTCAATTGGTGGTAAGGAAAGCTTAATGATACAGATTTGTTTATTGAATATGTATGCAGCCATCTGTAGATTTTAACAGTTGATTACACTTGCTGAATACAGGCAGGGATTGTCATTAAAGAAATGTACAACATATGTTTGAGGCAGAGAATATCATGACAGTAACTGAATATTTTAACAACGGGGGAAAACATTTCCATCTATGGTCAGCAGTTGGGCACTAAGCGCATATTGGGCCTAATCCATGTTTGTACGCACTTGCCTACGCTGCTACGATTTTTTAGGCTATGGATTTGCTAATATTAGCAAATGAAGCTGTCGCCCTGAAATTAAACCGGTTGCCCACCAGAGAGATTGCAAACTCATTTGCAACTGCATACACATTTGCAGCCTATACACAATAATGAGGAACATAGGCCCTCATTCCGAGTTGTTCGCTCAGTAATTTTCTTCGCATCGCAGCGATTTTCCGCTAATTGCGCATGCGCAATGTTCGCACTGCGACTGCGCCAAGTAAATTTGCTATGAAGATTGGTATTTTACTCACGGCATTACGAGGTTTTTTCTTCGTACTGGAGATCGGAGTGTGATTGACAGAAAGTGGGTGTTTCTGGGCGGAAACTGGCCGTTTTATGGGAGTGTGTGAAAAAACGCTACCGTTTCTGGGAAAAACGCGGGAGTGGCTGGAGAAACGGAGGAGTGTCTGGGCGAACGCTGGGTGTGTTTGTGACGTCAAACCAGGAACGACAAGCACTGAACTGATCGCACTGGAAGAGTAAGTCTCGAGCTACTCAGAAACTGCACAGAGAAGTCTTTTCGCAATATTGCGAATCTTTCGTTCGCAATTTTGATAAGCTAAGATTCACTCCCAGTAGGCGGCGGCTTAGCGAGTGCAATGCTGCTAAAAGCAGCTTGCGAGCGAACAACTCGGAATGAGGGCCATTGACTGTAAGGGTAGGCCTATGGCTACGCAGACAGGCTGCAGCAGTAGTGACCCTGTTGCCATGTTTCTCTATGTATATGATTGCAGCTGAAGGCAAATATATGCCATAAAAATGGTTATGATACCCCTGTGCATACCTCCCAACTGTCCCACGGGACAGTCCCATCTTTTGGGGGACTGTCCCACCTGCAGGCCGCAGTGTCCCGCAGTGGGGGGCATACTTGCCTACTTTTGAAAAAGCATTTCAGGGAGATTGTGAAAGTAACATCTATTAGCACGGATGTGTACTGCTACATCTGAGAGGCGTGTCATAAACATGACTTACATCCAAATGTAATTGAGCCCCAAAGTTAGTGAGATCTATTTGAAGAAAAACCACTGATATTTTTCAGGATTTGTTCATGTATTGTGTTTTACAAGAGGTTCCATATATTGTAAGTGGCCACGAGAAACCTTATTTAAAATGCATAGAGCCATAAAGATCATTGTGCCTTATAACCAATGCAGGGAAATGGCACTGATGATCCAATCTGAATGTATGTATCTCTGATTAATCCCCCCCCCCCCCAAAAAAAAAACAAAAAAAAAAACACAAAAACAAAATTTAACAGTTGCATATTGGGGATGATGTGCAATCAGGGAGATTGCTGGACTATTCAGGGAGTGAGGGAGATTGCTACTATTTCAGGGAGTCTCCTGCAGAATAAGGGAGGGTAGGCAACTATGGTGGGGGGGCAGTTGGGAGGCTCTGTCTCTCGCTGCCCTGCTTAGCAGAGCAGCAGTGAATAGACGATGTGTGCATGTGCACAGCCTCTATTCACAGGAGACAGAGGGAGAGAGGGCATACCAGCAGCTCACAGAGCGCTGGGCATGCCCCCTCAGTGATGAAAATGGGAGGAGTGGTAGGTGGTCACCCCCTTTTCCCGAGGCCACGCCCATTTTCTGAGACCACGCCCCCATTTTGGGTGCGCAGAAAGGTCCCTCTTTCCATATCATAAATGTCTAGAGGTATGCCCCTGTGTTTCTGCCATCACTCCCATTTACCTCTAACAGACAGTCCCTTTCTGGTAATCACTCTGTGTTAAAAATCTCAGGGCGAGTGCGATCGCAGGGCCGATTCTAGACAATTTGGCTCCCAGTGCGAGATTTCAAAATGCGCCCCCCCCCCCCCATTGCTATAAAAAAAAATTGCGTGCCCCCCCCCCCCCATATAGCTATAAAAAGAAAAGGCATGCGCGCGTTCCCGACAAGGGTGTGTGGCCTGATTAAAATGGGCGTGGTCTCATTAAAGTGGGCGTGGCTTCGTCTGATATCATCACGCCCACCACAGGGGAAAAAAATAAAGATAAAAAAAGTCCCCATTTTACACATTAGAGCAGGCAAGTGTTCCCATTTTACACATTGCGGCAGGCAGGTGTCCCCATTTTACACAGCGCGGCAGGCAGGTGTCCCCATTTTACACAGTGCGGCAGGCAGGTATCCCCATTTTACACAGTACGGCAGGCAGATATCCCCATTTTACACAGTACGCAGGCAGGTGCCCCCATTTTACAAAGTGCGGCAGGCAGGTATCCCCATTTTACACAGTACGGCAGGCAGATATCCCCATTTTACACAGTACGCAGGTAGGTGCTCCCATTTTACACAGCACGGCAGGCAGGTGCCCCCATTTTACACAGCGTGGCAGGCAGGTATCCCCATTTTACACAGTGCGGCAGGCAGGTATCCCCATTTTACAGAGTACGCAGGCAGGTACCCCCATTTTACACAGCACGGCAGGCAGGTTCCCCATTTTACACAGTGCGGAAGGCAGGTATCCCCATTTTACACAGTGCGGCAGGCAGGTATCCCCATTTTACACAGTACGCAGGCAGGTGCCCCCATTTTACACAGCACGATAGGCAGGTGCCCCCATTTTACACAGTGCGGCAGGCAGGTATCCCCATTTTACACAGTGCGGCAGGCAGGTATCCCCATTTTACACAGTACGCAGGCAGGTGCCCCCATTTTACAAAGTGCGACAGGCAGGTATCCCCATTTTACACAGTGCGGCAGGCAGGTGTCAAGTGGGGGGGGAAGGAAGGGGGAGAGAGAGAGATAATACTTACATCTTCCCGCTCTTCGGGTCCGGCCGCCTCACGTCCCTCGCGCCGGCCGACTCCTCCTTCCAGGCTTATCTCCTCTCCTCACTCTTCCCGAGCGCTCCTGCTCGGGGGGCGGGGCTTCGAGGAATGACGCATTTGCGTCGTGACGTCACGACGCAAACGCGTCATTCCGTGAAACTCCGCCCCCCGAGCAGGAGCGCTCGGGAAGAGGGAGGAGAGGAGATAAGGACACACAAAGTGCCGCGGCGGGCGCCCCGTGCGGTTGCACGGCTCGCCCGCCGCTAGAAACGGCACTGTGCGATCGCAACAGTATCATGGGGCGAGTTTGATAAGATTAGTTTGATAAGAACATCCTTATGGGGAGATTTATGCCACCTTGGGGAGAGATAAAGCAAACGTCCCAACTGTCCTGAATACAGTGGGACCGTCCCGCTTATTGCACACTGTCCCGCTGTCCCTCCTGCGGGTCACAGTGTCCCGCTAACGGGTGGTGGGGCAGATTGGGAGAACCAGTAATCACCAATGCTCTGTTCTGCAAAGCAGCCGGTGATTACTGAATAGATGCCGTGCGCAGGAATCTGTTAGTGCAGGGAGGGCTAGACGGGGCTGCCCAGCTGCTCAGGGAGCACTGAGCACATCTCCAAATGATGAAAATGGGAGAAGGGCAGTGACACGGTAGTCAATGAGTTATTGCATGGGGGACACTAACCCTAGTGATGTCACTGACAATTATACTGTAATACCAAGTGGTTTACACATAACTTTTCAGGTGCGTGCAGCATAAAACATGCTTAAAACATCATGTTGGGGCGGAATTTGAGTCTAAATCGCAAGAGAAAAAAAAACACGTTATTAACAGCTTATAAAGTCACATTAACCAGGCCAAAGGGCATCAGAACAAGCCAACAATGGTGGTAATTCAGACCTGATTGCTAGGCAGTAGCAGCTCTTGCCACGGGCAAGCAGGCTTTTTGCCCGGGGTTCCGTTATCCTGAGGGCACCAGCGCCGTGGCAAGAGCCACTACTGCCGGTGCCGTGCGGTTCACCTGACGTCATCGCACACCACACGGCATTGTGGGAGCAGACGCTAGAGGTCATAATTGACGCTAGTGTCTGTGCAGTGTGCGGCGCTATGGGAGAGACGTCATGACATCTCTCCCATAGATCCGAGGAGCGGTGGCCGGAGATGGAGGATAGCAGCAGCAGCAGGAAGCAGGAGCAGGGCTTGTGAGGTTTTTTTTTTCAAGCACCACTATTAGGAGCACAGCAACAGGGGGCACATTTACTGAGGGCACAGCAACAGGGGCAAACTACAGGGGCACAACTACTGAGGGCACACCAACAGGGGGCAAAACTACAGGGGCACAACCACTGAGGGCACAGCAACAGGGGCAAAACTACAGGGGCACAACTACCGAGGGCACAGCAACAGGGTGCAAAATTACTGAGGGCACAGCAACAGGGGGCAAAACTACAGGGGCACAACTACTGGGGGCACAGCAACAGGGAGCAAAACTACAGGGGCACAACTACCGAGGGTACAGCAACAGGGGGCACAACTACTGAGGGCACAGCAACAGGGGGCAAAACTACAGGGGCACAACTACCGAGGGTACAGCAACAGGGGGCACAACTACTGAGGGCACAGCAACAGGGGGCAAAACTACAGGGGCACAACTACCGAGGGTACAGCAACAGGGGGCACAACTACTGAGGGCACAGCAACAGGGGGCAAAACTACAGGGGCACAACTACCGAGGGTACAGCAACAGGGGGCACAACTACTGAGGGCACAGCAACAGGGGGCAAAACTACAGGGGCACAACTACCGAGGGTACAGCAACAGGGGGCACAACTACTGAGGGCACAGCAACAGGGGGCAAAACTACAGGGGCACAACTACCGAGGGTACAGCAACAGGGGGCACAACTACTGAGGGCACAGCAACAGGGGGCAAAACTATAGGGGCACAACTACTGAGGGTACAGCTAAAGGGGCACAACTACGGAGGGCACAGCAACAGGGGGCAAAACTACAGGGGCACAACTACTGAGGGCATAGCAACAGGGGGCAAAACTACAGGGGCACAACTACTGAGGGTACAGCTACAGGGGCACAACTACGGAGGGCACAGCAACAGGGGGCAAAACTACAGGGGCACAACCACTGAGGGCACTGCAACAGGGAGCAAAACTACAGGGGCACAACTACCGAGGGTACAGCAACAGGGGGCACAACTACTGAGGGCACAGCAACAGGGGGCAAAACTACAGGGGCACAACTACCGAGGGTACAGCAACAGGGGGCACAACTACTGAGGGCACAGCAACAGGGGGCAAAACTACAGGGGCACAACTACTGAGGGTACAGCTACAGGGGCACAACTACGGAGGGCACAGCAACAGGGGGCAAAACTACAGGGGCACAACTACTGAGGGCATAGCAACAGGGGGCAAAACTACAGGGGCACAACTACTGAGGGTACAGCTACAGGGGCACAACTACGGAGGGCACAGCAACAGGGGGCAAAACTACAGGGGCACAACTACTGAGGGCACAGCAACAGGGGGCAAAACTCCAGGGGCACAACTACTGAGGGCACAGCAACAGGGGGCACAATTACTGAGGGCACAACAACAGGGGGCAAAACCACAGGGACACAACTACTGAGGCTGAGGGCACAGCAACAGGGGGCAAAACCACAGGGACACAGCTACTGAGGGCACAGCAACAGGGGGCAAAACCACAGGGACACAACTACTGAGGGCACAGCAACAGGGGGCACAACTACTGAGGGCACAGCAACAGGGGGCAACACCACAGGGACACAACTACTGAGGGCACAGCAACAGGGGGCAAAACTACAGGGGCACAACTACTGGGCGCACAGCAACAGGGGGCAAAACTACAGGGGCACAACTATGAGGGCACAGCAACAGGGGGCACAACTACAGGAACACAATTACTGAGGGCACAGCAACAGGGGCACAATTACTGAGGGCACAGCAACAGGGGGAACAACTACTGAGGGCACAGCAACAGGGAGCAAAACTACAGGGGCACAACTACTGAGGGCACAGCAACAGGGGGCAAAACTACAGGGGCACAACTACTGAGGGCACAGCAACAGGGGGCAAAACTACTGAGGGCACAGCAACAGGGGGCAAAACTACAGGGGCACCTGCTACAGGGGGCACACACTACTGAGGGCACAGCTACAGGGGGCAAAACTCCAGGGGCACAACTACTGAGGGCACAGCAACAGGGGGCACAATTACTGAGGGTACAGCAGCAGGGGGCAAAACTACAGGGGCACAACTACTGAGAGCACAGCAACAGGGGGCAAAACTACTGAGGGCACAGCAACAGGGGGCAAAACTATTGAGGGCACAGCAACAGGGGGCAAAACTACAGGGGCACAACAACTGAGGGTACAGCAACAGGGGGCAAAGCTACAGGGGCACAATTACTGAGGGCATAGCAACAGGGGGCAAAACTACAGGGGCACAACTACTGAGGGCACAGCAACAGGGGGCAAAACTACAGGGGCACAACCACTGAGGGCACTGCAACAGGGAGCAAAACTACAGGGGCACAACTACTGAGGGCACAGCAACAGGGGGCAAAACTCCAGGGGCACAACTACTGAGGGCACAGCAACAGGGGGCACAATTACTGAGGGCACAACAACAGGGGGCAAAACCACAGGGACACAACTACTGAGGCTGAGGGCACAGCAACAGGGGGCAAAACCACAGGGACACAGCTACTGAGGGCACAGCAACAGGGGGCAAAACCACAGGGACACAACTACTGAGGGCACAGCAACAGGGGGCACAACTACTGAGGGCACAGCAACAGGGGGCAACACCACAGGGACACAACTACTGAGGGCACAGCAACAGGGGGCAAAACTACAGGGGCACAACTACTGGGGGCACAGCAACAGGGGGCAAAACTACAGGGGCACAACTATGAGGGCACAGCAACAGGGGGCACAACTACAGGAACACAATTACTGAGGGCACAGCAACAGGGGCACAATTACTGAGGGCACAGCAACAGGGGGAACAACTACTGAGGGCACAGCAACAGGGAGCAAAACTACAGGGGCACAACTACTGAGGGCACAGCAACAGGGGGCAAAACTACAGGGGCACAACTACTGAGGGCACAGCAACAGGGGGCAAAACTACTGAGGGCACAGCAACAGGGGGCAAAACTACAGGGGCACCTGCTACAGGGGGCACACACTACTGAGGGCACAGCTACAGGGGGCAAAACTCCAGGGGCACAACTACTGAGGGCACAGCAACAGGGGGCACAATTACTGAGGGTACAGCAGCAGGGGGCAAAACTACAGGGGCACAACTACTGAGAGCACAGCAACAGGGGGCAAAACTACTGAGGGCACAGCAACAGGGGGCAAAACTATTGAGGGCACAGCAACAGGGGGCAAAACTACAGGGGCACAACGACTGAGGGTACAGCAACAGGGGGCAAAGCTACAGGGGCACAATTACTGAGGGCATAGCAACAGGGGGCAAAACTACAGGGGCACAACTACTGAGGGCACAGCAACAGGGGGCAAAACTACAGGGGCACAACTACTGAGAGCACAGCAACAGGGGGCAAAACTACTGAGGGCACAGCAACAGGGGGCAAAACTACTGAGGGCACAGCAACAGGGGGCAAAACTACAGGGGCACAACTACTGAGGGCACAGCAACAGGGGGCAAAGCTACAGGGGCACAATTACTGAGGGCATAGCAACAGGGGGCAAAACTACAGGGGCACAACTACTGAGGGCACAGCAACAGGGGGCAAAACTCCAGGGGCACAACTACTGAGGGCACAGCAACAGGGGGCACAATTACTGAGGGCACAGCAACAGGGGGCAAAACTACAGGGGCACAACTACTGAGAGCACAGCAACAGGGGGCAAAACTACTGAGGGCACAGCAACAGGGGGCAAAACTACAGGAGCACAACTACTGAGGGCACAGCAACAGAGGGCACAATTACTGGGAGCACAGCTACAGGGGGCACAACTACAGGGGCATAACTGTGACCACGCCCCTTCCCTATGATGCCACGCCCCTATTTTTTGCCACGCATCTGCAGCGCGCACTAACACTTTTTTCACTGTGTTTTTTTTTCTTTTTCTTTTGTGGGTGGGGGGTCAAAGGAAACTTTTGCCCTGGGCACCACAAGATCTAGAACCATCCTGCTGTCTCTAGGTTGCGTTTTCTCACAACCTGCGATCAGGCCCGAACTGCGCATGCATATGCACCTCAATGCGCAGGCACGTTGCACGGGTACAAAGCGGATCACCGCTCAATGATGGGTTTGTGTGACAGATCTGTTCGCACGGGCGTTTTCAAGGAGGTTCACAGGAAGAAGGAGTTTGTGGGTGGGAACTGAACGTTTTCAGGGAGGGGTTGGAAAAACGCAGGCGTGTACATGCGTTTGCAGGGAGGGTTCCTGACGTCAGTTCCGGTCCTGGACAGGTTGATGTGAACTCAGTGGCTGAGTAAGTGCTGTGCTGCGCAGTGACTGCACAAAATCAGTTTGTACAGCTCTGCTACACATGTGTTCGCACACTTGCACAGCTAAAATACCCTCCCCCTGTAGGCACGCGGCGACTATCTGATCGCAGCAGTGCAAAAATCGCCTGCATGCGATCGGTCTGAATTACTCCCAATGTAACAATAACATTTCTAATTCAAAAACACATCTGTCATCCATTTAAAATATTAAATGTAAATTTGCTTTATTGCTGTAGACCAATTGTTAATATCACTGTAATAACGCAAATAGACAGGGCAGTTTAAGAGAGGAGAGGAAATAATTTGGAAAGGAAGGGCAAGGTGCATGGTAAGGGATCTGTAGCAAGCCTGGAAGAGTACAGGAGTTCCCCAAAGATAACTCCCAAATGGCATGAATCTAAAAATGTAAAAGTGACTCTCCCTTATAGGCGCTAATCCTTGCTTGTAATTATGAGTGCCAATCAGGGCCAGATTAACAATGGGGCGGATGGAGCTACAGCTCCAGGCCTCCACATAAAATTAGGCCCATCATGCTGGCAGCAGGAAGATGACCAGGCACACAGCTGGCTAAACAATCATAAATCATAAGTATTAAAATTATTTTTGTAGTATTCTCCCAAAATTATTTTTTTTCTCTATGTTTATGTATTTAGACTAGAGATGTGCACCGGACATTTTTTGGGTTTTGTGTTTTGGTTTTGGATTCGGTTCCGCGGCCGTGTTTTGGATTCGGACGCGTTTTGGCAAAACCTCCCTGAATTTTTTTTGTCGGATTCGGGTGTGTTTTGGATTCGTTTTTTTTTCTTTCAAAAAACCCTCAAAAACAGCTTAAATCATAGAATTTGGGGGTAATTTTGATCCTATAGCATTATTAACCTCAATAACCATAATTTCCACTCATTTCCAGTCTATTCTGAACACCTCACACCTCACAATACTATTTTAAGTCTTAAAATTTGCACCGAGGTCGCTGGATGACTAAGCAAAGCGACCCAAGAGGGCGGTACAAACACCTGGCCCATCTAGGAGTGGCACTGCAGTGTCAGACGGGATGGCACTTCAAAAAATTGGCCCCAAACAGCACATGATGCAAAGAAAAGAGAAAAAGAGGTGCACTGTGGTCGCTGGACGGCTAAGCTAAGCGACACAAACACCTCAATATCACAGGAATTATTTGTTCTAATGAATGGTATTATTGGTCCAAATCACTGGAAGAAAATGACAAAATCACAGGAATTATTCGTTCTAATCAATGGTATTATTGGTCCAAATCACTGGAAGAAAATGACAAAATCACTGGAATTATTCGTTCTAATCAATGGTATTATTGGTCCAAATCACTGGAAGAAAATGACAAAATCACTGGAATTATTCATTCTAATCAATGGTATTATTGGTCCAAATCACTGGAAGAAAATGACAATATCACTGGAATTATTTGTTCTAATCAATGGTATTATTGGTCCAAATCACTGGAAGAAAATGACAAAATCACTGGAATTATTTGTTCTAATCAATGGCATTATTGGTCCAAATTACTGGAAGAAAATGGAATGGATGGATACTTGCAGTGACACAGAGCTGCAAGATACAGCAATGGCCTACTGTACACAACTATATACTGTTGGGTCACCAAAATGCTGCACTGTAATACTATATATACTGCTCACAAAAATGCAGCACAGATATGCAATGGATACTTGCAGTGACACAGAGCTGCAAGATACAGCAATGGCCTACTGTACTGCACTACTATAATTATTATATACTGGTGGTCCCCAGTCACCACAATGCAGCACACTGATCAGATATTTGCAGCACACTGAGCACAGATATGGAGCGTTTTTACAGGCAGAGAACGTAGATATTTTCAGCACACTGAGCACAGATTATTTGCAGCACACTGAGCACAGATATTTGCAGCACACTGAGCACAGATTACGGAGCTTTTCAGGGAGAGAACGCTGCTATGTCCTCTCCGTTCAATCTCCAATGCATGAGTGAAAAATGGCGGCGACGCGCGGCTCCTTATATAGAATACGAATCTCGCGAGAATCCGACAGCGGGATGATGACGTTCGGGAGCGTTCTGGTTAACCGAGCAAGGCGGGAAGATCCGAGGCTGCCTCGGAACCGTGTAAAATGGGTGAAGTTTGGGGGGGTTCGGATCCCGAGGAACCGAACCCGCTCATCTCTAATTTAGACAGTGACAGTGGGGCTCATAGTGTACAGGATGTACATGCCCAAATGGCTCAGGCCACATTCACACAGCACTGGTCACAGCTCCTCTCCTTCTCAGTATAGGCACTTGAAAATTGTCAGCTTCAGACCCATGTGGCCTTTGATCCGGCTCTGGTGCCAATAGCCTTAATCTGGAAGGGTGTGTGTTTAAAGTACACCGGTTGTCCGACTTCGTAGTAAAATATAGTAACTCAGAATTTATTAGACAACAACTACCAAGATACATATACAATAGAGTGTACATAAAAACATGAGTGAAGCTGCAATGAAAATGAATCCTACCGATGAAGGTAGCTGGAGCGGCAGATGTGATGGTATAGGGTACACCGGGAAAATACCCTGCTTTGGTTCCCAGCGATTGAATTCCCAATAGCAGCAGTCAAATTAGTCTGTGAGTGGATGATGGGATTTCATCAAAATGCAATACAATTAATGTAATATACAGAGGATTTGTGGAGATTTTTGGCGCAAATGGTGTATGCCCAATCAAATTGCCTAATGGACCTGCCCAAAAATCAGATAGAATGCAAACCAAAATATTTGTAATAAGACAATACATCAAGAGCAACACATGTAAAAATCAAACCAACAAAGTCACTTGTTCAGCGGAAATAGGACCTCTTCCAATTCAGGTTTTTCTCCAGAGGCAATTCATATAATAGGAAAAAACAGAAAAAAAAAATGTGTATTAATGTCTTAGAGTATAAAGTCTTTCTCAATAAGAATGATGATCAAGACACTAAATGCACATCAATGGAATCCAGCGTACCAAAACTCACTTCATGCAGTGGGTCTGCTGAATTTATAAAGGTTTCTTTTCAAAGTAGATGACCTTATAATTAGGAATACAGGGACAAGAATAAATGACAGCATACCGATCACTCACAGCAAATACAGCTGGAATCCTCATGTAAAGGTTTCTTTCACTTGTCCGATGTATGGATCATTCTTATGGGTGATTATTTCTCCCAATCGGGGCATATAGAAATGTGAAAATTTTTATAACCAAATGTCCAGAGTCCAAAGGAAGTCTCAAGTTTGTCCACTCTCTCCTCACTGACGCATTTCGGTCCACCTTTTGAAAAAGGTCCCAGGTGGACCGAAACGTGTCAGTGAGGAGAGAGTCTTATACTCTAAGTTAGTGGTTCTCAACCTTGGTCCTCAAGTACCCCCAACAGTTGTTTTCCAGGTCACCTAGCTGGTGCACAAGTGTATTCATTACTCACTGACACATTTTAAAAGACCCACAGGTCGAGCAAATTATTTAACTTGCAATCCTGTGAGGAGACCTGGAAAATAGGAACTGTTGTGGGTACTTGAAGACCGCGGTTGAGAACCACTGCTCTAAGACATTACTGCACATTTTTTTTTCTGTTTTTTCCTTTTATATGAATTGCCTCTACAGAAAAACCTGAATTGGAAGAGGACCTATTTCCGCTGAACAAGTGACTTTGTTGGTTTGATTTTCACATGTGTTGCCTTTAATCTATTGTTTTATCACAAATATTTTGATTAGAGATGAGCGCCGGAAATTTTTCGGGTTTTGTGTTTTGGTTTTGGGTTCGGTTCCGCGGCCGTGTTTTGGGTTCGACCGCGTTTTGGCAAAACCTCTCCGAATTTTTTTTGTCGGATTCGGGTGTTTTTTTCAAAAAAACCTAAAAAACAGCTTAAATCATAGAATTTGGGGGTCATTTTGATCCCAAAGTATTATTAACCTCAAAAACCATAATTTCCACTCATTTTCAGTCTATTCTGAATACCTCACACCTCACAATATTATTTTTAGTCCTAAAATTTGCACCGAGGTCGCTGGATGACTAAGCTAAGCGACCCTAGTGGCCGACACAAACACCTGGCCCATCTAGGAGTGGCACTGCAGTGTCACGCAGGATGGCCCTTCCAAAAAACACTCCCCAAACAGCACATGACGCAAAGAAAAAAAGAGGCGCAATGAGGTAGCTGTGTGAGTAAGATAAGCGACCCTAGTGGCCGACACAAACACCGGGCCCATCTAGGAGTGGCACTGCAGTGTCACGCAGGATGGCCCTTCCAAAAAACACTCCCCAAACAGCACATGACGCAAAGAAAAAAAGAGGCGCAATGAGGTAGCTGTGTGAGTAAGATAAGCGACCCTAGTGGCCGACACAAACACCGGGCCCATCTAGGAGTGGCACTGCAGTGTCACGCAGGATGGCCCTTCCAAAAAACACTCCCCAAACAGCACATGATGCAAAGAAAAAAAGAGGCGCAATGAGGTAGCTGTGTGAGTAAGATAAGCGACCCTAGTGGCCGACACAAACACCGGGCCCATCTAGGAGTGGCACTGCAGTGTCACGCAGGATGGCCCTTCCAAAAAACACTCCCCAAACAGCACATGATGCAAAGAAAAAAAGAGGCGCAATGAGGTAGCTGTGTGAGTAAGATAAGCGACCCTAGTGGCCGACACAAACACCGGGCCCATCTAGGAGTGGCACTGCAGTGTCACGCAGGATGGCCCTTCCAAAAAACACTCCCCAAACAGCACATGACGCAAAGAAAAAAAGAGGCGCAATGAGGTAGCTGTGTGAGTAAGATAAGCGACCCTAGTGGCCGACACAAACACCGGGCCCATCTAGGAGTGGCACTGCAGTGTCACGCAGGATGGCCCTTCCAAAAAACACTCCCCAAACAGCACATGACGCAAAGAAAAATTAAAGAAAAAAGAGGTGCAAGATGGAATTGTCCTTGGGCCCTCCCACCCACCCTTATGTTGTATAAACAGGACATGCACACTTTAACCAACCCATCATTTCAGTGACAGGGTCTGCCACACGACTGTGACTGAAATGACGGGATGGTTTGGACCCCCACCAAAAAAGAAGCAATTAATCTCTCCTTGCACAAACTGGCTCTACAGAGGCAAGATGTCCACCTCATCATCATCCTCCGATATATCACCGTGTACATCCCCCTCCTCACAGATTATCAATTTGTCCCCACTGGAATCCACCATCTCAGCTCCCTGTGTACTTTGTGGAGGCAATTGCTGCTGGTCAATGTCTCCACGGAGGAATTGATTATAATTCATTTTAATGAACATCATCTTCTCCACATTTTCTGGATGTAACCTTGTACGCCGATTGCTGACAAGGTGAGCGGCGGCACTAAACACTCTTTCGGAGTACACACTTGTGGGAGGGCAACTTAGGTAGAATAAAGCCAGTTTGTGCAAGGGCCTCCAAATTGCCTCTTTTTCCTGCCAGTATAAGTACGGACTGTCTGACGTGCCTACTTGGATGCGGTCACTCATATAATCCTCCACCATTCTTTCAATGGGGAGAGAATCATATGCAGTGACAGTAGACGACATGTCCGTAATCGTTGTCAGGTCCTTCAGTCCGGACCAGATGTCAGCATCAGCAGTCGCTCCAGACTGCCCTGCATCACCGCCAGCGGGTGGGCTCGGAATTCTGAGCCTTTTCCTCGCACCCCCAGTTGCGGGAGAATGTGAAGGAGGAGATGTTGACAGGTCGCGTTCCGCTTGACTTGACAATTTTCTCACCAGCAGGTCTTTCAACCCCAGCAGACTTGTGTCTGCCGGAAAGAGAGATCCAAGGTAGGCTTTAAATCTAGGATCGAGCACGGTGGCCAAAATGTAGTGCTCTGATTTCAACAGATTGACCACCCGTGAATCCTTGTTAAGCGAATTAAGGGCTCCATCCACAAGTCCCACATGCCTAGCGGAATCGCTCCGTGTTAGCTCCTCCTTCAATGTCTCCAGCTTCTTCTGCAAAAGCCTGATGAGGGGAATGACCTGACTCAGGCTGGCAGTGTCTGAACTGACTTCACGTGTGGCAAGTTCAAAGGGCAGCAGAACCTTGCACAACGTTGAAATCATTCTCCACTGCGCTTGAGACAGGTGCATTCCACCTCCTATATCGTGCTCAATTGTATAGGCTTGAATGGCCTTTTGCTGCTCCTCCAACCTCTGAAGCATATAGAGGGTTGAATTCCACCTCGTTACCACTTCTTGCTTCAGATGATGGCAGGGCAGGTTCAGTTGTTTTTGGTGGTGCTCCAGTCTTCTGTACGTGGTGCCTGTACGCCGAAAGTGTCCCGCAATTCTTCTGGCCACCGACAGCATCTCTTGCACGCCCCTGTCGTTTTTTTTTAAATTCTGCACCACCAAATTCAAGGTATGTGCAAAACATGGGACGTGCTGGAATTTGCCCATATTTAATGCACACACAATATTGCTGGCGTTGTCCGATGCCACAAATCCACAGGAGAGTCCAATTGGGGTAAGCCATTGCGCGATGATCTTCCTCAGTTGCCGTAAGAGGTTTTCAGCTGTGTGCGTATTCTGGAAAGCGGTGATACAAAGCGTAGCCTGCCTAGGAAAGAGTTGGCGTTTGCGAGATGCTACTACTGGTGCCGCCGCTGCTGTTCTTGCGGCGGGAGTCCATACATCTACCCAGTGGGCTGTCACAGTCATATAGTCCTGACCCTGCCCTGCTCCACTTGTCCACATGTCCGTGGTTAAGTGGACATTGGGTACAACTGCATTTTTTAGGACACTGGTGAGTCTTTTTCTGACGTCCGTGTACATTCTCGGTATCGCCTGCCTAGAGAAGTGGAACCTAGATGGTATTTGGTAACGGGGGCACACTGCCTCAATAAATTGTCTAGTTCCCTGTGAACTAACGGCGGATACCGGACGCACGTCTAACACCAACATAGTTGTCAAGGCCTCAGTTATCCGCTTTGCAGCAGGATGACTGCTGTGATATTTCATCTTCCTCGCAAAGGACTGTTGGACAGTCAATTGCTTACTGGAAGTAGTACAAGTGGGCTTACGACTTCCCCTCTGGGATGACGATCGACTCCCAGCAGCAACAACAGCAGCGCCAGCAGCAGTAGGCATTACACTCAAGGATGCATCGGAGGAATCCCAGGCAGGAGAGGACTCGTCAGAATTGCCAGTGACATGGCCTGCAGGACTATTGGCATTCCTGGGGAAGGAGGAAATTGACACTGAGGGAGTTGGTGGGGTGGTTTGCGTGAGCTTGGTTACAAGAGGAAGGGATTTACTGGTCAGTGGACTGCTTCCGCTGTCGCCCAAAGTTTTTGAACTTGTCACTGACTTATTATGAATGCGCTGCACGTGACGTATAAGGGAGGATGTTCCGAGGTGGTTAACGTCCTTACCCCTACTTATTACAGCTTGACAAAGGCAACACACGGCTTGACAAATGTTGTCCGCATTTCTGGTGAAATACTTCCACACCGAAGAGCTGATTTTTTTGGTATTTTCACCAGGCATGTCAACGGCCCTATTCCTCCCACGGACAACAGGTGTCTCCCCGGGTGCCTGACTTAAACAAACCACCTCACCATCAGAATCCTCCTGGTCAATTTCCTCCCCAGCGCCAGCAACACCCATATCCTCCTCATCCTGGTGTACTTCAACACTGACATCTTCAATCTGACTATCAGGAACTGGACTGCGGGTGCTCCTTCCAGCACTTGCAGGGGGCGTGCAAATGGTGGAAGGCGCATGCTCTTCACGTCCAGTGTTGGGAAGGTCAGGCATCGCAACCGACACAATTGGACTCTCCTTGTGGATTTGGGATTTCGAAGAACGCACAGTTCTTTGCGGTGCTTTTGCCAGCTTGAGTCTTTTCATTTTTCTAGCGAGAGGCTGAGTGCTTCCATCCTCATGTGAAGCTGAACCACTAGCCATGAACATAGGCCAGGGCCTCAGCCGTTCCTTGCCACTCCGTGTGGTAAATGGCATATTGGCAAGTTTACGCTTCTCCTCCGACAATTTTATTTTAGGTTTTGGAGTCCTTTTTTTACTGATATTTGGTGTTTTGGATTTGACATGCTCTGTACTATGACATTGGGCATCGGCCTTGGCAGACGACGTTGCTGGCATTTCATCGTCTCGGCCATGACTAGTGGCAGCAGCTTCAGCACGAGGTGGAAGTGGATCTTGATCTTTCCCTAATTTTGGAACCTCAACATTTTTGTTCTCCATATTTTAATAGGCACAACTAAAAGGCACCTCAGGTAAACAATGGAGATGGATGGATACTAGTATACTTATGGATGGACTGCCGAGTGCCGACACAGAGGTAGCTACAGCCGTGGACTACCGTACTGTGTCTGCTGCTAATATAGACTGGATGATAATGATATGAAATCAATATATATATGTATATATAATATCACTAGTACTGCAGCCGGACAGGTAGATATATATTTATTAGGTAATGATGACTGATGACGGACCTGCTGGACACTGTCAGCTCAGCAGCACCGCAGACTGCTACAGTAAGCTACTATAGTAGTATGTATCAAGAAGAAAGAAAAAAAAAAACCACGGGTAGGTGGTATACAATTATGGCGCCCTTCTATCTCTACATAAAATGTGATCTTTATAGATATAAAAGAGTAGGTCAACGATATACGTTCCTTTATGTGGCTTGTATCATCAGCATGTATTATGTCAGATTCCTCTTCTATCCACACAGCATTCTTTCTTTTGTTCAATTTCCTCTCCAAATCACCAAAAATAGAGGGAAATAGACAGACGATAGTGTAATACTATTTTATTAAATTTAAAACATATCAAATTTCCAATCCAAGTAAAACTGACACACAAGTGATAAGGAAAATCCCAGAAAGTGGAGGTAATGTAATTACCGGATAGTAGGAGAACCGGTCAAAGTTCTCAAACTCGCATAGATGTAATGGCAATCACAGGCAGCCACCCGGGTTAACAGCTCCCTGGAACCGGCAATCACCCTCGTCCACAATCGTCTGGATAGTCCTCCTCACAACACCAACGCGTTTCAGGTCTATTCCAGACCCTTTTTCAAGGTAAGTGTGTCTACATCCAGTCATCCAATCTATTTATCTGAACATCCCCCAATCAGAATAGGTATACAAATTCCCAATACATATCACCTGTTAAAAAGATGGCAGCTTACATACAGTTTAAACACATAACCATGGTAACCATCTCTATCCCCCAATAAAATGGAGCCTCCTAGTCACGTGACATTGGATCCTGTGACATTAAATCATGTGACCTCCATTTCAATGTCAGTATTGCAGTGTGGGCATTTCCGCCCTTAGTTGCCATCACTTCTGCCCTCAGAGCTATGAGGGATGAACCTGTATTCCTCACTGCTATTAGTGAAAAGATTCTCACAGTTTCTCTTGAGGCATTCTCCCTCCAGTAGTATCACCTCCTATAGCTGCCGATCGTCTGCGTCCTCTGTTTGGAGTTATCCCGTTCACGGCACTTCCGCCCTTACTAGCCGGCGGTCCGTATCCCGTTCACGGCACTTCCGCCCTTACTAGCCGGCGGTCCGTACGTCATATCCGCTTCCGTCCTCGGGCTGTATGATCCGTTTGCGGCGGAGGACAAATACTTCCGCCATTACCAGCACATACTTTGCCAGTCATTCATAGTCATCTCTTGACCTTGTAGGGACGGCGGCGTTTGTACTTCCGCCCTTACTTGTTCCACTCCTGTACTCCATATCCGCCCTGGATTCATAGTCGTAGTACCAACACAGATTAACATAATAGGATCGTAGCAGCATCCATAGCCCTTTGGGGGCAAACCTTTATCGTCAACATGGTATTTCATGGATTTGTCTTAGGTTTCCAATTTGGTGATACCATAACATAATACTTCTTGGTGGTTCTAACTAAAATTAGAAATACAAAAAATAGTTTAAAATTGTGACAGTAAAATCCACATGATCCCACTTAATGGGAGTCAAAATATATAAATATATAGAAGATACTGTTCCATATATAGTACAATAAAAAGTTTTTCATAAAATACCTCCACTTTTAAAATGGGGCATAAAAGTACAATAAGGAAATCTGTACAATAAGAAAATCTGTATATATAATTCATACCTAAACGACAATATGAAAACCCTACAAGAACCACTTCAGCTCAAAGTCTGAGTTTAATCCATGGGGTATCAATGTGTTGTATTTATATATTAGTTCCATCTCAGTTTTCGCCAGACACTTTGCAAGATCTTTATGTCTGCGGCCACTCTCCACCCTCTTGATCCCTACAAATCTCACGATTTGTTTGGGGTCACAGTTGTGATGTTTTTTAAAGTGGCTGGATAACGCATGGGTGTCTAGTCCCCTTCTAATGTTCCTAAGGTGCTCTCCTACCCGTATCTTGACCTGTCTAGAGGTTCGCCCGATGTAGAAAAGGTGGCAGGAACATTCGATGGCATAAACCACATTTTTTACGTTACACGTAATGAATTCGCGTATTTCGTGGATGGCCCCATTGATATTTAAATTTTCTAATTTCTTCCCACTATCCGTGGTAATTTCTCTACATCCTACACAGGACCCACATCTGTGAAACCCTTTAGTATTTCTGATGCCTTCTTTTCTGATTGGAGGCAAATCACTTCTCACCAGTGTGTTTTTCAGGTTGGGGGCTTTTCTATAGATAAACATAGGTTGTTCCGGTAGTACGCCTTTTAAAACAGGGTCTTTCTTAAGTACTCCCCAATGCTTTCTAAAGGATTTCTCTATCATTTTGTGTTGGACATTATATTGTGTGAAAAAGGCATATTCGAACTTGTTAGATGTTTCTGTTCTGCCCTTATCTTCCAATAAAGTTTCACGTTTCAAATGAGTGACACTCTCCTTAACCTTTTTTAATGAGGTTGCCTCGTACCCACTGCTTATAAATCTATCTTCTAATTGCTCCAATTGTTCCCTACAGACAACTTCATCAGAACAATTCCGTCTGATTCGTTTGAATTGGCTGTTAGGGATGGAATTGAGCCAATTCCCGTGATGACAGCTGTTTCTGTCAATATAGGTTTGTGAGTCAGTGGGTTTTGTGAATGTCTTGGTGCACAGGATACCATCCTTAATGTATAAACTGATGTCCAAAAAATTGACCTCAATATTGCTCACATTGAAAGTAAATTCGATATGACAGGGATTGTCATTAAGGTAAATGCAAAATTTATCAAGATCTTCCCTCTCTCCCTTCCACAAAAAGAGGACATCATCGATGTACCGTCTCCACGACACCAGGTTCGCCCCAAATGGGTGGGAGTTCCATACAAAGTCGGTCTCCCATTTCCCCATAAAGATGTTAGCATAGCTTGGGGCGAACCTGGTGCCCATGGCAGTGCCCACCTTCTGCGCAAAAAAATCTCCATTAAACATGAAGTAGTTGTTCTCCAAAATGAAACGAACACTTTCGATGATAAACTCCTGAATGTTAGCCTCTATGTTACTTCTACTTAGAGAGTCTGCCACGGCCGTGAGGCCAATCTGATGGTCGATGATGGTATAAAGGGACTTCACATCAGCCGTCACCATATACATATCACCTTCCCATGTCAGTGTCTGTAACCAATTCAAGAGATCTTTTGTGTCTCGTAAATGCGATTTATTCTTCATTACCAATGGTTGCAGATGGAAATCAATCATTTCTGAGAGGTTCGCAGATATTGACCCAATTCCGGAGACAATGGGTCTACCGGGTGGATGCTGTGCATCCTTATGTACTTTTGGCAGAAGATAAATCACCGGGACAATCGGATCTTTATTCACAATGAACTCCTGTTCTTTTTTCGTGAGCACATTTATATCCCCATATTTTTTGCTCAGATCTTCTAATTTAGTTAGAATTCTTACTGTGGGGTCCGTTCTCAGTTTTTGATAGGTTTCCCTATCACTCAAATGTTTCTCCACTTCAGAGACATACCAGCTTCTGTCCATCACCACTATCCCTCCCCCTTTATCCGCTGGTTTGATGACCAGTTCCTGGTTGTTTTTGAGTTGTTTCAATGCTTCTCTTTCCTTTACTGTAAGGTTACACTTGACCCCTTGGTTGTTAATACCCTTTAAGTCATCCTGTATAAGTGTGGAGAAGGTTTCGACAAAATTTCCTTTCATATGTTGTGGAAAAAAGATGGATCTTGGTTTGAAGGGGGTGGTAGCCTCTACATTGTTAGTGTCTATATCCGGTATATATTCTTTCGTTAGAAAGAATTTTTTAAGGCACAGTTTCCGGATAAATTTATGTATGTCAACGAATGTGGAAAATTTATTAATAGAGGTAGTGGGGGCATATTTCATTCCCTTCTCTAGAACTTTCGTCTCATATATAGACAAATTGTGAGAGCTGATATTAAAAATTTTAATGCCCTCTTTCTTCTGCTGATTCATACCCTCCACATTGGCAGAAGAAAGAGGGCATTAAAATTTTTAATATCAGCTCTCACAATTTGTCTATATATGAGACGAAAGTTCTAGAGAAGGGAATGAAATATGCCCCCACTACCTCTATTAATAAATTATCCACATTTTGTCGAAACCTTCTCCACACTTATACAGGATGACTTAAAGGGTATTAACAACCAAGGGGTCAAGTGTAACCTTACAGTAAAGGAAAGAGAAGCATTGAAACAACTCAAAAACAACCAGGAACTGGTCATCAAACCAGCGGATAAAAGGGGAGGGATAGTGGTGATGGACAGAAGCTGGTATGTCTCTGAAGTGGAGAAACATTTGAGTGATAGGGAAACCTATCAAAAACTGAGAACGGACCCCACAGTAAGAATTCTAACTAAATTAGAAGATCTGAGCAAAAAATATGGGGATATAAATGTGCTCACGAAAAAAGAACAGGAGTTCATTGTGAATAAAGATCCGATTGTCCCGGTGATTTATCTTCTGCCAAAAGTACATAAGGATGCACAGCATCCACCCGGTAGACCCATTGTCTCCGGAATTGGGTCAATATCTGCGAACCTCTCAGAAATGATTGATTTCCATCTGCAACCATTGGTAATGAAGAATAAATCGCATTTACGAGACACAAAAGATCTCTTGAATTGGTTACAGACACTGACATGGGAAGGTGATATGTATATGGTGACGGCTGATGTGAAGTCCCTTTATACCATCATCGACCATCAGATTGGCCTCACGGCCGTGGCAGACTCTCTAAGTAGAAGTAACATAGAGGCTAACATTCAGGAGTTTATCATCGAAAGTGTTCGTTTCATTTTGGAGAACAACTACTTCATGTTTAATGGAGATTTTTTTGCGCAGAAGGTGGGCACTGCCATGGGCACCAGGTTCGCCCCAAGCTATGCTAACATCTTTATGGGGAAATGGGAGACCGACTTTGTATGGAACTCCCACCCATTTGGGGCGAACCTGGTGTCGTGGAG
The DNA here is from genome assembly GCF_028390025.1 of Pseudophryne corroboree. Classification (NCBI taxonomy): domain Eukaryota; kingdom Metazoa; phylum Chordata; class Amphibia; order Anura; family Myobatrachidae; genus Pseudophryne; species Pseudophryne corroboree. The sequence goes on from NC_086450.1 coordinate 288,036,797, forward strand.
ACGGTACATCGATGATGTCCTCTTTTTGTGGAAGGGAGAGAGGGAAGATCTTGATAAATTTTGCATTTACCTTAATGACAATCCCTGTCATATCGAATTTACATTCAATGTGAGCAATATTGAGGTCAATTTTTTGGACATCAGTTTATACATTAAGGATGGTATCCTTTGCACCAAGACATTCACAAAACCCACTGACTCACAAACCTATATTGACAGAAACAGCTGTCATCACGGGAATTGGCTCAATTCCATCCCTAACAGCCAATTCAAACGAATCAGACGGAATTGTTCTGATGAAGTTGTCTGTAGGGAACAATTGGAGCAATTAGAAGATAGATTTATAAGCAGTGGGTACGAGGCAACCTCATTAAAAAAGGTTAAGGAGAGTGTCACTCATTTGAAACGTGAAACTTTATTGGAAGATAAGGGCAGAACAGAAACATCTAACAAGTTCGAATATGCCTTTTTCACACAATATAATGTCCAACACAAAATGATAGAGAAATCCTTTAGAAAGCATTGGGGAGTACTTAAGAAAGACCCTGTTTTAAAAGGCGTACTACCGGAACAACCTATGTTTATCTATAGAAAAGCCCCCAACCTGAAAAACACACTGGTGAGAAGTGATTTGCCTCCAATCAGAAAAGAAGGCATCAGAAATACTAAAGGGTTTCACAGATGTGGGTCCTGTGTAGGATGTAGAGAAATTACCACGGATAGTGGGAAGAAATTAGAAAATTTAAATATCAATGGGGCCATCCACGAAATACGCGAATTCATTACGTGTAACGTAAAAAATGTGGTTTATGCCATCGAATGTTCCTGCCACCTTTTCTACATCGGGCGAACCTCTAGACAGGTCAAGATACGGGTAGGAGAGCACCTTAGGAACATTAGAAGGGGACTAGACACCCATGCGTTATCCAGCCACTTTAAAAAACATCACAACTGTGACCCCAAACAAATCGTGAGATTTGTAGGGATCAAGAGGGTGGAGAGTGGCCGCAGACATAAAGATCTTGCAAAGTGTCTGGCGAAAACTGAGATGGAACTAATATATAAATACAACACATTGATACCCCATGGATTAAACTCAGACTTTGAGCTGAAGTGGTTCTTGTAGGGTTTTCATATTGTCGTTTAGGTATGAATTATATATACAGATTTTCTTATTGTACAGATTTCCTTATTGTACTTTTATGCCCCATTTTAAAAGTGGAGGTATTTTATGAAAAACTTTTTATTGTACTATATATGGAACAGTATCTTCTATATATTTATATATTTTGACTCCCATTAAGTGGGATCATGTGGATTTTACTGTCACAATTTTAAACTATTTTTTGTATTTCTAATTTTAGTTAGAACCACCAAGAAGTATTATGTTATGGTATCACCAAATTGGAAACCTAAGACAAATCCATGAAATACCATGTTGACGATAAAGGTTTGCCCCCAAAGGGCTATGGATGCTGCTACGATCCTATTATGTTAATCTGTGTTGGTACTACGACTATGAATCCAGGGCGGATATGGAGTACAGGAGTGGAACAAGTAAGGGCGGAAGTACAAACGCCGCCGTCCCTACAAGGTCAAGAGATGACTATGAATGACTGGCAAAGTATGTGCTGGTAATGGCGGAAGTATTTGTCCTCCGCCGCAAACGGATCATACAGCCCGAGGACGGAAGCGGATATGACGTACGGACCGCCGGCTAGTAAGGGCGGAAGTGCCGTGAACGGGATAACTCCAAACAGAGGACGCAGACGATCGGCAGCTATAGGAGGTGATACTACTGGAGGGAGAATGCCTCAAGAGAAACTGTGAGAATCTTTTCACTAATAGCAGTGAGGAATACAGGTTCATCCCTCATAGCTCTGAGGGCAGAAGTGACGGCAACTAAGGGCGGAAATGCCCACACTGCAATACTGACATTGAAATGGAGGTCACATGATTTAATGTCACAGGATCCAATGTCACGTGACTAGGAGGCTCCATTTTATTGGGGGATAGAGATGGTTACCATGGTTATGTGTTTAAACTGTATGTAAGCTGCCATCTTTTTAACAGGTGATATGTATTGGGAATTTGTATACCTATTCTGATTGGGGGATGTTCAGATAAATAGATTGGATGACTGGATGTAGACACACTTACCTTGAAAAAGGGTCTGGAATAGACCTGAAACGCGTTGGTGTTGTGAGGAGGACTATCCAGACGATTGTGGACGAGGGTGATTGCCGGTTCCAGGGAGCTGTTAACCCGGGTGGCTGCCTGTGATTGCCATTACATCTATGCGAGTTTGAGAACTTTGACCGGTTCTCCTACTATCCGGTAATTACATTACCTCCACTTTCTGGGATTTTCCTTATCACTTGTGTGTCAGTTTTACTTGGATTGGAAATTTGATATGTTTTAAATTTAATAAAATAGTATTACACTATCGTCTGTCTATTTCCCTCTATTTTTGGTGATTTGGAGAGGAAATTAAACAAAAGAAAGAATGCTGTGTGGATAGAAGAGGAATCTGACATAATACATGCTGATGATACAAGCCACATAAAGGAACGTATATCGTTGACCTACTCTTTTATATCTATAAAGATCACATTTTATGTAGAGATAGAAGGGCGCCATTCTCCAATCCACTCATTTCTTTACCATTGTATTTATTGTTGGGGGTGGAGGGATTACCCCTATTGTGGTTTGGATATAGGCTGCTCCTTACCATTTTGCGCACTTACCTGGTAGTCAGACCTTTTATATTAGAATGGTATACAATTATGGATGGACTGCCGAGTGCCGACACAGAGGTAGCTACAGCCGTGGACTAACGTACTGTGTCTGCTGCTAATATAGACTGGATGATAATGATATGAAATCAATATATATATGTATATATAATATCACTAGTACTGCAGCCGGACAGGTAGATATATATTTATTAGGTAATGATGACTGATGACGGACCTGCTGGACACTGTCAGCTCAGCAGCATCGCAGACTGCTACAGTAAGCTACTATAGTAGTATGTATCAAGAAGAAAGAAAAAAAAAACCACGGGTAGGTGGTATACAATTATGGATGGACTGCCGAGTGCCGACACAGAGGTAGCTACAGCCGTGGACTAACGTACTGTGTCTGCTGCTAATATAGACTGGATGATAATGATATGAAATCAATATATATATGTATATATAATATCACTAGTACTGCAGCCGTACAGGTAGATATATATTTATTAGGTAATGATGACTGATGACGGACCTGCTGGACACTGTCAGCTCAGCAGCACCGCAGACTGCTACAGTAAGCTACTATAGTAGTATGTATCAAGAAGAAAGAAAAAAAAAACCACGGGTAGGTGGTATACAATTATGGATGGACTGCCGAGTGCCGACACAGAGGTAGCTACAGCCGTGGACTAACGTACTGTGTCTGCTGCTAATATAGACTGGATGATAATGATATGAAATCAATATATATATGTATATATGATATCACTAGTACTGCAGCCGGACAGGTAGATATATATTTATTAGGTAATGATGACTGATGACGGACCTGCTGGACACTGTCAGCTCAGCAGCACCGCAGACTGCTACAGTAAGCTACTATAGTAGTATGTATCAAGAAGAAAGAAAAAAAAAAACACGGGTAGGTGGTATACAATTATGGATGGACTGCCGAGTGCCGACACAGAGGTAGCTACAGCCGTGGACTAACGTACTGTGTCTGCTGCTAATATAGACTGGATGATAATGATATGAAATCAATATATATATGTATATATAATATCACTAGTACTGCAGCCGGACTGGTAGATAATATATTTATTAGGTAATGATGACTGATGACGGACCTGCTGGACACTGTCAGCTCAGCAGCACCGCAGACTGCTACAGTAAGCTACTATAGTAGTATGTATCAAGAAGAAAGAAAAAAAAAAACCACGGGTAGGTGGTATACAATTATGGATGGACTGCCGAGTGCCGACACAGAGGTAGCTACAGCCGTGGACTAACGTACTGTGTCTGCTGCTAATATAGACTGGATGATAATGATATGAAATCAATATATATATGTATATATAATATCACTAGTACTGCAGCCGGACAGGTAGATATATATTTATTAGGTAATGATGACTGATGACGGACCTGCTGGACACTGTCAGCTCAGCAGCACCGCAGACTGCTACAGTAAGCTACTATAGTAGTATGTATCAAGAAGAAAGAAAAAAAAAAACACGGGTAGGTGGTATACAATTATGGATGGACTGCCGAGTGCCGACACAGAGGTAGCTACAGCCGTGGACTACCGTACTGTGTCTGCTGCTAATATAGACTGGATGATAATGATATGAAATCAATATATATATGTATATATAATATCACTAGTACTGCAGCCGGACAGGTAGATATATATTTATTAGGTAATGATGACTGATGACGGACCTGCTGGACACTGTCAGCTCAGCAGCACCGCAGACTGCTACAGTAAGCTACTATAGTAGTATGTATCAAGAAGAAAGAAAAAAAAAACCACGGGTAGGTGGTATACAATTATGGATGGACTGCCGAGTGCCGACACAGAGGTAGCTACAGCCGTGGACTAACGTACTGTGTCTGCTGCTAATATAGACTGGATGATAATGATATGAAATCAATATATATATGTATATATAATATCACTAGTACTGCAGCCGGACAGGTAGATATATATTTATTAGGTAATGATGACTGATGACGGACCTGCTGGACACTGTCAGCTCAGCAGCATCGCAGACTGCTACAGTAAGCTACTATAGTAGTATGTATCAAGAAGAAAGAAAAAAAAAAACCACAGGTAGGTGGTATACAATTATGGATGGACTGCCGAGTGCCGACACAGAGGTAGCTACAGCCGTGGACTAACGTACTGTGTCTGCTGCTAATATAGACTGGATGATAATGATATGAAATCAATATATATATGTATATATAATATCACTAGTACTGCAGCCGTACAGGTAGATATATATTTATTAGGTAATGATGACTGATGACGGACCTGCTGGACACTGTCAGCTCAGCAGCACCGCAGACTGCTACAGTAAGCTACTATAGTAGTATGTATCAAGAAGAAAGAAAAAAAAAAACCACGGGTAGGTGGTATACAATTATGGATGGACTGCCGAGTGCCGACACAGAGGTAGCTACAGCCGTGGACTAACGTACTGTGTCTGCTGCTAATATAGACTGGATGATAATGATATGAAATCAATATATATATGTATATATGATATCACTAGTACTGCAGCCGGACAGGTAGATATATATTTATTAGGTAATGATGACTGATGACGGACCTGCTGGACACTGTCAGCTCAGCAGCACCGCAGACTGCTACAGTAAGCTACTATAGTAGTATGTATCAAGAAGAAAGAAAAAAAAAAAACACGGGTAGGTGGTATACAATTATGGATGGACTGCCGAGTGCCGACACAGAGGTAGCTACAGCCGTGGACTAACGTACTGTGTCTGCTGCTAATATAGACTGGATGATAATGATATGAAATCAATATATATATGTATATATAATATCACTAGTACTGCAGCCGGACAGGTAGATAATATATTTATTAGGTAATGATGACTGATGACGGACCTGCTGGACACTGTCAGCTCAGCAGCACCGCAGACTGCTACAGTAAGCTACTATAGTAGTATGTATCAAGAAGAAAGAAAAAAAAAAACCACGGGTAGGTGGTATACAATTATGGATGGACTGCCGAGTGCCGACACAGAGGTAGCTACAGCCGTGGACTAACGTACTGTGTCTGCTGCTAATATAGACTGGATGATAATGATATGAAATCAATATATATATATATAATATCACTAGTACTGCAGCCGGACAGGTAGATATATATTTATTAGGTAATGATGACTGATGACGGACCTGCTGGACACTGTCAGCTCAGCAGCACCGCAGACTGCTACAGTAAGCTACTATAGTAGTATGTATCAAGAAGAAAGAAAAAAAAAAACCACGGGTAGGTGGTATACAATTATGGATGGACTGCCGAGTGCCGACACAGAGGTAGCTACAGCCGTGGACTAACGTACTGTGTCTGCTGCTAATATAGACTGGATGATAATGATATGAAATCAATATATATATGTATATATAATATCACTAGTACTGCAGCCGGACAGGTAGATATATATTTATTAGGTAATGATGACTGATGACGGACCTGCTGGACACTGTCAGCTCAGCAGCACCGCAGACTGCTACAGTAAGCTACTATAGTAGTATGTATCAAGAAGAAAGAAAAAAAAAAAACCACGGGTAGGTGGTATACAATTATGGATGGACTGCCGAGTGCCGACACAGAGGTAGCTACAGCCGTGGACTAACGTACTGTGTCTGCTGCTAATATAGACTGGATGATAATGATATGAAATCAATATATATATGTATATATAATATCACTAGTACTGCAGCCGGACAGGTATATATATTTATTATGTAATGACTGATGACGGACCTGCTGGACACTGTCAGCTCAGCAGCACCGCAGACTGCTACAGTAAGCTACTATAGTAGTATGTATAAAGAAGAAAGAAAAAAAAAAACCACGGGTAGGTGGTATACAATTATAATATTATATATATATATTAATTATATACAATTATATATATATATATATATTAATTAAACTGGTGGTGATTATTAAACTGGTGGTCAGGTCACTGGTCACACTATCAGCAACTTGCAAGTAGTACTCCTAAGCATACAATCACAATATATATTATACTGGTGTGGCACTCTGGCAGCAAAAGTGTGCACTGTACGTTATATGTACTATGTACTCCTGAGTCCTGAGTCCTGCTCTCAGACTCTAACTGCTCCCCACTGTCAGTGTCTCCCCCACAAGTTAGATAATACAATACAGTCACACTATCTATCACTTCACTTCAGCAAGTACTAGTAGTAGTAGTACTCCTCCTAATGCTCCCCAAAATTACTACTGTGTCTCTCTCTAGTGAGACTGTCTCACTCTCTTCTCGAATCTCTATATATAAACGGAGAGGACGCCAGCCACGTCCTCTCCCTATGAATCTCAATGCACGTGTGAAAAATGGCGGCGACGCGCGGCTCCTTATATAGAATCCGAGCCTCGCGAGAATCCGACAGCGTGATGATGACGTTCGGGCGCGCTCGGGTTAACCGAGCAAGGCGGGAGGATCCGAGCCTGCTCGGCCCCGTGTAAAAAACCCTGAAGTTCGGGCGGGTTCGGATTCCGAGGAACCGAACCCGCTCATCTCTAATTTTGATTTCATGTGGGAAATACTATGTGGGCAGAATCTCACGGTTTCTCAAAACTTGCATAGGTGAACATTTGCGTAAAGGACTTACCACTCACCATCTCTCTGAGCATTTCAGGAAGGAACATCAATGTTCCCCCAACTCCATTCAACACTTTGTGGGTCTCATCAACATCAAAGCCACATGGAAAAATAGAAATCTGGAAACCAATTTAGCGAAAACTGAAATAAGGACGATTTTTAATCTCCAAACACTTTCCCCCACCGGATTGAACCAGGACTTTGAGATTAAATGGTTCCTATAACTCATTCACTCATCCACTCTTCATATTGCACCTCCAGAAGACAGAATTGTTATGTCCCGCCTCTTTTCCTGTGCTATGAAAAGAATATTCATATTCATTTTTATTTCAATATATGTCTCCATATGCTATTATTGCTTAACAGCTCCAATGCTCAATTTGAGTGTTTATTTTACATTTTTAACATCTTAACCATGTGCTAAGAATCATCGTTATTATTTATTTATATTCCGTTTTTATAACTCATCTTTTCATGTTGTCACGCATCAATTTCTGGGACTTTGAATGTTATGATAACATCGTCATCAATAAAGATTAGCATCTCCGCATGAAATGCTCACTTCCAGTAATCGGTGAATCAACCACCACTCACTTCTGGTTCCGGCTATTGAACCGCACTTCCGGTCACAAAGTGGAACGCACAGTGGACGTCACTTCCGGTTCCGGTTAAGTCCGGGCCGGAAGTTATAGGGAAATACACGCAGCCACTTCCAAATGGTTAGGACATCCTATAAATATAGAGGACTTGGGCACACAGGATACACAGCCTTGACAAAGGGACCAGGTTGCCCCAAAACACGTCGGCATTATCCTGATGTGCCATCATCAACTCACAGACTAATTTGACTGCTGCTATTGGGAATTCAATTGCTAAGAGCCAAACAGCGCTGCAAGTGGGCGTGTACGGGCGGGTACGGCGTACCCTTAAGAATTTAGCCGCGGGTACGCCGTACCCACTCCGCCGGGCCGCCGCTCACTGCGTTGATGTGTGCTAACCACCAGTTGCTGTGGGCGGGTACCGCTGCTGCCGCTGTGCACCTCCCCTTCCCAGTCTGCTGGGAGCGTGTTCATGACATCATCACGCTTCCGCGGCTGAGGCAGCGGTGGGTGCCGAGGGGGGCTGGCTGGGGCTGACTGGGGCTGCTTGAGCCGCTCACGCCGCATTAGGAGCAGTCGGAGGCAGAGCACATAATTTCTCGGAGGGTACGGGGAGCAGCCTGATTGCCTGTATAGTATATATAATACTATTAAAATAGTGTCAGTGGCCTGTGTGTATATACACACATTATTATTATTAGGATAGTTATATTTGGTGCTGCACTGCTGCTGCTGTACTTGAAATCACCATGCCCACTGGTGATTACAATGTAATCTCCAGTGGGCATGGTGATTTCAAGTACAGCAGCAGCTGCAGCACTAAATATAACTATCCTAATAAGTGTGTATGTGTATATATGATGTGTTGTCGAAGTCAAAAATATTACATAGAGATAACATACAAACTCCAAACAGAGAGGTCTCTGTTCGTGCGCATACACACAGCGTGCACAGGATATACGGTAGCATATGCATCCACACAGACAAGCCACAAAGATATATTCAACACATATTTCATACAACACATAAATTACACATAGACAAAACATGACAAGCACCAGACATTATAATGTATTTATATAATAGTGTGTAACAACAGATATATATGTATTATTGGAACGGAACAAGTTAATTATATCATGTTTAGTGTCAAAATGATCAGGAGAATGTGTGGAGTAATTTGATACCTATGGGTAGATTGTAGCACGTTGCAACGATTAGTTATGACAAAATGTATGAATACAAAGGACTTACTGAAGACTTGAAACTAGGTTCACAGCATGGCCCTGGGGGCAGACACCTGTGCCAGCAACATAGGACAAAAGCCCTCACACTGACCTATGAGCCGTTAAGTTCTTGAGAGGTCTGGCCTCTGGACCAATGGAAGGAGACCAAAACCAACAGACTGTTAACTCCCACTGTTTTGATATAGGCAGTTTTTCTAAGATATAGTTAGTTGCTGTTGCTGAGATGGAGGAAAGTTCTATGGGACAGGGTGATGTATGTTGGCTGTATCTGCTTCTTATGTAACTATAACTCTGTACCACTTACCTAGGCTCATACATGTTATACTGAATTATATATTGTACACATGTTATTTTGTATGCATAACTTTTAAATATCAAATACATATATACCTCTGATCATTGGACCTCAGTATACCATGTGTGTGACTGCTTGCTTTCTCTTAAGGGACATAGTGTTGCGACATACAGCGCACTTTTATCTTATATGGTAATAAGATGCGCCTTGCCTCCGCAGTATATATTTACACTGGTATGTTTATTTAAAATAATTGGAAATCCATAGTGTGTGTGTGTGTGTGTGTGTGTGTGTATATATATATATATATATATATATATATAGCAGAAAGACGGGCGGCACTCAGGAATGATGACAAGCAACAAGCAGGGTATAGCAACGTTTCAAAGTGTATTACTTCTTCATCAGGACAACAAATACAATATAAAACATACCTTATATAGGCTCACCACAGCGTGTCAAACAGCTCCGGCGCGGGACGCGAGTGCCGACGCCCACAGATGACGTCATCACCGCTCGACGCGTAACCGGGGCAACTGTAAGCAAAAGACTTCACAGTTTCAAATGTGATCGGTGGAACACCGATCCGTGAACATAATAAACATAGTGCCATGATACATATACAATTAAAAACATACTGGAGCTAATGGAAACATAGCAGCTGCTACCGAGCAATTCCTAATAAGCTACAAGGGAGGATAATGAGAATTACATGCAAGAACAAAACATAGTGGGAGCTCAGGCATAAATGGCAAACTGGTGTTGCATTTCTAAGACACCTGTAAGAAACCTATAAGAAACAGTGTAAACCCAGGGATTCATTGAGACCACGTTATCATGCTATTACACTTAGTGACTATTATAAGGAGAAACGGATACTGCGTGGGTTCCGTATTCGCAATACACCCACGATCGGTAGGTTCAACACCACATTTTGTAAGCGCTGGATAGCGATTTTAAATAAGTGTAGCTTCGATTTGCTACTTTTGGTGATTGAAGAATCATCAAGAGAATTATCCATTGCACAGGATAAGATAACTACCTTTGAAGCCAAATTTAAATCCACACTTGCTGCTGACACCAAAACCAATTGGTTTGAAAAATTGGAGGGACAGATTACCACCTACAGAAGAGAGTTGATTCAGTTTAAACGTCAAAAATTAGCGAAAGTCAATGCAGATTATGAACAAAACAGTGTGTATCTTTGGGCATCTGGCACCCGGAATGAAAGACAACAGAGATTTCGCCAAAGAAATTATAAACAGTTATGGCAATCAGATTCATCTGGTGATAGGAACACCAACAGTGACTCTGATACTAGATCTGATATCCAGGCTTCAGGATCTAATTCCCCTTTAGGGGCTCGTACCCGCCGGGTGGCCGGCGGAAAAGGAGGTGGACGCGGCGAGGTGGCCAGTGTAAAAGAGCGAGGCAGAGGGCGGGTGGGCAGATCCCCTCTGGCCAGGAGGAAATAATCTTCAACCTTTCTGATCATGCCTTGACCCCCACTGAGGTGCGCGTTTTGAATAGAGGCTTGTCATTTGTGCCGACAGTACAGTTCTCATCTCATCAATGGGAAATTGAAAAATACAAGCTGAATCGTCAGCTCAAACTACATGAACACTTCAATGGGACTAAAAACATCACCACGTATACTTCTGTGGAATCTTTACCTCCTCAATTGGCCCGATTACAGAGACGCAGCCACTTTGATCCTGTTTCATATAATTCTTCTATTAAGACTTATGGTAGAATGTTAAGTGATTCTGTTTCTAAACAGGTGATGACTGGGTTGCCCAGTATGGTTAGAAATAACTTGAGTAGAGAGGAATATCAAGCTCTCAGGGATTTGTCCAGTTATACTGATATCACGATACGCCCCGCAGACAAGGGTGGGGGGATCGTGATTCAGAATGTTTCTGATTATAAAGCTGAACTGGAACGTCAATTAAGTGATACCAGTGTTTATAAGGCACTAGCGGGAGACCCCACTCGTGAATTCTCCAAGCTATTGCACAATAAATTGTTGTTGGCATTTCAATCTGGTGTGATTTCTGAGACCCTTATGAAAGCATTAACCACTGATTCACCCATTGTACCAGTACTTTATGCCCTGCCTAAGGTGCATAAATCGCTGGTGCATCCAACCGGGCGTCCAATAATTTCAGCCCGTGATGGATTGTTTCAGAGAGTTTCTACATTTCTTGATGCTATGCTACAGCCATGTATCACTGTTAATGATAGGTATTTGCTAGACACTAGTTCCTTTTTAAATAAGCTTAAAAGGTTGGGTGATTTACCTCCAGGCTGCTTTTTGTGCAGCTTTGATATCTCAAGCTTATATACGGTAATTCCGAATAGTGAGGGTTTGAATGCAGTGAGGAAATTGATTACTAATAACCCCCTATATCAGGGTCCAGATGTGGATTTTTTCCTTGATTTATTACAGATGGTACTTACACTCAATTATTTTATGTTTAATGGGAAATTTTATTTGCAGACATCTGGTTGTGCGATGGGGTCCCCTGTGGCCCCATCGTACGCTAATTCTTATATGTTTTTGGCTGAACAAGAGATTTTCTTTGACAATCCCCAGTTTTCAGAATCTATTATATTTTTTTCTTGGTATATAGACGACCTATTTATTATTTGGAATAATACCCAGGAGTCTTTCATTGAGAGCATTGAGGCACATAATTCTTCTGGACACCCTGTACAATTTACGTATAACATTAGCCCTGACAGTGTGTGTTACTTAGATGTCCTTGTCCGTTTAACTCAAGGACATATAGTGACTGAATTGTATCAAAAGCCGACGGATAGGAATACGATTCTTCACTCGGACAGTTGTCATCCTAAACCACTAAAGTTTGGCCTGCCGTACTCTCAGTTCCTTAGGGCAGTACGAATCTGCAATGACTCTGACACTGCCAGTGCCCAGATCGATCGGATGATTGACAAATTTATTCAAAGGGGCTATGAGTACAAATCTCTCCAACAGGCAAAATCCAAGGCTATGTGTTGTACTAGGGAAACACTTCTGTCCTTGAGACATCCTTTGATAAAAAATAAGAAGTTACCTTGGATTAATCATTTTAATACCATGAGTAACAACATTTCACACACTGCAAAGAAATTATGGCCCATTGTCAGTACTGACACCAGCCCACAATTACAGGATACCTCCATTATGTCGTCATACACTAGAGGTAGGAACATCAGGGACTGGGTGGTCAAGACTGATATTACTGGCCTTGATAGTGCTCAAAGTGAACAAAACACTTTTTGACACTTCAAAAAGGGTGCTTTAGGTGCCTTAATTGCACTACCTGCAGAGCCCTTACTACTGGTAAATTTTTTTGCAATCCATTCAGTGGTAGGAAATATTACATCCAGCATAGGGTCACATGCACCACTAAATTTATTATATACATGATTACATGTCCATGTGGCTATAACTATGTTGGCAAAACCGACCGCACATTACGTGAGAGGATTGCCAACCATAGATTGGCCATTAGGAATGCTGTTGCAACTGGCCATAGTGACCAACCAGTTGCTCGTCACTTTTTTCAGGCTAAACACAGTGTTGCCTGTTTAAAATACATGATCATTGATCATGAACCACCGAGAATTTGCGGAGGCGAAAGATCCCGTAGATTATTGCAAAAAGAATCCAGGTGGATTCATGAATTACAAACTCTTGTGCCTCGTGGCCTCAATGAATCCCTGGGTTTACACTGTTTCCTATAGGTTTCCTATAGGTGTCTTACAAATGCAACACCAGTTTGCCATTTATGCCTGAGCTCCCACTATGTTTTGTTCTTGCATGTAATTCTCATTATCCTCCCTTGTAGCTTATTAGGAATTGCTCGGTAGCAGCTGCTATGTTTCCATTAGCTCCAGTATGTTTTTAATTGTATATGTATCATGGCACTATGTTTATTATGTTCACGGATCGGTGTTCCACCGATCACATTTGAAACTGAGAAGTCTTTTGCTTACAGTTGCCCCGGTTACGTGGCGAGCGGTGATGACGTCATCTGTGGGCGTCGGCACTCGCATCCCGCGCCGGAGCTGTTTGACACGCTGTGGTGAGCCTATATAAGGTATGTTTTATATTGTATTTGTTGTCCTGATGAAGAAGTAATACACTTCGAAACGTTGCTATACCCTGCTTGTTGCTTGTCATCATTTCTGAGTGCCGCCCATCTTTCTGCTATATTGGACCTTACAGCTATTGAGGTACCTAGGAGGGCACCAGGCAAGTAATCACTGTGAGTGAGGAGTGCTGCCACAACCATGATATATATATATATATATATATATATATATATATATATATATATAAACCAAAAACACCCTTATCCTGCACTGTAAAATTGCTGCCCTCTGAAACGGTCCTACTGTTAGCCAGGACCAAACCAAAACAGCTCCAAACAATGAATCAGATGGCGCTAATAATCACTTCCTTGCTTGACCAGCAATGCAATTGACCACATCATTAGATAAATAATATCAATTTATTAAAAGCACATATTGCTAAAAGAGATAACCCTTTCACAAACACATAGCAATGATTAGTGTCAGATGATGAAATGAAGGGTATATGTTCTCTCTTCCACCCTGACGTGTTTCGTCCTTAGCGGACTTCTTCAGAGGGATGATCAATACAGCTATACAATCCAAAATTGACAATCATAGAAATCTTCAAGTCTTTAAGACCATTTACCAGTACAGGTTTGTACGACAGTTTTAAAAATGTAAGAGACCTCAGTCTTAATTCGTGAGGGTCTAATCATTAAAATCTGAAAAATAGCCCCACTCAGGGAGAATCTCAAAAAAATAATTCATATATATCCACAAATGGACCACAAATTCAAGTGTGCTCCTGTGTGCTCTCCCAAAGTGCAAGTGAATATATATATATATATATATATATAGAGCCCTCAGTGTGAGCCAATCAGAGCTCGTGGAGTGGCATCCAAGGCTCCTGATTGGCTGCCGGACCGCAAGCTTTGATTGGCTCATGGATTGGCTCCTAATTGAAGGTAGACACTGTGACCCGCACTGCTGCCAGAGACTGAGGGGCAGGTGAGGTGCATGCTGCGCTCTCCTCCCCTCACACACAGGAACAGGACAGCAGCAGCGGTGAGCAGCAGGGGAAGGAGGGAGGGGGGGCATGTGTACCTGGCACTGGGGGCATATCTGGCACTGGAGGCATATCTAGCACTGCGGGGACATGTGTATCTGGCACTGGGGGCATTTCTGTATCTGGCACTGGGGGCATCTCTGTATCTGGCACTGGGGACATATCTGGCACTGAGAGCATATCTGTCACTGTGGGGGCATTTCTGTATCTGGCACTGGGGGGACATGTGTATCTGGCACTGGGGGCATTTCTGTATCTGGCACTGGGGGGACATGTGTATCTGGCACTGGGGGCATTTCTGTATCTGGCACTGGGGGGCATATCTGGCACTGTGGGGACATGTGTATCTGCCACTGGGGGCATTTCTGTGTCTGGCACTGGGGACATATCTGGCACTGGGAGCATATCTGTCACTGTGGTGGCATTTCTGTATCTGGCACTGGGGGGACATGTGTATCTGGCACTGGGGGCATTTCTGTATCTGGCACTGGGGGGCATATCTGGCACTGTGGGGACATGTGTATCTGGCACTGGGGGCATTTCTGTATCTGGCACTGGGGGCATATCTGGCACTGGGGGCATATCTGGCACTGTGGGGACATGTGTATCTGGCACTGGGGGCATTTCTGTATCTGGCACTGGGGGCATATCTGGCACTGGGGGCATATCTGGCACTGGGAGCATATCTGTGTAGGCCCTAAGTTTATTGCAACTGAAGATGGTAGAGGAGGAGTAATATGACTAAGAAATTGATGGTAGAAGAATCTAGTTGTGGTTAGAGTTACTGCTATCTTGCTGATATTGGATCAGTTATCTGGTGCTGTCCCAAACAAATCCATAGTTCCATCACTGGTTCCTCAAGGTTATTGTCAGTCCTATCTGAATATTGGGCTCGATATAAAGAACAATCAGAGAGAATCTCTATTCATCATTTATCACCATATGAGGATTATCATCCAATTAAGGGTGATTGTATTCTATTCATATCATTTTATTATATATATGTCCTGTCATGGTATTTGGTGAGCGCTGTATTTATGTGTGCAAATTCTCTTTACACTGGGAGCATATCTGGCACTGGGGGTATTTCTGTATCTGGCACTGGGGGCATATCTGGCACTGGGGGGACATGCGTATCTGGCACTGGGGGCATTTCTGTATCTGCTCCTGGGGGCATCTCTGTATCTGGCACTGGGGACATATCTGGCACTGGGAGCATATCTGGCACTGTGGGGGCATTTCTGTATCTGGCACTGGGGACATATCTGCACTGGGAGCATATCTGGCACAGTGGGGGCATTTCTGTATCTGGCACTGGGGGGGCAATGTATATCTGACACAGTGGGGGCATTTGTGTATCTGGCACTATGGGGCAATGTGTATCTGACACTGTGAGGCAATGTATATCTGGCATTTTGGGGGCATCTGTGTATCTGCCACTGTGGGGAAATGTGTATCTGGCACTGTGAGGCAATGTATATCTGGCACTGTGGGGCAATGTATATCTGGCACTCTGGGGGCATTTGTGTATCTGGCACTGTGGGGCAACATGTATCTGGCACTATTGGGGTCATATGTGTATCTGCCCCTCCCCCTATATGTGTACCACGCCCCTATTTTCATTGGCCACACCACATGCAGCATTTGGCCACACCCATTTTTGGCGTGCGCACACAGTACCTGTAAAACATTTTTTCTACTTGTACCACTGGAGCCAAAGCAGGGTATTTTCCCGGAGTACCCTGCACCATCACATCTGCAGCTCCCTCTACCTTCATTGGTAGGATTCATTTTCATTGCAGCTTCACTCATGTGTTTACGTACACTCTATTGTATATTTATCTTGTCAGTTCTTGTGTAATAAATTCTGTGTTACTATATTTTACTACGAAGTCTGACAACCGGTGTACTTTATACAAGTCCCAATACCTTCCAGATTAAGGCTATTGGCACTCATAATTACAAGCAAGGATTAGCGCCTATAAGGGAGAGTCACTTTTACATTTTAAGAGAGTTGAGGGCCTGTGTATAGGATCTGTGCTGGCCTCTACCTCTTTGCAGTGAACTGAGGGCCTAATTCATGTTTGTACACACATGCCAATGCAGCTGCGTTTTTTCAGGCATCGGACTTTCCAAATATCACAAGTGACGCTGCAGTCCAGAAATTAATATAGTCGCCCACTGAAGCCATCGCAAAGTCTCAGCAACTGCGTACACATATGCAGCACTGCCGCAGTAACGAGGAACATCGACTCCCAGAGAGAGTCTATGATCATGCAGACTGGCTGTGGCAGTACTGATGCTGGCGCCATATTTCTCTACATACATGATCACAGTTGAAGGCAAATACATGCCCCATACCTCCCCCAAATGGTCCCTTCCTGCATTCAAATTCTCACTGCAAGGGGCATCCCAAAGATACCTTGGTGCATGAGCAGTGTGTTTGCAGCGCGTGTGTAGTCTGCCAATAATCAGTCACTTGCGTGGACTTCTGCATTGCGCACATACATGAATACTGCCATGAGCAGGTCTCTGGGAACATGGCACCTATGCCTTGCTCCCAGTGACTTCTCTGCTGCACAGGCACAAGTCACCGGGAAATTACCTGCTGCACCATTTTCCCAATGATTGCTGCTGCTCTGCTAATGCTGGATTTCAGAGATGGCAGAGAGGTAAGTATAATTATATGGGTGATGCCCCAATTAGATATGCCAATGCAATAAGGTCACAGTAGCTACATTCCTGTGGTATAAGCATATATGTGAGGGATTCATATGCATTCGGTCAATCAGAATCATCATCATCATCAGTTTGTATTTTGCATAAGGGTTCGAGCACCCGCGTGATCCACCTACAAAAAGTTGCTTAAGTGTTTGATCTTCAACAAAGGATGCACTTTGGGCCTCAGAGTTGTACGCTAATGATAATTGCAATTTTATAGGCAATGGAACTGCTAATGTTGGCAAGAGAAGCTGCCACCAAGAAATGAAAAGAGACACCTACCGGAGAGATTGCAATCACATAAGCAGCCTACACACAACAATGGAAAACATTGACTGCTCGAGTAGGTCTATGGCTATGCAGACTGGTCGGGCAGCAGCGACACAGGCGCCATGTTTCTCTGCATACATGATCACAGGTGACATCAAATATATACGCCCCAGAAACAGTCATGACATGCCTGGGTTTTTGTAGCCACACCCCATTACCACCCCCAAACGGTCACTTCCTGTGAATCACTCTGCAAAGAAATCCTCACTGCAAGCGGAATCTCAAAGGAACCTTTACACATACACGGTGCGATCGCAGTGCATGCACAGTCTGCCAATAATCGCTCAATTGCGAAAGCATCCGCATAGCGTACAACTCTGAATTAGGCCCTTTATATGCGCACGCCCATACTGAACTTTGGTCCTGCTAACATGCTGCTTTTAATCCCTGTCCCGGCCACCTTGGCACAAGGGGTGGTAAGTGCAAAATATGATCCAGTCAACATGGCTATGGATGATCCAAAAAAGTGCAACTTGTGGGTAATAAAACTGCAGCTTTAGTCGATTTCTTCCTGAAATGTATCTCTACATGCCTGTGATTAATATATTTGTTTAGCTTAAGGTTAACACTTAATAGTGCACTTCATGCCCATGGGTGGGCAATAAGCAGCCCTCCAGATGCTTATGAATTACACATCCCAGCACGCCCTGCCACATTTTTATCACACCCTGATGGCAAAACTATGGCAGGGAATGCTGGGATGTGTAGTCCCACAGCACATTAAGGGCATACTTGTCTACTTTTGAAAACTAGATTTAGGGAGATTACAGTATGATGTGTGTGCAAAGCGCAGCGCATTGCCGAGCGGGCGTGTCTTACTCTGCCCAAAGGGAGTGTCTAGTTCCACAAATGGCCGCGTGTCTATGCTTAAATGCTTGTTGTTGCAAAATATTGCTATATAACATTAGTAACTATATATTTTGGGGAGTTTTGTAAGTGTTGATACAGTTGCTGTCAGCAATATGGGGTTTCTTGTTTGCAGTATATATTCGCTGTGATATTTCTTCTCACTCAGCACAATATACATGATACATGTGATGCCTACGCAATAAATTCCAAATGCAAGTTGACCTTGTGAGAATTCATCCCTAAACAAGTAAATTATGATTGTGGTGTATTAAATGTTATTTTATTGCAAACACTGGGCGTCTGTATCTTGTAGGCACTTCCTATATTTATTGGATGTACTATTTTCCATATCATTACAGCATTAACCAAATCATTACAGACACCAGCTACTCTAATTAAACAAATGTGTTTAACTACAGAAAGATTACTAACAACAATTCTTACACTAGCAGCAGCACAGCATGCTATGGATCAGTGCACACCAGCTTACACAAGCAGCAGCACAGCATGCTATGGATCAGTGCACACCAGCATGGCATACTTGCCTACTGTGCTGCCCCCTCCTCCGGGAAGAGGAAGCATTGTAAGCGTATGGGGAGGTGGCCAGCGGCAAGATGGGCTGTCTGGGGCGTGGCTCGAAGACAAGGTGGGCTATCCAGGGGTGTGGCCAGCAGGGACCTGGGCAGTCCGGGGGTGTGGCATCCCGATCGCGTCATCGTGGCTCCGTCTCCACTATACAGTACCTAGAAAATAGGCACTGTATAGCGGGGGGCAGATATACGATGACGTGATTCAGCGTGAATCATGTAATCGGATCCCCTCAGACCGTCCACTTGTTCCCTGCTGTGGGCGGCTGAGGGTTGTGTGGTGGGGCTGGCAGGGAAAGCGGGAAACTTGTCCACCTTTAAAGGGGACCGGGAGGGCCACCCGATTTTTTGGAGCATCCCAGCCATTCCGGGAGGGTAGGCAAGTATGCAGCATAGATGAGTATGTGACCAGGCAGTGGCATCAGAAGGGGGTGTGGGTGGTACGGCCACCCAGGTGTCACCTTTTAAAGGGGTGACACCAAGATTTCTGACATTCTCCTGCAGCACTCAGCTCCTGTTATACAGGAGGAGCTGACACTGCAGGCACTGGTCTCCGGGGGCATCCCAGCAATCTTCGGGGTTGCTGGGCTGCCCCAGAGTGATGTCACCGGGATCCGATGTGAGTCCATGTCCCCACCAACTTAGGTCACACCCCTTTTCAGCCACGAGAGGTACAGAGTGTGCCCTGGGTGTCACCAGACCCAGTGACAACTCTGTGATCAGGTGCTGCTGTCTCTCTCTCTCTCAGGTCAGGGTTCCTATAAGGGGGGATATTAAGAGTCTATAGCAGTGAATCCTGAGCAGCTACAGCAAATTACTGTTCTTGCAAAGAAACTCCTTAGTGGCAGAATGATGGTAAACCCAATACACTGCTAATTTGTTAGCACAATCAACTGCGAAATGCAGAATTGTTCCAATCGATTGCTGATGTATGAACCCCTAAAGGCTTCCCTACTTCTGTATTGGATTGGGCAATTTCCTGATCCAACGACTTAGGGATTTATTTACTAAAGTCACGATTTTGTCCGAGTTTTTTTTTTTCCCCCTATGTGTCATCTCGGGAATTTACTAAGCACAAATATCGGCAGTGTTGGGGCTATTCGTAATGGTTTTCACGGCAGAGGGCAGAAATACAAATGAATAGACCATCGGTCAAATGTGGCTGTTTGTTCATACAACATGGGAATTTACTATTCATTCGTATTTTGGTGTTTGTCCCTGAATGTTCAATTGTGGTTGTATTTTTTTTCTAATCGTAAAAAAAAAACAGCAAAAAAATAGACCTGCTTTTTCCTGGCGTGCTTGGATAGTCATGCACGGATCAGTGAGATCCGTGCATGCTTATCTGTGGGAAAGGGTCTGTTTAGGTTAAAAATGTAAAAAACAAATTGCGTGGGGTCCCCCCTCCAAAGCATAACCAGCCTTGGGCTCTTTGAGCCGGTCCTGGTTGTAAAAATACAGGGAAAAATTGCGTAGGGTTCCCCCATAGTTATACAACCAGCACTGGGCTCTGTGTCCGGTCCTGGTTCCAAAAATATGGGGAACAAAAGATGTAGGGGTCCCCTGTATTTATAAAACCAGCACCGGACTCCATTAGCCAGAGAGATAATGCCACAGCCGGAGGACACTTTTATATTGGTCCCTGCGGCCGTGGCATTACCCCCCCAACTAGTCACCCCTGGCCGGGGTATCCTGGAGGAGTGGGGACCCCTTATTTCAAGGGGTCCCCCCTCCAGCCACCCAAGGGCCTGGGATGAAGCCAGAGGCTGTCCCCCCATCCGTGGCTGGTGGATGGGGGGGCTGATAGCCTTTGTGTAAAAATATGAATATTGTTTTTTTGTTGTTGAAGAACTACAAGGCCCAGCAAGCCTCCCCCACAAGCTGGTACTTGGAGAACCACAAGTACCAGCATGTGGGGAAATAATGGGCCCGCTGGTACCTGTAGTTCTACAACAACAAAAATACCCCCCAAAAAACACAGCACACATACCGTGACAGTAAAGCTTTATTTTACATACATGCACACTTACACACTCACATACTTACCTATTGTCCCACGGAGCCCCTCGGTCCCCTTGTCCAGTAGAATCCATGGGGTACCTGTCAAATAAAAATTATACTTACAACCAATCCTGTGTAGATCTGTCCTCTTCTTCTATGACGTAATCCATGGACTTGAATAAAAAAACAAACTGAAAACCCGATCCACGCACTTAAAGGGGTTCCATGTTTACACATGAAACCCCTTTCCCTCAATGCCAGGACCCCCCGTGACTTCTGTCACTGAAGGTCCCGACAGCCATCAGGGAGCGCCACGTAATGGCGCTCTCCTGATTAACAGGCTAGGAGCGCACAGCCAATCAGCAGGAGCGCACTGGCTAGAATGGAGGAGAGCGCTCCTCCATTCTACTCAATTATGGGAACTTTGCGGTCTGCGGGTGACCCCAATTAACTTTGTGGTTAACCGCAGACTGCAAAGTTCCCATCATTGAGTAGAATGGAGGAGCGCTCTCCTCCACTCTAGTCAGTGCGCTCCTGCTGATTGACAGGCTAGGAGCGCACAGCCAATCAGGAGAGCGCCATTACGTGGCACTCCCTTGTTGGCTGACGGGACCTTCAGTGACAGAAGTCACGGTGGGTCCCGGCATTCAGAGAAAGGGGTTCCATGTGTAAACATGGAACCCCTTTAAGTGCGTTGATCGGGTTTTCGTTTTTTTTTTATTCAAGTCAGTGGATTACGTCGGAGAAGAAGAGGACAGATCTAGACAGGATTGGTTGTAAGTATCATTTTTATTTGACAGGTACCCCGTGGATTCTACTGGACAAGGGGACCGAGGGGCTCCGTGGGACAATAGGTAAGTTTGTGAGTGTGTAAGTGTGCATGTATGTAAAATAAAGCTTTACTGTCACGGTGTGTGTGTTGTGTTTTTTTTGGGGGTATTTTTGTTGTTGTAGAACTACAGGTACCAGCGAGCCCGTCATTTCCCTGCATGCTGGTACTTGTGGTTCTCCAAGTACCAGCATGTGGGGGAGGCTTGCTGGGACTTGTAGGTCTTCAACAAAAAAAACCAATATTCATATTTTTGCACAAAGGCTATCAGCCCCCCCATCCACCAGCCACGGATGGGGGGACAGCCTTGGCCTTCATCCCTGGCCCTTGGGTGGCTGGAGGGGGGACCCCTTTATATAAGGGGTCCCCACTCCTCCAGGGTACCCCGGCCAGGGGTGACTAGTTGGGGGGGTAATGCCACGGCCGCAGGGACCAATATAAAAGTGTCTCACGGCTGTGGCATTATCGCTCTGGCTAGTGGAGCCCGGTGTTGGATTTAAAAATACGGGGGACCCCTACATCTTTTGTCCCCCATATTTTTGGAACCAGGACCATACGCAGAGCCCGGTGCTGGTTGTATAACTATGGGGGACCCTATGCAATTTTTCCCTGTATTTTTACAACCAGGACCGGCTCAAAGAGCCCGAGGCTGGTTATGCTTAAGAGGGGGTACCCCACACAATTTTTTCCTTGAAATTTGAACTATTTACACACTTATAATGTACACAATGAAGCCCTGCGTGGATCTCACTGATCCGGCCAGACTTCATTGTGTTATGTCCGGCATTGTTTTACTAATCACCCCTGTAAAACACTGCCCGACAATACGAATCACATCAACATCGGAAAATACGAAAATAGAAAACTCTGCAGCTTAGTAAATTACCGTAGATGGACTCAAAAAGTTGCAGTAAAATACGTCCGATAAAATGTGAGATCAAACTCCCTAAAAATCGTAAATAGTAAATAAACCCCTGAGTTGGGAAATCAGTATGTTGAATTTTCCTAATTTGCCAATTCCAACCAAAAAATTATCTGGTTTGATATATCGGGGAAATTTTACAGAATTTCCCTGATTCCCAGATGGATTGCCAATCACTGATGACAAACGATCAGCATTTTTGATGGGGGAATCAGGGAAAGCTGTTGCAGGTGTATGGCACCCTTTAGACTACATCTCAATCTTTCTTGCAATGTAATCTACCCCCAGTAGTATAGAAAGGGGTCTATTTTATTTAGTCACTTAGGCCATTTCCTGCTGCTCCATCAAACCAGGCCTACTGTAGACATCTATAAACCTCTTTCATGCCTCATCTGTATAAATGGAAAGAGTTACTTAATAATAAGTAATTACCAATTTAGAAGATATTCTCAAATTTGTTCAAACTTTTTCTCAAAATGGGTCACAGAACAGATTGATTCCCAAAGCAGATTGGATAAATAAACTTCAAGCTTTATTCAAGTAAAGCAAACAGTTACTGTATGACCATGTTTGAGTTGGTTCACCAGAGTGAGGGATAAGTTTACACATGGTTAAACTGGCTCAAACATGTTGGAGATTAAACAAATGTAAACACTCTCTAATGTGAGTGTAGAAGCTTTCATATAAATGATGATGAATGAACTTTGAACGCAGTAATATCAGCTGACCAAATAAAGGAAATCCAAGATTGTTAAAATTACATAACATTTTTAAGCTGAATGGAGAATCCTGAACACAAATGATAACGATAAGCATGAACTTCAGATATCAACCATAAAATAGAATAAGCACAAACTGAAGATTGTGCCCAGGGTTGGGTACGAAATTTCGTCAGCTAGTATCCTGACGGTCAAGTATTTTAATCCTACCATTACCTTTAGCCCAACCCTCCCGCAGCCTAACCTTAACCATCCCCTCCCACAGCCTTACCCTAACCCTCCCCCTAATGCCTAACACTCACCCTAAACCCTGTACTTTCTTTGGGGATCCACCAGGGATTCTGACAATCAAGATCCCATTGTTGGTATTGTGACTGTCGGGATCCCAACTGCTGCAATCCCGATTGCATCCCGTACCTAGAACACATTAAAGACCCTTGTATAAAAAATTTAATTTCTAAACAATTAACATTTTTAAGCAACTCTATATTAATAACAAATAATTCAAATGATTGTTTTCAATTGACCTTTACATATAGTATAAAACAAAATTGGAGTAATGTGTTGGTATGAAGAAGAGCACTTTTCTACAGGTTTCTTGTGTAGGCCTAATATTTGGTGTCCTTATTAAAAATTTGATTTAGGATCAAGATTGCAAATTAGGACTTATTTATTTTTGCTAAATTATGGCAGCACAAACTTTAACTCAAAACATGACTATAGTGCTACATTTTATGTAACGTTACTATTCATTTCATTTAATAATTAGGTAAATCATTTTTTAAGAGCCATTTTGAGATCATTGTTTCTTAAGCTATAAACTAGAGGATTTAACATTGGCACAATAATGGTATAGACCACAGACACATGTCGTCCTAAAGTAAATTGTCCAGTGTTAGGGTAGAAGTAATTAACAGCACTTGTACTGTAAAATATCATAACTATTGTTAAATGAGAAGTGCAGGTAGAGAAAGCTCGTCGCCGTCCTTCATTAGTCTTTATTCTTAGCACAGTAATAATGATTCTGATGTATGGAAGAAATGTAGTAAGGAAGGCGGCCAGTCCCAAGGATCCTCCAAAGATAAATATAAGCAGGATATTGATGAAGTTATTACTACATGAGAGCTGCAGCAATTGGCGCAAGTCACAAAAGAAGCTCCTTATGGTATTAGGACCACAGAAAGACAACTTTAGTGTAGAAAGTGTATACAGCAATGAATATAGGATACCAATCACCCATACTAAGATGGCCATCTCAATGCAGACATTCCAGTTCATGATGTTATAGTAACGTAAAGGATTACAAATGGCAGTGTATCTGTCATAAGACATTGCAGCCAAAAGGAAAGTTTCAGTGCTTATAAAAGTGAGAAAGAAAAATAGCTGGGAAATGCAGCTTGTTATGGATATAGTCTTCCTCTCTCTAAAATAATCAAACAGTAAACGAGGAACAGTGGTATTTGAAGAAGCGATGTCTAAAAAGGCAAGGTTACCAAGGAAGAAATACATTGGAGAATGGAGACGACAGTCATTGATGATCAGAGACATTACCATGAGGTTCCCAGTAACTGTCAAGGCATAGAGGATAAAGCACAAGAAAACTAGGAGGCTCTGGATCCTGGGAATCTCTGACAACCCTAATAACAGAAATTCAGGCAATGCCGTGGTGTTTTCCATTTGATAATTTACAAGAATAATATGAATATTATATGAATAAAGATTCAAAACTCTAGTAAAGCAAAATGTAAAAGATTGTAAGTAAAGTGTTGTTGTGCACACGATGAACACATTAGCTAATTCCAGTTTCTCACAAAGTACATTACTTGCAAATCTATTATATAACACTGAGTGGTGATATAAAATGATGTACAGTAATCATGTTTGTGTGCATGTAAACATCACACCTAATATGCATGGCTCGTGCAGTGGGTGCAGAGTCATGCTCAGCTTGCTCCCACCACAGCAACGGGACTGACCACCTGGAAAAGAGGAATGGGAACAGGGTTAAGTGCAGTGGGACAGGGCAGAGACAGAAAAGAGGTAGTTGAAGGGACCTATTTACTAGTTAACTATATGTATCAGAATTGGCGCATCTACTTACTGTTTGTCAGTGATAACAAAGATTTTCTAGTGCTGTTTATTGTAATGCCACTTTCTAAATAAAACATGAACATAATAAAAAGTATAATTTTAATATGAAAAAATAGTTTATTTAAATACTAAAGCCTTTTTCCCTGTAAGTATTATCTGCTATCCCCATTACCATGCTTGATAAGAATGACACCCATTTTTGCCAGAGAACCGGGCTTTCTTCCTACAATAAAGACTCAGAGGCACATGTATGATTTATATTAACTTTTCCATTAAATGTAAACATATGCATACTATACATTTACTGTGTTTGTATTTTCAGCACATTAGCAGAGAGTTATCACCTCTTGTATCTTTTTCACCTATGAAAGCTTCCCTTTTATTGGGAAAGTAAAAGGATTTTATACTGCTGGTACATTGTTAAAAAGTCCCAGGGTAATCAATCACGACTAGTTCATATAACTACAGTAGCTTACATAAAAATACTTTTAAAAAAGTCATAAAATGTGATACTCCTGGACTCCTTACCATAACACCCCAACACCTGGCACTATATAACTGAGAATAATTCTCATCACTTCAGTGTTCAATCTTGTCTGCTTTACCCCATTTTCACATTCTAACCCTACCTACATTCAGCCATAGCACCCTTCATCTTCCTTGCTCCCTTCCCCACCCAACCGTTTATTGTGCCCCACCCTTTTCCTTTCCCCACCTAATAACCAATGTATCCCATTAAACCATCTCTACTGAATGATAGAAAGCTAAATACAAAGTGCACACAAAGGGCACCCTGATTGTTACACACTTCTCATTCATAATGAACAACCTTTACTTGCTACCATTGCCAGAAAACATTAAAAAAATGATTTCTAACTTGTTGAATTTCTGCAACTACGTAACGTATAACTATTTGTGCTAACACCTATAGGGGGGAATTCAGTTACCGGTGAAAACATGGTAAATTCACCAAAGTATGCCCTTCCAGGCAGAGCAGTCAAGTACAATAAACAGAGGTTTGAGGGGGCTATTCAGAGGTGGACGCAGACGTCATGCCTCCACCATGAGATTTAGTGGTCGCAGATTTTGCTAAAATAGCAAAATCTGCGACCAACTCTGAATAACCTTCTGAAATATAAAACAAAAATAACAAACAAAAATACCATACATATTTTAACATGAAGAATAAATGATATAAAAAAACTAACCTTGTTCCCTACTTTTATATAAGATACAGTCTTCTTTCTGCTGTAGTGCAATTGGCGACTCTCAGGCATTCAGCATCGGAACACTTAGGGGCTAATTCTGATTTGTTAGCAAAGCAGAGAAGAGCAGGGGCAGATGTATCACCCCATGGAGAGTGATAAAGTGGAGATGTTGCCCAAAGCAACCAATCAACTTTTTAATATATATCTAGCACAGTCTTTGAAATAATAGAAGCTGATTATTTGCCCTGGGCAACTTCTCCACTCTCCAAGGCTTGATATATCTCCCCTAACTACAGGTGAAAGTCAGAAAATTAGAATATTGTGCAAAAGTTCATTAATTTCAGTAATTCAACGTGAAAGGTGAAACTAATATATTATATAGACTCATTACATGCAAAGGGAGATATTTCAAGTCTTTATTTGTTATAATTTTGAGAACCACTGATATAGAGAAAACTTATCCATATGGTGAGACTATCTGGGAAAATATACTAAAGATTATGTTGGATCCGAACTGCAGAATGGTGACTGGCTGGATTTCTGCTATGGCTTAATTCTGCCTTTGAGTCTGTGGATTTCCAAATTATTGTGGTAAAAATCAGGGGCCTGATTCTGATTTGGAAATAAAGCAAAAAAAAACTTTGTATCTAGAACAAACGATTTTGCCATGCAACAGGAGCAGATACATTTATATTGTTTCCATGCAGGGTAAATACTAGCTGCTTTTGCATGTATCCCAATTACACGAAATAGCATCCACAGGCAGAGCCGGCCATAGGTATAGGCAAACTAGGCAATTGCCTAGGGCATTTGATATGCCTAGGGGCATCAGCAGCTTCTGCAAATTAAAATGATATGCGGCATGCCTATATTCTGTGTGTAGCATTTCATATGCAGATACAGCCACAGTCTCACACAGTATATAGGCATGCAGCATATCATTTTTATCAGCAGAAGCTGCTTGTGCATCCTAGCCACATAGCAATGCAAATAAGATGCATTTTCATTAAAAAGGTGCCCAACGTTAGCATTGAGGCAAGATTTATGAGGACACATCTGTATCCAAGCAGAGACAGAGGTCACAGTGTTAGTGGCAGTGTGAGTGCTGTGTGCATGTGACTGGGTTGGTTGTGCAGTAGTGTTCGAAATATGTGTAAGGAGCATTATGTGTGTCATGTAAAAATGCATTAATAACGTGCAACATATGTGTAAGGGGCACTATGTGTGTCATTATGTGTATAAGGGCATTAATAATGTGCGGCATATGTGTAACAGGGTAGTACTGTTTGTGTGTCATTATGTGTAATGGGGCACTAATAATGTGCAGCAAATGTGTAGGGGGTACTACGTGTGTCATTATGTGTATAAGGGCATTAATAATGTGCGGCATATGTGTAAGGGACATTATGTGTAAAAGGGCATTAATAAAGGTTGTCATAATGTGTAAGGCGCATTATGTTTATAAGGACATTAATAATGTGTCTCATATGCGTAAGGGGCATTACTGTGTGGAATTATGTGTATAAATGCATTACTAATGTGTGGCATTATGTGTATAAGGTGCTCTACTATGTGGCGTTGCGTATAGAAAGGGCACTACTGTGTCGTCTAATGTGAATAAAGAGCAATAGGGTGTGGTGTAATGTGAATAAGGAGCAATTCAGTGTGATGTAATGTGAATAAGGGGCTCTACTGTGAGGAGTAACATTTATAAGGTAAAGTGGTACTACTGTGGGATGTAATATGAATTATGGACACTATCGCATGATCAAATGTGAATAAAGTTGCAGTACTATGTGGCGTAATTGGAATTGGGGTTACTATTGTGTGGCCATGCCCCTTGCCAGCAAAAACACACCCCTTTATGGGCTGTGCGCCAAATGTGCGAACTGTTCCTATTTCAAATATAGGGGGTACAAACACCAAAATAAGGACTGCTATGGGTGAGGGGTGATGGTGCTGGGAAAGAGGTGCAAGGTCAGAGGCGGAACCAGCGGTTGTGCTAG
This sequence comes from Pseudophryne corroboree, assembly GCF_028390025.1. NCBI lineage: Eukaryota > Metazoa > Chordata > Amphibia > Anura > Myobatrachidae > Pseudophryne > Pseudophryne corroboree. The sequence goes on from NC_086450.1 coordinate 288,065,753, forward strand.
GAGGCACCAGCCAAAATCTTGTCTAGGGCATCATATTGGTTAGGGCCGGCTCTGTCCACAGGCTCTCCCACTGTAAATCGTGAAAGCTCCTGTTCATGTGAATGGGCGCCAGTATCTACTGAAAAAAGGAGATTTTTGAAAAGGACAGATGCTGCTGCTCTCGGTTTATAAGGATAATTGCATTCCTTATATAGACAAACAGAAAAAACCTTACAGTGAATAAATTCCCTGCAAAAGCCAGGTGCGCTGCATCTGCTAATTAATACCACAATCAATGAGTATAAACAACTTCATGCAATTTAGTTTCTAATAACTTGTTGTCAACTATTTTTTTTATTTTAATTTTTTTATTTATTTATTTATTTATGTATATAAATATATATAATGCTGCAGCATATATTAAAAAATACCATTACCACATATTAAACATACATTTCCAATTCCCTAGAGGCTTGTTGTTGTTCCTTTATGTCGTTGCTATTACGTCACCCCCAAATTGACTGTGCCAAAGACGATCACCTCCACAATTGGTATTGTGCTGTGAAAAAGATCCATCCAGTGTATGTGCAATACCAGCAGAGGGAGCCTGAACACTGTGACCACTCATTCAGATATCAGAGGGGACTCCACTCGACCTGCACAATCGGTATATCACCAACAGAGGGAGCCTGATTACTGAATCAATACAAAGCACTGAAATACTTCGGAGGTGACGTAATAGCAACGACATATGATAATTACCAACTATTCCATTTTTGTGTGCACACTTATAAATCAGCATTCTAAGTGAACTTGGGACTTTTTTTGGAATTTTAAAGTTACTAAATAGCCTCAAAATCACGATCACATAGTCCATATCATATTGGAATCAGTCATACACGTGGGAGCCAAGTGAATAATTCCCATATGGTCCATTGGGATTTATATATATATATATATATACATCATTGGACATTTCTAATGGACTAATTTTTGTGATCCAAATATACGATTGGGATTTATAAAGGAATAACAACAAGCATCTAGGTAGGGCACAGGTTCTCAAACTCGGTCCTCAAGACCCCACACAGTGCATTTTTTCCAGGTCTCCTCACAGAATCACAAGAGAGATAATTATCTCCACCTGTGGACCTTTTAAAATTTGTCAGTGAGTAATGAGTACACCTGTGCCCCTGCTGGGTTACCTGCAAAACATGCACTGTGTGGGGTCCTGAGGACCGAGTTTGAGAACCACTGATCTAGGGAATTGGAAATGTATGTTTAATATGTGGTAATGGTATTTTTTAATATATGCTGCAGCAGTTATATATATTTATATACAAAAATAGTTTTTTTTTAAATAAAAAAGATTGTTGACAAAAAGTTATTAGAAACTAAATTGCATGAAGTTGTTTATAATGATTGATTGTGGTATTAATTGGCAGATGCAGCACACCTGGTTTTTGCAGGGAACTTATTCCCTATAAAGCTTTTGCATGTAGCCAACAAATGGTAGATATTTTTACACTGCAATTTAGATTTCAGTTCGAAAACACCCCATTCAAATCTAAATCTCTCTGCACATGTTTCATCTGTCCCACCAACAGCAACATAGGTGGTCATTCAGAGTTGTTTGCTCGTTAGCAGTTTTTAGCAGCCGTGCAAACGCATTGTCGCCGCGCACCGGTGAGTGTATTTTTGCTTTGCAGAAGTGCGAACGCCTGTGCAGCAGAGCGCCTGCAAAAACATTTTGTGTAAAACAAGAGCAGCCCTGTAGTTACTCTTCGTGTGTGTTGATTCTAACATTGCATAGTTGCCTACCTGACCCTCTCCATGAGGGAGAAAATGCTCTGTTCCTGGACTTTCCTGGTAATGTATGATTGCCATCACCTGTGGTGAAACACCTTTCTTATCAATTAACTGGCTCACCACAGGTGATGGCAATCATATATTACCAGGAAAGTCCAGGAACAGAGCATTTTCTCCCTCATGGAGAGGGTGAGGTAGGCAAGTATGTAACATTGGAGGGTTGGCTTTTGACGTCACACACCCGCCCAGCGTTCGCCCAGCCACGCCTGCGTTTTCCCTGGCACGCCTGCGTTTTTCTAAGCACTACCTGAAAACTGTCAGTTGACACTCAGAAACGCCCCTTTCCTGTCAATCTTCTTGCGGCCGCCAGTGCGAATGAAAATGTCGCTAGAACCTGTGCAAAACCACAAAGGACTTTGTACCCGTATGTCGCGCGTGCGCATTGCGGTGCACATGCATGCGCAGAAATGCAGATTTTTAGCCTGAGCGCTGCACTGCGAGCAACGGCAGCTAGTGATCAACTCGGAATGACCCCATGGTTTCGCCCAGGTGCACAGTTACATACTTCTTGGGTTGCTTTTTTGCTTTACTTCCAAATCGGAATCAGGGGCCTTATTCAGGTTTGTTAGCAAAAAAAAAAAAAAAAACTAATTGGCAAAACCATGTGCACTGCAGGTGGAGCAGATGCAGAGCCGGTTTAAGCTAGGGGCGACCGGGGCAGACGTCCCGGGGCCCCCACACATCAGGGGCCCACACACACTGCTTCAGAGGAGTCTCCCTTCGGCAGCTCAGCTGTTAATTTACAGCGGCCGCCGAGGAGCTCCTCCATGCACAGTCTTGCGGGATCGTTTCACGATCCCACAAGACTGTTTGTCCTCTGGCAGCGCTGTCCCCTGCTGGTTCGGGGACGGCGCCGCCAGTACAGGGGGTTAGCGCCGGTGTCCTGGTGTAGCGGCGGTGTCCGGCGGAACAGCACTACACGGTGGAGCATATCTAAATAAAACTACAGCTCCCAGCAGTCCTTGCTGTCGGAAACAAGGGATGCTGGGAGCTATAGTTCTATTTACAGCTCCTCCAGTGAGGTGGTGCTGGACACTGGGTGCTGTGTCTCTGCAGCCAGGCAAGTAAGTGTGTGTGTGTGTGTGTGTGTTTGTGTGTGTGGGAGGGGGGGAAGCGCTTTGCCAGCAACTTTACTGGTGGGGGCCCCCCACAACCTCTGTTGCCCTGGGCCCCCACCAACCTTAGTCCGGCCCTGGGCAGATGTAACATGTGCAGACAGAGTTAGATTTGGGTGGATTATATTGTTTCTGTGCAGGGTAAATACTGGCTGCTTTATTTTTACGCTGCAATTTAGATTTCAGTTTGAATACACCCCACCCAAATCTAAAGGGCCCTACACACTGGCCGATTTTTAGAAAGATATGAACGATCTCGTTCATAAATGAACGAGAACTCGTTCATATCTTTCAGCGGCCCCGCGCTCGTTCATCGCTGGTCTCCCGTCGGCTGTGCATGCAGGCCAATATGGACGATCTCGTCCATATTTGCCTGCACTTCAATGCAGCCGCGTGACGGGGGTAGTGAAGAAACTTCACTCCCCCCGTCACTGCCCCCCCGCCGCCGGGTCGCTCGTCGGCCGTATCCGCCGTCGGGTAGCTCGGCGGCGGGTCGGCCAGTGAGTAGGGCCCTAAACTCTCTCTCTCTGCACATGTTACATCTGCCGCATCTGCAGTGCAACATGGTTATTGTGCTTTTTTTGGTTTGCTAACAACCCTGAATAACCCTCTAGGTCCTTGTTTCCATTTTACACATAATCTGATTATCAGAAGTCAGTTTTTAAACTTGCTTAATCAACTGTCTTGGCTAGAGAAATAATAATAAGAAGTTAGTATATGCTGATCCAACGCACATCCCACAGGTCTGTTAAAGGTTAAAACCCACTTCTGTTATTTCAGCGATCACTCAACAGATAGAATACATAAACACTTTTATGTCCATGGGGCATGGAACTAAATAAAAAAGGACACAATGAAAGCACAATGATTTGAGATGAGAATTGCTGGTAGTTTCTATTTCACAAGTAATTACCTGGTGGCCTTTAGTGAGCAGTGTTTTCTTTTACAAATAAGACAAATAAAAATACATACATATTAATCAACTAAATTACAAAATAAAGTGGTAAAATGTCAGCTAGATTTTCCAATTGAAAACCATGGTTTGTGGGAAAAGTACAAATACTGTAAACATCCACCCAGTTGTCTAAATGCAGTGATCAGGTTTCTGTGCACCAGTGTGGTATATTTATCATTGCTAGGTCAAATGATAATTTCCCGCAATCAGCAATTAAGACAGTGGTAGTAATTCAGAGTTGATCATAGCAGGAACTTTGTTAGCAGTTGGGCAAAACCATGTGCACTGCAGGGGAGGCAGATATAACATGTGCAGAGAGAGTTAGATTTGGGTGGGGTGTGTTCAATCTGCAATCTAAACTGCAGTATATAAATAAAGCAGACAGTATTTACCCTGCACAGAAACAAAATAACCCACCCAAATCTAACTCTCTCTGCACATGTTATATCTGCCTCCCCTGCAGTGCACATGGTTTTGCCCAACTGCTAACAAAGTTCCTGCTGCGATCAACTCGGAATTACCCCCAATGTTCATTCAAAAATCAGATTTTAATACCATGTATATAGATTATTTTGGAACCTGCACACAATACAGTTGTTGCTGTATTTAGTACGACAGTATGAATGCTTTGTCAAAATATTTATTCATGTCATTCCTAAATTTACTATGCTCAGTTTAGCAAAACACAGATAGCAAAGCAGAAGATGAAACACCATACACAAAATACACTATAGTGGGATGATCTCTGCTACTTTAGTTTAATGGTCCATTGCAAATCTATCGTAAAGAATACAATCAAGTCACTTGTTAATGTATAATATAATTATGTAGAAAACTCTGCAATGCAGGAATGAGCTTACACACTGTATGGAAAGAATATACCTAAATATGACAGCACGGTCTCTCCCAATTTTTTTTGCAGTAGACAATACATAGTGAGAATTACATCTTAAATAGACAGCAGCGACTCTCCAAGGCATAAGCAAATGTTTATTTTAATATCACTTGTACAGTTCCCCAGACTCCTGCATAGGCTTGTTTTGGTTGAAGGCATGATAATATTAACTATCTCAGTAAAAAGCTAGAGGAACTCTATTAACCACTCTACAAAGCTATAACTACTCTAAAGACATAATCCTTAATGGCAGAACATGTATATTGATACCAATAAGCTGCAACTTGATTGACATGTTGTTGACACTTGGGGGCAGTGACAGGCAGCGTTCCAGAAAACTGGGGCTTGTCGGACACATTTTCTAGGCATCTTGAAGCCAGTGGCTGTGTCCTCGGATGCAGCTTCACTGGCTTCAGCAGCATAATTTCACCAGGCATCCTAAGTAACCTGAGGGATACTCAGATGTCACATGGTCATGCCTATGATCCAATGCTGCGTCCTCGGATGCAACAGTGGATCACAAAAGTCTGCTGTGGGCAGTGTCAGACTGGGGCATAAAGGGCCCACCAGGGGAATACAGTGAAGGGGTATCACCAGTGACGTGCGGTGAGGTCAATGGCTGGGGAGGCACCAAGTGAAGTCCCATCCTCAGGGCCCGAATATAGGATGGGGGGTGAATGGAGTGGGCTCCCAGAGGCCCCCACATATTGGAGTCCGGCCTGCAATCTAAATGGGAAAAAATGCTGTATTGTCCGAGGGGGAATGCAGTTAATTTCTCAAACGATGGGATCCCGGCGGTTGAAATACCGACGCTGGAATCCCAACAGCTGGGGAAATGCTGTCGAAATCCCGACCAAAGGCATGTATTCTTACTTGGGTGGTGATCCACGCCACCACCTGAGGGGGAATATAATAGTGTGGCGAGCAAAGCAAAGCTCGCCGCCGGGCCCAAAGCAAAGCAGGCCCACGAGGGGATCACCGCGCTCGGCTGCACCTGGCTCTGCCCCCGGCTGTGTTAGGTGCCGCGGTCCACGGCACCGCTCGGTCTGTTTCCGAGCGACGCTCACGGCCGCCGCACCTCCTTCCCTGACAGCCCGGCGCCTAGCAACTAGGGGACGCCGTGCGCGCTGAGCCGCCGGGTCCCTAGTAACACTAGGACACCGTGCGCGCTAAGCCGCCAGGTCCCTAGCAACGCTAGGACGCCGTGCGCGCTGAGCCGCCAGGCCCTTAGCAACGGGGACACCTCTGTCTTACCGCGTTCCCCGTTGCTTCCTGTCTATCATCACACCTGTTAGCTCTGGTCGTGCAGCAGGGCAGCTGCACGACATTACTAATCAAGCTTCACTGCAGCTATTGGAGGGTTCCCTGTTATATTCTCCCTCACTACCTGGCACAGACGCCGGTGATAGCTTCCTGCATGCTGTTCCTGCCTGGTAACGTCTGTTCCTGGTTTAGCTGTATCTGGTCGATCCTGCTCCCTGTGCTCCCGAGTCCTGGAGTTCTGAAGCCGGTCCTGGGAATCCTTCCTGTCCAAAACGAACCTGTTGCAGTCATCTGAGGGTTCTCGTTATTTGGGGTTCTCTCCCGGTTTCGTGAGTAGAGGCTTCTGCCGCGAGTTGCGGCCTAGGCCGCTTAAACTTTGTATTACTTTTGTGTTGGAGGTTTTTGCGGAGGTTTCCGCTTTTCACTGTCCTCTCCGGAACTCGGCGGTGCCGTGTGGGGGAACGGACAGTGGTATCTTTTGTTGTCCTTTTTCCTTGGCGGCGTGCCGCACATACCTTTAGTTTTAGGGTAGTTAGTAGCCCCTAGCTTCTGTTTGTTTTAGTTAGAGGTCCCCTTGTTATTACCCTGTCTCGGTTCATGCTTTGTCTCTCTCTAAGACCTGGGGGCATCGGAGTTGGGCAGACCTAATCCGCCCTTCAAACGCGGCCCTTCAAACGCGGCTGCCGTGGGCCCAAGAAACCATAGTCATTCAGGCATGAGTCGACCACACGGGTAAGACAACGGAGGTAGGGTGCTAGGGGCTATTCCCGTACCTCTCCTTAGTTCAGCGTCACGTTCTGGTGCTCTGAACTCTCATCACTACATCTCTCCAGTTCTGAGCATCAGGAACATAACATTATCACCGGCCATAAAAAAATAAACAACACAAAAAAAAAAAAAAAGAAGAGTTAATTTTTTCTTTTGTATTGGTGGGCCTAGAAATTCGGCCTCATGAATCCGGCAGTTTTAGGTCCAAATCCCAGCCAGCTTTTGGCCAACCAGATTCAGGAACTAACTCAGATGGTTCAGGACCAGGGGTGTATCTTCCTATTGGCCAGAATGGCACTTGCCAGGGGCGCCGGCCAAAGGGGGGGGGGCGCCACCTGGCAGTGCCACCCGCGCCAGGGGGGTAGAATGACATAGTAGTTCTCACTGAGTACATCCCTTAGCAGTGCTCATCCACTGCCCGACTCTCAGAAGCGTATTGCACTTTGACACTCTCTGTGACTACAGTCACAGTGATGGTGAATATAGCCAGGGAGTGGGGCACTTCCAGGTATGGGGAGCGGCGAGTTACCTCCTCTTCCTCATCTGCTCTCCTTCTCATTGGTCCCATGCGATCTGTCACCAAACACCAGCCACTACAATCAGCACCAGTCAGCAGTACAGCATGAGCATACCTGTACATTTTCTGCAGTACCGTAGCTGCACTGCATGGTCTATCCTGGCAGTCTGGATCACAGCTTACAAAGAGCTCTGTATGGAGAGGTATCTAGACCAGTGACTGCCTGTCCAGCTGTGTTGAGACTATAAGTCCCAGCACACCTTGTCAACTGGATTTGCTGGGACATGTATTGCCATCACACCTAGGGAGGGGTTTTTAACTGTATGTATGTGTGCATATATCCCCTCGGTGTCCCTGCCTGCACCCTCCTTGTAATTCCCCCTCAGTGTCCCTGCCCGCCCCATCCATGCAACTGCCCCCTCAGTGACCCTGCCCATACACTCCTGTAATTCCCTCTCAGTGTCCCTGCCCGCACCCTTCCCATAATTCCCCCTCAGTATCCCTGCCCACACCCTCCCATAATTCCCTCTCAGTGTCCCTACCCACACCCTAACCATAATTCCCCCTCAGTGTTCCTGCCTGCACACTTCTTGTAACTCCCCTTCAGTCTCCCTGCCTGTACCCTTCCCGTAATTCCATCTCTGTGTCCCTGCCCGCACCCTCCTCGTAATTCCTCCTTAATGTCGCTGCCTGCACCCTACCTGTGATTCCATCTCAGTGTCCCTGCCTGCACACTCCTCATAATTCCCCCTCTGTCTCCCTGCCTTTACCCTCCCCGTAATTCCATCTCAGTGTCCCTGCCCGCACCCTCCTCGTAATTCCTCCGCAGTGTCCCCGCCTGCACCCTCCCTGTAATTCTCCCTCAGTGTTCCTGACCTCAGCCTCCCTGTGACTCCACCCTCAGTATCCCTGCCCTCACACTCCTGTAATTCCACCTCAGTGTCCCTGCCCGTACCCTCCCCATAATTCCCCCTCAGTGTCCCTGCCCGCACACTCCTGTAATTCCACCTCAGTGTCCCTGCCCGTACCCTCCCCATAATTCCCCCTCAGTGTCCCTGCCCGCGCAATCCTGTAATTCCCCCTCAGTGTCCCTGCCCATACCCTCCCTGTAATTGCCTTTCAATGTCCCTAACCTCAACCTCCCTGTAAGCCCTCCACCTCATTGTCCCTACCCACACCCTCCCTGTAATTCTCCCTCAGTGTCCCTGACCTCAGCCTTTCTGTAACTCCCCCCTCTGTGTCCATGGATGGGGGAGATGGGGGGCGCCAGTTCCTTACTTTGCCAGGGGCGCTCAGACCCCTAGATATACCCCTGTTCAGGACCTTACTCTTCGGGTGAGATCGCAGGAAGTTCTTTTGCGAGCCTCCCCGAGTATGGTTCCAGAACCAAAAATGCATTTACCTGACCGTTTTTTGGGTAACCGAAAGGATTTGTTTAATTTTAAGGAAGCTTGTAAGCTTTATTTTCGTTTAAGGCCCCGTTCCTCTGGTACTGAGTCTCAACGGGTCGGGATTGTGATGTCTTTACTCCAAGGTGATCCACAGACCTGGGCTTTTGGGCTAAGAGCGGATGATGTTGCCTTGCTATCAGTAGATGCCTTTTTTAAGTCCTTAGGCCTTTTGTATGATGACCCTGATAGAGAAGCATCAGCTGAGAGCCACCTGCGTGCACTTAAGCAAGGGAAAAATCCAGCAGAGGCGTATTGTACCGAGTTTCGCCGTTGGTCGAACGACTGTGGCTGGAATGACCCGGCCCTGCGCAGTCAGTTTCGCCTTGGTTTGTCTGAAGTTATTAAAGACAGTCTCCTTCAGTACCCCGCTCCTGAGACTCTAGACAAACTCATGGAGCTCTCTATTAAAATTGATCGTCGTCTCCGAGAGCGGAGGGCTGAAAGAGGAGCTAGTTTTAGGCCTGGTCCATGTGTGTATACTTTTCCTGAGGACATCGAGGAGCCCATGCAAATGGGTCTCTCCCGGCTGTCCCCAGAGGAAAGAACCAGAAGGCTAAATTCTGGTCTTTGTTTGTATTGTGGTGGCAAGGGACATATCGCACGTAATTGCCCGAATAAGCAGGGAAACGCTCTGACCAAGTGAGTAGTGAGGGGGTTCACTTGGGTCTGCAGTTAATCTCCTCTAATGATTCCTTATTAGTTCCTGTAAAAATTTCCTTTGGTAGCCTCAGTTCGTTGGTGTCGGCCTTCGGCGACAGTGGAGCTGCGGGAAATTTCATGAATCTTGGTTGGGCTCAGGCTTTAGGCGTTCCACAGATACCTTTGGATAAACGTATCACCATGCACGGCTTGGATGGTGGTCCGCTTTCTAATGGGGTTATCACTCACCGCACACCTCCAGTACAACGGACAGTGGGGGCCCTACATTCAGAGAAAATCGAATTTTACCTTACCCATTGTCCGGCTGTCCCCGTAGTTTTGGGTCACCCCTGGCTTGCCTTTCATAATCCCACCATAGATTGGCGGTCTGGGGAGATTTCCCAATGGGGTCCCTTTTGTGTTAAGGAGTGTATTTCCCATCCAGTCCGGGTTGCGGCAGTCACCCCAGAACTTATTCCTTTGGAATATCAGGACTTTGCCGATGTTTTATCCAAGGGTAATGCGGATGTACTGCCTCCCCATCAGTCCTATGACTGCGCTATTGATTTAGTTCCCGGTGCCTCTTTACCTAAGGGGAGATTATATGCCCTGTCCGGGCCGGAAACCACGGCAATGAATGATTATGTTCAGGAGAGCCTGAAAAAAGGCTTCATTAGGCCCTCGAAATCCCCATTAAGTGCAGGGTTCTTTTTTGTTGAGAAAAAAGATGGGTCGCTCAGACCATGTATTGATTTTCGGGCTCTGAATAAAATTTCTGTTAAAAACATCTACCCTTTGCCATTGATTTCAGTACTTTTTGATCAGCTCCGTTCTGCCGTTATCTTCTCCAAGATCGATCTTAGAGGGGCTTACAATCTCATCTGAATAAAATCTGGGGATGAGTGGAAGACGGCTTTCAGCACATAGTCAGGTCATTACGAATACCTGGTGATGCCGTTTGGGCTGTCAAATGCTCCTGCGGTATTTCAAGATCTCATTAATGACGTCCTTCGTGACTTTCTAGGAAAGTTCGTAATCGTTTATTTAGACGACATTTTTATTTACTCTGAGTCTTTTGAACAACATATTACCCATGTGCGACTGGTCCTTCAGAAATTACAGGAGAATCATTTATACGCCAAACTGGAGGAATGTGATTTCCACATCACAGAAGTGTCCTTCCTGGGGTATATTATTTCTCCTAAGGGGTTTTTCATGGAACCAAAAAAATTCCAGGCCATCCTAAATTGGGCACAACCCACGAACTTAAAAGCAATTCAGCGCTTTTTAGGGTTTGCAAATTATTATAGGCGTTTTATTCATACCTTCTCTGATTTGGTCGCTCCTATAGTAGCATTGACTAAAAAAGGAGCGGACCCTTCCAATTGGTCGCCTGAAGCCAAGTCTGCCTTTCTGGCCTTGAAGCAGGCCTTTGTCTCAGCTCCTGTTCTCAGGCACCTTAACCCGGAGCTCCCCTTTATTGTCGAGGTAGATGCCTCAGAGGTTGGAGTGGGGGCTATCCTTTCTCAGGAAGACCCGGAGTCTCAGGAATTACACCCTTGTGCCTTCATGTCCAGGAAATTCTCCTCCGCAGAATCCAACTATGATGTTGGTAATCGAGAATTGTTGGCAGTTAAATGGGCTTTCGAGGAGTGGAGGCATTGGCTGGAAGGAGCTAGGCATACCATTACGGTGTTTACTGACCACAAGAACCTGCAGTATATTGAGTCAGCTAAATGGCTTAATGCTCGACAGGCACATTGGGCGCTGTTTTTTACTCGTTTCAGGTTTATTATCACCTTCAGGCCCGGTTCCAAGAATACGAAAGCTGATGCCTTGTCACGTTGTTTTCTTCCGGTTCACAATAACCATCCGGCTACTACCCCCACAGTTCCATCGTCTGTCATCCGGGCAGGCCTCACACAGGATTTATTTACACAGCTAGTCCAGCTTCAGCAGCAGGCTCCCAAAGTTACTCCTGCTGACCGTCTCTTCGCCCCTGAATTTCTGAGGGGCACTGTTCTAGCTGAGTTTCATGATGGCAAAGTTTCTGGTCATCCGGGTATCACTAAGACCTTGGAGTTGGTCTCTCGCTCAGTGTGGTGGCCTAATCTTTCTAAAGATGTAGGGGAATTTGTCCGTTCCTGTCAGGTTTGTGCACACCATAAGGTTTCTCGATCGTTGTTGGTCGGGCAACTCATACCTTTAGCCGTTCCTTTCAGGCCATGGTCACATATATCCATGGATTTCGTGGTGGACCTTCCTCTTTCAGCCAGATTTCGAGTCATTTGGGTGGTAGTAGACCGTTTTAGTAAGATGGCCCACTTCATTGCTCTTCCCCGATTACCCTCTACTCAAGGGTTGGCAGTCTTGTTTCTCCGCCATGTGTTCAGGCTCCATGGATTACCCAGGGATATTGTCTCTGATCGGGGACCGCAATTCATCGCCCATTTCTGGAAACGTTTTTGTGCCTCATTAAATATGAAACTCTCTTTAACATCTGGGTACCATCCACAATCTAACAGACAAACTGAACGTGTTAATCAGTCATTAAAACAGTATTTACGGTTGTATTCGGCCAAACTTCAGAATGATTGGTCTGAATTTCTTCCTTTGGCCGAATTTGCCTATAATAACTCTTGTCATTCTTCCACCAAGGAGTCCCCATTCTTTTCGGTCTTTGGCTTTCATCCTAGAGCCAACTCTTTTTTCCCTCATTCTCCAGTCTCCTCGTTGACCTTAACTTCCCGTCTCAGAACGATTTGGAAAAAGGTGCACCTTGCCCTTAAGAAGGCTGCCTTCCGAGAAAAAAAAATTTCTGATAGGTTTCGACGCCCATGCACTTTTAAGGTGGGAGATAAGGTGTGGTTGTCAACCCGCAACATCAAGCTCCGACAACCCTCGGCTAGATTGGGCCCCAAATTTATTGGACCGTTCCTTATCATTAAGAAGGTCAACCCAGTTGCTTTTCGGCTACGCTTGCCTAAATCACTCAAAATTGGCAATACCTTTCACTGTTCCCTTCTGAAACAGTATTTTTCTTCCAGGAGATTCCCTCGGAGGACTTCCCAGGGTAGACCTCCGGTGGATGTTCAGGGGCAACAAGAGTTCTTGGTGGAGAAGGTTTTAGATTCAAAAGTTTCCCGGGGCCGTCTTTATTTTTTGGTTCACTGGAAAGGCTATGGTCCGGAGGAAAAGGTCTTGGGTCCTGGATAAGGATCTACATGCCCCTAAACTTAAGAGATTATTCTTTCAGGAATTTCCTCAGAAACCTGGCTTTAGGGGTTCTTTAACCCCTCCTCAAGGGGGGGGGGGGTACTGTTAGGTGCCTCGGTCCACGGCGCCGCTCGGTCTGTTTCCGAGTGACGCTCACGGCCACCGCACCTCCTTCCCTGACCGCCCGGTGCCTAGCAACTAGGGGACGCCGTGCGCGCTGAGCCGCCGGGTCCCTAGCAACGCTAAGACGCCATGCGCGCTGAGCAGCCGGGTCCCTAGCAATGCTAGGACGCCGTGCACGCTGAGCACGACATTACTAATCAAGCTCCACTGCAGCTATTGGAGGGTTCCCTGTTATATTCTCCCTCACTACCTGGCACAAACGCCGGTGATAGCTTCCTGCATGCTGTTCCTGCCTGGTAACGTCTGTTCCTGGTTTAGCTGTATCTGGTCGATCCTGCTCCCTGTGCTCCCGAGTCCTGGAGTTCTGAAGCCGGTCCTGGGAATCCTTCCTGTCCAAAACGAACCTGTTGCAGTCATCCGAGGGTTCTCGTTATTTGGGGTTCTCTCCCGGTTTCGTGAGTAGAAGCTTCTGCCGCGAGTTGCGGCCTAGGCCGCTTAAACTTTGTATTACTTTTGTGTTGGAGGTTTTTGCAGAGGTTTCCGCTTTTCACTGTCCTCCCCGGAACTCGGCGGTGCCGTGTGGGGGAACGGACAGTGGTATCTTTTGTTGTCCTTTTTCCTTGGCGGCGTGCCGCACATACCTTTAGTTTTAGGGTAGTTAGTAGCCCCTAGCTTCTGTTTGTTTTAGTTAGAGGTCCCCTTGTTATTACCCTGTCTCGGTTCACGCTTTGTCTCTCTCTAAGACCTGGGGGCATCGGAGTTGGGCAGACCTAATCCGCCCTTCAAACACGGCTGCTGTGGGCCCAAGAAACCATAGTCATTCAGGCGTGAGTCGACCACACGGGTAAGACAACGGAGGTAGGGTGCTAGGGGCTATTCCCGTACCTCTCCTTAGTTCAGCGTCACATTCTGGTGCTCTGAACTCGCATCACTACATCTCTCCAGTTCTGAGCATCAGGAACGTAACAGGCTGGAGGATGGGAAACCAGGGGCAAATGCAGGATTTTAAAAGGGCGGTTTCCAGATATATGATTTTACATATATGATTATTATTATTTGCATATAGATCAAGTTAACGTTTCAGTTGTATTTAACTTACGGGGTTCTGACGAAAGTTAAATAACAACTGAAACGTTAACTTGATCTAAGAACTTAATCTCTTCATTTTCCGCTGCTATTCCAGTCCCTATTGAGTGCCGCCTTTCTACCAACTTTTATATATATATATATATATATATATAGATATGGAAGATCCCGGCACTCCTCTTGTAACCTGTTTGTAGTGCTGCGGTGCCCTCCCAGAGGCAGAGTCCTCAATGAATATGATAGAGAATGAGGGTGGCACTCAAGCAGGCTGTTGCATGTGTAGAAAATCAGTTTTATTGATCCGACATGTTTCGGGGACTAGCCCCGTCCTCAGGGCCTTAACAACCCAAACTGAACAAGAGACAGACATTTATACCCAACCCACAACATACAATCATGTGAAAATGTCACTCACCTGCTCCACGCCGCCATGCTGACTTCCAGACGCCGAACAGCTCAGTCACGTCGCTCACCCCTGACGTCGTCCAGCGGCGCCGCGTCTCCATCTCCTAGGCAACCGGACGGTACGCTCGCTGGGCGCCGGGGGATACTCGGCTACTCCGTGCTGACGACCCGTGATGTCATCTTGCGGCGCCAGTGGTGCGGTTACCGTTACGCTGGACGACGTCAGGGGTGAGCGACGTGACTGAGCTGTTCGGCGTCTGGAAGTCAGCATGGCGGCGTGGAGCAGGTGAGTGACATTTTCACATGATTGTATGTTGTGGGTTGGGTATAAATGTCTGTCTCTTGTTCAGTTTGGGTTGTTAAGGCCCTGAGGACGGGGCTAGTCCCCGAAACATGTCGGATCAATAAAACTGATTTTCTACACATGCAACAGCCTGCTTGAGTGCCACCCTCATTCTCTATCATATATATATATATATATATATATAGCAAGATGGCGGCACTCAGCGACTTGCTAAAGTGCAAAAAGGTTATGTTTACTGTAATAAATGGCACCTTTTTGCACTTTATCAAGTCTACGAGAGCCGCCATCTTGCTGGATATTTTGGGGGTCATTATTCCATGGAGGGCACCAGAGCAAGTGTATGCTTGAGAGAGAGCACACAGAACCAGAGCAGGGGAGACAGAGAGAGAGAGAGATGGGAAGGGAGAAAGAGATAGATGTGGGCAGGGAGAAAGAGATAGATGTGGGCAGGGAGAGAGAGACATGGAAAGGGAGGAATAGAAAAAGAGACATGGGGGGAGGGAGACACATGGGAAGGGAGGAAGAGAAAGAGACATGGTGAAAGAGAGAGACGAGGTGAGAAAGACATGGGGAGAGCGAGAGAAAGACATGGCGAGAAAGACAGGTTTATCAGCAGCAGAAAGATTGAGCACTCAGAGCTGTGAGATGCATGGGAGAGCAGTTACCTGGTGGTCTCTATGTGGAGGGCGAGTCGCTTCTCCTGCTAGACGCCCTGGCATGTGCCACAGCTCGGATGGGGTCCCGGCCGAGTCACCCACGTGCAGACAGCAATCCGTCGGGTCACCTAACTGTAGGAGGTAGTCCGGGAAAGGGGGCAGACCGGGGAGGGGCGGGGGGGGATGTTACACCCTGTGCAGCATGGTGTGAGGAGAGGAGTCTGCACGCATGCTGGTAGTATTATAATAATTAACATATGCATCTGGGTGCTGGTGGGGTTTTGGGACTAGAACTCAGATGCATTAGGAGAGTCGTCTGTTATTTTATTTTACAACAGACGCCTGTCCTCCTCATTTGCTTCGTACAGGGGGAATAAAAATGAGGAGGAGTGGCGTCTGTTATAAAATAAAATGCTAACTGGTGGCTAACACAACACCCTCCCCTCCCCTTCCCCCCGCCACCCCACCCCATCCTGTATAGGAGCATCATTTAATATTGAAAACCGGCACAGGCACCATCAAACCCCCCACCCCCTGCACTCACGCAGGTCGAGGAGCACAATATTATTATATTGAATACCGCCACCCGCTCGCCTCTGGGCATATTCTGCTGCACAGGAGGTCAGGGGTGCGGGGAGTGAACACAGTTGCCGCTACCATCCCCATTTCACCCCTCGCGCCGCGGCCGCACCACGCGAGAGCTAACTGAGAGGAGCTGCTCACCTTACATGCCAGCAGCAAGCTTCTCGCTTTCAGTGGTTTGTAGTGTAACGGAGGCGGCTGCTGCGGTGGTCATCAGTCAGCAGCGATGCGCGTATGGGGGAGATCACCGCGTGGCTGCAGCTACTGTCAGAGTCCCGGCCACCACCAGCAGCGAGGCATCAGGGGAATTAGAAGAGGTAATTATTAACACTTCTGTCTTGTCCCGCTGCTGCGTGTGGGTGATTGGACAAGCGGATCCAGCGCTGGATCCGCTGTCCAATCACATCTGCCCCGCTGACAGGGCATGGTGTCCCTGTCAGCGAGGCACTTATACTAGTGCCGCTTTCACTGCTGTTTTCAATGGGCCCAAGAGTTTAGCCCCGCCCCCCGCTCTGTCCCCGTTCTCAGTATCGACGGGAGGCACGGCTATCGGTGACTCCCAAACTGATTAAATATGTTAAAATAGATAGAATAATTTAAAGAAGATACTTATGACACAGCATATGTATCATAAGTATCTTCTGTGTATTATTTTAATTATTAATAGCAGGGGAGTCACTGCCTCCCCTGCCTCCCCTGACTGCATGGCCCTGGGTATCACCAGTCTTCAGTGGGGGTCTGGCCAGCCCCAACAGAGGTTTGCCTAACCATTAGAGAGTGCATGGTCTGGGCCCCTTGATAAATATATCACAAACACTGCTAGTGCATGCACGATAATGTACCAAATTAATAGCAGCAATGCACTGTAGAAAATACATCATATTCCTGTGCAGTATAAGGTAACATGTATCATGTATAATACAAGTGCACAGTCTCGAACCTGATTCTTAGAGGAAAAGGTGGCCTGTGTGTGTGTGTGTGTGTGTGTGTGTGTGTGTGTGTGTGTGTGTGTATATATTTTTGCATCACTTGCACACAGCCTTGAAAAAAGCGCCCTGCGCGGCGCTGAAACGTTGGCGCAATGTGCCACTTATTTCATTGATTTTTCTTCAATACACTGAATGTTTCACCAAGACCCTGGAGTGCCGCCTGTTCTTTATATATTGGGATTGGATGGATGCATACCCATCTCTATAAGAACGGTTTTTGCTACACATTGGATTCTAGGAAGGCACCAGGGCAGTTGTGGATTTTAGAGAGTGACAATCTTATCAGTTTTATATACATATATATATATATATATATATATATATAGCCAGAAGAATAGGCGGCACTCCAGAGACTTAATATCCAATACTTCTTTTTATTGAAGGTTCAATAAAAAGAAGTATTGGATATTAAGTCTCTGGAGTGCCGCCTGTTCTTCTGGCTGTTGTTGGATTTCGTATCCCAAGGAGGGCACCGGAGCAATTATCATGGTAGCAAGGGGAGTGCCGGCTATTCTGCTGCTTTATATATATATATATATATATATATATATATTGTAACAGGAGTCTTGCAAGAATGTGCTCTGCTACAAAAATTCCACCGGCGACCGACTCCAGGTTTGCGCAAAAACAACAAATACCTTTTATTCAGGTTGCTCAAAAACAAAGATACACATAAAACAAAGATGACTGTCTTTAGTATAAACAACCAGGGAGGTTAGGCTCTGCCTCACTCCCTCTTACTAAATAAGGAACCCTTCAGGTCCCGGCATCCTGACACTAGTGCCGCAGTCTTCCGGATCCCAATGTCCCTAGCAGGCCTATCACCTGGACACTAACTGCCATCAGGAGCCCTGACTAATGGGAGAGACTCTGCTTTATACCCAGCAGCCAGGTGCTGGCTCATGAAGCAGCTTCTTGGGCTAAGAAGCCTATAAGACCTGGTCTGGGCCCAATGGATAGGAACCCGGTCCATCCACACTTCCCACCTACCCCCAGGACCCTGTGAGTAGCTTCAAGGTGGCAAAGTACCTCTCCTGCCACATACCCTTTCCCTCGGCTTTTCCTGGCTCAGAAAAACGGCATGTGACATTGGCAAGTTTTCACATTTGCCAATTATTTTGGGCTGACAAATCTTTGGGACATAACCTGGACCCATACACCTGGGTCCCAAGTTCCTCTCCCAAGTACACGTCCGAGGCCCTTTTAATTGGCCTTGGAATCTATTCCTTTAAAGGTTGATGGCACTGACTCCACTGTGCCACCTTCCCTTTCCATCCACTTTGGCATAGTGGCCAAAGTGGTCGTTTTATTGGACAACTTCCTGTTGCCCACTAAACTTCCCCTCCTCTTCACCTTTCCACCTTTAGGGATGTTTCCCTTATCAGGCTCGGATTTACTGGCTACTGAGGAAGTCACTTCATTCTTGTCCGGGTGTTTGTTACCCATAACCTTAACCAACCCTGGACTGGGAAGTTTTTTAAGTTCACTCTGGGTTTAGTAGTCCCCCCAGCCCTCACTGGTATTAGCCTATATGGACAATTCCACCTTTTATGGACAAGCTCTTGGCACCGGTAACACCTAGTCTCTGCCCTGACTTTAATTGTTCTGAGGTCATGGTCCAACATTGCCCACACCCTTTCCCTCAGAGTGAGGCATTGGCAGGGCCGGCTCCAGGCCAACTAGCACCCTGAGCGAGAAAATGTAAAAGTGCCCCCCCCCCCATGCGCGCGCCAAAGGCGCGTGCGCTCCTGGCAAAGTGGGCGTGGCCTCCTGGCAAAGTGGGCATGGTATCGTAACTTCATATCATCAAACTATAAATAAATATCTTTTCACACCCCCTCTACGCACACAATTAGCAGCCTTACACATAACAGCCACAGTCGTCTTCCTTACACACAATGTCTCCAGTATAGTGCCAGATACACATAATGTCTACAGTAGTGCAGTGCCAGATAGACATGATCTACACCCCAGCAGTGCCAGATAGACATGATCTACACCCCAGCAGTGCCAGATAGACATGATATGTCCCGCAGCAATGCCAGCTACACATGACATGCCCCCCAGCAGTGCCAGCTACACATGATAGTGTTCACTTTTTAGGGCAGGGTGCTGATCACATGGAGGGTACATTTTTAATTGAGGAGGGCAAAATGATGTACATACTGTAATGCTTGTTGTTCCCATACCTACACGTCAAAGCAGTGGCGTGTGGTGAGGTCAGTGGCTGGTGAGGCACTGCAGCCATAATGTCCGCCGAATCCTGCCGATGACCCCTACCGCCGCACAGCCAATGCCCGCTACTGCCCCTGCGCCGATGCCTGCTGCCACCGCCAATGGCTTACAAACTCGCCCACCATCAACTGACCCAGTCCTCCGCCACTAATTTGCATCTCAGTCCGATGCCGCCAATGCCCGCTGCCTGCCTGCTCATCATACTTGTGATATATTGTACATTTTTATAGAAAAAATTATAATAAATTAATGTTTGGGACTGGGAGTGGGAGGAGGACATGAAAGCAATTTTGTTGTCCAGGGCTTTCATTAGTCAAATTATGCTGCACAGTAGCGCCACTTAGCCAAATTACGCCAGGCAGAGCTCCCTTTTACACATTACGGCAGGTACAGCCTCTTATTACACATTACGGCAGGTAGAGATCCCTTTTTAAACATTACGGCAGACAGCATCCCCCTTTTTACACATTGCGGCAGACAGCGTCCCGCTTTTTACACATTACGGCTGACAGATTCCCCTTTTTTACACATTACGGCAGGCAGCGACCCTTTTTTAAACATAATGGCAGACAGCGTACCCGTTTTACACTCTACGGCACACAGCGTCCCCTTTTTTACACATTATGACAGACAGCGTCCCCTTTTTACACATTACGGCAGCCAGCGTCCCCTTTTTACACATTACGGTGGACAGCGTCCCCTTTTTACACACTACGGCGGACAGATTCCCCCTTTTTACACATTACGGCAGCCTGTGTCCCCTTTTTACACATAACGGCAGGTAGAGCACTTTACATCCCCCCCTCTACCCTTAGGGTGTAATGTAGTGTAGTATATAGTGTACTGTAGTGTAATGTAGTGTAGTATAGTGTATTGTAGTGTAGCATAGTGTACTGTAGTGTAATGTAGTGTAGTATAGTGTACTGTAGTGTACTGTAGTGTAGCATAGTGTACTGTAGTGTAATGTAGTGTAGTATAGTATAGTGTACTGTAATGTAGTGTAGTATAGTGTACTGTAGTGTAGTGTAATGTAGTGTAGTATAGTGTACTGTAATGTAGTGTAGTATAGTGTACTGTAGTGTAGTATAATGTAGTATAGTATAGTGTACTGTAATGTAGTGTAGTATAGTGTACTGTAATGTAGTGTAGTATAGTGTACTGTAGTGTAGTGTAGTATAGTGTAGTGTAATGTAGTGTAGTATAGTGTACTGTAGTGTACTGTAATGTAGTGTAGTATAGTGTAGTGTAGTGTAATGTAGTGTAGTATAGTGTACTGTAGTGTAGTGTAATGTAGTGTAGTGTAGTGTAATGTAGTGTAGTGTAGTGTAATGTAGTGTAGTATAGTGTACTGTAGTGTAGTGTAATGTAGTGTAGTATAGTGTACTGTAGTGTAGTGTAATGTAGTGTAGTATAGTGTACTGTAGTGTAGTGTAATGTAGTGTAGTATAGTGTACTGTAGTGTAGTGTAATGTAGTGCAGCCACTTACATGATTTCTTCTTCCAGCGCTGCTGCAGGCTCCTGACCCGGCGCTCCCTCAGTCTGTACACTGTGACTGCCCCGCAGGCCAAGAGGTGCGGGGGGGAGGAGGGGGGGGGGGGGCGCTGGAGATCAGCACAGCAGTCAACACGGGGGCCAGCCAGGAGAGAAGTCAGGCAGTTGAGCACAGGGGGGACCAAGACAAAGGGCCGAGGCTGAGAAAACGGGAGCGGGGGGCCGCGCGGGAGCGCAGCACACAGAAGCTCCCGCTTGTCGGATCTTGGTCCTGCAAGAGGGGCTCGGGAACGCGAGAAGCGGCTGTGAGCAGCGGGGACATGCGGCCAATCGGAATGGGGGCATCTGGCTCTCTGCCCGTCCGTCCCAGCCCACCCCCTGCCGCTGTCCAATGATTGACAGGGGTGTGCCTTCATGTGGGCTGAAGGCACAGCCCCTGTCAATGAGGCAACTGTGCTGGTGCCGCTTTCCATTCATTTTTCAATGGGCTTTTGCAGCCCGTGACTTGGCTCCGCCCCCTGCCCGCCCCCCTCTTCAGACACTTTATCATTGTCACTGGGAGGCAGCGCTCTCGCTGCCTCCCATAGAGATTTAGCTGGATTGTCAGGTAAAAATGATTAAAATAATACAAAGTAGAATGTGTTATTTGTATCTTCTTTATATTATTTTAATCATTATGACAGGGGAGGCACTGCCTCCCCTGCCTCCCCTGACTGCATGTCCCTGCGTCAAAGCATGGACAGTGCACGCCGAAGGCGCGGTGCAAAAATTTAGGGGCGTTACTTCGTGGGGAAGGTGCGTGGCCACATAATAGTGGCAATTCACATTACACCATACAGTAGTGCAGCTAATACACATTGCACCAGGTAGAACCTCCTATACACTTTGCGCCAGGCAGAGCACGTTAGACACTTTGCGCCAGGCACAGCACGTTAGACACTTTGCGCCAGGCACAGCATGTTAGACACTTTGCGCCAGGCACAGCACTGAGACACATTGCCTAGCCACAGACGCCTAGCGGGAACACTACATGATATGCTCCCCAGCCGTGCCAGCTACACATGACATGCCCCCCAGCCATGCCAGCTACACGTGACATGCCCCCCAGCAGTGCCAGCTACACGTGTCATGCCCCCCAGCAGTGCCAGCTACACGTGACATGCCCCCCAGCAGTGCCAGCTACACGTGACATGCCCCCCAGCAGTGCCAGCTACACGTGACATGCCCCCCAGCAGTGCTAGATACATAAATGGCCACACAGTGCCAGATATGTCCCCACAGTGCCAGATACATAAATGCCCCCACAGTGCCAGATACATAAATGCCCCCACAGTGCCAGATACATAAATGCCCCCACAGTGCAGATATGCCCCCACAGTGCCAGATACATAAATGCCCCCACAGTGCAGATATGCCGCCACAGTGCCAGATACATAAATGCCCCCACAGTGCAAGATACATAAATGACCCCACAGTGCCAGATACATAAATGCCCCCACAGTGCCAGATACATAAATGCCCCCACAGTGCCGATATGCCACCACAGTGCCAGATACATAAATGCCCCCACAGTGCCAGATACATAAATGCCCCCACAGTGCCAGATACATAAATGCCCCCACAGTGCAGATATGCCCCCACAGTGCCAGATACATAAATGCCCCCACAGTGCAGATATGCCGCCACAGTGCCAGATACATAAATGCCCCCACAGTGCAAGATACATAAATGACCCCACAGTGCCAGATACATAAATGCCCCCACAGTGCCAGATACATAAATGCCCCCACAGTGCCGATATGCCACCACAGTGCCAGATACATAAATGCCCCCACAGTGCACAGTGCCAGATACATAAATGCCCCCACAGTGCCGATATGCCCCCACAGTGCCAGATACATACATGCCCCCACAGTGCAGATATGCCCCCACAGTGCCAGATACATACATGCCCCCACACTGCAGATATGCCCCCACAGTGCAGATATGCCCCCACAGTGCCAGATACATAAATACCCCCAAAGTGCTGCCAGATACACAAATGCCCCCACAGTGGATGCCAGATACACTAATGCCCCCACAGTGGATGCCAGATACACTAATGCCCCCACAGTGCTGCCAGATACAAAAATGCCCCCACAGTGGCAGATACATAAATGCCCCCACAGTGCAGATATGCCCCCACAGTGCCAGACACATAAATGCCCCCACAGTGCAGATATGCCGCCACAGTGCCAGATACATAAATGCCCCCACAGTGCAGATATGCCGCCACAGTGCTAGATACATAAATGCCCCCACAGTGCAAGATACATAAATGACCCCACAGTTCCAGATACATAAATGCCCCCACAGTGCCAGATAAATAAATGCCCCCACAGTGCTGATATGCCCCCACAGTGCCAGATACATAAATGCCCCCACAGTGCTGCCAGATACAAAAATGCCCCCACAGTGCTGCCAGATACACAAATGCCCCCACAGTGCTGCCAGATACAAAAATGCCCCCAGTGCCAGATAACTGTATCCAAGTGCGGAGAGCAATGGGCGGTGCGCAGTGTTCAGAATGCTGAGGTCTGGGAGCTTTGCTCCTGGGACCTCAGCTACATGCAGGCAGCAGGGGATCGAGCTACGGCAGCAGGGACAAAGGACACCCATCCCGCCCTCAACCCCCGGACCAGACTCACCCATGCGTGACCCACCGCGATGTCTGCGGAGCTGCGGCTGCTCTCCGGCGCCGTTCATCTGAAATATTGCACCGGTCCTCAAGCCAATCAGAGCTCGCGGCCCGGCAGCCATTTAGGAGCTGCTGCTGCCGAGCCGCGAGCCCTGATTGGCTGATGGCCGGCACCATGTTTGAAATGAGCAGCCGCCCTTAAATAGCCAGCGCCCTGTTCGGCCGCTCCAGTCGATCGTGCCTGGAGCCGGCCCTGGGCATTGGTAAGGCACTCCTGCTGTTCTATGACCGGCACATAACCCATTTTGATTCTCTTGTCCAGGTCTCTTATTCGACTTCGCAGTTTAGGAATCTCCTTCACTGTTTCTTTGAGCTGGCTATTACTTAGGGCCAGATTTTGGAACTCTCCCCTCAAATTTTCCAGCTCTCGTGTCTCATATAGAGAACTCTCCCTGGGTAGAACAACCTCAAAAATGGGATTCTGCACCGATTCCTCTGAGACAGGTTCTTGCTCCTTACTTAGTGTGTCCTTTATGAACTGTCCAGTTTCAGCAATAGGATCTTGAGCCTCTCGTGGTGGAACATGCCAGTGTGCAAAAACCCCAAGATCGAAATCTTGCACCTTATCCTCCTCATACACGAGGGAAACCACTTCAGAAGCAGGTTCCTGGATGACTTCGGTAGATTCCTGTATTGCAACTAGCTTAGTCATGACTAGCTCATGTAAGCTAGACACCTCGAAAGGTACGGTCTTTGTCTGTGATTCATCAGAGAAAGTCTCACATGTGCACTGGATGTCCAGAACCGGGGGCTTCTGAACCTGTGATGTCCCATCAGGGATTAACTTCTGAACGTAGATTGTATCAATAGGAGAAGGATCCTGGGCTTCCAAGACCTCAAAAGAAGCAATCTCCAGCTCAGATAAGACTCCCTGTTCTAGGATGGGCTCTTGAGTAGTCATCAAATTGCCATAGGTCCAGGTAGATTCCTGTGGTTCATCATTCTGCCACAGATCCAGCAGATTAGAGGATTCTTGTTTTGGATGTGGATGATCACTTGGCATAGAGTTAACCTCTCCCAGCTCCATTACCACTTTCTCCTCACTCCCTGTCAAATGAGGAGCAGCCAGGAATCCCACATCCTCATCTCGTGTTTCCAGAAACACATCTTCTGTGAGCCCCTGTGGCTGCCATGTTCCATCTTGAACAGGTTCCACTAAACTCAGGGCTTTGTTCCACTCTTCACCCAAGCTACTATGACATTCTTTTTCTGGAGAATGAGGTGGTCCTGCTTCAGAGGAACTTCTCACTGCCATCCAAGGGGTTGACAACAAAACACTGCCATCTGATGTGGCTCTCTTTTGCTGCTTGAAAAAGTCCTGTGTATTTTCTGTGCGCTGCGCAACAATGGCTGCAGCTTCCCCCATGCTCTGGAATGGCAATACTAACTGAATGGACATTAGTGCCTGTAAATGCTCTACCTCTGAGGAAGGGGCCTCATTTCCACTTTCCAGGCAGATGGCCTTACTAGTGGCATAGCAGGGAGCCTTCCGGCCCTTAGGCACTGGCAGCTCTGGCTCAACTTTTCTGTTCCTTCTGGCTGGAATAGGGAATCCAGTATAGCTGGGTTCCAATACAGTATGGTACCATTCTTCCGCAGCCAGCACCACCATTGGCATCATTTCCTCCGAAGATGGCATCTCCATTTCAGCTGATAATGTCTCTGACCCAACATTCGGCATAACATCTTCAGCAATTGGTGTAGCCACACCTGTCTCTGAACTGAAACTAGGCATAGCCAACGGTTTTAGCTTAGAAACCTCCTCCTGAAGCACCGCCAAGTCTTGCGACTGAGCCTTATTGGCCAGCACCAGACTCCAATATTGTGTCTGGTCACAGGGATTACCTCTAATAGTTCTTGGCTATGTACTACAAACTTTTCAGATCTGGGTTTAGCCTTTGCCAAGGTTTTCTGCAATTCTGACACCTGGCCTGAGAGCTAGGCAATCTCTTCTCTACTCCTTCCCAATTTGGTCAGAGAGTCAGATAAAAGAGATTCCTTCTCCTCCAGCTTTTGTGTTAAGGTGTTCACCTGCTCTTGAAGAAAATCACATATTTCCTTAAGCTCTAGCTCCTGGTCCTTTAATTGGACATTTCTTTCAAGGTCACTTATCATGTGACACCAAAAAAAAAGGTTCCATGCTAAAATCTTCCCCAAGATCTGGATTACTCTCTAATAAACTCTCCACATCACTCTCCAACTGTGGGGCTTTAATAGGGTCACATAAATCCCTGACCTGAGGTGTTAGAGTTGTCACCCCTTTTGTTTTTTTTAGCATGAATTCTCTTTTTGTTACCCATTTGAAGAGACACTTCAGAATATGCTGTAAATCTGAAAATCCTTATTCACCCTGTTACCTTTGAAAACTGTAAATGAAAGGAAAAACATATATATATATATATATATATATATATATATATATATTATTAGCACAGATTAAGATTTTAGTAAAGCACTGAAAGGTAGCATGTACATAGTGGTCACAAATACCTTATACTGGTAGTGCAAATAAACAACTTCTCCCTTCAGGATCTTAAAAATAGAAATCAGGGATTGCTGGGACACATAGTGCCACAAAATTTCTCTATTTAAATAGAACTACATTTATAAAAGGTTTCAACTTTGCTTGATTGGTCTTAATGAGCTAATTAACTGGGACACCAGACTCCTTCTACTAGATTTTGAAGGCACAGGTAAAAATAAGCTTGGAAAAGAAATTCAGTCATAAATTATCAGATGCTTGGAACCCCTTAGAGCAAGTCAACACAGCTACTTTCAATGAATGGTGTGAAGCAGAAAAGTCAGACTAGTCCAAGCACCCTGTTTAACCCCTTTGCTGCAAATGCAAACCTTTGCACCATAAACAAACACATTCAGTGTAAACAAAACATATCATTATTTTTACCCCGTAGGGTTGGTTTTAACCACTACTCTTGTCTGGTACTGATGCCCACGAGCTCAGCTTGGTCTGGAGTTCGCTGGTATGTGTGCCGCTACTTTGCGGCTGTTGGGTCCTCTGCCATGTGTGACATGACTAGCAGAAGGGCCCTACATTGGGTGCCATTTGTAACAGGAGTCTTGCTAGAATGGGCTCTGCTACAAAAATTCCACCAGCGACAGACTCCAGGCTTGTGCAAAAACAACAAATACCTTTTATTCAGGTTGCTCAAAAACAAAGATACACATAAAACAAAGATCACTGTCTTTAGTATAAACAACAAGGGAGGTTAGGCCCTGCCTTACTCCCTCTTACTAGATAAGGAACCCTTCAGGTCCCGGCATCCTGACACTAGTGCCGCAGTCTTCCGGATCCCAATGTCCCTAGCAGGCCTATCACCTGGACACTAACTGCCATCAGGAGCCCTGACTAATGGGAGAGACTCTGCTTTATACCCAGCAGCCAGGTGCTGGCTGATGAAGCAACTTCTTGGGCTAAGAATCCTATAAGACCTGGTCTGGGCCAAATGTACGGGAACCCGGTCCATCCACACTTCCCACCTACCCCTAGGACCCTGTGAGTAGCTTCCAGATGTAAAAGTACCTGTCCTGCCACAATATATATATATATATATATATATACTTGCAATTGTCGGATCGGCACTCTCCTAGCGATGGATATGTTGCTCAGGTGCCATCTGGAGGAATTAATGCAGGTAGCAAACTGTGTAACAAACAGCGGCACTCAGAGACTGACACAGCGTGAATAAAGTGCTGGTGCTTTTAATTCATGGCTGGTAACTCCAACGTTTCGGGGCACGCAAGCCCCTTTTTCAAGGTGAGCCAAATACAAAGTGTGAAAACAGTGCAAAACATTTACCTTTATGGTGAGGAGGACCCACGTGTGGGAAGGTGTGCAGCGTCCTGGGGAGCCTGGAGCTTCCGCCCTGGATGTGGTGACGTGTCAATGCCCCGGTCACGTGACCTCCAGCGTGTCCCGGGCCGTCACGTTGCCTTGGCAACCAGACGCTCCTTGGTTGCCATGGATGCCTACGGCAAGTGCGGGTGCTGGGGTTGCGGAGGAAGCGTGACTTCAGGCTGAGGGTGATTGAGAGTGAAATGACAATTACATAAGATAGGAAGAAACTGTTACAGTGTGCTGTCGTAACATACAGCATACCAAAAACAGACATGATAAACTGGATTAAAAGATCACCTGGTAGTCTAGCACTAGCAATCTCATAATGGATCAAAGAGTCATTAATGATAAACACCTAAATTATACAATACTATACCAGTGAGAGAAATACATATTAAGCGGCACGCATAAGTCATAAAGTGTGAGGGCTGATGGGTCTGGTACATGATCAGAAATGTCAACAATACAACCGTCCCCATAGTCAAATGGTGGAGACAAGTGCTAATAGATATTACTCAGAAGACACTCCATTGGATTCTGTCGTTAAGACCTTTCGGCCTCACAGTGTCCAATCTATACATCCACGTTGCTTCCCGTCTAAGTAGGGTGGCTGCTCTGTCTCCGCCTCTTGGATTCCCCATCCACACCGCTCTGTCTCCTCCCTCCAATCAACAACACTCTTACCTCATTCGAGCAGCTTTGTCTTCCGCTCAGACCTTCAGTTGCATAGACTGCATGTGTGTATTCCAATGAGCACACAAATCTGTGAATTAGCAGCTCCACCATTGTGTGAGTGACATCAATCTCACTCTGTGAGAATGCTGAATCTGCAATTACCCACAGGCTGTGATGGCATACCATATTTGTATTGCGCAAGGAACACGTCCATTAAGGCGTCAGCCTTAATGATCGGAATTTCATTGCTTTTTGGAGTTTGAGTGGAAGAGTTACAACAGGTTTATGAAATGCCAGATCATGTGTAAGAAGCCTTAATGGGACATGTGAAACCGTAAGGTTTTTTGTCTATGGAATATATATATATATATACAGCTTGAGTATCCCTTATCCAAAATGCTTGGGACCAGAGGTATTTGGGATATCGGATTTTTCCGTATTTTGGAATAATTGCATACCATAATGAGATATCATGGTGATGGGACCTAAATCTAAGCACAGAATGCATTTATGTTACATATACACCTTATACACAAAGCCTGAAGGTAATTTTAGCCAATATTATTTATAACTTTGTGCATTAAACAAAGTGTGTGTACATTCACACAATTCATTTATGTTTCATATACACCTTGGCCCTCATTCCGAGTTGATCGGTCGCAAGGCGAATTTAGCAGAGTTACACACGCTAAGCCGCCGCCTACTGGGAGTGAATCTTAGCTTCTTAAAATTGCGACCGATGTATTCGCAATATTGCGATTACTAACTACTTAGCAGTTTCAGAGTAGCTTCAGACTTACTCTGCCTGTGCGATCAGTTCAGTGCTTGTCGTTCCTGGTTGACGTCACAAACACACCCAGCGTTCGCCCAGGCACTCCCACCGTTTCTCCGGCCACTCCTGCGTTTTTTCCGGAAACGGTAGCGTTTTCAGCCACACGCCCCTGAAACGCCGTGTTTCCGCCCAGTAACACCCATTTCCTGTCAATCACATTACGATCGCCGGAGCGATGAAAAAGCCGTGAGTAAAATTACTTTCTACATAGCAAAGTTACTTGGCGCAGTCGCAGTGCGAACATTGCGCATGCGTACTAAGCGGAATTTCATTGCGATGCGATGAAAAATACCGAGCGAACAACTCGGAATGAGGGCCCTTATACAGACAGCCTGAAGGTCATTTAATACAATCTCCTATATAATAGCCCAGATCTGTGACTTTGTGACTCCTTTGCTAATGATGGGTGGAGTCACAACACTGGGCGGAGTTAGTCAAATGAGTCACAGATCTGGCCAAATCTATAGGAGACTAGGAGCAGAAGCAGATAGTATGGGCATGGCACAAGCAGGGGTGCATACCTCCCAGCTTTCTTCAGGAGCTTTCTACAGGCAGAAGGAGGGACACACACGTGCAAAAAGGGGGCGTGGTTTCACGGGAGGGCCCCCATTTTCGTCAGTGGGGGGGCATGCCCAGCGCTCTGTGAGCTGCTGGCATGTCTCCAGGGGCTGATTATGAGTCCGGGGGGCCCAGGGCACTTGAGACAGGGGAGCCCTATCTCATTGCTGTGCCTGCTGTGGGTTGGGGGCGTGGCCTAATCGCAGACCGCGAGGCCACGCCCCCTTATGCAAATTCCGGGATTTTTTTTTTTTATGGAATTTTGGCCCCTCAGCTAGGGCTAAATCCAGAGGAGGTGGTCGCTCCCCCCTACACACCCGCACAGGCAGAAGAAAGCTTGGAGACTGCTGCCTCCCTGCAACACCACAGACCTGCCAATACTGCTGCGTGTGCTGACTGTAGCACAATGCTGCCGTTGTTGCTGGCAGGACGGGGGAGCTTCTGAGCTGGGACAGAGCTACTCGAGCCGGGGGGACCCCTAAAACTGTGGGGCCAACGGTACGTACCGCCTGCCCCCCCCCCTTAATCCGGCTCTGCTGCTGGAACCCCCCCTTAATCCGTACCCCCTGATGCCTGCTCTCCCTCTGTCTCCACTATTCACCGCTGCTCTGCTAAGCAGAACAGCGAGTACAGGAGCTTTCCAACTGCCCCCCCCCCCACCGCGGGACAATGGGACTGTCCCGCGAAAATCAGGACATTTGGGAGGTATGGGTGTGTGTGAGGGGGTATGCCGTACTTGACCCCCCACATCAGCATACTCAGCAGGGTCTCTCTGGCGCGGAGGAGCGTCACTTTCTGGCACACTCCACGCTTCTTAGCTGCAGTTTTGTGGGTCACCAGCCGCTGTGCACTTTCCATACTGCCTCTGTTATCTCCAGCCCCGGCAATCCCACCGCTAGCTGCAGCGCTGCCACCCGCAGTGAGGTGCGCCCAGCTCCTTCACACACTTTAGCCGGCGGGTAGCACTGCAGAAGTCCGAGCTGCTTGCAGGTCTGACCCCCTCCTCCCTCCAGCCGCAGCGTCTCCTGGGAGCTAACCAGTCACTCCCAGTCTCCCCTTACCACAGTGCCCAGCAGCCGCTAGGTCCGCGCCACGTGCATGCTATGGACCCCCTCCTCCTTCCAGCCGCAGCATCTCCTGGGGGCTAACCAGTCACTCCCAGTCTCCCCTTACCACAGTGCCCGGCAGCTGCGCGAGGTCTGCGGTGTGTGACTGAGGAGGGGGGGAGGGATGCGGACGGGCAGAGGAAGCAGGACTTCAGCCTAAGAGAGTCAGCCATGCCAAGTCTCCACCAGCAGCAAATCCCAACAGGTTGGAGTGGAACAGCAGCAGCCAGCAGCAGTGACTCCGGTAAGACACATCTGTCTGTCACTACTGTTTTGTCCCTAATACCAATCTCTCCCGTGCCCTGTGTTCTGTCATGTCCCTGTCACCCCTGGCCTTGCCCTGCCACCCTTATCCTGGCCCTTTCACCCTTATCCTGGCCCTTTCACCCTTATCCTGGCCCTGTCACCCTTATGCTGGCCCTGTCACCCCTGTGCTTGCCCTGTCAACCCTATACTGGCCCTGTCACCCCTGTCCTGGTCCTGCCGCCCCTACCCTGGCCCTGTCACCCCTATCCTGTCCCTGTCATTTCTGTCCTGGCCCCATCACCCCTGTCCTGGCCCCGTCACCCCTGTCCTGGCCCCGTCACCCCTGTTCTGACCCTTTCACCCCTGTCCTGGCCCCGTCAACCCTGTTCTGACCCTGTCACCCCTGTCCTGGCCCTGTTACTGCATACCCTCCAACTACCTTTTTGGCAGATACAGTACCCGCAGCACCTCCAGACCTCTCCCCAATGCACCACACCTCCGCACCTTCCCCTCCACCACATGCGGCACTCCACCCCTCCCCCACATGCTGTGCCTCCAGACCCCCTACACCACCCGCGGCTCCCACTCCTCCGCCCCTTCACCACCCACAGCACCTCCAGGCCCCCTCCACCATTCACCCCCCTTAAATGTCTCCCCCCACACCTGCCCCCCTCCACCCGCAGCATCTGCAGACACCCTCCTCCATCCGCAGTCCTCCCCTCCCCCACCCCTCCCCCACCAATGGCACCCTCGCACCTGCCCCACCACCACCTGCAGCACCTCCGGACCTCCTTCCCCATCCGCCGCAACACCCGTACCTGCCCCTCCCCTACCCATGGCGCCTGCGGACCCCTACCCCACCAGCGGCACTCCCGCCCCTTCCCATCCCACAGCACCTCCGGAACCCTTCACCCATCCACAACATCCCCACACCTGCCCCTCTCCCACCCATGGCACCCCTGCCCCTCCCCCACCTGCAGTGCATCCGGACCCCTCCCCCATCTGCATCCCCCACTCCTCTGCCCCTCCCACACGCGCAGCACCTCCCGACCCTTCCCCATCCGGGTCCCACCCCACTTCCGCCCCCCCTCCACCCGCAGCATCTACAGACACCATCCGCAGTCCCCCCCCGCACCCGCTACATTCTGTACATCGTGCCCTGCAGGTCCTGTTCACGCCGTCGCAAGGGGCTGCGCCTCCTTCCCCATCACACTCCCTTTGATTGTGCAATATTTAACCACTAACAAAGGAATGCAGGTAATACTCCATATAATACAAATATTGAACCCCAGAAAGGCATGCAAGGGTTAAGGGGGCGTAGCCCCTTGCGACGGTGTGAAGAGCGCCCGTAGGGCGCGATGAAGCACCTAGTATTTTTAATAACTGTGTATTAAACAAAGTTTGTGTACATTGAGCCATCAAAAAAACAAAGGTTTCACTATCTCACTCTCACACAAAAAAGTCTGTATTTCGGAATATTCCGTATTTCGGAATATTTGGATATGGGATACTCAACCTGTGTATATATATATATATATATATATATATGTATATTCATCTATATATTTATTTTGTAACAGGAGTCTTGCTAGAATGTGCTCTGCTACAAAAATTCCACCAATGACCGACTCCAGGCTTGTGTAAGAACAACAAATACCTTTTATTCAGGTTGCTCAAATACAAAGATACACATAAAACAAAGATCACTGTCTCTAGTATAAACAGCAAGGGAGGTTAGGCCCTGCCTCACTCCCTTTTACTTAATAAGGAACCCTTCGGGCCCCGGCATCCTGACACTAGTGCCCCAGTCTCCCGGATCCCACTGTCCCTAGCAGACCTATCACCTGGGCACCAACTGCCATCAGGAGCCCTGAGTCATGGAAGAGTCTCTGCTTTAAACCCAGCAGCCAGGTGCTGGCTGATAAAGCAGCTTCTTGGGCTAAGAAGACTATAAGACCTGGTCTGGGCCCAATGGATGGGAACCCGGTCCATCCACACTTCCCATCTACCCCCAGGACCCTGTGTGTAGCTTCCACCAGCCACTCTATCAGTGGCCCAAGCCACTATTAATTCCCTATGGTTGTTTCCAGGTGGCAAAGTACCTCTCCTGCCACATACACTTTCCCTCAGCTTTTCCTGGCTCAGAAAAGTGGCATGTGACATTGGCAAGGTTTCACATTTGCCAGTTATTTTGGGCTGACAAATATTTGGGACATAGCCTGGGCCAATACACATGGGTCCCAAGTTCCTCTCCCAAGTACATGCCTGAGGCCCTTTTAATTGGCCTTGGAATATATTTCCTTTAAAGGTTGGTGGCACCGACTCCACTATGGCACCTTCCCTTTCCCTCCACTTTGGCATAGTGGCCAAAGTGGTTGTTTCAATGGACAACTTCCCGTTGCCCACTAGACTTCCCCTCCTCTTCACCTTTCCACCTTTAGGTATGTTTCCCTTATTGGGCTTGGATTTACTGGCTACTGAGGAAGTGGCTTTATTCGTGTCTGGGTGTTTGTGACACCTGACCTTAATCAACGCTGGACTGGGAAAGGTTTTTAAGTTCACTCTGGGCATAGTAGTTACCCCGGCCTTCACTGGTCTTAGCCTATATGGACAATTCTACCTTTTATGGCCAAGCTCTTGGCACCGGTAACACCTAGTCTCTGCCCTGGCTTTAAGTGTTCTGAGGTCATGGTCCAACACTGCCCCCACCCTTACCCTCAGAGTAAGGCATTGGTCCTGAGTCTCAGAAAGTCCTTTCATTTGTTGAACTTTTAGTGCTTCCTTCAGTCTTTCCAGCTTTGATAACATTTTCTTCATTAACAAGACTGCTTCATCCTCCAATCTCCCATCTGTGACCCTAGTCACTGTCTCCTGCTGTTCTATGACTGGCACATAACCCATTTTGATTCTCTTGTCCAGTTCTCTTATTCAACCCCATAGTTTAGGAATCTCCTTCACTGTTTCTTTTAGCTGGCTATTACTTAGGGCCAGCTTTTGGAACTCTCCCCTCAAATTTCCCAGCTCTCGTGTCTCATATAGAGAACTCTCCCTGGGTAGAGCAACCTCAGAAATGGGACTCTGCACCGATTTCTCTGAGACAGGCTCTTGCAACTTACTTAGTGTGTCCTCTATGAACTGTCCCAGTTCAGTAACTGGATCTTGAGCCTCTTGTGGTGGATCATGCCAGGATGCAACAACCTCAAGATCGAAATCTTGCACCTTATCCTCCACATACACGAGTGGAACTCCTTCAGAAGCAGATTCCCAGATGACTTCGGAAGTAGACTCCTGTATTGCAACTAGCTTAGCCATGACTAGCTCACATAGACGAGACACCTCTAAAGGTACGGTCTTTGTCTGTGATTCGTCAGAGAAAGTCTCACATGTGTACGCGATATCCAGAACCAAGGGCTACTGAACCTGTGATGTCCCATCAGGGATTGACTTCTGAACGTACATAGCGTCTGGCTCAGATAAGACTTCCAGTTCCACGATGGGCTCTTGCAGGTCCTCCATGCTCTGGAACGGCAATACCAACTGAATGGACATTGGTGCCCGTAAATGCTCTACCTCCGAGGAAGGGCCCTCATTACCACTTTCCAGGCAGATGGCCTTACTAGTGGCATAGCAGAGAGCCTTCCGGGTCTTAGGCACAGGCAGTTCTGGCTCAACTTTCCTGTTCCTTCTGGCTGGAACAGGTAATTCAGTATAGCCGGGTTCCACTATAGTATGGTACCATTCTTCCGCAGCCTGCACCATGTCGGCATCAATTCCCCTGAAGATGGCATCTCTATTTCGGCTGACAATGCCTCTGATCCAACATTCAGCATAACGTCTTCAGCAATTGGTGCAGCTAAGCCTGACCTCTGAACTGAGACTAGGCATAGCTAATGGTTTTAGTTTAGAAACCTCCTCCTGAAGCTCTGCCAAGTCCTGCGACAGAGCCTTATTGGCCAGCACCAGACTTCCATATCTTGTCTGGTCACAGGAGATTTTATCTAAGAGTCCTTGGCTATGTACGACAAAGTTTTCAGATCTGGTTTTAGCCTTTTTCCAAGGTTTTCTGCAACTCTGACACCTAGCCTGAGAGCTTGGCAACCTCTTTTCTGCTCCTTCCCAATTTGGTCAGAGAGTCAGACAAAAGAGATTCCTTCTCCTCTAGCTTTTGCGTTAAGGTGTTTACCTGCTCTTGAAAAAAATTAAATTTTTCTTCTGCGCTCCTTCATGGCAGCCATTACTCTGGGATTGTATCCCATCCTCCTATAATTAGACAGGTAGTTTTTTTCAGCAGCTAAGTACCGCCCACTCTGGGTATAAAGCGACCCTCCTCATCCTCCTCCCTAGTCTTTTTTCCTGTCTCCTATTATAACAGAGTAGTGTTTGTTGTTTTATTTTTGTTTTTATTTTTTTAGGCTTACCTCTAATATTCCCAGTTTGCGGTTATTGCTTTATACTGGAAGAGGGTGGCTCCCTGGGAAGAGTGGCAAAGTGTGCTAGGGGCGGTATAAGTAAGTCCCCACTGAACAGCTTAAGGTGTCTCCCCACCGCCTGCTATTGTATAGAGGCCTCTCTGCATCGCCGCACCATAGTGCATATACCCCTTTTCCCCTGTGCTTGTGTTCTCTCCACTCCATGGCGCTGGCTAGCCAAGCTTTACCGGAAGTTCGGCTGTGTGGGCGGAAGTGTGGCTAGGGGAAGGGACGCACCTGCGGGCGGAAGGGAGCACTCAACAGCAGCGGCTGGCGGGCGGAAGTGCTGGGTGGCAGGCATCCCTGGAGGCTTAGAGGGATGCTCTGCACAAGTGCTGCGGCTCTATGATAAGGAGCTGTTTATAAAAAATGGCACTGCACACGGAGAGTCAGACTGCAGTGTCTCCCTGAATGACTGGGCAGGTTCCTGTGCATACCAGCAGCAATATCATGGAGGAGCCTTCTTCCCCAAAGACAACTGTTGCCCTAAAGAGGTAAGTCCTCATAGAGGGCATATATATATATATATATATATATATATATATATTATATATATTTATATAATGTAGCATACCTCCCAACATGACCCTCTCCAGGAGGGACAGAATGCTCTGCTCCTGCACTTCCCTCTTAATTTGTGATTGTCATCTCCTGTGCTGAAACACATTTCTTATCCATTAACCTGTCCAACACAGGTGCCAGCAATCATACATTAAGAGAAAAGTCCAGAAGCAGAGCATTGTGTCCCTCCTGGAGAGGGTCATGTTGGGAGGTATGATGTAGTGTTAGAGTAGGTTTTGATACCAGTATTATATATTTTAGTGTGCCTCCACCTAAGAAGAGGATGTTTAAAAAGAAGCACAAGGAAATTCAGTGTGCTGCCTGTGATAAAATCTTCTCTACTGTGGAGAATACTAAATTCTGTGAAGATTGCACTAGAAATGATGCCAGTGACTCTAATCAGTCCAGACAAATACAGGATCTGAAAGAATGGATGAAGTAATTGTTTGTTACCAAGCAGCAGCTGTCTGATTGGCAGAGAAGTAAAATGTCTAGGTCTTTGACTAGCATTGATTCAGTGAAGGATTCAGTCTCACATGATTGTAGTTATGATGATGAGTATCAAGTGCTTTCTAGCACGGATTCAGAGGAAATACAGTAGGAGGATAGGAAATTCAATTTTGAATTGGTGGACAGTCTGTTAAAGAATATTTATAAGACTATGAATTATAAAGAGCCTGAAGGAAAATGTGGTGATGAAGATATACTGTTTGCAGAGTGTTCGAAAAAAAACTAGGAGTTTTCCAGTTCACAAAGCATTAAAAGATATTGTCAGTAAAGAATGGCAAAATATTGATAAAAGGCTTGATAATATTAAAAAGACTGACCGTATGTTTCCTATTGAGGATGAGCAGGTTTTAAACTGGTGTATGGTACCTAAAATTGATGCTGCAGTTGCTGAGGTAGTTTCAAAGACTACTATTTTGTTGGAGGATGGTGCAGTTCTAAGGGACGGTATGGATAAACGGATGGAAAGTGCCCTAAAAAAGCTACATAGTTCCTCAGTGGTGTCATTAAAGTCAGGTGTAGCAGTTGCTTCAGTATCCAGAGCATTAAGAGTCTGGGGGTGAGCAATGTCTACAGACTTAGAGGAGAAAATGTCAAGACAATGTCTATTGAAAAATTTGAATATAATGATGAAAGGAGTAGAATATCTGTGTGAGGCCTCCTTAGATGTTCTAAATTTTGCTGCAAAGTCTATGGCAGCAGGAATAATGGCAAGGAGAGCTCTGTGGCTTAGACCGTGGGCAGCAGATATCCATTCCAAGAATAGACTGGTGTCTTTACCATTTGAAGGATCATTGTTATTTGGCAATAAATT
The DNA here is from genome assembly GCF_028390025.1 of Pseudophryne corroboree. Taxonomy (NCBI): domain Eukaryota; kingdom Metazoa; phylum Chordata; class Amphibia; order Anura; family Myobatrachidae; genus Pseudophryne; species Pseudophryne corroboree. Next base: position 288,102,653 of record NC_086450.1, read on the forward strand.
GGAAGCCATTATACAGAAAATGTAAGGATGTAAATCAGCAAAATTACCTCAAGATAGAAGGAATAGATTTCCTGTTCCCGCCTCCAGGCAACAATTTAAAGAGGCCAGGAGCTATAGGCCAGGTCGTGGTTACATTGGCAGGTATTTGTCAGGGACGAATCGTCACTCCTTTCGTCAGCCCTACAGAAGAGGTCGCAGACAATGACTATTGTGGAGTTCTGGACTCCATTCCAGTAGGGTGCAGACTGCAGACTTCGGGAATTTATCAGTCATTGGAGAGAGTCAATTCAAGATACGTGGGTGTTGGATGTCATAGCCAATGGTTACAGAATAGAGTTTTCGGTAGTTCCAGACAACAACAATTTTCTGGTATCGGAAACACCTTCTCTGGCTCCAGAATTAGAACCCCTAAGGGACAGTTTAAAGAAATTGATCAGAGCAAAGACAGTGGAGGTTGTCCCGAAGTTCCAGATAAGAAGCAGATTCTACTCAAGAATATTCCTCATAAGAAAGCCCTCTGGCGAGTTCAGAACTATTCTAGACCTCAGACGCCTAAACAGATTCATAAAAACAAGAAAATTTCATATGGAAACCCTAAAGTTAATTCTGATAGGGGTAAGGAGAAAAGATTTTATGGGGTCCAAAGACCTAAAGGACGCTTATTTTCATGTACCTGTAGTCAGTCATCACAGAAAGTATCTAAGATTCTGTGTGCTCGGAAAGCATTTTCAGTTTACTTGCCTTCCGTTTGGTCTAAAGACATCACCAAGGGTGTTCACGAAAGTCCTTACATCACTCCTGCCGGTCATAAGAAATCAACAGGTGGCAATTTGGTCATATCTGGACGATCTGCTAATATGTGGGGGATCGGAAGCAGAGGTGACAGTGGCGTTGGACAAGACGTTACAGATTCTTCAGAATCATGGCTGGCTGATAAACTGGGAGAAAAGCCAGTTAGAACCAGAACAAGAATTTTAGTTTCTGGGAGTACAACTGGATACTTGCAGCTATGTAATAAGTCTGTCGGAAGAGAGATGCAGAAAAATACAGGAGCTGGCAGTTCTGGTAAGAAAGTGCAGCACGGTGACGTTACGTCAAGCGATGAGTCTGTTATAGAAATAGTCCCTTGGGCGAGATAGAGAATGAGGAAACTACAGATGGACATTCTCCGGTTCAGTCAAAAAGGTTATTCTCTAAACTATTGGATAGGTTTGCGTCAAGAGACAAGGCGATCCCTAGATTGGTGGTTGGAGGCGGAGCTGATCGAAAGAAGCAAGCGCAGACGCAAGCGCAGTAGGTCAGGGAGCACATCTGCTGCAGCAAAGTTGCCAAGGCCAATGGAATCAGAGAGAAGAGACTATCTTCAAATCACAAAGAAATGAGGGCAGTTTGGAATGCGGTAATATTTTTTCGGTATCAACTATGTGGGAACCATCTCAAAGTGTTTTTGGACAATGTAACGGTGGTGGCCTATCTGAATCGGCAAGGAGGCACCAAGAGTCAAGCACTAATGGTGGAAGTGTCAATGATACTTCAGTGGGCGGAAAGCCACCTTCGGTCCTTGTCAGCCCTGCATGTTCCAGGCGAAAGAAATCTGGTAGCAGACTTCCTCAGCAGACAACAAGTGCTAGCAGGAGAATGGGAACTAAACAAGGTAGTGTTCCGGGACATCGTTCAAAGGTTCGGACAGCCTCAAGTAGACCTGATGGCCACACATATCAATGCGAAGGTGTCCCTATTTTTTCCCGTTATCATCTACCAGGAACAGGGGGAGTAGATACTTTCTCTCTTTCGTGGAATTTCAGACTGGCTTATGTGTTTCCCCCGTTTCCAATGATTGCCCGGGTAATAAAGAAGATCAGGGAGGAGAAGGCACAAGTCATCATAATTCTTCCCTTATGGCCAAAGAGAGTTTGGTTTCCCTCAGTGATGAGGATGGTGGCACAAGGACCTTGGAGACTACCTCTGAGGAGAGATCTGCTACACCAGGGGCTGCTGCTACACCCGAACCTTCAGCAGCTTCATTTGATGGCATGGAAGTTGAACGGCAGTTACTTAGGAAAAAGGGCCTGTCCGAGCAGGTCATCGATTTGCTAATTCAGGCAAGGAAGAAGGTGTCTTCAAGGGTATATTATAGAGTCTGGAGAACTTTTATTTCCTGGGCCAGTTCAAATTTCGATGCTCAGAAAGCAGATACGCCTCACGTGTTACAGTTCCTGTTCGAGGGCTTCGAGAGAGGTCTGGCGGTGTCGACTATCAAAGTCCAAAAGCAGCACTCAACGTGTTCCTTGACCGAAGGTTGTCGGAGGACGATTTAATAAAAAAGTTTTGTCAGGCGATAAAGAGGATATGCCCTAGAGTTAGGTCAATCCTTGCACCGTGGGACCTAAATTTGGTGTTAAATGCCATAATGGCGCCGCCTTTTGAGCCAATACAGGAGATCTCAATAAAGTTGTTAACATGGAAAGTGGTTTTTCTAGTGGCTATTACGTCGGCCAGGAGAGTTGGTGAGCTACAAGCCCTGTGGTCAGAAGAACCTTATTTAAATTTCCTTCCGGATAGAGTTGTTCTTAGGACTAATCCGAGTTTCTTACCTAAGGTTGTTTCAGAATTTCATTTGGGTCAGGAAATAGTCTTGCCATCCTTTTATCCTGAAGCACAGAACAAGGAGGAAGGATGCACAATTTAGATTTAACCAGAGCAATCTCATTTTATCTGGAGAGAGTGAAGGAGTTTCGGAAGACCAAACACCTGTTTGTGCTGCATTCAGGACCAAAGAGAGGTGACATGCCTACTAAGCAAACCATTTCCAGATTAGAGAACTGCTAACATTTGTGTATGAGGAAAGTGGTCGTGAGGTTCCAGGAGGACTAAAGGCACACTCTACCAGGGCGGTGGCAGCTTCGTGGGCTAGGAAGGCTCAAGTGTCGGCAAGGGACATATGCGCAGCAGCTACCTGGTCATCTATACATACGTTCTCTAGTCATTATGCGTTGCATGTTGGTGACTCCCACTTTGGGAAAGAAGTCCTTGAAAGGGCTTTGGAATAAATAGCTCAGCATTAAACTGTTTCTCTTTCTAATTTGTTACCCTCCCTGTATTGAGCGTTGGTATATCCCAGAGTAATGGCTGCCATGAAGGAATGCAGAAGAAAAAAGCAAATTATACTTACCGATAATTGAATTTCTTCAAGATACTTCATGGCAGCCTATGATATTCCCTCCCTTAAGTTTTTTTACAGAAGGTGTCGGTAAGGAGACATTAAAAAAACTAGGGAGGAGGATGAGGAGGGTCGCTTTATACCCGGAGTGGGATGTACTTAGCTGCTGAAAAAAACTACCTGTCTAATTATAGGAGGATGGGATACAATCCCAGAGTAATGGCTGCCATGAAGTATCTTGAAGAAATGAAATTATCGGTAAGTCTAATTTGCTTTTTTTCTTTAGCTCTTCTAGCTCCTGGTCCTTTAATTGGACATTCTTTTCAAGGTCACTTATCGTGTGACACCAAAAAGCTTCCATGCTAAAATAATTCCCCAAGATCTGGATTACTTCCCAAAAAGCTCTTCACCTCACTCTCCAACTGTGGGGCTTTAATAGGGTCACATAAGTCCCTGACCTGAGGTGTTAGAGCTGTCACCCCTTTTGTTTTTTTAGCATGAATTCTCTTTTTGTTACCCATTTGAAGAGACACTTCAGAATATGCTGTATTCACCCTGTTATTTTTGTAAACTCTAAATGAAAGGGAAAAGAAAAAATTCCTTTTTTCCCTTTTTTAACCACAGATTAAGCTTTTAGCAAAGCACTGAAATGTAGCAAGTATAGTGGGCACAAATAACCTTACACTGGTAGTGCAAAAACCACTTCTCCCTTCAGGCTCTAAAAACCAGAACTCAGGGATTGCTGGGACACATAGTGCCACAAAATTTCTCTATTTAAATAGATCCACCTTTATAAAAGGTTTCAACTTTGCTAGATTGGTCTTAATGAGCTAATGAACAAGGACACCAGACTCCTACTAGATTTTGCAGGCACAGGTAAAAATAAGCTTGAAAAAGAAATTCAGTCATAAATTATCAGATGCTTGCAACCCCTTAGCGCAGAGGTTCTCAAACTCGGTCCTCGGGGGCCCACACAGTGCATGTTTTGCAGGTAACCCAGCAGGTGCACAGGTGTATTAATTACTCACTGACACATTTTAAAAGGTCCACAGGTGGAGCTAATTATTTCACTTGCGATTCTGTGAGGAGACCTGCAAAACATGCACTGTGTGTGCCCCCGAGGACCGAGATTGAGAACCTCTGCCTTAGTGCATAGGTCTGCAAACTCGGTCCTCATTACCCCCACACAGTGCATGTTTTGTAGGTAACCCAGCAGGTGCACAGGTGTATTAATTACTCATATACACATTTTAAAAGGTCTGCAGGTGGAGTTTATTTCACTTATGATTCTGTGAGGAGACCTGCAAAACATGCACTGTGTGGGGTAATGAGGACCGAGTTTGCAGACCTATGCCTTAGGGCAGGCATTCCCAACCACGGTCCTCAAGGCACACTAACAGTGCAGGTTTTAGTGATATCCAGGCTTCAGCACAGGTGACTTAATTAGTATCTCAGTTATTTTGATTTAACCATCTGTGCTGCAGCCTGGATATCACTAAGAACTGCACTGTTGGTGTGCCTTGAGGACCGCGGTTGAGAATGCCTGCCTTAGAGCAAGTCAACACAGCTACTTTCAATGAATGGTGCAAAGCAGATAAGACAGACCAGTCCATGCACCCTGTTTAACCCCTTTGATGCCAATGCAAACCTTAATCACCATAATCAAACACAGTCAGTTTAAACAAAACATATAATTATTTTCCCCCATGGGGTTGGTTTTAACCCACTACATAGAACACCCTTGGTCTGGTACTGATGCTCACAACTTCAGCTTGGTCTGGAGCTTGCTGGTATGTGTGCTACTACCTTGTGGCTGTTGGGTTCTCTGCCATGTGTGACACGACTAGCAGAAGGGTCCCTGTTTGGGTACCATTTGTAACAGAAGTCTTGCTAGAATGCGCTCTGCTACAAAAATTCCACCAGCGACAGACTGCAGGCTTGTGCAAAAACAACAAATACCTTTTATTCAGGTTGCTCAAATACAAAAATACACATAAAACAAAGATCACTGTCTCTAGTATAAACAACCAGGGAGGTTAGGCCCTGCCTTATTCCCTCTAACTAAATAAGGAACCCTTCGGGCCCCAGCATCCTGACACTAGTGCCCCAGTCTTCCGGATCCCACTGTCCCTAGCAGACCTATCACCTGGGCACTGACTGCTGTCAGGAGCCCTGACTCATGGGAGAGACTCTGCTTTAAACCCAGCAGCCAGGTGCTGGCTGATAAAGCAGCTTCTTGAGCTAAGAAGCCTCTAAGACCTTGTCTGGGCCCAATGGATGGGAGCCCGGTCCATCCACACTTCCCATCTACCCCCAGGACCCTGTGTGTAGCTTCAACCAGCCACTCTATCAGTGGCCCAAGCCACTATTAATTCCCTATGGTTGTTGCAAAGTGGCTTGCAACCGGCTGAATGCTGGTCCCCGTGTTCAACGCTGCCTGCTTCACACATGAGTCCTTTTATTAGCAGAAAAGCCAAAGCTTTATGGTCGTTAGTACAGACTGACAAAGATCTTCCAGCATTGCATCAGAAATCACTAATGACCTGCTACAGAAGAGGGAAGAATTTGAGGGATTATCTTGTACATAATGATGTGGGCAAATTAGGGAGCGGTAGCTTTTTGGGGAAACCCAAAAATGGCTGCTTCAAGTTCAACTGTACCACCTGTGGGTATTTACAGACAGGACCTAGTTTCCATCACCCTTTCACGGGTCAGAAATTTGACATCCGACATCGGCTAACTTGCACGTTTGTTGTTTATGTGATAACTTGCCCTTGTGCAATGATGTACATAGGCAAAACTGAAGTCACATTTCATGAGCGCATGGCACAGCATCGTGCAGCTATACGGGCAGCGTTGAACACGGGGACCAGCATTCAGCCGGTTGCACGCCACTTTGCAGTGGCGAGACATAATCTCTCTACCCTTAGATATCGGATCATAGATCATGTGCCACCTCTGAATAGGGGTGGTGACAGATCTGGCCGATTATTACAGCGTGAATGCGAGTGGATAATGAGACTTGACACATTAGCTCCTCGTGGTCTAAATGAGACCTTGGGTTTATATGCCTTCAGCTGAGTTTGGTGGAATATACATTAAGTGAAAGTAATGCCATCTGTATAAATTATTTGTCACTATTAATGTATTAGTACCATGTTAATTATGGGGTCTATTCATTGTCGATAATGTTACATATGAACATGCTTTATTCAGTATCCTGTTGGATATACATTGGATCACATGTGCTGATTGATTGTTTTTAACTATGTGTATGTTTACATGTATTTTTTGTACAGCTTTGTCGAACACTTGTGGTGTGGTCAGTTGCTATAGCAACCGTTGTTCCTTTCCGGGCCGGTCTGCATGGTGACCAGGAAACGGAAGTGGGCAGGTGACCTCTGGCATGGTGATGGGAGCACTTAAATGCAGTATGTGTAAGCTATTTTGTTATAGGCTTGATAAAAGCGCTGCAGGGCGCTGAAACGTTGCCGTACTACAGCCGTCTAGCGTCTTTCTTTTGATGTGTAAAGCCTTTGAGTGCCGCCACTGGAGAAGTGTATAGCGTGCAGCCACAGAGGCTGTAACGAGGAAGGCACTGGGCGCAGTATCCATTTAAGTCATGTGAGTGCCGGAGTTGGAGACGTGTGTGTGTATATATATATATATATATATATATATATATATATTTCAGAGTCCCAGCACACTGTTCATAGCATAGCAGGTTGTACTCTATACATACACCTTGCTATGCCAATTAATTCAATTGGAGCCGCATGCAGATGTGCCCACCTTCCTATAGGAAACAACAGTGATGCAAATGGATGCAGCATGCCAATCTGTGTTGTCATAGTGGGCCTTCTACAGCACGCTGCTATATGCAGCAAAGCTGTAGTGAAACCGATCTATATATATATATATATATATATATATATATATACACACACACACATACATATATATTCATTATTATTATTATTATTATTATTATTTTTCTCTCTGGTTACCCTCTTGTGTGTATATAGATATATAGGGGTACCCAAAAGAAGCAGGAATTTAAAGCTGCATTGCAGACTTGCTAACAGTCTATCTATGCTATAGGACACCGCACTGATCATCTGGAAAATAAACTTGAAGAAGTTGTTAAACGTCATAATTTGCTACTACACCTATCATGGATTTTCTTCTGAACCGCATATACCACCTTCCTAAGGCAAGAAATGCTTTGGAGGATATCCACAGAGACACTTTGATGCACTTCCATTATTTTCATATTAAAGAAATGGTGCTTTATGCAGCTAGACGTTTGGATAACTCTACTCCTTTCCTGGGAAAACTTCAAATATTTGGAGACCTGTCTGTGACTACTCTGGCCCTCCATAGGTCCTTCTACCCAGTCACTTAAGCTCCCCAGAAAGCTGACATTCCGTACATCTGTGGCTTCCAGACCAAGTTTTTGATTAGGTAGAATTACTCTACAAATGGTGTTTCCTCATTGGCAGAAGGTATCCAACTCTTGGTTTCTTGGAAACTATAGGATGTATAATCAAAGGTTCTAGATAGTTTGGTCAACAATGGGCCAGTCCACCTGAATTCTGTTTGTATCATCTATGGATATCAAGATGCTCTTCATGGATATATTCGGTTTTCCATGTTATGCATAGTTTTCTATTTATGCCATTCTCATGGTTCTAGCTTGTATTGTAGATTTTCTTCTTACAGAATGTTTTCTGTTTAAATGCTTAGACTTGTCACCAGATTATATTATGTAGGGATGGTATTGTTACATTATAGAATTACTTATGTTTAACTTCCACTACTGACAATTATCATTAACCCTCATGTCAGGCACCTCTGGGACTCCCAGGTTCAGGCGCAGTGTGCCTGACAGGCGCCTGTTAGAAAATCGTCATTAGCACTCAATTAACTCAATTCTAATGCTCTTAAAGTGATCAGTGACCTTCATTAGGATGTACATGTCACGATCCGGGTTATTGGACATGATTATTTACCTTCCAATTGTCTCCTGAGACTGGCCCAGCGTTCCAAAACGGGATTCCATCTGCACTGTCTGCGTCATACTTGCCTACCTGACCCTCTCCATGAGGGAGAAAATGCTCTGTTCCTGGACTTTCCTGGTAATGTATGATTGCCATCACCTGTGGTGAAACACTTTTCTTATCAAATAGCTAGCTTACCACAGGTGATGGCAATCATACATTACCAGGAAAGTCCAGGAACAGAGCATTTTCTCCCTCATGGAGAGGGTCAGGTAGGCAAGTATGTTCTGCGTGTAGCGCACTGTATATCTTCACCTCAAGTCTCTTCCCTGTGATCCCGCAGCACTGTCATGGCAGCCTTACAGTTTAGTTGCACTGTTTTAAAGAATGGCGTCTCCTGCCCTCCGCCGCCATTGCTGCTGTTTACCATATGGAATATACAAACAGACTTTCCCTCCAAATGCAAACATGGGTGCAGCCATGTTTTTCCTCATCACATGTCATTTCACAACCTATCCGCTGCACTCTAGACTCTGCCTAATTATCCAGCCAATTCCTGCTTCCCAGCTGATATAAATATCCTGCTCCTGGGCTGGATAATCGTCAGTGCTTTGGTTGTCTAACCTATAGACATGTCTCTCCTGCTTGTGGATTCTACTGCTTGTTTCTCCAGGTATTCCAGCTCCTGTGATTCAGCTCCACTAAGAGACCTGCACCTGTTTCCATCCTGCAGGGCAGCCTGACTTCTGCAGTGTTCTAGCATTGCTCCTGATTACTCTCCACGTTCAGACACCGGCTTCCTGCTTCCAGCATTGGTCCTGCTTCACTTCCAGCCTCCAGCGGTGTTCTGGTATCGTTTTCAACTCCTCTTTTCTGCAGCACCGCTCTCTATACTCCACAGCGTACTTACCACGGCCTACCAGCTTTCCACAGTGCTCCTGAGTCCACTGGTATTATGCTAGCGGTGCTCCACAGTGTCTTCAGTTTATTTAACCGTCAGCGATATTCCTATATCGCCTGCATCAGTGACCATTCTACCATTGAACCACAGCGTCCATCAATGCTCACCATCGGAATCCAAATCTACAGTGGTGAGTTCTGCACACCTTTCATTCATAACGGTTTCATCCAGGACTCTCTACAATTACCAAGTACCATCTACTTCTGTGCATCTGTGTTGCTCCAGCCTCTGTACACCATCTGCTGGGCAGTACCAGTTCATACCTCTCCTCAGCGGTTAGCTGTGGCATATGGACTTACCATCTCCAGTTCTGCAAGCCACAGCACTAATTACCCTGCGCTTCTGGGAACTGTACTGTAATTTACCATTGCACATCTCCTGTGAAGTTTTGCATATCAAAGGTGTCTTGAGCTGTGTGTTCAATAAAACTGACTTATCTTTTACAACTTTGTTGTCTTGGTCACGCCTTCGGTCAACTGGTACTAGAGCTCCTGTATGTCAAGGACCCCAATACTACCTCCCCGGTTCACCTACACATTAGCCCCTACATCTGTTGCTTCCCCAGGTCAGCCTCAGCCCTCAGTTGTGACAGTAAGCACTGACTTAATGGATCCGACTGGAGACAAGGCCCAAACGATTAACCCGATGCAACAACTGGCAGCCCGTTTAGAACACAGGGTCAAGTGATTCGCTGTCTCCAGGACCTTTCCACCTGGCTGGATGGAATTCAAGTAACCCTCTGTGGTTCAGGGGCGTCCAGTGTTCCGACTATAGTACCTCTGGTCGTAACCCCACCCACCATTCCCGTTTCTGCTCCTCGTCTAAATTTGCCGACACCAGCCAAGTTTGATGGTTCCCCTAAAGCCTGTCGTGGTTTCATAAATCAGTGTGAAATACACTTTGAGTTACAGCCTGGCAATTTCCCAACTGACCGCACCAAGGTTGCCTACATCATCTCCCTCCTCAGTGGCTCCACCCTGGATTGGGCATCACCTCTATGGGAGAAATCCGATGCCCTGCTCTCCTCAAATGCAGATTTCGTGGCAACCTTCAGGTGCATCTTTGATGAACCGGGACATGTGACATCCGCCTCCACTGATCTCCTCTGGCTACGTCAGGGGACAAGGACAGTCGGTCAATATCTGGTACAATTCCATATCCTAGCGTCCGAACTTTCCTGGAATGATGACGCTCTCTATGCAGCCTTCTGGCATTGGTTATCCGAACGAATCAAGGATGAGCTTGCTACTAGAGACTTACCTCCAAAGCTTGATGAGCTCATATCTCTCTGTACCAAAGTCGATCTACGATTCCGCGAAATGGTGATTGAGCGAGGAAAGTCCACACTTCCTAAGACTTCTACTGCTACTCCTCCTTGTCAGCTATCTCTGCCCAAAAATGAACCCATGCAGATTAATCACTCTCGTCTGTCCCCTGCAGAGCGTAGAAGATGCCTATCTGAACATATGTGTCTGTATTGTGCTGCTCCTTCTCATGTCATCAACGCTTGTCCAAAGCATCAGGGGAACTCCAAATCCTAGCCAATCAAGGAGAGGCCGGCTAGGAATAATGAACTCCTCTCCATCTTCATGTGATTGTAATCCTCCAGTTTCACTTTAAGTCTCTCAGCGCTTCAGGAACCTCATTGCTCTGCTGGACTCTGGAGCAGCTGGGAACTTCATGACTGAGGAATTCATTAAGCGGTGGTCCCTACCCACCGAGAGACTTTCGTCTTCCGTATCCTTGACTGCCGTGGATGGCAGCAGGATTTCCGATGCAGTCATTGTCACCAAGACCCTGCCTATCCGTCTGAAGGTAGGAGCTCTTCACTCCGAACTGATCTCATTGGTGGTTATTCCAAAAGCCATGCATCCTGTGGCTCTAGGCCTTCCATGGCTTCGTCTCCATAATCCTCAAATTGATTGGAGAACTACGCATATCCTGGCATGGAGTCCTTCATGCTCAGAGACCTGTCTTCAAAAGGTACTTCCAGTTTGCACATCCTCTTCCAAGTCTTCAGTTGTTCCCCCTCCACCGTACCGAGACTAAGTCCTCTGCAGATATTCTTCCCCCTCACAGGGAGTGGGATTGTCCTATTGATCTCATTCCAGGGAAGACTCCACCTGGGGGATGCACGTATATGTTGTCACTTCCAGAGACCCACTCAATGGAGGAATACATCAAAGAGAGCCTTGCCAAAGGGTTTGTCGGCCTTCCTCCTCTTCCTCTGGTGCAGGCTTCTTCTTCGTAAATAAGAAAGACGGTGGCCTGCGATCCTGTATTGACTACCGTGGGTTGAACGACATCACTGTGAAAAATTGGTACCCTCTGCCCCTCATCACCGAGCTGTTTGACCGTGTCAGTGGAGCCACCATTTTTTCTAAGTTAGGCCTGAGGGGTGCGTACAACCTCATCCGGATCTGGAAGGGTGATGAGTGGAAGAGCGCATTTAACACCCGTGATGGACATTACGAGTACCTCATCATGCCTTTTGGACTCAGCAACGCTCCAGCGGTATTTCAACACTTTGTGAATGAAATTTTCTGAGATATCCTCTACTGACATGTTGTGGTCTACCTCGATGATATTCTCATCTTCGCTAATGATCTAGAGGAACATCGCTTCTGGTCAAGTAGGTCCTGTCTCGTTTCCGTGCCAACCATCTTTATTGTAAGTTGAAGAAATGTGTCTTCGAGGTCAAATCTATTCCGTTTCTAGGTTACATTGTGTCCGGTTCCGGACTAGAGATGGATCCTGAGAAACGCCAGGCTATTCGTGATTGGCCGATACCCACGACACTCAAGGGTGTTCAGAGATTCCTGGGGTTCACCAATTATTACAGGAAGTTCATCCTGGACTTTTCTACTATTGTGGCGCCTGTCACTGACCTTATCAGGAAAGGTGGCAATCCTTCCAAGTGGTCGGAAGAAGCTACTCAAGCTTTCTATCTACTGAAACAAAAGTTTGTCTCTGCTCCAGTTCTGAAACAGCCAGATACCAGCTTGCCCTTCACCCTGGAGGTGGATGCCTCTTCCGTTGGATGGCCACTTACATCCTTGTGGCTTCTTCTCACGGAAGTTCTCCCCTGCTGAGCACAATTACGCCATTGGTGATCAAGAACTTCTAGCTATCAAGCTTGCTCTAGAAGAATGGAGATATCTACTGGAGGGAGCGTCTCATACTATTACTATTCTGACAGACCACAAGAACCTCCTGTATTTGAAAGCCACCCAATGCCTCAATCCTCGTCAAGCCAGATGTGCACTCTTCTTCTCCAGGTTTGATTTTAAACTTCTGTTTTGTCCAGGGTCACAGAATCGCAAGGCTGATGCTCTTTCCCGCTCCTGGTAGCAAGAAAATTAGTCTGAATCTACTGGCAAGCATCCCATTATTGATCCAGTGGCATTCTACACTGTGAGGATGGACTCTATGTCCCCGCCAGGGAAAAGCCTTGTAAAACCGGCTCTCAGAAGGAAGCACTTGCAATGAGCACATTCCTCTCGCTTCGTGGGACACGCGGGTATTCAGAAAACCTTTGACTTTGTTTCCAGATCATAGTGGTGGCTGACCCTAAAGAAGGACATAGCAGAGTTAATTGCATCCTGCCATAAGTGTACCCAGCACAAGGTACCACGCCAATCACCCGCTGGACAACTGGTACCTCTGTCTGTTCCTCATCGTCCGTGGACCCATTTATCAATGGACTTTATTACGGATCTTCCTGAGTGTAACAAATACAATACCATCTGGGTGGTAGTTGACCGGTTCACCAAGATGGCTCACTTCATTCCGCTCACCGGTCTTCCGTCAGCTTCTAAGGTGGCTCAAGTCTTCATCCAAGAGATCTTCAGACTACATGGTCTTTCTGAAGAGATTATCTCTGATAGAGGTGTCCAGTTCGTAGCCAAATTCTTGCAAAGTCTGTGTTTGGCACTTCAAGTCAAGCTAAAGTTTTCTATGGATTATCACCCCCAAACCAATAGGCAAACTGAGAGGGCGAATCAGGACTTGGAGGCCTTCCTCCAAATTTACATTTCCTCTTCTCAAGACGACTGGGTTCATCTTCTTCTGTGGGCTGAATTTGGTCACAACAACCAGTACAATTCTTCATCTTCTTCCACACCATTCCTTTCCAACTACGTGTTTCACCCAAAGGTTCCAGAGTTTCAATCACTTCCAGCAACATCAGTACCTGCAGCGGATATCACTCTTCACCATTTTCTCCAAAACTGGAAGAATGTCCGGGCAGCTCTCCTGAAAGCTTCCTCTAGGTACAAAAAGTTTGCGGACAAGAAGCGTCGGGAAATTCCTGCCCTCAAACCAGACCGTGTGTGGCTGGCCACCAAGAATCTCCCATTGAAACTCCCAAGTATGAACTTTGCTCCTCATTACATCGGTCCTTTCCAGGTTGAGCAAGTCGTCAATCCAGTTGCCTATAACCTCAAGCTGCCTCCATTTCTGAAAATCCCTAGGACATTTCATATCTCCCTTCTCAAGCTGGTGATCCTGAATCATTTTCATTCTGCGCTCCCCACTGCACCTAAGGTCCAGACTCAATAGGGTGTTGAGAATGAGGTTGCCAAGATTCTGCACTCACGCTTCAGGTACAGTCACCTTCAGTACTTGATTGATTGGAAGGGCTATGGCCACGAGGAACGTTCTTGGACGAATGCATCGGATGTCCATGCTCCCAAATTGGTCCAAGCTTTCCACGCCAGATTTCCTTGCAAGCCTAAGAAGTGTCCTGGGGCCACTCCTAAATGGGGGGTGCTGTCATGATCTAGGTTATTGGACATGATTATTTACCTTTCAAGTGTCTCCTGAGACTGGCCCAGCATTCCAAAATGGGATTCCATCTGCGTGCAGCATGCAGCAGTGATCCCGCAGTGCTGTCATGGCAGCCTTACAGTTTAGTTGCACTGTTTTAAAGAATGGTGTCTCCTGCCCTCCGCGGCCTCCGCCACCATTACTGCTGTTTACCATATGGAATATACAAACAGACTTTCCCCCCAAATGCAAACATGGGCGCAGTCATGTTTTTCCTCATGACATGTCATATCACAACCTATCCACTGCACTCTGGACTCTGCCTAATTATCCAGCCAATGCCTGCTTCCCAGCTGGTATAAATATCCTGCTCTTGGGTTGGATAATCGTCAGTGCTTTGGTTGTCTAACCTATATACATGTCTCTCCTGCTTGTGGATTCTACTGCTTGTTTCTCCAGGTATTCCAGCTCCTGTGATTCAGCTCCACTAAGAGACCTGCACCTGTTTCCATCCTGCGGTGCAGCCTGACTGCAGTGTTCCAGCATTGCTCCGTACTTACCATGGCCTACCAGCTTTCCACAGTGCTTCTGAGTCATAGAAACATAGAAACATAGAATTTGACGGCAGATAAGAACCACTTGGCCCATCTAGTATGCCCTTTTTTTTATCCTTTAGGTAATCTCAACTCTTTTTGAACCTTAATTCTTTGTAAGGATATTCATTGCCTATCCCAAGCATGTTTAAATTGCTCTACAGTCTTAAGCCTCTACCACCTCTGATTGGAGACTATTCCACTTATCCACTACCCTTTCTGTGAAGTAATTTTTCCTTAAATTTCCCCTGAACCTCCCCCCCTCCAGTCTCAGTGTATGTCCTCGAGTTCTAATACTTCTCTTCCTTTGAAGAATGTTTCCCTCCTGAACTTTGTTAAGACCCTTGATATATTTGAAAGTTTCTATCATGTCTCCCCTTTCCCTTCTCTCCTCCAAACTAGAGATGTGCACTTGAAATTTTTCGGGTTTTGTGTTTTGGTTTTGGGTTCGGTTCCGTGGCCGTGTTTTGGGTTCGACCGCGTTTTGGCAAAACCTCACCGAATTTTTTTTGTCGGATTCGGGTGTGTTTTGGATTCGGGTGTTTTTTTCAAAAAACACTAAAAAACAGCTTAAATCATAGAATTTGGGGGTCATTTTGATCCCAAAGTATTATTAACCTCAAAAACCATAATTTCCACTCATTTTCAGTCTATTCTGAACACCTCACACTATTATTTTTAGTCCTAAAATTTGCACCGAGGTCGCTGGATGACTAAGCTAAGCGACCCTAGTGGCCGACACAAACACCTGGCCCATCTAGGAGTGGCACTGCAGTGTCACGCAGGATGGCCCTTCCAAAAAACACTCCCCAAACAGCACATGACGCAAAGAAAAAAAGAGGCGCAATGAGGTAGCTGTGTGAGTAAGATAAGCGACCCTAGTGGCCGACACAAACACCTGGCCCATCTAGGAGTGGCACTGCAGTGTCACGCAGGATGGCCCTTCCAAAAAACACTCCCCAAACAGCACATGACGCAAAGAAAAAAAGAGGCGCAATGAGGTAGCTGTGTGAGTAAGATAAGCGACCCTAGTGGCCGACACAAACACCTGGCCCATCTAGGAGTGGCACTGCAGTGTCACGCAGGATGGCCCTTCCAAAAAACACTCCCCAAACAGCACATGACGCAAAGAAAAAAAGAGGCGCAATGAGGTAGCTGTGTGAGTAAGATAAGCGACCCTAGTGGCCGACACAAACACCTGGCCCATCTAGGAGTGGCACTGCAGTGTCACGCAGGATGGCCCTTCCAAAAAACACTCCCCAAACAGCACATGACGCAAAGAAAAAAAGAGGCGCAATGAGGTAGCTGTGTGAGTAAGATAAGCGACCCTAGTGGCCGACACAAACACATGGCCCATCTAGGAGTGGCACTGCAGTGTCACGCAGGATGGCCCTTCAAAAAAATACCCCCCAAACAGCACATGACGCAAAGAAAAATTAAAGAAAAAAGAGGTGCAAGATGGAATTGTCCTTGGGCCCTCCCACCCACCCTTATGTTGTATAAACAGGACATGCACACTTTAACCAACCCATCATTGCAGTGACAGGGTCTGCCACACGACTGTGACTGAAATGACGGGTTGGTTTGGACCCCCACCAAAAAAGAAGCAATTAATCTCTCCTTGCACAAACTGGCTCTACAGAGGCAAGATGTCCACCTCATCATCATCCTCCGATATATCACCGTGTACATCCCCCTCCTCACAGATTATCAATTCGTCCCCACTGGAATCCACCATCTCAGCTCCCTGTGTACTTTGTGGAGGCAATTGCTGCTGGTCAATGTCTCCACGGAGGAATTGATTATAATTCATTTTAATGAACATCATCTTCTCCACATTTTCTGGAAGTAACCACGTACGCCGATTGCTGACAAGGTGAGCGGCGGCACTAAACACTCTTTCGGAGTACACACTTGTGGGATGGCAACTTAGGTAGAATAAAGCCAGTTTGTGCAAGGGCCTCCAAATTGCCTCTTTTTCCTGCCAGTATAAGTACGGACTGTCTGACGTGCCTACTTGGATGCGGTCACTCATATAATCCTCCACCATTCTTTCAATGGGGAGAGAATCATATGCAGTGACAGTAGACGACATGTCCGTAATCGTTGTCAGGTCCTTCAGTCCGGACCAGATGTCAGCATCAGCAGTCGCTCCAGACTGCCCTGCATCACCGCCAGCGGGTGGGCTCGGAATTCTGAGCCTTTTCCTCGCACCCCCAGTTGCGGGAGAATGTGAAGGAGGAGATGTTGACAGGTCGCGTTCCGCTTGACTTGACAATTTTCTCACCAGCAGGTCTTTGAACCCCAGCAGACTTGTGTGTGCCGGAAAGAGAGATCCAAGGTAGGTTTTAAATCTAGGATCGAGCACGGTGGCCAAAATGTAGTGCTCTGATTTCAACAGATTGACCACCCGTGAATCCTTGTTAAGCGAATTAAGGACTCCATCCACAAGTCCCACATGCCTAGCGGAATCGCTTTGTGTTAGCTCCTCCTTCAATGTCTCCAGCTTCTTCTGCAAAAGCCTGATGAGGGGAATGACCTGACTCAGGCTGGCAGTGTCTGAACTGACTTCACGTGTGGCAAGTTCAAAGGGCAGCAGAACCTTGCACAACGTTGAAATCATTCTCCACTGCGCTTGAGACAGGTGCATTCCACCTCCTATATCGTGCTCAATTGTATAGGCTTGAATGGCCTTTTGCTGCTCCTCCAACCTCTGAAGCATATATAGGGTTGAATTCCACCTCGTTACCACTTCTTGCTTCAGATGATGGCAGGGCAGGTTCAGGCGTTTTTGGTGTTGCTCCAGTCTTCTGTACATGGTGCCTGTACGCCGAAAGTGTCCCGCAATTCTTCTGGCCACCGACAGCATCTCTTGCACGCCCCTCTCGTTTTTTAAAAATTCTGCACCACCAAATTCAAGGTATGTGCAAAACATGGGACGTGCTGGAATTTGCCCATATTTAATGCACACACAATATTGCTGGCGTTGTCCGATGCCACAAATCCACAGGAGAGTCCAATTGGGGTAAGCCATTCCGCGATGATCTTCCTCAGTTGCCGTAAGAGGTTTTCAGCTGTGTGCGTATTCTGGAAACCGGTGATACAAAGCGTAGCCTACCTAGGAAAGAGTTGGCGTTTGCGAGATGCTGCTACTGGTGCCGCCGCTGCTGTTCTTGCGGCGGGAGTCCATACATCTACCCAGTGGGCTGTCACAGTCATATAGTCCTGACCCTGCCCTGCTCCACTTGTCCACATGTCCGTGGTTAAGTGGACATTGGGTACAACTGCATTTTTTAGGACACTGGTGAGTCTTTTTCTGACGTCCGTGTACATTCTCGGTATCGCCTGCCTAGAGAAGTGGAACCTAGATGGTATTTGGTAACGGGGGCACACTACCTCAAGAAATTGTCTAGTTCCCTGTGAACTAACGGCGGATACCGGACGCACGTCTAACACCAACATAGTTGTCAAGGCCTCAGTTATCCGCTTTGCAACAGGATGACTGCTGTGATATTTCATCTTCCTCGCAAAGGACTGTTGGACAGTCAATTGCTTGGTGGAAGTAGTAAAAGTGGGCTTACGACTTCCCCTCTGGGATGACCATCGACTCCCAGCAGCAACAACAGCAGCGCCAGCAGCAGTAGGCGTTACACGCAAGGATGCATCGGAGGAATCCCAGGCAGGAGAGGACTCGTCAGAATTGCCAGTGACATGGCCTGCAGGACTATTGGCATTCCTGGGGAAGGAGGAAATTGACACTGAGGGAGTTGGTGGGGTGGTTTGCGTGAGCTTGGTTACAAGAGGAAGGGATTTACTGGTCAGTGGACTGCTTCCGCTGTCGCCCAAAGTTTTTGAACTTGTCACTGACTTATTATGAATGCGCTGCAGGTGACGTATAAGGGAGGATGTTCCGAGGTGGTTAACGTCCTTACCCCTACTTATTACAGCTTGACAAAGGCAACACACGGCTTGACAAATGTTGTCCGCATTTCTGTTGAAATACTTCCACACCGAAGAGCTGATTATTTTGGTATTTTCACAAGGCATGTCAATGGCCATATTCCTCCCACGGACAACAGGTGTCTCCCCGGGTGCCTGACTTAAACAAACCACCTCACCATCAGAATCCTCCTGGTCAATTTCCTCCCCAGCGCCAGCAACACCCATATCCTTTTCATCCTGGTGTACTTCAACACTGACATCTTCAATCTGACTATCAGGAACTGGACTGCGGGTGCTCCTTCCAGCACTTGCAGGGGGCGTGCAAATGGTGGAAGGCGCATGCTCTTCACGTCCAGTGTTGGGAAGGTCAGGCATTGCAACCGACACAATTGGACTCTCCTTGTGGATTTGGGATTTCGAAGAACGCACAGTTCTTTGCTGTGCTTTTGCCAGCTTGAGTCTTTTCATTTTTCTAGCGAGAGGCTGAGTGCTTCCATCCTCATGTGAAGCTGAACCACTAGCCATTAACATAGGCCAGGGCCTCAGCCGTTCCTTGCCACTCCGTGTGGTAAATGGCATATTGGCAAGTTTACGCTTCTCCTCCAACAATTTTATTTTAGATTTTTGAGTCCTTTTTTTTTACTGATATTTGGTGTTTTGGATTTTACATGCTCTGTACTATGACATTGGGCATCGGCCTTGGCAGACGACGTTGCTGGCATTTCATCGTCTCGGCCATGACTAGTGGCAGCAGCTTCAGCACGAGGTGGAAGTCGATCTTGATCTTTCCCTATTTTTGGAACCTCAACATTTTTGTTCTCCATATTTTAATAGGCACAACTAAAAGGCACCTCAGGTAAACAATGGAGATGGATGGATACTAGTATACTTATGGATGACGAGCGACTGCCGACACAGAGGTAGCTACAGCCGTGGACTACCGTACTGTGTCTGCTGCTAATATAGACTGGATGATAATGAGATAAAATTAAAATATATATATATATATCCCACTAGTACTGCAGCCGGACAGGTATATATTATGTAATGACGGACCTGCTGGACACTGTCTGTGAGACTCAGCACTGCAGACTCCTAAAGTAAGCTACTAGTATCAAGAAGATAGAAAAAAAAAACCACGGGTAGGTGGTATACAATTATGGATGGACGAGCGACTGCCGACACAGAGGTAGCTACAGCCGTGGACTACCGTACTGTGTCTGCTGCTAATATAGACTGGATGATAATGAGATAAAATAAAAAAATAAAAATAAATATATATATATATATATATATATATATATATATATATCACACTAGTACTGCAGCCGGACAGGTATATATTATGTAATGACGGACCTGCTGGACACTGTCTGTCAGCACTGCAGACTCCTAAAGTAAGCTACTAGTATCAAGAAGATAGAAAAAAAAAACCACCACGGGCAGGTGGTATACAATTATGGATGGACGAGCGACTGCCGACACAGAGGTAGCTACAGCCGTGGACTACCGTACTGTGTCTGCTGCTAATATAGACTGGATGATAATGAGATAAAATTAAAATATATATATATATATCACACTAGTACTGCAGCCGGACAGGTATATATTATGTAATGACGGACCTGCTGGACACTGTCTGTCAGACTCAGCACTGCAGACTCCTAAAGTAAGCTACTAGTATCAAGAAGATAGAAAAAAAAAAAACCACGGGTAGGTGGTATACAATTATGGATGGACGAGCGACTGCCGACACAGAGGTAGCTACAGCCGTGGACTACCGTACTGTGTCTGCTGCTAATATAGACTGGATGATAATGAGATAAAATTAAAATATATATATATCACACTAGTACTGCAGCCGGACAGGTATATATTATGTAATGACGGACCTGCTGGACACTGTCTGCAGAATGCGTTTATAAAAACACCACACGACGAGTGTTTAACTTTTTCAGGCAGACAATCACAATATACTGGTGGTCAGCAGACAATCACAATACTGGTGGTCAGTGGTCACTGGTCAGTCACACTGGCAGTGGCACTCTGGCAGCAAAAGTGTGCACTGTACTTAAAATATGTACTCCTGCTATAACTGCTCCCCAGTCTCCCCCACAATTAAGCTGTGTGAGCAGTGAGCACTCAGCACAGTCAGATAATGATATACAGTATTACATATGATGCAGCACACTGGGCTGAGCACAGATATGGTATGTGACTGTGTCACACTGTGTATCGTTTTTTTTCAGGCAGAGAACGGATTAATTAAACTGGTGGTCACTGGTCACAC
Organism: Pseudophryne corroboree; assembly: GCF_028390025.1. Taxonomy (NCBI): domain Eukaryota; kingdom Metazoa; phylum Chordata; class Amphibia; order Anura; family Myobatrachidae; genus Pseudophryne; species Pseudophryne corroboree. The sequence goes on from NC_086450.1 coordinate 288,123,366, forward strand.
TATCAGCAGCAAGTAGTACTCCTCCTAATAATATGCTCCCCAAAATTTGTGTCTCTCTCTAGTACTCTAGTCTAAACGGAGAGGACGCCAGCCACGTCCTCTCCCTATCAATCTCAATGCATGTGTGAAAATGGCGGCGACGCGCGGCTCCTTATATAGAATCCGAGTCTCGCGATAGAATACGAGCCTCGCGAGAATCCGACAGCGGGATGATGACGTTCGGGGGCGCTCGGGTTAACCGAGCAAGGCGGGAAGATCCGAGTCGCTCGGCCCCGTGTAAAAAAACCTGAAGTTCGGGCGGGTTCGGATTCCGAGGAACCGAACCCGCTCATCTCTTCTCCAAACTATAAATGTTAAGATCTTTTAGCCTTTCCGGGTACATTTTGTGATGTAGGCCATGCACCATTTTAGTTGCCCTTCTTTGTACACTCTCTACTGTATTTATATCCTTCTGGAGATATGGTCTCCAGAACTGGACACAGTATTCCAGATGGGGCCGCACCAATGACCTATACAGTGGCATTATCACTTCTTTTTTCCTGCTACTGATTCCTCTCCCTATGCAACCAAGCATCTGACTTGCCTTTCTCATTGCTTTGTTGCATTGTTTTCCTGCCTTCAAGTCACTTGAAATAGTGACTCCTAAATCCCTTTCCTCCTCAGTAGTTTCCATTATAGTACCCTTGATACTATATTTAGCCTTTGGGTTTTTGAGACCCAAGTGCATGATTTTGCATTTTTTAACATTAAACTGTAGTTGCCACGTTCTTGACCATTTCTCAAGCCTAGCTAGGTCATACATCATTTGTTTTACCCCTCCCGGTGTGTCTACCCTGTTGCATATCTTTGTACCATCTGCAAAAAGGCATACCTTCCCTTCAATACCATCTGCAATGTCACCATGTCGCTGGTATTCTGCTAGCAGTGCTCCACAGTGTCTTCAGTTTATTTCAATGGTGGTATTCCTATATCGCCTGCATCAGTGACCATTCTACCATTGAACCACAGAGTCCATCGATGCTCACCATTGGACTCCAAATCTACAGTGGTGAGTTCTGCACACCTTTCATTCATACCGGTTCCATCTGGCACTCTCTGCAATTACAAAGTACCATCTACTTCTGTGCATCTGTGTTGCTCCAGCCTCTGTACACCATCTGCTGGGCAGTACCAGTTCATACCTCTCCTCAGCGGTTAGCTGTGGCATATGGACTTACCATCTCCAGTTCTGGCAAGGACTCTGTGATATTCTGTTCTGCAAGCCACAGCACTAATTACCCTGCGCTTCTGGGAACTGTACTGTAATTTACCATTACACATCTCCTGTGAAGTTTTGCATATCAAAGGTGTCTTGAGCTGTGTGTTCAATAAAACTGACTTATCTTTTACAACTTTGTTGTCTTGGTCACGCCTTCGGTCAACTGGTACTAGAGCTCCTGTATGTCAAGGACCCCAATACTACCTCCCTGGTTCACCTACACATCAGCCCCTACATATGAGGCTTCCCCAGGTCAGCCTCAGCCCTAAGTTGTGACAGTACAAAGAGAGAATATTTGAAATCTGATTAAAAAAAACTCATTTATTAACCTCAAAGTAAGTAAAACAAAAAATATTGAAATTTGAAGGCACAGGGGTATATGCAATTCACGGCGAATCGCGGCAAATTATCGCCGTTTTTTAATTCGACACAATTCGACAGGTGAATTCCGGCAGGTGGCTGCCGGAATTCACCATATTCAATGAAAAACGGATTCGACAGTCCCGCGGGCGAAAAACGGCCGATTTGCCGGATTTTGCCGCAATTTAAAAAAATGGGAAAAACGTGAAAAACCCGTAAAAAAAATGGCGTGGGGTCCCCCCTTCAAAGCATAACCAGCCTCGGGCTCTTCGAGCTGGTCCTGGTTCTAAAAATGCGGGGAAAAATTGGGCAGGGATCCCCCGTATTTTTAAAACCAGCACCGGGCTCTGCGCCTGGTGCTGGTGCAAAAAATACGGGGGACAAAAAGAGTAGGGGTCCCCCGTATTTTTTACACCAGCATCGGGCTCCACTAGCTGGACAGATAATGCCACAGCCGGGGGTCACTTTTATACAGTGCCCTGCGGCCGTGGCATTAAATATCCAACTAGTCACGCCTGGCCGGGGTACCCTGGGGGAGTGGGGACCCCTTCAATCAAGGGGTCCCCCCCCCCAGCCACCCAAGGGCCAGGGTGAAGCCCGAGGCTGTCCCCCCCATCCAATGGCTGCGGATGGGAGGCTGATAGCCTTGAGAAAAATGACAAGAATATTGTTTTTTCCAGCAGTACTACAAGTCCCAGCAAGCCTCCCCCGCAAGCTGGTACTTGGAGAACCACAAGTACCAGCATGCGGGAGAAAACCGGGCCCGCTGGTACCTGTAGTTCTACTGGAAAAAAAATACAGAGATAAACAAAAAACAGAATAGAGGCTGCGCTAAACTGTTACATGTGATAACAATAGTAGTATATCTAGTATTCAAAATTTAATATTAGAAATAAATACGCTAGGGTATAGAAGATAGAAGTATATACACCGTAAAATGCATGCACCAATAATAAGACATTAAAAAGTACACACAGTACAATGAATAAAACCAGGGTTACCCAAAATGCCAGGAGTGGAGGCAATAGTTGGATATAAGAAGTCCGTTGCAAATTTTTCCCCAATAGTAGGTAGGTCCAGCATAAACAGATTTATAGGAGGTATGCAATTGTCCAATGGTATAACTTTACCGCTAGAGGGTATGTTGCTCCAAGTTGTAGATGGTGAGCTCCTCATGCAGTGCGGTAGGCAAAGTTAATCGGTTCAGCTTAGATGCAAAGTCCTCCAAAGTAGGTAATGTTCTGGATTCCAATAGGGGATGGTCTGGACTTTCAAGTAAAGATTCCTGGCGTGGGTCCCTGTAAGCCTGACGTGTTTCGCTGCATTCAAGTAGCAGCTTTTTCAAAGAAATCCATGGTTTGAGCATGTGGGGTTTATATACCCATTTCAATATGGTGGCTAATTAGCACCTGGAGCTGGTGTTGCATAATTACTAGACAATAAACATATAAATACAACATAATTGTATAGAAGACAGACCTACTGCTCTTGTGATGGAAAAAAATGTGGACATAATTAAATTTTAATCACAGAATGTAAACTTATAAAATAAGTTAGATTCTGACAGCTGGAAGAACCAGGAAGTGTAAGTAAGTTAGCAGCCAATCATGGAGTTTGTTATGGCACGTATCACTATAGAAACGCTTCTTTGTACGCTCGCTTTGGGTGGGGACAGAGTTTGGGGGAACACATGGTTTTTCCTTGTGAATGGTATATGTTCAGAGACTGGGTCACGTGACCGCTATCACTTCACGCGGCTGGAACTCCGACCGCATCCACCAATAACACAGGAGTGCAGGGAGACCCAATCACGTGACCTCCGTCACATCACGTGGTCGGGGCTCCAACAATGTTCGTCACTGTATCGTAAGACAGCCGCCGGGGAGATTACTTCCGCCCTCAATGCGGTATCACTTCCGCCCTCGGCGACCGTCTAAGGATAGGAGAGCTAGGGGCGGCGTTAACCATAGCACTTCCGCCCTCACTACCAGGGCTCCGATCACATGGGCCCTGCACTATGTAATGAATGTATATTAGGTAAAAAGGGGATCACATGACCGCATCTAGCTACGGTACTTCAAAATATTTATTTAGGAGTTCAAAGTAAGACCATACTCAAAGGAAAAAATCACACTAAGGAGATATATAAAACTCCTATAGTGAATAAGGAAGGAAATGAGAAGTCTATACAACCAATGTTAGAGAGCAGCATAGAGACACATGGTAAATACGATACATTGTCATGGTAGCAGTTCTCTATATTAAATATGAATCTGAGTCAGATATTAGCAATATGTTCAATAATCCTAAACAGATTTCATTCTTTAGCTGAGATAACTGAACTACAATGCTGGAATAATATTTATGATAAAATGAAGGGAGAAAAAAAATGGGAGAGGGGGGAGGGATATAACATTGATAAAATATTTTATTAAATTATAGTGTTCAGTTCAACAGCCTCATTTAGGCCTCCCGGATAAATTGTACCCATTCTAAACATCCACTAGGCTTCTTGTTGGCATAGTTTCTTATACCTATCACCCCCTCTACTGGTCAGTGGAATATATTCCACCCCAATGATTCTAAGGTTTTGAGGATTGCCATTGTGGATAGCATGAAAGTGTTGAGAGACACTATGTGACTCAAGCCTCTTAACGATGTTCCTACAATGTTCAAGGAGCCTAACTTTTAATTTCCTGGTTATACGTCCCACATATTTAAGGCCACATTCGCAAATAAGAATATAAATAACATAAGTAGAATTACAGTTAATAAAATGTTTGATTTCATATGGCTCATCATTACTCTCTGTTTTGACATATTTGATTTTATTATCTATGTGGTTGCAAGTGATACATCTATTTGCTCCACATTTGAAAAATCCTCTGGTTTCTGTTTGAAGCCATGAGTGATTATGAGGTATTATTTTTGATTCTGGTTTCAAAAAACTGGGTGCGAGTGTGTTTTTAAGAGATTTATTCTTTCGGAAAACAAATACTGGTTCAGCTGGTAATAAAGGCGCTAGTAAATAGTCTTGTTTTAAAATTTTGTGATTTTTCTTTATGATCTGTTTAATTTGGGAGCAGTGGTTAGTGTAGGTGGAGATAAAATCTAGTTGTCTGCTTTCCCCTGACTCATTGTTTCTCTCTTTCTTCTGGGATAACAGTGTATTCCTATCCATTCTCTTGGTGCCCTCGAATGCCTTTTTTAGAAGAGTCTCCGGATAGCCCCTCTGTTCAAAGGACGCAAGCATCTCCAGTGCTTGGACTTCGAAGGATTCCAGATCAGAGCAATTACGTCTAAGACATATAAGCTGTCCCCGGGGGAAACTCCTCTTCCCGGGGGGGGGGGGGGTAGTGTGCGCTGGAGTAGTGCAGGTATGCATTAGTACGAACCTCTTTAATGTAATTCGTGTTGCATATTTGACCATTGAAAGCTTGTAGAGACACATCCAGAAAATTAATACAGTATGGATGATAATGGTGAGTAAAAACCAAATCTTAAGTGTTGTGATTAAGAGTGTCAATGAAAAATTGTGCTGAAAGTGCATCCCCATCCCAAATAATAAATAAATCGTCAATGTATCTGCCATACAGGACCAGGCTCACGCCCCAGTCTCCCCCCAAATGAGATGGTCCTCCAGCTCCCCCATGTAGAGGTTGGCATAACTGGGCGCGAACCTGGCTCCCATGGCAGTACCCTTGACTTGAAGATAGTAAGAATCTAAAAGCAAAAAATAATTGTGACAAAGAATATAAGAGATAGCATCTATGATAAATTTTCTATGTGCCACACTCAGGTCCCCATCCTGGTTCAATCGATTAGATATTGTTTGTATGCCTTTCTCATGAGGTATATTCGAATATAGACTTTGTACGGTGAGGAATGCATACGTATCCTTCCATTTTACATCATTGATAAGAGATAGAAAATGAGTCGCATCTTTGATATGGGACCTGAGTGTGGACACCCGGGGTTGTAAAAATGAATCAACATAAAAAGATAAGTTGGAGGTGAGGGAGTGAATACCCGAAATTATAGGACGCCCAGGAGGTGAGGTGAGGGATTTGTGTATCTTAGGTAAGTGATAGTAAACAGGAGTGACCGGGTATGATGAATAAAGAAAATGGTATTCCTCTCTGGATATGATTTCGGCGTCTACACCCTCCCCCAGAAGAGTCGCAAGTTCCCAAAGGAAGCTTTGTGTAGGGTCCCTGGTTAGTTTGATGTAAAAATTATGGTCATCTAATTGTCTCATTGCTTCTGATATATAATCAGTTTTATTTTGTATAACGAGCCCACCCCCCTTATCTGCCTCCTTAATAATGATTGTTTTGTCTTTAGTTAAATTTTTCAGGGCTCTCTTTTCCTGTCTCGAGAGATTAGATTTTCCCTTCTTTGAGTTAGCATCTATATATATGCACATTCTTTTAAAAACGTCCAGAGTGACTTTATAAAAGGTTTCTAGACTGGAGCCTTTTGATTTGATGGGGAAGAACTCTGATTTCTGTTTGAAATTCTTCCTAGAAATATCAAATAATGTTTCCGTTGGTACATTTCTGAGAGTGTCACCACTAAGTGAAACAATGAGTCAGGGGAAAGCAGACAATTAGCTTTTATCTCCACCTACACTAACCACTGATCCCAAATTAAACAGACCAAAAAGAAAAATCACAAAATTTTAAAACAAGACTATTTACTAGCGCTTTTATTACCAGCTGAACCAGTATTTATTTTCCGAAAGAATAAATCTCTTAAAAACACACTCGCACCCAGTTTTTTGAAACCAGAATCAAAAATAATACCTCATAATCACTCATGGCTTCAAACAGAAACCAAAGGATTTTTCAAATGTGGAGCAAATAGATGTATCACTTGCAACCACATAGATAATAAAATCAAATATGTCAAAACAGAGAGTAATGATGAGCCATATGAAATCAAACATTTTATTATCTTTAATTCTACTAATGTTATTTATATTCTTATTTGCGAATGTGGCCTTAAATATGTGGGACGTACAACCAGGAAATTAAAAGTTAGGTTCCTTGAACATCGTAGGAACATCGTTAAGAGGCTTGAGTCACATAGTGTCTCTCAACACTTTCATGCTATCCACAATGGCAATCCTCAAAACCTTAGAATCCTTGGAGTGGAATATATTCCACGGACCAGTAGAGGGGGTGATAGGTATAAGAAACTATGCCAACAAGAAGCATATTGGATGTTTAGAATGGGTACAATTTATCCGGGAGGCCTAAATGAGGCTGTTGAACTGAACACACTATAATTTAATAAAATATTTTATCAATGTTATATTCCTCCCCCCTCTCCCATTTTTTTCCCTTCATTTTATTATAAATATTATTCCAGCATTGTAGTTCAGTTATCTCAGCTAAAGAATGAAATCTGTTTAGGATTATTGAACATATTGCTAATATCTGACTCAGATTCATATTTAATATAGAGAACTGCTACCATGACAATGTATCATATTTACCATGTGTCTCTATGCTGCTCTCTAACATTGGTTGTATAGACTTCTCATTTCCTTCCTTATTCACTATAGGAGTTTTATATATCTCCTTAGTGTGATTTTTTCCTTTGAGTATGGTCTTACCAGGGCCGAAACTAGGATTTACGGCACCCGGGGCAAGGCAGTAAGTTAGCGCCCACACACACACACACACACACACACACACACACACACACACACACACACACACACACACACACACACACAAGAATAAAAATTTTTTTTATTTTATATATATATATATATATATATATAAGATAAAAAAGTAGAAAATAGATTAAAAAAAATACACTAAAATAGAATAAAAAAAATAATATGCTCCGTATTATCCCTCAGACAAGCAGACCCCAAGTAAAACACACACAGTATGTATATATATATATATATATACACACACACACACACACACACACACGCATACATTCATATATACATACATACATTTATCCATATGAACTTTAGTTGTCACAGTGGTATATACTAAGGCAATATATACTGTATAAACTTAAATAACTAGTTTAAATGAGCTGCAGGGGTTAACACCAGAGTGAGGGAGTGTGTGTGTTTTACCTCCAGTCCTCTCACTCTTTAATCAGACAGAGGTGAAGGGTGCTGGGCTGCTGCAATCAATCACTGCTGGTGTCTCTGTCAGCGACTCAGCAGGGCAGCGTGGGGCTGGAGAAAGCTTTGCATCGAGTCACAGCCAGAGCGGGCGGCTTGCCGCTCAGAATAGCCGACTACTTCATCTCCAGCGGCGGCCATATCTCTGCAGGGTGAGTGAAATGCCTCATGGGATTTGTAGTCTTTCTGTTACAGCTCCAAGTATAACCAGTAACAGACTTTACTACAAATCCCATGTTCCTCCACTTCCTCCTTTTGCTGTATCAGATGCAGCAGGATCCCAGCGCCCTATCCGATCCTGCGCCCGGCTCACATGCCCCCCTAGCCCCTCCCTAGTTTCGGCCCTGGTCTTACTTTGAACTCCTAAATAAATATTTTGAAGTACCGTAGCTAGATGCGGTCATGTGATCCCCTTTTTACCTAATATACATTCATTACATAGTGCAGGGCCCATGTGATCGGAGCCCTGGTAGTGAGGGCGGAAGTGCTATGGTTAACGCCGCCCCTAGCTCTCCTATCCTTAGACGGTCGCCGAGGGCGGAAGTGATACCGCATTGAGGGCGGAAGTAATCTCCCTGGCGGCCATCTTACAATACAGTGACGAACAATGTTGGAGCCCCGACCACGTGATGTGACGGAGGTCACGTGATCGGGTCTCCCTGCACTCCTGTGTTATTGGTGGATGTGGTCGGAGTTCCGGCCGTGTGAAGTGATAGCGGTCACGTGACAGAGTCTCTGAACATATACCATTCACAAGGAAAAACCCTGTGTTCCCCCAAACTCTGTCCTCACCAAATGAGAGCATACACAGAAGCGTTTCTATAGTGATACGAGCCATAACAAACTTCTTGATTGGCTGCTAACTTACTTACACTTCCTGGTTCTTCCAGCTGTCAGAATCTAACACATGTTATAAGTTTACATTCTGTGATTAAAATTTAATTATGTCCACATTTTTTTCCATCACAAGAGCAGTAGGTCTGTCTTCTATACAATTATGTTGTATTTATATGTTTATTGTCTAGTAATTATGCAACACCAGCTCCAGGTGCTAATTAGCCACCGTATTGAAATGGGTATATAAACCCCACATGCTCAAACCATGGATACCTTTGAAAAAGCTGCTACTTGAATGCAGCGAAACGCGTCAGGCTTACAGGGACCCACGCCAGGAATCTTTACTTGAAAGTCCAGACCATCCCTTATTGGAATCCAGAACATTACCTACTTTGGAGGACTTTGCATCTAAGCTGAACCGATGAACTTTGCCTACCGCACTGCATGAGGAGCTCACCATCTACAATCTTGGAGCAACATACCCTCTAGCGGTAAATTATACCATTGGACAATTGCATACCTCCTATAAATCTGTTTATGCTGGACCTGGTCTAAACTTACTGAATAAGTGGAGACTGGCTTTATGCCATTTCGCGAGACGTAAAGCTCACATAGTGGCTATATAAGAAATTCACTTTATCCAGTCTTCCCCTCCTCAAAACTTCAACATTAAATACCTCCATTGCTTAATGTTCAATATAAAGGAGTAATGTCATGTATGTGTATTAATGGAATGAAGTCAGATACCCCTGTCATATTTGGTATTAAAGCAAGCAGATTAATGTGTAGATTCATTTGATACTTGTTATTAAGTTGTAGGACATTGCAACAAATAGTTATGATTAAATGTATGAAAGCTAAAATCACTTTTATTAGAACAATAGACATTTGTCAGCCCCTTTTGATGTCTTCAAGGCTGAACCTGTTTAGCATACGAACATACTAGTGACTCATCATGAATGTGAAAGTTCCCTCCCCCAAAACTAGATAACACATTACAGAGACACACAGTGGCCAGTTTGCTGTTTTGTCCCAGATGATGATAGAGGTGCTTCTAGACCAGTTCCTGCATGATTTTGCAAAGAGAGAGAGAGTGATATGGAGAGACAAATTTATATGAGAAAGATATGGTAATTGTATCGCTGTAACTGTATGTATTTTGTATTAACTGATTACTGTGCTATTGTATCCATGTAACTATATGTATACTGTACATTGTGATATATTGAATACATATCCTTTTAATAACAAATATATACATCAATGAGCTTTGGAACTCAGATAACGTGTGGGTGTATTGTTTTCTCTTATGGGATGCAGTGTTTTGCTATGTATAGCACACATTCATGGCACATGGTAATAAGAGGTGCAGGCGTTTACAATGTATATTAGAGTGGGCATTTTAAATATTTGTTAGAAAGCAATTTGGTATTTACAGATGAGGGCTCGTCCACGATATCATGGCCTTAATGATGCACTGTACATTACAAACGCGGCTGTGATCGACCGGCTCTGATGGATGCATCGCAACGCTGATGAATAACATCCACGTGTATTGTTGTGTTACCAGTAAGCCAATGATATGAAAATTTCAAGGGACAATGTGTTTCTCATAATATTTAAGATGCTCAAATGTATTTTTATTGTTGCAAAACAAAGTTCAAATAAGTCATATTGTGTTTGATTCAGATTGGATTGTTTATCTGTTAAGTAGATTTAAAAGTTGCTGCATAGCCTTGATATAGTTTTTTTTAAACTCAGGCCTAAAATAACTTCTGGTGCTTGTATAATGTGTGATTTCTTTGTGACAAAGGAAGCCGCATGGTCTGTCCTCCATTTTGTACTAACCACATGGCCTGTCCACCATCTTGTGTAAACCTCATACATGTGGAAGGGGGAGGAGCAGTATCCATTTTAGGAAGGTTACTCTCTAAATAGCTGATTTTCAGTCTGCTCAGAACAATCAGTTTCCTTTGCCACATCAAGCACCATTTATGAGTTACCAATGCATTTATTTAACCCATGCCATAGTCTATTACAAATAGTTTCAATTGGGCTTAGTGAGAGTAAATGGGGAGATAAATGCTTGGCTTGGTGTAAGAAATTGCACACAGATAGAAAAAGGAAAGAAAGGGTTTTGTTTTTTTTTCTCTCTTTTTCCTTCCAAGACTTGTAGAATCTACTTACTAGGGAGGATAGCCATTAAAATGCAAATTAACCCGTGTAACAGGTTTTTTTTTTAGCAGTGAAAAGCACATAGCTTTGATATACAAATAAGAGGTAAGGTGTCACACAGCAGGCTAGTGAATGATACATATATATAATATTATTATAATTATGTGTATATTTATATCAGTGTATGTTCTACAAGATAGCTATCCAATCTGAATCATATCATTTAAATTATAGATTATTGCAATCATTATAGATCTGTGTGAAACCAGATACATTTGTTGCTATATAGGTAAATTTGAAATAACAGTATTTAAGGAAGTAAGTGTAAAGACACAAACGCAGTTCTGGCATGGTTGTTAAGAAAAAACTGGGTGTGGTGTTAAGTGAGCGATTATAGTTAGTATTGCTCACATTTATAGAGACTGTGTGGTTTGTTGAATTGCGTACACACATTGGTACACGTGGTACGGAATGTGAGGACAGCGTATAAAAACGTGCAAGTGGCACAAGCTCGCACACGTGGCATAGGGGTACGCACGGTTGTGTAATTACGCAAGCTTGCGTAGGGTTGTGTGCGCATAATAAAACCACACAGTATTTGTTCAATTAAGGTGGGATAGCAGCCATGCTACAATAGCACAAAACTGCCCGGTTTCTAAAGCAGATTAGTATAAAACTTTTGTTTAAACTGTATTGCCTCTGGGGGTAAAGCTGCCAATCAGAACGAGTGAAAATTTTCTGTACAGAAAAACAAAGTATATTTGAATGAGTGAAAGCAGGAGTGAGTGGAGCTGAACCCAGGAACTAAGTGATCTAAGTGGCTGGAGTGGTAACACTGGGTTAGTAGAGGCCCGGTGGCGTATGGTTCGCTAACTTGCGTGATTAGAACTAAGTGGTCTAAGTGATCTGAAGTGGTCTAAGTGTCCCATACAACTAAGTGATCTGGAGTGGTCTAGGCTAGGTGGTCTACAGCAATCGTAGGGCATATAGATAACTAGTATCTATAGGCTGTGCTATTGCATCGCATGTCCGTGTGTTCTGCACAGCACAACGTGATACCATTGTGTCATATGCGCTGTGGAAAAGCATACGCAGACGAGATTGTATAGACAAAGCGGTTTTTCTTTGATAACATCGGGAAATCTCCTTGGGGGGCTTCACTGGAAAGGGTGAAGGATAGTTATCTAATTTCTCTGTTTTTCACCCTACAAACAATTCCAGTTGAAAGATACCGAAAAAGGAATTTTTCGCTGCATCTCTCAGGAAAATATTCCAACAGAACTTCCACCGAAATAAATTACGGTGCTGTAAGGTCTGATAGGAGCCCTAAGTTGGGTACATCGCCTTCGCTATCGACAGTGTATGGTAGTACCGGCCAACGTGGGCGAGAGCGAGTGAAAGGCGCTGGGAGATACTTCCACCGTCTACTTACATTGAGTATTTTGGTGTTTGTGGGAATTTTTTTTTAGTTATTAAAAAGACCCACAAATATGGGAGCCAGTTGCTCAAGTGAGAGACGTTTGTGCAGGGTTCAGGCAGAAGAGTTAGGACCGAGGTCAGAATTGTGGCCGAAAGGGTCAGCAAGGTTTATCATGTGTGGAAAATATGGTCCACACGCTGAAGTTTATTGTGACGAATGGGTATGTATGACTGACACAGATAGGGTACCATTCCCTAAGGTGGGCAGCTTTGAACCAGAGGTATTGCAGAACTTAAGGATAAGGATATGTCTGATAAAATCCAAAAAACAAAGGGTCAGACATACAAATTGTTTAAACCTGTGGCAGCAAGAGGGGTTGGTGAGTTTTATCCTAAGGTATTGCATGTGGTATGTCTAACCAAAGTCATATAAGACAAGAATGGAAATATAAGAACTGTTTGAACTTGTAGCAACAATAAACAAGTAGGAAGAAAAAAAAGAGAATGCAAGTACACCGCCTTATGTAGATGTGGAAGCAGTTACGGCCAGCATACAAACTATAGAAAATATGAAAAATATGAAAAATATGACTGTAACCTATATATGTACTAATGAATGTTGAAGTTTTATTTAGGAGGAGAAGGTGACTTGATTGTTTTCAGCCATTTCTCATGTACCCAGAGGAGTATCCAACCGGTAATAGAAGAGCAGTAGGCTGCGGGGGAAGTGGCTGAGACCAGTGGAACAGGTAAGTATGGTATCATTCGTGTACATATATAGTAAAACCCAAAAAATAAAACAAAAATCAAGAAAGTAACGTCAGAAATGGAGAAAAACCTGTCTGCACATTAGTATTTGCCAGTAGGAAAGCGGACAGAGACAAGGTAACCCCCGGGTATTTCTTTCAGATACCATATAAGAAGTATTCATTCCTAGTAATGCCCCTAGTCAAGATGAGCTCGGAAATGTTTGTTGGACCATGTACAGACCCTTAATACGGGATGAGAAGGATTGAATGAATACTTCACATGAGCTAGAAGCTTGTTAAACTTTTTTTTTTTTTTGTCTTTTGCAGTAATAGAAAACTCTCCATCTGGATAAGATCACTGGTTGCCTAATAGGTGGGAAGGACCATACCAAGTTTTGTTGACAGCACTATCCCAGTGAAAGTAGCCGAGAGAGAGACTTGGGTCCACAATCGTAAATGGAGTGAGATCGCAAAAGTATCACCAGAGACTCTGTTCCGTGAAGACTGAGAGGCGGCACTGTTGAACACTACCTGAGCGTACTAAAGGATTGCAGAAAGACCAGTCATTGTAATTGATTTGTTATGAACAAGAGTTGTTTTGTTCTATTTCTCTTTTCTCTCTTTCCCGTTGACAAACATTTTTTACGTATTTTTATATTTTTTAATAAATGTGTTGTAATAAATGAATTATATTTACCAAACCAGCAGCTGTTTTAAACCTTATTTTTTACGTACATACTAATATATTTTTTTAGGTTAGAATACTTACCAAAATTTGTCGGGATTTTGACCATCGGAATTCAGCTGCTGGTATTGTGACCGTCGGGATGGTCACCTTTGTGATTTTGTATCCAACCCATCTTAAGATGCAAGCAACTGATAATACAGAATGTGTGCATATATTCTTGTTTATGCAAAAAAATAATAATTTGCAAGCAATCCTAAATTAGCCCTACATTAGCCCTAGAAGAAGGTGCAGATTTGCTCCTTGGTAAAATCATGGTCAGCTGCAGTGGGGGGTGGGGTGGGGGGGGTTGTGCGCAACTGATAAATTTAGAGTTGGTAGGGGAGCATAGCTCAACTCTAAAACTGCAAATTGGTTTGTCCAGATGCAGTTTGCACCATTTAGCTGGAGCTGTTCCTAATGCTTAGTCGGTGATTTATCAAAGTTTGGAGAGTGCTAAAGTAGCAACCAATCAGCTCCTGTCCTTTTTCAAATGCAGACTGTAAAATGACAGTTAAACGCTTATTGCTTGATACTTTATCTCTCTCCACTTTATCTGTGTCCAAGCTTTGATTAATATCTCTCAAAATGAGGTCTGGAGATTCTCCATGAAATATTACGGTGCTGTTTACTGAAACCATTACATAATTAGTGAGGCATCAAAAAGACATAAGCCCTCCAAGTTCAACTTTGCATAAACACCACTGTTACAATTACCAATAATTCTCATTGAAAAAAATATACTGTATATACTCGAGTATAAGTCGTCCCGAATATAAGCTGAGGCACCTAATTTTACCACAAAAACCAGGGAAAACTTATTGACTCGAGTATAAGCCTGGGATGGGAAATGCAGCTCTAGCCGTACACAGCCCTCATACTGCCAGATATGCCCCCACAGTGCCAGTTATGCCATCATAGTGCCAGATATGCCCCCACAGTGCCAGATATGCCCTCATACTGCCAGATATGCCCCCACAGTGCCAGATATGCCCTCATACTGCCAGATATTCCCCCACAGTTCCAGATATGCCCTCATAGTGCCAGATATGCCCCCACAGTGCCAGATATTCTCCCACGGTGCCAGATATGCCCTCATAGTGCCAGATATGCCCCCACAGTGCCAGATATGCACTCATACTGCCAGATATGCCCCCTCAGTGCCACATATGCCCCCCCCCCAAGTGACAAATATGCTCCCCCAGTGCAAGGTACAACTTACCCTCCCGCGCTCCCCCGCTGTTTTGTGAAGGAGGGACACGGAGGGCACAGCACATGCCACTCCTGTGTCCCTCCTGCGTCTCCGGCGGTGGGTCTGTTAAATGAAGTGCCGGTTCGTGAGACAATCAGAGCTCACGAACGGTTACTTCATTTAATAGACCCGCCGCTGCCGCCGGAGACGCAGGAGGGACACAGGGGAGGCGCGCGCTGTGCCCTCCATGTCCCTCCTTCACAAAACAGCAGGGGAGCGCGGGAGGGTAAGTTTTCCCAGGCAGCAGTTACGGAGCATCACTCGAGTATAAGCCGAGGGGGGGATTTTTCAGCACAAAAAATGTGCTGAAAAACTCAGACATGTGCCGTAAGTAAACAAGATCCCTCCCAGAAAGTCTATTTTTGGAGCCGCACATATGTAGTAGGCAAGCCAGATCCTGGCAGCCTATACTTGGGGCCAGACATGTGCAGTCGGTAAGCTATTTCCCTCTCTGGCAGCGTTTACTTTGGGCCGGTCATGTCCAGTAGATAAGCTCAGGGTCAGACTGGCCCACAGGGGTACAGGGGAAACCACTGGTAGGCTCCTCTGCCTGAGGGGCCCTCCTCCTCTCGGGATCAGATTCTAGACAATGCACTATGGGGGTAATTCCAAGTTGATCGCAGCAGGATTTTTGTTAGCAATTGGGCAAAACCATGTGCACTGCAGGGGAGGCAGATATAACATGTGCAGAAAGATTTAGATTTGGGAGGGGTGTGTTCAATCTGCAATCTAATTTGCAGTGTAAGAATAAAGCAGCCAGTATTTACCCTTCACAGAAATAAAATAACCCACCCAAATCTAACTCTTTCTGCACATGTTACATCTGCCTCCCCTGCAGTGCACATGGTTTTGCCCAATTGCTATCAAAAATCCTGCTGCGATCAACTTGGAATTACCCCCTATATATTATACATATGTTACCTTATACTGCACAGGATTATGATGTAGTCTCTACAGTACATTGCTGTCATTAATCTGGCAAATTATCATGCATGCACTAGCATTAATTTCTATATAAATTATCAAGGAGTCCAGACCAGGTACTGTATATACTCGAGTATAAGTCCACCCGAATATAAGCCGAGATACCTAATTTTACCACAAAAACCTGGGAAAACTTATTGACTTGAGTATAAGCCTAGGGTGGGAAATGCAGCTCTAGCCGTACACAGCCCTCCCACTGCCAGATATGCCCCCACAGTGCCAGACATGCCCTCACACTGCCAGATATGCCCCCACAGTGCCAGATATGCCCCCCACAGTGCCAGATATGCCCCCACACTGCCAGATATGCCCCCTCATAGTGCCAGATATGCCCCCTCATAGTGCCAGATATGCCCCCACAGTGCCAGATATACCCTCATAGTGCCAGATATGTGCCCCCCCAAGTGCCAAATATTCTCCCCCCAGTGGCAGTTACTTACCTTCCGCCGCTCCCGCGCTGTTTTGTGAAGGAGGGACACGGAGGGCACAGCGTGTGTCTCTACTGTGTCCCTCCTGCGTCTCCGGTGGCCATGGCGGGTCTGTTAAATGAAGTGCCGGTTTGTGAGCCAATCAGAGCTCACGAACGGGACCTACTGCATACCCCCGGTGGGCCGTTCATGCTCCAGTCCGACACTGGATAAGCCAGATACTTCACTGGCAGGCTATACTTTGAGCTGCACATGTGCAGTAGGTAAGCCAGATCCCACCCTGGAAACCTATACTTGGAGCCGCACATGGGCAGTAGCTAAGCCAGATCCCACCGGAGCAGTCTATACTTAGAGCTGCATATGTGCATTCAGTAAGCCAGATCCCTTCCTGGGTGCCTATACTTGGAGGCACAAATGTGCAGTAGGTAAGCCATATCCCTCCCCGGCAGCCTATACTTGGAGCTGCACACGTACAATAGGTAAGCCAGATCCCTCACCGGGAGCCTATTCTTTGGGCCGCACATGTCCAGTAGATTAGCCAGTTACCTCACTGGCAGCCTATACCTGGAGCCGCACATGTGCAGCAGGTAAGCCAAATCCCTCCTTGGCAGCCTATATATGTAGGCGGGCATGTCGATTAGGTAAGCCAGATTCCTCCCTGGCATCCTATATTACTTGGGGCTGCACATGTGCTATAGGTAAGCCAGATCCCTTCTCGACAGCCTATACATGGAGAGCACATGTGCAATAGGCAAGCCAAATCCCTCCCTGGCAGCCTATATATGCAGCCGGGCATGTGCATTAAGTAAGCCAGATTCTTCCCCGGCAGCCTATATTACTTGGGGCCGCACATGTGCAGTAGGCAAGTCAGATCCCTCCCCAGCAGCCTATACTTGGGGCCAGACATCAGTAGTAGGTAACAAAGGGTGCAGGTGCACCATACACCATTAAAATTATTATAACCGTAATATAATATTCGAGGTTCTTGGCATATATTGGCCAGTATATGAGCCTGCCCACCTGCTTCACGGTGACCTCATCGGACAGGTCCCTAACACTATAGGGGTTCACCTCCGGGACGCAGAGCACCCCCAGACCACCCCAGCTAAACCACCCCAGGGCATCACACAGAAAAAGGATAGGAGTGAAAGATCAGTGTTAAGCAAATGAAAGAGGCTGCTGAATATAAAAGAAAAGAGGAGGACAGCAGTAAAGTATCAGAATGTGAAGTTTAGCTGAGCAGTGTTATAAGTGTAAGAGATATGTGAAAAAAGCGACATAAATATAAAACAAACACAATGTGATATAAGTGTTAAAAGTAAATGTAAGGTGGTGATGCCCCAAGGTTGCCCAGCCAGAGCAATACAGGGAGCCCCACGCCCCAAAAGCTCACCCCCAAACTGACTTTGTATATAATTAAAAGGATCATACCTGTGTCTTTTGTGCAGTCAGAATGTGCTGGTTCCCTGTTTAAAATCATGAGATGCAGTGGGTGGGGTGCTAATCCAGAAATGAGGGCTGTCCCAATCCATCAGGTGTGTATGCACACACATAATGTAGACTATGTGGAAACGGGGCCTGGACTGCACACCCTGGCTTATTATAATGGGATGTGCTACCTTGCTGGGACTAAGTACTGTAGTACTACAACTTAGAAACAAAGGGTGCAGGTGCACCATACACCATTAAAATTATTATAACCGTAATATAATATTCGAGGTTCTTGGCATATATTGGCCAGTATATGAGCCTGCCCACCTGCTTCACGGTGACCTCATCGGACAGGTACCTAACACTATAGGGGTTCACCTCCGGGACGCAGAGCACCCCCAGACCACCCCAGCTAAACCACCCCAGGGCATCACACAGAAAAAGGATAGGAGTGAAAGATCAGTGTTAAGCAAATGAAAGAGGCTGCTGAATATAAAAGAAAAGAGGAGGACAGCAGTAAAGTATCAGAATGTGAAGTTTAGCTGAGCAGTGTTATAAGTGTAAGAGATATGTGAAAAAAGCGACATAAATATAAAACAAACACAATGTGATATAAGTGTTAAAAGTAAATGTAAGGTGGTGATGCCCCAAGGTGGCCCAGCCAGAGCAATACAGGGAGCCCCACGCCCCAAAAGCTCACCCCCAAACTGACTTTGTATATAATTAAAAGGATCATACCTGTGTCTTTTGTGCAGTCAGAATGTGCTGGTTCCCTGTTTAAAATCATGAGAGGCAGTGGGTGGGGTGCTAATCCAGAAATGAGGGCTGTCCCAATCCCTCAGGTGTGTATACACACACATAATGTAGACTATGTGGAAACGGGGCCTGGACTGCACACCCTGGCTTATTATAATGGGATGTGCTACCTTGCTGGGACTAAGTACTGTAGTACTACAACTTAGAAACAAAGGGTGCAGGTGCACTGAAAGGGTTAAAGCTCGTCTCTGCTTCACATGTCATAGAATTGTTTGTGTTACAGAACTGTTTGTTCCAGCACATTTTTGCTACTGTCTTTGTCTGTTATCTTTTTATACCGTGTGCATAACTTTTCTGTGTGAGTACAAACTTGCCCATATATGTATATCCTTCCGCTGCGGCAGTTCCTAGCCAATCATGTTATGTTAACCCCCTTTTGTGTTCTGTCCAATTAGTTATTGACTTGGGACATACACGCCCTAAATCCTTTCTTTTATATACTTTTGTTAAACAAACAATAAACAGTGTGAATCTTTACTGCTTGTGTTTTGCATGTTACTTGTAGCATAAGGTTTACACTCACGGACGTCTAAGAGACTATCACATCGAGGGTTAAAGAATAGAGGAGTAAGCCTTACAAGTGGGGGCTCGAATTCCGGAATTCAGTTGATCGTCCCCGGACCGGTGAGATAGAGAATTTATTGTCTGTCTTTGCCATACGGGATTGCGGTCATACACTGAAGCTGAATCCGTGTCAGTGTTCTGGGAACACGTGACCTAACATCTTTAATGTCTGGGACTTAAAGATACGTCTGAGAAGTGACCAGGGGTCCAAGCGCAATTCTCCAAAGACGTTAGTATCTGGGATACTTAAAATAGACCTGGGAGTCTATACATAACGTAGATTTTACCTCGATTTGATTGTCTACTTATTATGTTATGGCCATAACAGATATTAGAGTATAAGTTTCATGTATTCAGCTTGACGGGTGGTAAGTGCACGTCTGTTGAATACCCTTATAACTTTCTTGCTTCCTATCACAATACGCTGCATTTCCAAGTCCCTGTACGAGTGGTGAGTAAACGTACAGATTATTACTATCGATTGTTTTGTTAAAGTACTATGCAGATGATATTGTGATATTGTCAATAACTAATTAACTGGTTAGCTGATGCATGCATAGAAAGTTGTTGGAAATTGTGTTTTTACTATGGGCTCTGGTCAGAGTAAGAAAACTGTATACCCCCCTCCCCTACCCGGGGAGACATGTAAAGAATACGTGGCCCGTAATTCTACCTCTGATTATTATTTGATTGATCCCTGGGTGGATAATTTAGCAGGGTGGACAGAGAAAGCAGGACAGGACCCATTTCCACGGGAAGGCAGTAATTACCCTTTCTATATGGATATGGTTAAAGGTCTTTGTTTAGGGGACAGGGAAGCCTGGCCGTGGTATGATCATGATCCACAATGGGATATGACATATATGCGGGCCGGGGGTGAGCAGTGGCTGACCATAGCACCCTATTGGTATGATAAATCCATCAATAAGACACAAAGGAGGATTAAAAATATCAGTTCCCAACAGCACAGAAAGGAGGAAGTGAGAACCTGTAAATCTTTGAAAACCCTCTCGCCTCCCCCTTACAGCCCAGTATATCCTGCTCTTAAAGACACAGATCTCTTAGCAGCAGTAACCCTTTCACAACAGATGGGATCGCCTCCACCTCCACTGCTAGAAAATGCGTCCACTAGCTCTATCCCTAACGCACCAGTAACCCAGAGTTTAGATCATGGGTCTTCAACCTGTGGCCCTCCAGCTGCTGTGAAACTACACATCCCAGCATGCCCTGCCACAGTTTTGCTATTAAGGTATGCTAAAACTGAGGCACTGCATGCTGGTATGTGTAGTTCCACAGCAGCTGGAGGGCCGCAGGTTGAAGACCCATGGTTTAGATAATAGTATAATAACCTCCCAGCCCACATCCCTTAAACAACCAGCCACCCGCCGCACAGCCGATTCCACTATCGCTGCCGAGGGCTCCTTCTCCCCCCATGTCACTCGAGGAGGAACTGAATTCTCTGACGGCGGTGAAGCTTCTTCCACCACCGTTGCCCTCCACTTACCCTTTATGACAGTGGGAGACCAAATGTTAATAAAACCCATTGAAATAGAAGATTTAGACAGGATAGTAAAACACTGTCCCAAGCCTACCGTTACCCCCGCTGGCTGTATATCTTATTTGCGCAAAGCTTGCAAAGGACGCAGCTATACACAAGAAGACATGAGGCTGATTATAGATGGTGTAACCGACCACTATAATGGATGGGATTGGACAAAGGTCCCTGCCATCCACACACCTGCTGCACAAAATAGTGCCGCTACCTACACCCTCAACACACAGACAGGTATCGAGAATATGTGGAAGGAAATTGATACACATATGAAGGAAGTCTTTAAAACCCGTGCTTCTTTGCCTGTCGCTGTAGCTTGTAAACAGAAGCCTTCAGAGTCTGTTACTGAGTTTTGGAAAAGGTTTAAGGACTGTTGGACAGATGACGCTGGCTTACCTTTGCTTAACTCGGAAAGCTTACTCATTTCCACCTTCATTAACAACCTTCTACCTTCTGTCATAGTTTCTGTTAAGCAAAGCGTCTCTTCCTGGACTTCTGATAGTACGAAAGATTTTGAAAAACATCTATATGAGAAAGAGGCTGCAGGGTGTTTTGATGTAAAGAAACCTGCACCCACTCATAACTATCAGAACTCCAGACGCTTTGACAGACAGAACCAACCCCGCAGTCAGGGAAGATTCCAAAGACCCCAACATAAATCACCTACAGGAGACATGGCCGGCAAACGGCACACCTCCTGTTACAACTGTGGCCAGGATGGTCACTGGGCAAGAGATTGCCCCCAGCCCCCTCAGACACCTCGACAGCCTGCTCTGAATCCTGCCCCCCAACAACACCCCCGCCCACGCCATGACAACCCTCTCTCTGATCATGTACGTTTCAGAGTTGACTGGCAAGACCCCGCGCACTGACGGGGCCCGGAGGAGGGTATCCCAGCCTTTATTCAACTCACCCGTCATTGGAAAGATTCACCTCTGCTGCCACTTATTATAAATGGAAGTAAAATTCCCTTTTTAGTGGACAGCGGTGCAACAACCAGTGTTTTGTGTTCTGACCTATATGATGGTGATTTGGAAAAGACTGCTCCTTCAATGGGAATCAATGGGATACCCACCAATGCCTACCTAACCAAGGCCCTCTCTGTCTCCACAACAAAGGGGTTGCGCATGGGCAAACATAGGTTCACAGTCATACCTGAGTGCCCCATCAACCTACTAGGTAGGGACCTGCTTAGCAAACTTTCCATCTCTATTCTGCCCTCACCTACTGGTACTGGGTTGGATATTGAATCCCCTCATTTTCCAATTTGGGAAATGACTACCAACATGCCTGACCTCGCCCAAGTAAACCCCGCTCTTTGGTCAGAAGGTCCATATGACACTGGCCTAATCTCATGCACACCATATAAGGCCAATCTCAAACCCGACTCACAACCTGTTTATCAAAAGCAGTATCCCCTCTCACCAGAAAAGATAGAAGGTCTCCGCCCCATGATACAGCAATTCTTACAACAGGGTATTCTCAGACATATTGTATCACCATACTGTACTCCTGTGAACCCTGTTGCCAAAGCTGATGGCAGTATAAGATTTGTACAGGATCTCAGAGCGATCAATCAGCTAATAGTCCCAATTGCACCAATTGTTCCAGACGTAAACTCACTCATTTCTGCAATCCCTGCAGATGCTGCGTTCTTCTCTGTAATTGATTTGAAGAATGCCTTTTTCAGCATACCTGTAGATTCACAGACACAATTACTTTTTGCCTTTTCTTTTGAGGGTAAACAACTTACCTGGTGCAGATTACCCATGGGCTATATTGACTCACCCGTTGTCTATAGCATTGTACTCCAGGCCACATTGAGGCCCTGGCAACCTCACCATGGTTCAGTCCTGCTACAGTATGCAGATGATCTGCTGCTCTGTAGTCAAACTGAGGAGGCCTGCCGAGAGGATGGTGTTTCATTACTAAACTGGCTTTGTGAATGTGGACACAAGGTGTCCAAAACAAAAATGTAATGGTGTAAAAAGCATGTTGATTACTTAGGTTTTGTGCTCACTCAGGGAGAGAGGAAAATCAGTCCACAACGCATACAGTCTGTATTGGGCCTGGTCACCCCAACTACCCAGAAGGAACTACTGTCCTTCCTGGGTATGGTAAATTACTGCAGACAGTGGATATCTGATTGCTCCTATTATGATAACATTTTGAGACAAGCCACACTGAAGGACAAACCTAAAACTGTACAATGGTCACAAGAAATGTTAACTGCATATGAAAGTTTAAAATGTATGTTGATGAAAAGTCCGGCACTTGGCCTCCCCAATTATGTACTACCTTTCCATCTATATGCAAGGGACAATTGTAAAACCATGGCGGGGGTGCTCACACAGTTTCATGGAGGGAAGTTGCGCCCCGTGGCATTTTTTTCCAAAGTCATGCCAGTGTCTGTGCAAGGTATGCCTGCCTGCCTCAGGGCTTTGGCAGCCTGTGCAATGGTTGCAGAAATGGCCACTACCCTCACTTTAGGCCACACCACAGTACTCCACACCACACATGATGTCCTGGCAATACTTAAAGGCTTACACACACAGCACATGTCAGCACAACGCCTTAGTGGATATGAAGTACTTCTTTTGGGCAACCCTACACTTACCATCAAGTACACTGCCAGTTCTTCTGGCCCTACACCCATTCTCAATGCCCTTTTAGGCTTGAAAGGTCCCGAGGATGAACCACCCGACCTACATGACTGTGCTGCTTCCATTGAAGCTGAAACCTCTCCCAGACTTGACATGTCTCCCGTTCCCATACCAGGCGCAGACATAGTTTTTGTTGATGGCTCCTGTAGTAGGCCCAATGACAATACATACCAAGCTGGCTATGCCATTGTCACCCTCCCTGACACTGTGTTGGAAGCCCTACCAATACCTTATCAGTCCGCGCAAGCTGCAGAACTCATTGCACTCACTAGAGCATGTCAGCTCTACCAGAACAAGCCTGTTACCATTTACACTGACTCCAGATACGCCCACGGCGTTGTTCATGACCATGGGGTCATTTGGCAACGCCGTGGCTTTCTCGGGGCAGATGGCAAGGGTATCTCGCATGCGCAGCTCATCTCTGATCTGTTACATGCCATTACCCTCCCTTCTGACATTGCCATTATCCACTGCAAGGCACATACTGGCGGCAAGGATAATATCTCCATTGGCAACGCCCTTGCAGACACTACTGCTAAACAAGCGGCCCTACAGCCTACTGCCCATTCTCACATGGCAGTCATGGCCCCTCCCTCCCTTGACAACGTCCATCTGCTCACTCAACTTCAAGCTGCTGCGACTAATACTGATCTCTCCGACTGGACTTACCCAATTCTGCAGAAAAATCCTAAATCAGGATTAATCTGCAAAGAGGGGAAACCCTGTATACCCCAGTCCAGTGCCCCTTTGCTCATTGCCCATTACCATGGTGTTGGTCACCATAGTAAAGCCACAACACTCCTCCTACTAACCAAGGATTTTTATGTTACTGAGGCCAAAACACTTGTGGACCAATATGTTAGCAGATGCATCACCTGCCTCAGGAACAACCCTAACAACCCTAATAAAGCGAAACACCAGCATCTTGAATACCCCACCACCCCTTTTACACACTTACAAATTGATTTTACCCATATCCCTGGCATAGGCAAACAAGAATATGCCCTGGTCATTGTAGATATGTTCTCTCGCTGGCCAGAAGTATTCCCAACTAAGTCAGAGGATGCTAAGACAGTAGCTAGAATCCTAACACAGGAAATCATCCCGAGATGGGGATGCCCATTGCAGATAAATAGCGACAAAGGCACAGCCTTTACAGCCAAAGTCACACAGGCCCTAGTGAAGGCCTTGCAAATAGAATGGAAGTTTCACATCCCGTACCACCCGCAGAGTTCAGGGGTCGTAGAAAGAATGAATAGGACCCTCAAAGACAAACTAAGGAAGGCCACAGGAGGTACCTTCCACAAATGGAAGCAAGTCCTCCCTATCATCCTAGCAGAAATTAGGATGACCCCACAGAAAACCCTAGGGTACTCCCCTTTTGAGATATTGATGGGTAGGCCTTTTCCCACCCCATGGGCAAAAAAACCGTTGATAATACAGGAAGGAGATCTAGAACTTATAAGGGAAGAGTATGTCAGGGCCCTCATAACCAAACTTGATGAGATTGAACATGATGTTGTTTGTAAAAATCCTTTGAACCCACAGGAACCAACACATCCTTTCAAAGTTGGAGACAGAGTCGTGGTAAAAGTACTCCTAAAGAACAAGACTCCGGGAGACTTCACCTATGGTCCAGAGACAGAAGTCGTTGCTGTAACCCGAACCGCAGTCCTGACAGAAGAGAGTCCCACCTGGATCCATGCTTCCCGAGTAAAGAAAATTCCTAGACCAGACCTAGAGGAGGAAACAGGTGATTCCAGTGAGGTACGAACAGGTGCGGACAGCCCTGACCTCCCACCTAGCGAAGACAGAAGACCAGAGGAGGATGAAGAAAATGCCCCCTATCTTTACCCTGGGGACTACCTTGATAGCCCTACTGGCCCACATCCACCTCACAACATGTGAAGTTGACATTACACACACCGACGGGGTTCCCACCTTGTGGTATAATTCCTCCAACACACACGTAGCCACCTATGTCCTAGACTATTTTATGTTCCCCAAGCTTGCTGACAACAAACATTTCATACAGCAAAGAAGGAAAGCAGGGATGTCCGAAACAGTTTATATTTGTGTTACTGATTCCTGGTGGGGATATAACTGTGACTCCTGGGGATCCGTGGGGTGGAACACGGGACTTGATTGGGGGTACAGACCATCAGACGCCTTAAACAGATGGAGTCAACCTGATGGAGTACCCCTACTCAAGAGACTGTCTATCTTTAAGATGGATGAAGGCCCGAATGCATACAGGTTTAGACTAAACATCCAACACCCTAGCAGAGCAGATAATGGTACCTATGTAGTTGGGATATGGTGGAAAACAGGGTACTTTAGCGCAAGACAGATCTTTTATTTATGGGATATGTTTAAACATCCAGCATACCAGTCCAGAGTCTCTCCCCAAGGTAAACCTTTAAGGCCTCATATTGCTACCTTTAAGGATATGGTAGCCATTAATAACCCCACTTTTGAAGACATCCTAGCCATTGAAACCGGTTTCTCTGACATTAATTTCTGGCTAGAATGGATGAAGTATAATGCTGCAAAACATAATATGAGCAATTGTTACGTATGTGGCAAATCTAGGCCCCACTTAGGTACAGTACCTTTAAACATTCCTTTAGATCAAGAAGGATGCTTCTTTAGCCTATACAATGATACTAAAAATAATGATAGTCAGTGTGAAATGTGGAAGAAGGAATATCCTATATTATTAAAAAATCCTAATCCCGGAAGTACCATAACCATATACCCCGGGAATTATACCTGTTATGTATCCGACACCACCAAAGGAAGGGATTTAAAACCTTTCCCACCAGGGTATTGCGCAGAAAGAAGGACAACTGTCCTAGTTAATCAAACTAGATCATTAGGCGACATCTACTATATATGCGGGGATATGAAACTTAGGATCAAATTGGATACGCCCTGGCATGGTGAGTGTGCCCTGGCCAAAGTCATAATGCCACTTCTAATGATCACCGAAGACCACCCCACTCCTTCCTCTAATTCCCCTATCCTTCGGAAGAAAAGGACACTCCCAGGAGGTAGTTTTGACCCCCATGTATACATTGATGCTATAGGGGTCCCAAGAGGGTTTCCAAATGAGTTCAAAGCTAGAGACGAGGTAGCTGCAGGATTTGAATCCTTATTCCCTATAGTGACTGTAAACAAAAATGTAGCGTGGATTAACTATATATATTATAACCAACAAAGATTTGTTAATGATACCAAAGAGGCCCTTCTGGGAATATCTGAGCAACTAGAAGCTACTTCCCATATGACCTTCCAAAATAGGATGGCTCTGGATATGATGCTAGCAGAAAAAGGTGGTACATGCGTTTACATCAACAAAGCCGAAGGATGTTGTACCTATATCCCTGATAACACAGGTCCTAACGGTAAAATAACATTAGCCATACAGAAACTAGAGTCATTATCAAAGGAACTCAAAAGGAACTCAGGTGTTGATAATCCATGGAGCCAATACTTTGGATGGGTTGAAAACTGGAAACAAGCCCTTATACAAATAGGTATAGTTATACTTATTACCCTTATTCTTGTTACCACTATTGTTTACTGTATTATCCCGTGCTGTAAGAAGCTCACCTCCAAAGGTATTGATAATGCTATAATGTACAATGGTGCCCTGTCCCATACTACTGAAACTGAGGTACCTGGCCCTGAGTCATACGCCCAGTATCTAGTCCACTGGCGTGCAGAAAGACGTAAGCTTTGTTAGAATCATATAGTATAACAATAATGATTCTAAGAGGGGAATGAAAGGGTTAAAGCTCGTCTCTGCTTCACATGTCATAGAATTGTTTGTGTTACAGAACTGTTTGTTCCAGCACATTTTTGCTACTGTCTTTGTCTGTTATCTTTTTATACCGTGTGCATAACTTTTCTGTGTGAGTACAAACTTGCCCATATATGTATATCCTTCCGCTGCGGCAGTTCCTAGCCAATCATGTTATGTTAACCCCCTTTTGTGTTCTGTCCAATTAGTTATTGACTTGGGACATACACGCCCTAAATCCTTTCTTTTATATACTTTTGTTAAACAAACAATAAACAGTGTGAATCTTTACTGCTTGTGTTTTGCATGTTACTTGTAGCATAAGGTTTACACTCACGGACGTCTAAGAGACTATCACATCGAGGGTTAAAGAATAGAGGAGTAAGCCTTACATGCACCATACACCATTAAAATTATTATAACCGTAATATAATATTCGAGGTTCTTGGCATATATTGGCCAGTATATGAGCCTGCCCACCTGCTTCACGGTGACCTCATCGGACAGGTCCCTAACACTATAGGGGTTCACCTCCGGGACGCAGAGCACCCCCAGACCACCCCAGCTAAACCACCCCAGGGCATCACACAGAAAAAGGATAGGAGTGAAAGATCAGTGTTAAGCAAATGAAAGAGGCTGCTGAATATAAAAGAAAAGAGGAGGACAGCAGTAAAGTATCAGAATGTGAAGTTTAGCTGAGCAGTGTTATAAGTGTAAGAGATATGTGAAAAAAGCGACATAAATATAAAACAAACACAATGTGATATAAGTGTTAAAAGTAAATGTAAGGTGGTGATGCCCCAAGGTGGCCCAGCCAGAGCAATACAGGGAGCCCCACGCCCCAAAAGCTCACCCCCTAACTGACTTTGTATATAATTAAAAGGATCATACCTGTGTCTTTTGTGCAGTCAGAATGTGCTGGTTCCCTGTGCTCTGCGTCCCGGAGGTGAACCCCTATAGTGTTAGGGACCTGTCCGATGAGGTCACCGTGAAGCAGGTGGGCAGGCTCATATACTGGCCAATATATGCCAAGAACCTCGAATATTATATTACGGTTATAATAATTTTAATGGTGTATGGTGATCCTGCACCCTTTGTTTCTAAGTTGTAGTACTACAGTACTTAGTCCCAGCAAGGTAGCACATCCCATTATAATAAGCCAGGGTGTGCAGTCCAGGCCCCGTTTCCACATAATCAGTAGTAGGTAAGCAAGATCTCTCCTCCACAGCCTATATGTGGGGCTGGACATGTTCAGTAGGTAAGACAGATCCCTCCCCAGCAGCCTATACTTGGAGCCGCATAGGTGCAGTAGGTAAGCCAGATCCCTCCCTGTCAGCCTATACTTGTGGAGCCACACATGTGCAGTAGGTAAGCCAGGTTGGAATCAGGCAGTAAAGTAATAGCACAAACTATCAGTTTACTTGTCACTCTTCCTCCGAATTTTGATTAATTTAAAATACAGGTTGAGTATCCCATATCCAAATATTCCGAAATACGGAATATTTCGAAATACGGACTTTTTTGAGTGAGAGTGAGTGTTACAATCCTGAGCACTCATGTTTTGTTATTGTTATAAATTACCTTTGCTTCAGTTTGTGGAACTACAGGTCACAGCTAGCTCCTGCATAGTTGTCTCCCAGTGCCTTTGCTCCTGCACTCAGCAACTGACTTCACAGGTGTCTGGATTCTGTAATTACAGCTCGTTACCTGAAAACTACTATTCAGCTTGTCAGCCTGCTCAGTCTGCACTGCAGCTGCATGTTATATCAATTACTGGGGGCCTGTCTGGTGCTCACAACTGATTGGTCCAGCCTGTTCTTTTAAGCCTCTCAATCCCAAGCGGCTTTGCCAGTTATAGCTACTTCATGTGGTGTCCTGCTTTCTGTTTCCTCTCTGGTCTCAGTTCATGTGTCAGTGGGTATTGCCTTGTTCCAGTATTGAATTCCAGCTTCAACATCTTGCTGATGACTTTAGTCTGCCGACTGCCGTTACCCTGTCTCCAAGTGTCTGCACCCCAGTCCGTCCGTGTGCCGCTACCTCCTGTGTCACCCCTGGAGTGCCTGCTGCTGTTCCATCTCCACGGCCCCAGCGTACCATCTGGCCGTGTGCACCCTGCCACCTTCTCCAGTTCCTGTTTGTTCCTGTGTATCCCTGCGGTTGGTCATAGACAACACCTCTACCATAACTCCAGTCCAGTTCAGGTATCAAGTGACCCATACAGGGGGCCGCAACCTGCACGTCGGAAGCCGCGAAGCCCATATCCCCTTGTGGGGTTCCCTGGTGAAAACCTTCCGGCGTGTTAGATTCCGCGCCTCTGTTCTGGGTAACGTAAACCACTTGGTACCTGATCCCGAATTCCGGATTCTGCACCAGTTCCTGACATTATAACTGGCCCACCACTTCCTGGGCATGGACCCGACACAGCAAAATCCGGCTCAAATCTTGGCTGGTCAAATACAAAATTTGACGCAGCAACTGCAAGATCTAAAGCTCAGAGTTTCCACCCAGGAAGAAACTAGCAGGTCATTGGTTGTAACCAGAGCACCTGGGCCTGAACCAAAGCTGCATCTTCCAGATCGGTTTACAGGTGACCGGAAACAGTTCCAGAATTTCCGTGATAGCTGCAAGTTATATTTCAGACTCCGGCCATTATCGTCTGGTTCTGAGGCTCAGCGAGTAGGTATCATCATCTCCCTCCTGCAGGGGGAACCCCAGTCCTGGGCGTTCGGATTAAAAACGGAGAATCCCGCCTTGCACACAGTGGATGCCTTTTTTAGCGCCCTAGGAATTCTTTATGATGACCCGGACCGAGCAGCTTCTGCAGAGGCTCACTTACGAGCCCTGAGACAAGGGAAAAACACGGCCAAGGTATACTGCACTGAGTTTCGCAGATGGGCAGATGATAGTGGTTGGAATGACCCAGCCCTCCGAAGTCAGTTCCGCTTAGGCCTCACTGAGCAAATTAAAGACTACCTTGTCCAGCATCCTACTCCTGAAACCCTGGACAAGCTCATGCAGTTAGCAATTCGAGTAGATCGTCGGATCAGGGAACGGAGGATGGAGAAAGGTGGAGGGTCACCATCTCCCTCAGCAGTAGCCTTGGAAGAAGCCGAAGATTCCAGTGAACCCATGCAGATTGGGGCCTTTCGTCTTTCTGCTCAGGAAAAATCTCGTAGACGATCGATGGGCCTATGCTTATATTGTGGAGCAAAGGGTCATTTTGCTAATGTTTGCACCCTGAAGTTGGGAAAAGACAAGACCCAGGGGTAAAAGGGGAGTTACTCCTGGGTCTGACTGGAATCTCTCCAAAAAATTCAGTCTTGCTTCCAGTTCAAATTAGTCTACCTACTCAGCAAATTGCAGTCAAGGCTTTTGTTGATTGTGGTGCAGCTGCCAACTTTATGGATATCTCTTTCGCCCGGTCCTGGAACATTCCTATACTAAAGATGAAGCCTTCTGTGACTATTTGTGGCCTTGACGGTAACCCCCTCCTCAGTGGGCAAGTGTCTCAGCAAACTCCTCCTGTTCATTTAACTACTGGTCTTCTGCATTCGGAGAAGATTATTTTCCTCCTTGTCAATTGCCCCATGGCCTCCATAGTCCTAGGGCTTCCATGGTTGAAATCCCATAATCCATTCATCTGCTGGAAGACAGGAGAACTCTTACAGTGGGGAACAGAATGTACAGGAAGATGTCTGTCCTTGCCAGTGCGATGCTCTCAAGTTATACCAGAGGGGCTACCGACTCCATATCATTCATTTGCGGATGTCTTCTCCAAGAAAGAGGCGGATCTCCTCCCCCCCATCGACCTTACGACTGTGCTATCAGTCTGGTATCCGAAGATAAATTACCTAAGGGTAGATTATATGTTCTTTCTTTGCCAGAAACTAAAGCCATGGAAGACTATATTCAGGAGAACCTAAGCAAAGGGTTTATTCGTCCCTCAAAATCACCAGTAGGAGCAGGATTCTTCTTTGTGGCAAAAAAGGACGGCTCCTTACGTCCATGCATTGATTATAGAGAACTCAACAAAATCACTGTTAAGAATTCTTATCCTTTGCCTTTGATTTCCGTGTTGTTTGATCAACTCCGGATGGCGGAAATCTTCTCTAAAATTGTTCTTCGGGGGGCATATAACCTCATACGAATTAAGGCCGGTGACGAGTGGAAGATGGCCTTCAACACTCATTCTGGGCATTATGAATACCTTGTTATGCCATTTGGATTGTCAAATGCTCCTGCCGTCTTCCAAGATTTTATCAATGATGTGCTCCGAGAATTCCTGGGAAAATTTGTTGTGGTCTACTTGGACGACATCCTGATATATTCACAGTCACTTGAGCAGCATCGAGTCCATGTCCAGATGGTGTTGCAAAAGCTCCGGGAGCACCATCTATACGCCAAGTTAGAAAAATGTGAATTCGAAGTGAAGGAAGTCGCTTTCTTAGGATACATCATCTCTCCCAAGGGGTTCTCCATGGATCCCAGTAAGCTTCAAGCAATTCAAGGTTGGGCACAACCTACTAACCTTAAAGCTATATAACGCTTTCTTGGGTTCGCTAATTATTACAGGAGATTTATTCGTTCATTTTCAGACATTGTTGCACCTATTGTTGCTTTGACTAAGAAAGGTGCGGATCCGTCACATTGGTCACCTTCAGCTCTACAAGCTTTTCTCAAGTTAAAAAAAACCTTTATATCTGCACCTGTTCTTAGTCATCCAAATCCTGACCTGCCTTTTGTTATGGGAGTGGATGCTTCTGAAGTGGGAGTGGGAGCAGTCCTATCACAGAAAGATCCAGTGGATTCTAAACTTCACCCATGCTCTTTTCTGTCCAGAAAGTTCTCTCCTGCCGAAGCCAACTATGATGTTGGAAATCGTGAACTGCTTGCTATCAAGTGGGCTCTAGAAGAATGGAGGCATTGGATGGAAGGGGCGAGACACGTCATTACAATGCTCACTGACCGTAAAAACTTATCCTATATTGAGTCAGCCAAGAGACTGAATCCAAGACAGGCACGATGGGCATTATTCTTCACTAGATTCAACTATGTGATCTCCTATCGGCCAGGATCGAAGAATCTTAAAGCAGATGCCTTGTCACGAAGCTTCCTTCCAATTCAAAATTCATCCTGCTCTTCTGAACCAATTATTCCTGTTTCCAATATCCGTGCTGGTCTTGCTCAAGATTTAGTCTCCCAGATTCAAGCCAAACAGTCTCTTGCACCCATGGGGACTCCCTCAAGACTCCTCTTTGTCCCTAAAGAGTACAGGAAAGCAGTTTTATCTGAATTTCATGTAAAAAGAGTCTCTGGGCATCCAGGGATTTCTAAGACTCTGGATTTATTGTCTCGCTCAGTTTGGTGGCCTTCTATGTATCAAGATGTTAGAGAGTTCATTCTTGCTTGTGAGATCTGTGCTCAACATAAAACTCCTCGTAAAGCTCCCATGGGACATCTTACGCCTCTTACGGTTCCCTCAAGACCTTGGTCCCATATTTCTATGGACTTTGTGGTTGATCTTCCCAAGTCATCGGGGTACAATACCATTTGGCTTGTGGTAGACCAGTTCAGTAAGATGGCTCACTTTGTTCCTCTTCGCAAGCTCCCCAGTGCCAGGGAATTGGCAACCTTGTTTATCCAACATATCTTTAAATTACATGGATTACCACAGGACATCGTCTCCGACAGAGGAACTCAGTTTATTGCTCAATTCTGGCGAGCTTTCTGTTCAGCCTTGGATATTAATCTTAGTCTGTCCTCTGGTTATCATCCACAATCCAATGGACAGACTGAGCGAGTGAACCAGTCTCTTGAACAGTATCTCTGTTGTTATGTTTCCAAGTACCATAACGATTGGGTGGACCATCTGGCATTTGCTGAATTTGCATATAATAATTCCAGTCACTCTTCTTCATCCATGTCACCCTTCTTTTTTCTCTCTGGGTTCCATCCTAGGTCTAACGCTTTTGACATCCTGCAGCAACAGACTTCTTCCCTTGATCCTGTAGCTCGTCTGAGGAAAATTTGGAGGAGAGTACGTCTGGCACTCAACCAAGTCTCTGTTCGTTCCAAACAATTTGCTGACAGACGACGAAGACCATGTACTCTTAAAATGGGTGACATGGTGTGGCTGTCCACTCGAAATATCAAGTTACGCCAGCCCTCTCAAAAATTTGGGCCTAGGTTCATTGGTCCATTCCGGATTATTAGACAGATTAATCCAGTAGCCTTTCGACTCCTTTTACCAAAATCACTTAAGATCAATAACACTTTCCACTGTTCCTTGTTGAAACCAGCATTTGTGTCCCAGAGATTTAGAAGATCTCCTTCCAGAAGGCCTGCCGCTGTGTTAGTCCAAGGTCACAAGGAGTATGTTGTGGAAAAGATTCTGGATTCCAAGTTCAGGAGGGGTCAAGTTCATTTCCTCGTGCATTGGAAGGGTTACGGTCCGGAAGAGAGAACCTGGGTACCAGAGCGGTTTCTTCATGCACCCAGACTTAAGAGGTCTTTCTTCTGTGAATTTCCGGATAAGCCTGGTTCTAGGGGTTCTTAACCCCTCTTCAAGGTGGGGGGGGGGGGGGGGTACTGTTACAATCCTGAGCACTCATGTTTTGTTTTTGTTATAAATTACCTTTGCTTCAGTTTGTGGAACTACAGGTCACAGCTAGCTCCTGCATAGTTGTCTCCCAGTGCCTTTGCTCCTGCACTCAGCAACTGACTTCACAGGTGTCTGGATTCTGTAATTACAGCTCGTTACCTGAAAACTACTATTCGGCTTGTCAGCCTGCTCAGTCTGCACTGCAGCTGCATGTTATATCAATTACTGGGGGCCTGTCTGGTGCTCACAACTGATTGGTCCAGCCTGTTCTTTTAAGCCTCTCAATCCCAAGAGGCTTTGCCAGTTATAGCTACTCCATGTGGTGTTCTGCTCTCTGGTTCCTCTCTGGTCTCAGTTCATCTGTCCAGTGGGTATTGCCTTGTCCCAGTATTGAATTCCAGCTTCAACATCTTGCTGACGACTTTAGTCTGCCGACTGCCGTTACCCTGTCTCCAAGTGTCTGCACCCCAGTCCGTCCGTGTGCCGCTACCTCCTGTGTCACCCCTGGAGTGCCTGCTGCTGTTCCATCTCCACGGCCCCAGCGTACCATCTGGCCGTGTGCACCCTGCCACCTTCTCCAGTTCCTGTTTGTTCCTGTGTATCCCTGCGGTTGGTCATATACAACACCTCTACCATAACTCCAGTCCAGTTCAGGTATCAAGTGACCCAGACAGGGAGCCGCGACCTGCACGTCGGAAGCCGCGAAGCCCATATCCCCTTGCGGGGTTCCCTGGTGAAAACCTTCCGGCGTGTTAGACTCCGTGCCTCTGTTCTGGGTAACGTCAACCACTTGGTACCTGATCCCGAATTCCAGATTCTGCACCAGTTCCTGACAGATATATCACAATCACCTTGTAATCATCTCCATCTGTTACCGGCGGCTTACCGACTGTCCCGGCGATGTAATTAGTTCCGGATATCTGACCTGGAGGATGAAATACGTACTATGCATGGCCATCGGCATATGCTTGTAAAAGCCTCAAGTCATGAAGAGGCATCCTTCAGATCCCTCTCCTCTGAATTTCACAGAAAGCAGCAGGTTTCTATTATTATTATTATTATTATTATTATTATTATTATCCTTTATTTATATGGCGCTACAAGGGTTCATTCTAAAGAATGAATTCTACATTCAATAGCCAAGGCCACCTAAGGATGGTGTTTGCTTATTGGGCACAAGCTCCATTCAAGACCGTGTTACTACATATGGATACCATTCTTGCCTACCTTTCTTTTTTCCTTTCCAGGAGTAGCGACAGGGGGCGGGTTAGATTTGTGCATCATTCTGCACCTCACAGGAAAATTGCTGCGATTGGTTTTTATTTGTATAGGGCGGGACCAAAATGGTAGGCAGGATGCGGGAGGGTTGGCCCTTCTCACCCCTTCTATGTATCACCTCTTCCTCTTCCCTTTCTTTTTCTTTCTTTCTTTCTTTCTTTCTTTCTTTCTTTCTTTCTTTCTTTCTTTCTTTCTTTCTATCTTTTTCTTCCCCCCATGTCCCCTCTCTCTTACCCCCTTCTCTCCCTTTCTCTCTATCTCTTTTTTCATTCTCTCTCTTTCTTTCTTTCTTTCTTTCTTTCTTTCTTTCTTTCTTTCTTTCTTTCTTTCTTTCTTTCTTTCTTTCTTTCTTTCTTTCTTTCTTTCTTTCTTTCTTTCTTTCTCTCTCTCATATTTTTTTGCTATCTTTCTCTGTCCCCTCTCAACATTGGCTTAATGTGTTTCAGTATGGTGAGTGCCCACAAGTTCTTCAGAACCATAGAAAACATACAGTATGCTTCTGAGAAGTTGTAGGCACTTACCAAGATAAAACACTTTAAGCTAATAGCCCATTTGGACACTGGACCATCACATTTACTCATCTGGACCAGCATATTGGACCTGCCAGTGGATAGACACATCTGGAGTGGGATGTAATGAAGTCTTAGTACATTTTTATTAACCAAGCTGTATTCATATTTATTACAATTTTATATATAGGAAATGTGGTTATTAACATTTTTATAATAGATTTTATTGCTAACAGAGTAACCGAGTGTTGAGTTAATACTATTTATTTATTGTACAACATTAGCGCTATTCATAAACCTTTCCTGTATTTCTCTAGCGTCCTAGTGGATGCTGGGGACTCTGTAAGGACCATGGGGAATAGACGGGCTCTGCAGGAGACTGGGCACTCTAAGAAAGATTTAGTACTACTGGTGTGCACTGGCTCCTCCCTCTATGCCCCTCCTCTAGACCTCAGTTAGAATCTGTGCCTGGCCAGAGCTGGGTGCTTTTAGTGGGCTCTCCTGAGCTTGCTAATAAGAAAGTATTTTAGTTAGGTTTTTTATTTTCAGAGAGCTTCTGCTGGCAACAGACTCTCTGCTACGAGGGACTGAGGGGAGAGAAGCAAACCTACTAACTGCGGCTAGGTTGCGCTTCTTAGGCTACTGGACACCATTAGCTCCAGAGGGTTCGAACACAGGATCTAACCTTGGTCGTCCGTTCCCGGAGCCGCGCCGCCGTCCCCCTCGCAGAGCCAGAAGATAGAAGCCGGCAGAAGCAAGAAGACATCGAAATCGGCGGCAGTAGACTCCTGTCTTCACATGAGGTAGCGCACAGCACTGCAGCTGTGCGCCATTGCTCCCACATTACACCCACACACTCCAGTCACTGTAGGGTGCAGGGCGCAGGGGGGGCGCCCTGGGCAGCAATTAGGATACCTCTTGGCAAAAGCAGCATATTTACAGCTGGGCACTGTAATATGCATGAGCCCCCGCCATTAATTTTACACAAAATCGCGGGACAGAAGCCCGCCGCTGAGGGGGCGGGGCCTTCTTCCTCAGCACTCACCAGCGCCATTTTCTCTCCACAGATCCGCTGAGAGAAGCTCCCCAGGCTCTCCCCTGCACGGTAGAAGAGAATAAAAAGAGAGGGGGGGCACATAAATTTTGCGCAAAAACAGGATATACAGCAGCTACTGGGTTAACACTAAGTTACTGTGTGATTCCTGGGACATATAGCGCTGGGGTGTGTGCTGGCATACTCTCTCTCTGTCTCTCCAAAGGGCCTTATGGGGGAACTGTCTTCAAATAGAGCATCCCCTGTGTGTGTGGTGTGTCGGTACGTGTGTGTCGACATGCCTGAGGTAAAAAGGCTCCCACAAGGAGGAGAAGGAGCAAATATGTGTGAGAGGGTGTCTCCGTCGATAACGCCGACACCTGTTTGGATATGTGTAATTAAGTGCTAAGGTGAATTTATTGCACAAAAGCTTAGAGAACAGACAGGAAAGCTACCCATGTCTGTCCCTATGTCGCAGAGACCTTCAGAGTCTCACAATGCTCACTATCCAAAATAATAGACACTGATGTCGACACGGAGTGTGACTCCAGTCTCGACTACGATAATGCAAAGTTACAGCCAAAATGGCAGAAAAGTATTCAATATATGATTATTGTAATAAAAGATGATTTGCATATCACTGATGACTCATCTGTCCCTGACACAAGGGTACACAGGTGTAAGGGGAAGAAAGCTGAGGTAAATTTCCCTCCTCTCATGAGGAAAAAGAGCGGGAATCTCCAGACAAGAAGCTGCAGCTTCCCCAAAAAAATTCTCAGGGAGTATCCTTTCCCTAATGGGGCCAGGATATAATGGGAATCTTCCCTAGGGTGTCATGTTTGCCCAAAAGGTAGCCCTGACGTAACAGCTATTCTCAGGGATCCTGCAGATAGCGTGCACATTCTGGTACACTACTCAGACCGGCGATTGGGTCGGCATGGGTTTATAGCGCTGTGGCGGCGTGGACTAATTGAGACCCTAGTATGTACATATATATATATATATATATATATATATATATATGGAGATATATATATATATATATATATATATATATTAAAGATGCTGTCTTAAGAGATATATATATATAATAAAACATGCCCAAAGAGACATGTGTATACTGGGTCCTTGAGTCAAAGCTATGTCGATTTCTGCTTGACGTGTCCTGTAGAATATGCAATGGACAAAGGATGCTGACATAAAGAGGCATATAGAAGGCTGAGGATTGTGTGGAGAAGGGTTCTCGGACCTGGTCTCCACAGCTATAGCTGGTAATTCTGATATTTTGCCTTATATTCCTGCACAGCCTAGGAAAGCACGTCATTATCAAATGCAGCCTTCCGAACAAAGAAACAAGAAAGTCCGAGGTGCGTCCTTTCTTGCCAGAGGCGGGGGGCAGAGGAAAGAAGCTGCACAACACGGCAAGTTCCCTGGAACAGAAGTCCTCCCCAGCCTCTACAAAAATCCACCGCATGTCGCTGGAGTTCCACAGGCGGAGCTAGGCCCGGTGGGGGCACACTTTCGTAAGTTCAGCCACAAGTGGGTTCACTCCCTTTTAGATCCCTGGGCAATAGATATTGTGTCTCCGGGATACAAGCTGGACTTGGAGAAGATGCCTCCTCACTGTCGGCCCTGCCGGCTTCCCCCTACGAGAGGGAAACAGGGTTAACTGCAATTCACAAGTTGTATCTTCAACAGGTGGTGGTCAAGGTTCCCTTCCTTCAACAAGGAGGGGGTTATTATTCGACCATGTTGTAGTCCCGAAACCGGACGGTTCGGTCAGACCCATATTGAATTTAAAATCCCTGAACATATACCTGGAAAGGTTCAAGTGCAAGATGAAATCGCTATGAGCGGTCATTGCAAGCCTAAAAGGGGGGAGATTTTATGGTGTCTCGGGGCAAAAGGGATGCATACCTTCGTGTCCCCATTTATCCACCTCATCAGGCGTACCTCAGAATTGCGGTATGGAATTGTCATTACCAATTTCTGACGTGGCCGCTGGGTCTCTCCACGGCCCCGAGAATATTCACCAGAGTAATGGCGGAAATGATGGTGCTCCTGCGGAAGCAAGGTGTCACTATTATCACATTCTTGGTCGATCTCCTCATAAGAGAGAGATTGAGAGAGCAGTTGCGGAACAGCGTATCACTTTCTCTGGAAGTGTAACGGCAACACAGCTGGAGTCTATGTACTCCAGAGTCGCAGTTGGTTCCCACAGCTCATCTGCCTCTTCTAGGCATGATCCTAGACACAGATCAGAAAAGGGTTTATCTCCCGATAGAGAGAGCTCAGGAGCTCGTGACACTGGTCAGGAATCTATTGAAACCAAAACAGGTGTCAGTGCGTCACTGCACTCGTGTCCTGGGAAGGATGGTGGCATCATACGAGGCCATTCCCTTCGGCAGGTTCCAGGCGAGGACCTTTCAATGGGATCTGTTGGACAAGTGGTCCAGATCACATCTTCAGATGCATCGGTTAATCACCCTATCCCCCAGGGCCAGGGTGTCTCTTCTGTGGTGGCTGCAGAGTGCTCACCTTCTCGAAGGTCGCAGATTCGGCATTCAGGACTGGGTCCTGGTGACCACGGATACAAGCCTCCGAGGGTGGGGGGCAGTCACACAAGGAAAACAATTTCCAAGGGCGGAGGTCAAGTCAGGAGACTTGCCTTCACATAAATATCCTGGAATTAAGGGCCATATGCATCGCCCTAAGTCAAGCGGAGAACTTCCTTCGCGAAAGAACGGTGCTGATTCAGTCAGATAACATCACAGCAGTGGCTCATGTAAACCGCCAAGGTGGCACAAGGAGCAGAGTGGTGATGGCGGAGGCCACCAGAATTCTTCGTTGGGCGGAGAATCACGTAAGAGCACTGTCAGCAGTGTTCATTCCGGGAGTGGACAACTGGGAAGCAGAGTTCCTCAGCTGGCACGACCTCCACCCGGGAGAGTGGGGACTTCATCAAGAAGTCTTCACGCAGATTGCAAGGCAGTGGGAACTGCCACAGGTGGGCATGATGGCATCCCGCCTCAACAAAACGCTACAGAGATATTGCGCCAGGTCAAGAGACTCTCAGGCGATAGCTGTAGACGCACTAGGGACACCGTGGGTGTTCCAGTCGGTTTATGTGTTTCCTTCTCTTCCTCTCATACCCAAGGTGCTGAGAATCGTAAGGAAAAGAGGAGTGAGAACAATACTTATTGTTCCGGATTGGCCAAGAAGGACTTGGTATCCGGAACTGCAAGAAATGCTCGCAGAGGACCCATGGCCTCTGCCTCTCAGACAGGATCTGTTGCAACAGGGGCCCTGTCTGTTCCAAGACTTACCGCGGCTGCGTTTGACGGCATGGCGGTTGAACGCTGGATACTAGCAGAAAAAGGCATTCCGGATGAAGTTATTCCTACGCTGATAAAGGCTAGGAAGGACGTGACAGCAAAGCATTATCACCGTATATGGCGCAAATATGTTGCTTGGTGTGAGGCCAGGAAGGCCCCTACAGAGGAATTCCAGCTGGGCCGTTTCCTTCACTTCCTACAGTCGGGAGTGACTATGGGCCTAAAATTGGGGTCCATAAAGGTCCAGATTTCGGCCCTATCCATTTTCTTTCAAAAGGAACTGGCTTCTCTTCCTTAAGTTCAGACGTTTGTAAAGGGAGTGCTGCATATTCAGCCCCCTTTTGTGCCTCCAGTGGCACTTTGGGATCTTAACGTGGTGTTGAGTTTCCTGAAACCGCACTGGTTTGAGCCACTTAAAACCGTGGAGTTAAAATATCTCACGTGGAAGGTGGTCATGCTATTGGCCTTAGCTTCGGCTAGGCGTGTATCAGAATTGGCGGCTTTGTCACATAAAAGCCCCTATCTGGTTTTCCATATGGACAGGGCACAATTACGGACTCGTCCACAATTTCTGCCAAAAGTGGTGTCATCTTTTCATTTGAACCAACCTATTGTGGTGCCTGCGGCTACTAGTGACTTGGAGGATTCCAAGTTACTAGATGTAGTCAGGGCTTTGAAGGTTTATGTAACCAGAACGGCGGGAGTCAGGAAGACTGACTCGCTGTTTATCCTGCATGCATCCAACAAGCTGGGTGCTCCTGCTTCAAAGCAAACTATTGCTCACTGGATCTGTAACACGATTCAGCAGGCTCATTCTGCGGCTGGATTGCCGCATCCAAAATCAGTAAAGGCCCATTCCACAAGGAAGGTGGGCTCTTCTTGGGCGGCTGCCCGAGGGGTCTCGGCATTACAACTTTGCCGAGCTGCTACTTGGTCGAGTTCAAACACATTTGCAAAATTCTACATGTTTGATACCCTGGCTGAGGAGGACCTTGTGTTTGCCCATTCGGTGCTGCAGAGTCATCCGCACTCTCCCGCCCGTTTGGGAGCTTTGGTATAATCCCCATGGTCCTTACGGAGTCCCCAGCATCCACTAGGACGTTAGAGAAAATAAGATTTTACTCACCGGTAAATCTATTTCTCGTAGTCCGTAGTGGATGCTGGGCGCCAGTCCCAGGTGCGGACTTTCTGCAATACGTGTATATAGTTATTGCTAAATAAAGGGTTATGTTATGTTGGCATCCATTGGTTGATGCTCTGTTGTTTGTTCATACTGTTAACTGGGTAAGTTTATCACAAGTTATATGGTGTGATTGGTGTGGCTGGTATGAGTCTTACCCTGGATTCCAAAATCCTTTCCTTGTAATGTCAGCTCTTCCGGGCACAGTTTCCTTAACTGAGGTCTGGAGGAGGGGCATAGAGGGAGGAGCCAGTGCACACCAGTAGTACTAAATCTTTCTTAGAGTGCCCAGTCTCCTGCGGAGCCCGTCTATTCCCCATGGTCCTTACGGAGTCCCCAGCATCCACTACGGACTACGAGAAATAGATTAACCGGTGAGAAAAATCTTATTTTTATTTGCATTATTAGCAGTGCTGCAAGTATGGTGGTATGGGGCAGCACTGCATACCGGTAAGAAATTGGCAGCCCGTACACATTACTGCTGGGCCGACAACCTTGCATCTGTGTCCGAGGGGAGGAGAGCACAGCATGTGCCTCTCCTGCCCCTCTCCTGCCCAGTCAGTCCACTCTCCCTCCGGCGGCAGTGTGTATAACAATCAAGCGCTGTTTCGTGAACCAGTCAGAGCTTGCGGACAGCAGCCAATCAGGAACCGCCCCTGCCAGCACCTGATTTAAGATACATATGCCGCCGGAGATCGGACTGAGGGCAGGACAGGGCCGGATTATGCCTTGGAGTACCCGGGGCACTTAAAAGACTGGGGGGCCCCCGATGGAAGGTGGGTGATGTGGGAGGTACAGATTGTGTATATTAAATTTAAACCAATGGTGTATATTAGTTTTAACTAATAGTTTAATAATGCCTGGGTACTGTTTATAGCTCCACCTAATTGAAAGACAACTGTTTTATAAACTTTTATTGTAGTGGAACAAAGACAACTTAACCTTAAAATACACATAGAAAAATAAAATAATTTATCTTGTCACAAGAATAGCAGCAGCCTCTGTACTACTTACACACTGGGACAGGACTCAGGAGGACTCCTTGTGTGTGTCTCTATCTCTAGACCCAAATGGTTTAGTTGCATAACAGTTTACACAAGACTCAGAAACCCAAGTAGGGAGAAGGAGAAGCTGGGATCCCTGGGTCACTTAGAGCTCTCTCCACACTCCTTTCTCTCCTCTGGTCAGAAAGCTCTATCAGTAGCTCATGAAGCATGATATTCCTGTGTCTCTGTCTGCACTGCATACTGTCCTGCTCACATACTGGCTTCTGGCTCTGCTGCTGCTTAAGAGGGAAAGCTAGTGATGTCAGTGTACTCTGGCCGGGGGGTACAGTATGCCCTGCATCCCCCCCCCTGAATCTGGCTATGGGGCAGGAGAGGTGCGCACTCTCCTCAGACACAGTGACAGCAGAGCCAGCCCCAGGCAGAAGCAGCGGTGAGTTGCACTGCTGGGGGCATATGTGTATCTGGCACTATTGGGGATGGGGGCATATGTGTATCTGGCACTACACTACTGGGGGCTTATGTGAACCTGGCACTATTGGGCATATGTGTATCTGGCATTGTGAGGCATATCTGGCACTGTGTGGGCATATGTGTATCTGACACTGTAGGGGCATATTTGTATCTGGCACAGTGGGGGCATATATGGCACCGTGGGGGCATACGTGTATCTGGCACTGTGGGGGCATGTCTGGTACTGTGGGGTCAAATGTGTATCTGGCACTGCACTACTGGGGGCATATGTGAAACTGGCACTTTTGGGGGCATATGTGTATCTGGCACTGTAGGGGATATGTGTATCTGGCATTGTGGGGCATATCTGGCACTGTGGGGGCATATGTGTATCTGGCACTGCATGGGCATATGTGTATCTGACACTGTGAGGGCATATTTGTATCTGGCACAGTGGGGGCATATCTGGCACCATGGGGGCATATGTGTATCTGGCACTGTGGGGGCATGTCTGGTACTGTGAGGGCAAATGTGTATCTGGCACTGCACTACTGGAGGCATATGTGTATCTGGCACTGCACTTTTGGGGGCATATGTGTATCTGGCACTGCACTATTGGTGTCATGTGAATCTGGCCGCCATATGGGTATGACACTTAAATTTTCATTGGCCACACCCCATTTGGCATGTGGCCACACCCATTTTTGGCGTGCGCACACAGTACCACTAAGAATTTTTCTACTTGCACCACTGATTATTAGAGACTGCCTTCTCCTTGTGAACCAGCTGCTTCTGTGTCTGACAGCACCAACCTGGTCACTCTATCTTTTCTGCATTTTCCTGTTTCTGGTGCATGTGTAGGAAAGCATGGGCCACTTGCTTGTCTTTTCCCCTAGGCAAAGGTTGTCTGTGCCAGCCTGCTATTCACCGAGCAACCACAGATCTTCCCTGTGATGCTTTACATACTGTGTGTAATAAATGTATTGTATGTATATATTATATACGTAATCTGTGTACTGTGTTACACAGCAGTTGGGTGTGAAACTTGCAATAACAGCTACACAGAGCAACAAGCTACACCAAGGATGGTATTCAATTAGCCGCATGGTTTTCCCCATAGCTAATTGCTGGCACCAGAGGAGGTATTCAATCAGCAGTGATTACCCTGCGTGCGAGTCCCAACAGATGGACTAAACCTCACAGCTAAAGTCCATGCAAAACTGAACAAATACGCATTGTGAGCAGGAAAAAAAAACATTGATTCCGCAGTTTACATGGAATTAGTGGGTTTCCGTGATTGAGTCCTGATTTCTCACTGTGGGAAAGAGGCAGGGGCGGATTGGGATGGAAAACCAGCCCGGGAAATTTATGTAAGCAGCCCTAATGGGGGTACGGTCTGATGAGGAGGTGGGGTCTGTTAAGGGGGGCGGGAATACTCCTCATAGGGCCTGATTGTACGCAATTGCGGCCTTCCTTGTCTCTTTTGCTGCAGTTGTGTCTGAGACAGGGGGTGGATTGGCAAATGAAAGGGGCCCTGTAAATTGTATAAAAGTGGCCTGACATGGGCAGCACAAGAGGTATAACATACCGTGTAGCCACAGCAACATCATTGGATGGCAGAGTTGCTGTACTGCAGAGAATAGAATGAATGAGGACAATGCAGTGTACTGAGCGTGGTGAGCTGCCTAGGGCCACATGACAACACACAAAACAGGCCCTTCAGACTCGTCAGCCTACCAGGAATCTTCCTGATAAAACCTATGGTCAATCCGCCCCTGGAAAGAGGCTATCTAATTGAATAGCCTTTCCCTGAGCCGCTGGGATTTTTGCCAGCA
The DNA here is from genome assembly GCF_028390025.1 of Pseudophryne corroboree. Classification (NCBI taxonomy): domain Eukaryota; kingdom Metazoa; phylum Chordata; class Amphibia; order Anura; family Myobatrachidae; genus Pseudophryne; species Pseudophryne corroboree. The sequence goes on from NC_086450.1 coordinate 288,167,768, forward strand.
ATTAGCCACGTGGTAATAACCCCCAGGGCTCATTGACTGGGGGTACACCATGCAACCCACTGATACAGCTGAATCAATCACAGGGAGGCACGTCACTCACAGCTCATCCCAACTGTGCCAAGTGGAACAGAGTATATGTTAGGGTCTCCTGCCCTGTGCTGCCACGTCGTCATGGCAACCGGGAGACAAGTGCTAGTGGAGTAACCTGAGCGCAGCTGATACTCCGGTTCGGGTCTTTTGCTGTGCAGTGGTTATAGGCTCTGTGCACGGCAGGGGATCCGGTGCTGGTTTTTGTGCTCACAGTCTGTGAGGTCTGAGTGGGGCGTGGACAGCACCTGCTTTATAAGGCCTCTTTTCAGGGTAAGCAGATGCTGCTGAATCTCTGTTGGTTAGTCAGTTCATGAAAGTTAGCCAGTACTGTGTAGCTTTGTATTTGTTTGTTGCTTACTGCAAATAGGCCTGGGAATTTGGTATTACACTCTGCCAATCCAGACCTAGCAGTAAGACTGGAGTCAGTCGTTTAGCTTGCTGGGGTTCTGTTATTACTCTGTGAACTTAGCAAGTTTGCGGCTGTATTCTAACACTTGCCTGTCTAATCCTGTCTGACTGTGCTAGGTGTCAGGGGTCAGTTTAGTGGCAGTAAGCTTAAACCTGTGCACTGCAAGTGAGAATCAGGATTGTGGAGGCTCTCCTTGTGTCTATCATTCCATCTCTGACCAAGGAGTTTACTGCCACACCCGTTGGTAACCCTTTAGGGTTTTGCTGTTGCCCTTAGCAACAGCATTTCGGGTTCTCTACGTATTAAAACACAACATCTTGCTTTTTACATCTGAGCAGTTCTAATACAAAGGAGATACCCAGTTCCTTAGCCTCTGGGCTTCTCTGTTCACTGTGTGTGTATTTTGTTACCCTATCACCTTCTGTGTACGTTATGTCATATTCCCCAGTTTGTCTGTGAGTCCATTTGTTTTGCATAACAGTTCAAACACCAGTACATTCCTGCAGACACTGGAGTGCATAACAGTTCTGACACTAGTTCTTTCCTGCAGGCACTGGTGTGCATAACATATTCAGCAGCCTAATACTCCTGTTGAAATTTTGTGGGAATATGGAGCATACCCCTCAAAATACGTTGCAACAGGTGGTCGATCAGGTGCAGGTCCTGACTCGACAATTTAATGATTTGTCCATTAAAATGCACACCTCCCAGGCTGCTGGCGGAGCTCCCGCAGCAGCAGCACCTGCAGGGGTTAAGGAGCCGAAAGTAAATCTCCCGGATCGTTTTTCTGGAGATCGCTCGCAGTTCTTTTGTTTCAAGGAGAGCTGCAAGCTATACTTCCGGCTTAGGCCTCAGTCTTCTGGGTCGGAGATTCAGCGGGTGGGCATAGTGATTTCCTTGCTACAAGGAGACCCACAGGTCTGGGCATATGGGTTGCAGCCTGACTGTCCGTCGCTTAAAAGTGTTGATGCTTTTTTTACGGCACTGGGCATGTTGTATGATGACCCTGACAAGACGGCCTCAGCCGAGGCTCAGATTTCGATCCTTAAGCAAGGGCGAAGGCCAGTTGAGGTTTACTGTACGGAGTTTCGGAGGTTGGCCCATGATACCCAGTGGAATGACCCAGCCCTGAGACACCAGTACCGAAGAGGTCTTTCTAACCAGATAAAGGACCAACTGGTACAATATCCCTTGCCTGATAGCTTGGATCAGCTCATGCAGTTATCCATCCGGGTGGATAGACGGCTGAGAGAGCGTAGGCTTGAAAGGGAGACTGAGATTTCCTTCCTTCCCAAGGGAACCTCAGACTCTGAGGAATTTTCTGAGGAGCCTATGCAGATTGGGGCTACCCGCCTCTCCTCGCGTGAGAAGACGCGGAGGAGACAGCAGGGGTTGTGTTTGTACTGTGGGAATAAAGGTCATGTGGTAGTATCATGCCCAGAAAAGCCGGAAAACTTCAGGGCCTGAGGGTGATGGGAAATATCCTGTCAGGCCAGAAGTCAGAATTTCCCAAGAAGACTTTTATCATTCCGGTGACCTTGAAGATCCTCGGTCAAACTGTCAAGACTGAGGCCTTTGTGGACAGTGGGGCCGACGGGGTTTTTATGGACCGCCAATTCGCCCTAAAACACTCTGTTCCCTTAGTACCCTTGGCATCGGAAATTGAGATTTGTGGGTTAAACGGGGAACCATTATCCCAAGGTAAAATTACCTCTTGCACTAGCCAGATTTCTTTGTTTATTGGAGCCACACACTCTGAAAAATTGTCCTTTTATGTGACTGTCTGTACTTTTGCCCCATTGGTGTTGGGGTTACCCTGGTTAAGGGCCCACAATCCTCAATTTGACTGGGTCTCTGGGGAGATTCTTAGTTGGGGTACTGATTGTTTCAGGAGTTGCTTGAGCCTTCCAGTCAGGCTCTCGCAGCTAAGTTTGCCAGGATTGCCAGGGTGTTATGCAGATTTTGCGGACGTGTTCTCCAAAAAAGTTGCAGAGGTACTACCTCCCCATCGCCCCTATGACTGTGCCATTGATTTGTTGCCAAATGCTAAGCTTCCCAAGAGCAGGTTGTACTCCCTGTCACGTCCTGAGACTCAGGCTATGGCAGAGTACATTCAGGAGAACTTGGCTAAGGGATTTATCAGACCTTCACAGTCTCCAGTTGGGTCGGGGTTCTTCTTCGTGGGTAAAAAGGACGGTTCGTTGCGACCCTGCATCGACTTCAGGGAATTGAACCGTATCACGATTAAAAACTCATACCCACTGCCTCTCATTTCGGTCTTGTTTGACCAGCTTCGTACTGCCACCATTTTTTCTAAGATTGACCTACGCGGTGCGTACAATCTAATCCGAATAAGAGAGGGGGATGAATGGAAGACTGCCTTTAATACCCACTCAGGGCATTATGAATATTTGGTGATGCCTTTTGGGCTCTGTAATGCCCCGGCAGTCTTCCAGGATTTCATGAATGATGTGCTCAGGGAATATTTGGATAGATTCTTAGTTGTATACTTAGATGACATCCTAATCTTCTCCCATTCCCTGGAGGAACATCAGAAGCATGTACGCTTAGTCCTCCAGAAACTCAGAGACCACCGGCTTGGGGCGAAGCTGGAGAAGTGCGAATTTGAAGTTCAGCAAATCGCATTTCTAGGATATATTATCTCCCCAGAAGGTTTCCAAATGGAGGGTTCCAAGGTACAGGCAGTCCTGGATTGGGTGCAGCCCACTAGTTTGAAGGCGCTTCAGCGTTTCCTCGGCTTTGCGAATTTTTATAGACGATTTATCGCTGGATTTTCGTCTATAGTGGCGCCCTTGGTGGCACTCACTAAGAAAGGGGCGGATGTTGCTCACTGGTCTTGTGAGGCTAAAGCGGCTTTTGCCCGTCTCAAAAGGGCATTTGTTTCGGCCAAGGTGATGCGACACCCAGATCCAGAGCGTCCTTTTGTGGTGGAGGTGGATGCCTCTGAGATGGGTATTGGGGCAGTGCTTTCTCAGATGGGAGTGTCTGATAATCGCCTTCATCCCTGTGCTTACTTTTCCCGTAAATTTTCGCCTGCCGAGATGAATTATGACGTGGGTAACCGGGAATTGTTGGCTATTAAGGATGCACTCGAGGAGTGGAGACACTGGCTTGAGGGGGCTAAGTTTGTGGTCTCAATTCTCACTGACCATAAGAATCTGGCATATTTAGAGTCAGCGAAGCGTCTCAATGCCAGGCAGGCACGATGGGCTTTGTTTTTTGCTCGCTTTAATTTTTTGATAACATATCGCCCTGGGTCAAAAAACATCAAGGCTGATGCGCTCTCGCGGAGTTTTGCTCCAATCCAGGAGACCACCGAGGAGCCGTTGCCCATTGTTTCCCCATCATGTATTAAAGTGGGCATTACCCAGGACCTCTTATCATTAGTCCTTAGAGCACAGGAGCAGGCTCCTCCAGACCTTCCGGTAGGTCTTTTGTTTGTGCCTCCTAGGTTAAGACAGCGAGTGTTCCTGGAATTCCATGCCAAGAAGTCGGCAGGTCACCCGGGTATTGCCAGAACTCGGGAGTTGCTATCTAGGGCGGTGTGATGGCCCTCGGTGGCTAAGGATGTGGATCAGTGGGTTCGGGCATGTGACATCTGTGCCCGAAATAAGACTCCTAGAGGGGTTCCTGTTGGCCCATTACATCCACTCTCTATCCCATCTAAGCCATGGACCCACATTTCAATGGATTTTGTGGTGGACTTACCCAAATCCTCGGGGATGACAGCCATCTGGGTTGTCGTTGACAGGTTTTCGAAGATGGCGCACTTCGTTCCACTGGTTGGGCTGCCATCAGCCAGACGCCTGTCTGAATTATTTATGCTGCATGTTGTGCGTCTCCACGGGTTGCCACTTGATGTGGTCTCTGACCGCGGATCCCAGTTTGTGGCCAAATTCTGGAGGGCATTTTGTTCCGATCTCCAGATTTCTGTCAGCTTGTCGTCAGGCTACCATCCGCAGTCTAATGGGCAGACTGAAAGGGTGAACCAGTCCTTGGAGCAGTTCCTCAGGTGTTATGTCTCCAAGTGTCAGACTGACTGGGTTGCTCATCTGTCCATGGCGGAGTTTGCCTATAACAACGCGGCTCACTCTGCTACAGGGATCTCTCCCTTCCTTTGTGTGTATGGGCATCATCCTAAGGCCAATTCTTTTGACCCCCTGGACTCCACGCCTGGTGGTTCCTCTGTGGTTTCGGTCCTTAGAGGTATTTGGCGGAAAGTGAAGAAAGCCCTTGTGTCTGTGTCATTAGTGACCAAAAGGGTTTTTGATAAGCGGAAAAGACCCTGCAGCTTCAAATTAGGAGACTTCGTCTGGTTGTCTACCAAGAATTTGAAGTTGAGACAGCCATCTCATAAGTTAGGGCCCCGGTTCATCGGCCCTTATAAGATCACCAGGGTTATCAATCCGGTGGCATTTCAGTTAGATCTGCCCCGTTCTTTGGGTATCAATAAAACATTTCATTGTTCCCTTTTAAAACGGGCGATTAGTAATCCTTCTTCCAGTGGAAGACCTTCCCCTCTTCTGATACGTGGCCAGAGGGAGTTTGTTGTTGAAAGGATTCTTGACTCCAAGGTGGTTCGGGGTCGGCTGTCATTTTTGGTGCACTGGAAGGGGTATGGCCCGGAGGAGCGGTCGTGGGTGCGCAGTTGTGATCTTCATGCCCCCAGACTGATACGCTCTTTCTTCTCGCAGTTCCCCGATAAACCCGGTGGTAGGGGTTCTTTGACCCCTCGTCAGAGGGGGGGTACTGTTAGGGTCTCCTGCCCTGTGCTGCCACGTCGTCATGGCAACCGGGAGACAAGTGCTAGTGGAGTAACCTGAGCGCAGCTGATACTCCGGTTCGGGTCTTTTGCTGTGCAGTGGTTATAGGCTCTGTGCACGGCAGGGGATCCGGTGCTGGTTTTTGTGCTCACAGTCTGTGAGGTCTGAGTGGGGCGTGGACAGCACCTGCTTTATAAGGCCTCTTTTCAGGGTAAGCAGATGCTGCTGAATCTCTGTTGGTTAGTCAGTTCATGAAAGTTAGCCAGTACTGTGTAGCTTTGTATTTGTTTGTTGCTTACTGCAAATAGGCCTGGGAATTTGGTATTACACTCTGCCAATCCAGACCTAGCAGTAAGACTGGAGTCAGTCGTTTAGCTTGCTGGGGTTCTGTTATTACTCTGTGAACTTAGCAAGTTTGCGGCTGTATTCTAACACTTGCCTGTCTAATCCTGTCTGACTGTGCTAGGTGTCAGGGGTCAGTTTAGTGGCAGTAAGCTTAAACCTGTGCACTGCAAGTGAGAATCAGGATTGTGGAGGCTCTCCTTGTGTCTATCATTCCATCTCTGACCAAGGAGTTTACTGCCACACCCGTTGGTAACCCTTTAGGGTTTTGCTGTTGCCCTTAGCAACAGCATTTCGGGTTCTCTACGTATTAAAACACAACATCTTGCTTTTTACATCTGAGCAGTTCTAATACAAGGGAGATACCCAGTTCCTTAGCCTCTGGGCTTCTCTGTTCACTGTGTGTGTATTTTGTTACCCTATCACCTTCTGTGTACGTTATGTCATATTCCCCAGTTTGTCTGTGAGTCCATTTGTTTTGCATAACAGTTCAAACACCAGTACATTCCTGCAGACACTGGAGTGCATAACAGTTCTGACACTAGTACTTTCCTGCAGGCACTGGTGTGCATAACAGTATACTCTACTGCCAGTGTCTGTTCTTCACTGTGCATATATCAGTAAGTGAAAGATCGGTGAGAGGCCTTTGGGACATCTGATTTAGGGGCAGATTTAACAAGTGATATTCTAGTTATCACTTTTCTTAAAATGCTGCTCCAACCAATCAGCCTCAAACAGTCATTTTTCAACACATGACCAGAGCTGATTGGGTGGATCACCATTTACGATTAGTAACGAGTGATAAATAGAATATCAATGACTGTTAAATCTGCCCCATAAACTGTGTTTGTGTGTGAGGGGGGTCCTGATGACATGTGTGTGAGGAGATATTCCAATACTTGCTGTAGTGCGCTCCCTGGAATATTTAAATAGTCTCGATAGTAGGTGTAAATAGTGTTCGTAATACTGATGAATGCTTCTCATATATTGTCCAACTTCCTGATCACTGAATGTCCTCTTGATTCACTGCTAGGGGTACCTAGATCCTCCATGAAAAAAACTCGCCAAAAGAAGGGAAAGTGTATATAGTGAAGTACTATTTCTCTAACGTCCTAGAGCAGGGGTGGCCAACCAGTCAGAGAAAAAGAGCCAAAAAATCTTATTAGGTACGTCAAAGAGCCGACATCAAGCCAAAGGCGCGTGTGCAAAAATGGGGTGTGGCCTTGTGCCTGCTTGGCAACACCCCTGGTATAAAATACAATGAAAATGCCAGATCCACATAAAATACATTTTAAAGCCAGATCCAACATAAAATACATTGAAAAAGACACTTCCACATAAAATAATAATAAATCCAGATCCACATAACATATATTGAAATGGCCATATTCACATAATACACTTCAGCTCCTCCATGTGTCACTCCAGTCAGCACTCTCCTGTGTCACTCCAGCCAGCCCATGAGTGTATGTGTCACTGCTGCTAGTACCCTCCTGCGTCACTCCAGCCAGCTCCCCCATGTGTCACTCCTGCCAGCACCCTCCTGTGTCACCTCCCCCATTATGTCTCTACTGCCAGGATCCTTCTGTGTCACTCCAGCCAGATCCCTCTTGTGTCACTCCAGCCCACCCTCATAGGTCACTACAGCCCAGTATCTGGCTCCCTCAGTTTTCAGTCGCCGGAGTGCTGCTGTGTGTCTGGCTGGAGTGCATCGGTTTCCAGGATCTATTGTGGTCAGGTGAGTTTTGGGAGCCACATTTGAATAAAGAAAGAGCCGCATGCAGCTCAAGAGCCACGCGTTGTCCACGGCTGTCCTAGAGGATGCTGGGACTCCGTAAGGACCATGGGGATAGACGGGCTCCGCAGGAGACATGGGCACTTTAAGAAAAACTTTGGGTATGCACTGGCTCCTCCCTCTATTCCCCTCCTCCAGCCCTCAGTTTGAGACTGTGCCCAGAGGAGATGGGTGCACTGCAGGGAGCTCTCCTGAGTTTCCTGCTAAGAAAGTATATTTGTTAGGTTTTTTATTTTCAGGGAGCACTGCTGGCAACAGACTCCCTGCATCGAGGGACTGAGGGGAGAGAAGCAGACCTACTTATATGATAGGCTCTGCTTCTTAGGCTACTGGACACCATTAGCTCCAGAGGGAGTCGGAACACAGGTTCGCCCTGGACGTTCGTCCCAGAGCCGCGCCGCCGTCCTCCTCACAGAGCCAGAAGAAAGAAGCCGGGTGAGTATAAGAAGAAAGAAGGCTTCAAAAGGCAGCAGAAGACTTCATTGATCTTCACTGAGGTAACGCACAGCACTGCAGCCAGTGGCGGATTTAGCGGGGGGCGATTAGGGCGAACGCCCCCCCCTACACATACCAGCACCGGGATGGAGGCCGGGTCCCGCCGCGGTGTTGGGAATGAGGTGGAGAGCGGTGCAGCGCGGCGGGGGAAGGGGAGAGAGAGAGAGCGTCCTCACGCGCATACAGCGGCTGAGCGGCCTCTGTTCTGACCCCGCCCCCACATTCCTGTACGTGCGTCAGGACGCTCTCTCTCTCTCCCCGTCCCCCGCTGCGTTGCCCGCTCTGCACCTCATTCCCAATGCCGCGGCGGCACCCGGCCTCCATCCGACTCCTCATGCTGCTGGCTGTCAGTGTATGCCAGCCATGTCTCCTACCCTCCAAACTAAAGTAAGTGTGTGTGCCCCCTCTGTGTTCCATGTCTCCCCACTCCGCTCCTAGCTAAAGTGCCTGTGTACCATGTCTCCCCCCTCTTCTCCTAACTAAGGTGTATATGTCCCTGCATTATTTTGTCTCATTCAGTGTACTGTAATGTGAATTTCGGCTCATTCTACATGCTGTAAATAATGTGAATTTCGGCTCATACATTGTGCTATGATGTGAATTTCGGCTCATTCAGTGTGCTATAATGTGAATTTTGGCTCATTCTGCGTGCTATAATGTGAATTTCGGCTCATTCAGTGTGCTATAATGTGAATTTCGGCTCATTCAGTGTGCTATAACGTGAATTTTGGCTCATTCTGCGTGCTATAACGTGAATTTTGGCTCATTCTGCGTGCTATAACGTGAATTTTGGCTCATTCTGCGTGCTATAATGTGCGTTTCGGCTCATTCTGCGTGCTATGATGTGCATTTCGGCTCATTCTGCGTGCTATGATGTGCATTTCGGCTCATTCTGCGTGCTATGATGTGCATTTCGGCTCATTCTGCGTGCTATGATGTGCATTTCGGCTCATTCAGTGTGCTATGATGTGCATTTCGGCTCATTCTGCGTGCAATGATGTGCATTTAGGCTCATTCTGCGTGCTATGATGTGCATTTCGGCTCATTCAGTGTGCTGTGATGTGCATTTCGGCTCATACAGTGTGCTATAATGTGCATTTCGGCTCATTCAGTGTGCTATAATGTGCATTTCGGCTCATACAGTGTGCTATAATGTGAATTTTGGCTCATTCTGCGTGCTATAATGTGAATTTTGGCTCATTCTGCATGCTATAATGTGAATTTCGGCTCATACAGTGTGCTATAATGTGCACAGGCGTGCGCAGAGACTGACTGGAGGGTGCCGCTCCGGACTCCCCCCCCCTCCACGGTGATCTCTCGCCTCCCCTGTCCTGGATATAGACTGCTCACCTGGTCCGCTCACCTGGGCCGCCCAGGTGAGCAGTTTATATCCAGGACAGGGGAGGTGAGAGAACACTATAATGCCGTGGAGGGGGGGAAGTCCGGAGCGGCACCCGCCAGTCAGTCTCTGCGCACGCCTGTGATAATGTGCATTTCGGCTAATTCTGCGTGCTATGATGTGCATTTCGGCTCATTCTGCGTGCTATGATGTGCATTTCGGCTCATTCTGCGTGCTATGATGTGCATTTCGGCTCATTCAGTGTGCTATGATGTGCATTTCGGCTCATTCTGCGTGCAATGATGTGCATTTCGGTTCATTCTGCGTGCTATGATGTGCATTTCGGCTCATTCAGTGTGCTATGATGTGCATTTCGGCTCATTCAGTGTGCTATGATGTGCATTTCGGCTCATACAGTGTGCTATAATGTGAATTTCGGCTCATTCAGTGTGCTATAATGTGAATTTTGGCTCATTCTGCGTGCTATAATGTGAATTTTGGCTCATTCTGCGTGCTATTATGTGAATTTCGGCTCATACAGTGTGCTATAATGTGAATTTTGGATCATACTGTGTGCTACAATGTGAATTTCGGCTCATTCTGTGTGCTATAATGTGAATTTTGGATCATACTGTGTGCTACAATGTGAATTTCAGCTCATACAGTGTGCTATAATGTGAATTTCGGCTCATTCTGTGTGCTGTAGAAACAGAATTTGTCGGCAGATAAGAACCACTTGGCCCATCTAGTCTGCCCCTTTTTTTTTTTTTTACATTATTTTTTATCTCTAACCTTATCTGATCCTTATTTCTTTGTAAGAATATCCTTATGTCTATCCCATGCATGTTTAAATTGCCCTACTGTCTAAGCCTCTACCACCCCTGATGGAAGGAATGGCGATTCGCCAGTCTGTATCACCAGTGCGCAGGGTTCTCTCCACTAACTGGCAACATTTTATTAGTAATGGCAACAATAGGAAATTTAGAAGCGAACGGGAAGGGCATTACTAAGTGGGAGGGGCTATGATTAGGGGGAGGAGTCATAATTCTTAAACCGCCCCCCCCTAAAAGTTAAGTCTAGATCCGCCACTTACTGCAGCTGTGCGCCATTGATCCCATACACCTCACAAACGGCAGTCAATGTAAGGGTGCATGGTGCAGGGGGGGCGCCCTGGGCAGCAATATAAACCTCTTATTTGGCAAAAGAGAGCATATATAAAGCTGGACACTGTATATATGCATGAGCCCCCGCCAATTTTACACTTTTAGCGGGACTGAAACCCGCCACCGAGGGGGCGGGGCTTCTCCCTCAGCACTCATCAGCGCCATGTTTTTCTCCACAGCACCGCTGAGAGGAAGCTCCCCGGACTCTCCTCTGCTTATACCACGGTAGAAGAGAGGGTTTTAAAGAAGAGGGGGGGCACATAATTCGACGCAGATAATAATAACAGCGCTACGGGGTAAACATTAAATTGCTGTGTTTTTCCTGGGTCATATTGCGCTGGGGTGTGTGCTGGCATACTCTCTCTCTGTCTCTCCAAAGGGCCTTGTGGGGGAACTGTCTTCAGAAGAGCATTCCCTGAGTGTCGGTACGTGTGTGTCGACATGTCTGAGGTAAAAGGCTCTCCTAGGGAAGAGATGGAGCAAATGTGTGTGTGTGTGTGGTGTCTCCGTCGACAACGCCGACGCCGGATTGGATATGTGAAATTAAGTGCTAAGATGAATTTATTACACAAAAGATTAGAGAACAGACAGGGAATCTACCCATGTCTGTCCCTATGTCACAGAGACCTTCAGAGTCTCACAACGCTCACTATCCAAAATAATAGACACTGATATCGACACGGAGTCTGACTCCAGTGTCGACTACGATAATGCAAAGTACAGCCAAAACTGTCAGAACAGTATTCAATATATGATTATTGTAATAAAAGATATTTTGCATATCACTGATGACTCATCTGTTCCTGACACAAGGGTACACATGTTTAAGGGGAAGAAAGCTGATGTAAATTTCCCTCCTCTCATGAAGAAAAAGAGCGGGAATCTCCAGACAAGAAGCTGCAGCTTCCCCAAAAAAATTCTCAGGGAGTATCCTTTCCCTAATGGGGCCAGGATACGATGGGAATCTTCCCCTAGGGTGTACATTGACACGTTTACCCCCAAAAAAAGGTAGCGCTGACTTTACAGCTATCCTCAGGGATCCTGCAGATAGCATGCAGTCAAAGTACTTTGTAGTCCATTTGCACACATTCTGGTACACTACTCAGACCTGCGATTGTGTCGGCATGGGTTTATAGCTCTGTAGCAGCGTAGACTGATACCTTATCAGCGGAGATTAAAACCCTAGATAAGAATACCATGTTGTTGTCCCTAGTATATATATATATATATATATATATACACTCCAAAATGACCGGCACTCCGTCGTCGTATCCAACTACCTCGGTGCCTACCCTGGCTGCATGCCACTATGCTTCGTACAAACTGGGTGGCACTCACAAGGAATTTAACAACAGAAGAAATCACAAGAGAGACCAAGCTCTGGTAACGTTTCAGTTATATTCTAGCTTTCGTCAGACCAGGAACAGAAGTCCTCCCCGGCCTCTGCTAAATCCACCGCATGACGCTGGGGCCCCCCTGAGGGAGTCAGCTCGTGTGGGGGCACGTCTTCGACTGTTCAGCCATGTCGGGGTCCACTCACAGGTGGATCCATGGGCAATAGAAATTGTTTCCCAGGGTTACAGGCTGGAATTCGAAGAAGTGCCTCCTCGCCGGTTTTTCAAATCGGGCCTACCGAAACAACCCCTGGAAAGGGAGATAGTGTTACATGCGATCCACAAATTGTGTCTGCAACAAGTGGTGGTAGAGGTTCCCCTGCTTCAAAGAGGGCAGGGGTACTACTCAACTCTGTTTGTGGTTCCGAAACCGGACGGTTCGGTCAGACCCATTTTAAATTTAAAATCCCTGAACCTTTACTTTAAACGGTTCAAGTTCAGGATGGAATCACTCAGGGCGGTCATCGCCAGCCTAGAAGGGGGAGATTTTTTGGTATCTCTGGACATAAAGGATGCATACCTGCATGTCCCCATATATCCTCCTCATCAGGCGTACCTGAGATTTGCGGTACAGGATTGTCATTACCAATTTCGTTGCCGTTTGGGCTTTCCACGGCCCCGAGAATTTTCACCAAGGTAATGGTGGAAATGATGGTGCTCCTGCGCAAGCAGGGTGTCACAATTATCCAGTACTTGAACGATCTCATAAAAGCGAGATCATGGGAGAAGTTGCTGAGCAGCGTATCACTTTCACGGAATGTGTTACAGCGACACGGCTGGATTCTCAATATTCCAAAGTCGCGGATGAATCCTACAACTCGTTTGCCCTTCTTGGGCATGATTCTGGACACAGACCAGAAAAGGGTTTTCTTCCGAAGGAAAAAGTGCAGGAACTCATGACTCTAGTCATGAACTTGTTGAAACCAAAACAAGTGTCAGTACATCATTGCACTCAAGTTCTGGGAAAGATGGTGGCAACATACGAAGCCAGTCCATACATGCAAGGGCCTTCCAATGGGACCTATTGGACAAATGGTCCGGGTCGTATCTGCAATTGCATCAGCGGATCACCTTGTTCTCCAGGGCCAGAGTATCTCTCCTGTGGTGGCAAAACAGTGCTCACCTTCTAGAGGGCCGCAGGTTCGGCATTCAGGACTGGATCCTAGTGACCACGGACGCGAGCCTCCGAGGTTGGGGAGCGGTCACACAGGGAAGATATTTCCAAGGACTTTGGTCAAGTCAAGAGACTTGTCTTCACATCGACATCTTGGAACTAAGGGCCATATACAACGCCCTACGTCAAGCGGAGATCTTACTTCGCATTTGACCAGTTCTGATCCAGTCAGACAACATCACCACAGTAGCTCATGTAAACCGCCAAGGCGGCACAAGGAGCAGAGTGGCAATGGCGGAAGCCACCAGAGTTCTCCGCAGGGCGTAGAATCATGTAAGCGCTCTGTCAGCAGTGTTCATTCCGGGAGTGGACAACTGGGAAGCAGACTTCCTCAGCAGACACGATCTGCATCCGGGAGAGTGGGGACTTCATCAGGAAGTCTTTGCGCAAATTGCAAGTCGGTGGGGACTACCCCAAATAGACATGATGGCCTCCCGTCTCAATAAAAAGCTACAAATATATTGCGCCAGGTCGAGACCCTCAGGCGGTAGCTGTGGATGCCCTAGTGACACCGTGGGTGTTCCTCCTCTTCCTTTCATACCCAAGGGTTGAGGATAATGAGAAAAAGAGGAGTGAGAACAATTCTCATTGTTCCAGATTGGCCACGAAGGACCTGGTATCCGGATCTGCAAGAAATGCTCACAGAAGATCCGTGGCCTCTTCCTCTAAGGCAGGACCTATTACAACAAGGTCCCTGTCTGTTCCAAGACTTACCGCGGCTGCGTTTGACGGCATGGCGGTTGAACGCCGGATCCTAGCGGAAAAGGGTATTCTGGATGAGGTCATGCCTACGCTAATAAAGGCTAGGAAGGACGTGACGTCTAAACATTATCACTGAATATGGCAAAAATATGTTTCTTGGTGTGAAGCCAGGAATGCTCCTACGGAAGAATTCCACCTGGCCCGTTTTTCTTCATTTCCTACAAACTGGAGTGAATTTGGGCCTAAAATTAGGCTCCATTAACAGTTCAAATTTCGGCCTTATCCATTTTCTTTCAAAATGAATTGCCCTCATTACCTGAAGTACAGACTTTTGTGAAGGGAGAACTGCATATTCAGCCTCCTTTTGTACCTCCGGTGGCGCCTTGGGACCTTAACGTGGTGTTAAGTTTCCTTAATTCACATTGGTTTGAACCACTTAAGACAGTGGAGTTGAAATATCTCACCTGGAAGGTGGTCATGTTGTTAGCCTTGGCTTCGGCTAGGCGAGTTTCGGAATTGGCGGCTTTATCACATAAAAGCCCCTATCTGGTTTTCCATATGGATAGAGCGGAATTGTGGACCTGTCCTCAATTCCTGCCTAAGGTGGTCTCATCCTTTCATATGAACCAACCTATTGTTGTGCCTGTGGCTACACGTGACTTGGAGAATTCCGAGTCCCTTGATGTGGTCAGGGCTTTGAAAATTTACGTGGCCAGAACGGCTAGGATCAGAAAAACAGAAGCACTGTTTGTCCTGTATGCAGCCAACAAAGTTGGCGGCCCTGCTTCAAAGCAGACTATTGCTCGCTGGATCTGTAACACGATTCAGCAGACACATTCTACGGCAGGATTGCCGTTACCGATCATCGGTTAAGGCCCATTCCACTAGGAAGGTGGGCTCTTCTTGGGCGACTGCCCGAGGGGTCTCGGCACTACAGCTGTGCCGAGCTGCTACTTGGTCGGGGTCAAACACCTTTGCAAAGTTCTATACGTTTGATACCCTGGCTGAGGAGGACCTCCTGTTTGCTCAATCGGTGCTGCAGAGTCATCCGTACTCTCCCGCCCGTTTGGGAGCTTTGGTATAATCCCCATGGTCCTTACGGAGTCCCAGCATCCTCTAGGACATTAGAGAAAATAAGATTTTAAACCTACCGGTAAATCTTTTTCTCGTAGTCCGTAGAGGATGCTGGTCGAGTGGTCGCCCGTCCCAAGTGCGGACTACTTCTGCAAGACTTGTATATAGTTATTGCTTACATAAGGGTTATGTTATAGTTTCATCAGGTTGGACTGATGCTACGTTGTTTTTTCATACTGTTAACTGTTTAATAGATACACAAGTTATACGGTGTGATTGGTATGGCTGGTATGAATCTTGCCCTTGGATTAACAAAAATCCTTTCCTCGTACTGTCCATCTCCTCTGGGCACAGTTTCTCTAACTGAGGTCTGGAGAAGGGGCATAGAGGGAGGAGCCAGAGCACACCCAAAGTCTTTCTTAAAGTGCCCATGTCTCCTGCGGAGCCCGTCTATCCCCATGGTCCTTACGGAGTCCCAGCATCCTCTACGGACTACGAGAAAAAGATTTACCGGTAGGTTTAAAATCTTATTTTATTTCTCTTACGTCCTAGAGGATGCTGGGGACTCCGTAAGGACCATGGGATAGACGGGCTCCGCAGGAGACATGGGCACTAAGAAAGAACTTTAGGTATGGGTGTGCACTGGCTCCTCCCTCTATGCCCCTCCTCCAGATCTCAGTTTATTACTGTGCCCAGAGGAGACTGGGTGCATTACAGGGAGCTCTCCTGAGTTTTCCTGAAACAGAAAGTATTTGTTAGGTTTTTTATTTTCAGGGAGCCTGCTGGCAACAGACTCCCTGCAGCGAGGAACTGAGGGGAGAGAACAGTGGTGCAAGTGTGTGGGTACGGGTGGGTACGGCGTACCCGTAAGAATTTAGCTGTGGGTACGCCGTACCCACACCGACGGGCCGCCACTCCTCCTCCCTCCCTCCCTCCCTCCCACTGCTGCTCCCCGCCGTCCCCGCCGCACGCACCCGCCGCTGATGTGAGGGAAGAAGAGCGCAGCCTGCGCCTCTCCTTCCCCTCAGTCTCCGGCGGGTGTCTCAGTTTACTTCAGCGCGATCCGTGAGCCAATCAGAGCTCGCACCCGCGAGCTCTGATTGGCTCACGGATCGGCGCTGAATTAAACTGAGACACCCGCCGGAGACTGAGGGGAAGGAGAGGCGCAGGCTGCGCTCTCCTTCCCTCACATGACAGACAGGACGGCGACGACAGCAAGTAGGGGTAGCTATTTTAATGTCCAATTCCTGTATTTTTCTACTGGACAAACAGACCAAGATGGTCAGTATTTGATTCTCCTTGGTAAGTTGGAGAATAGACCAGTCACAATTGCAATAGTTTATGCTCTTAACACTAAACAAATCCCTTTCATTAGGACATTTTTGTATCTTCTTAAGGTTTGTAACACAGGTCCAACTTTAATATTGGTGCACGTTAACATGGTTTTAGATCCCACTATGGATACATCCTCTACTCAGCAAGTTTTACAAACCCATCCCATACGAGATCATTCTCCAGCTTTCAACTTTTTCTATTAGAATATGATCTTTATGATGCATTGAGGGCTAGGAACCCATCTACTAGACATTACACCTTTTACTCCCCAGTCCATAGTTTCTTTTTGAAAATCAATCTTGCTATTTTAGACAAATGATCCCTCCAACAAATAACAAAGGCTTCTATCCTGCCCATAGGCGTGCGCAGCACATTTTATTAGGGGGTGCACCGTCGGAGGGGTGTGTCTAGCACCGCCTTTTGGGCGTGTCTAGCACCATCTATTGATGGTCAGCGCAATATAAAATAGTAGATTTACTCACGTCCGACCGAAGAATTTCCATAGTTGAAGTGATCGGAGTGTGATTGACAGGAAGTGGGTGTTTCTGGGCGGAAACTGACCGTTTTCTGGGAGTGTGCGGAAAAACGCAGGCGTGCCAGGATAAAACGCGGGAGTGTCTGGAGAAACGGGGGAGTGGCTGGCCGAACGCAGAGCGTGTTTGTGACGTCAAACCAGGAACGAAACGGGCTGAGCTGATCGCAGTGTAGGAGTAAGTCTCGAGCTACTCAGAAACTGCTAAGAATTTTCTATTCGCAGTTCTGCTAATCTTTCGTTCGCAATTCTGCTAAGATACACTCCCAGGGGGCGGTGGCCTAGCGTGTGCAATGCTGCTAAAATCTGCTAGCGAGCGAACAACTCGGAATGACCCCCATTGTCAGATGTTGTGGTGTGCACCAAACAAACACCCCTGATGGCACTGCAATTACACTGCTCCTCCTCAGCCTGGTCTGGCTCCCCCTCTCTTTCCCCTGCAAGATGCAGCAGCTTACTTACAAGTCAGTCACTCACTGACACTGACAGTCGCAGACTAGTACTGCCGCTGCTGGAAAAACAAGTGGCATGTCAATGTTGCTGCCGACCGCCTGCCAGTATTGAATTTGTCTTCCTAAGAAGAACGCTGGCTGCATGCTGATCCTCATCATTGGCTGGCGTTGGCATAGCATAGAAGGAAAGAGGTGGGTGTGTGGCGGGTGGGCGTGCGAGCAGCATGACGTAATCACGTCACATCATGCTGTTTTTGTACATGGAGGTGGAGCCGGGAGTTTGAAAGCCGGTGGCAGTGGCACCCTTGATTAACCCAGGCGGTCGGTCAGTAATGCAGTCCTGACAGCAGTGGCGCACCCAGGGGGGGTTTCCGGGCACCCAGAAACTAGAGATGAGCGGGTTCGGTTCCTCGGAATCCGAACCCGCCCGAACTTCATGTTTTTTTTCACGGGTCCGAGCGACTCGGATCTTCCCGCCTTGCTCGGTTAACCCGAGCGCGCCCGAACGTCATCATGACGCTGTCGGATTCTCGCGAGGCTCGGATTCTATCGCGAGACTCGGATTCTATATAAGGAGCCGCGCGTCGCCGCCATTTTCACTCGTGCATTGAGATTGATAGGGAGAGGACGTGTCTGGCGTCCTCTCCATTAGAATAGAGATAGATTAGATAGAGAGAGAGAGATTGTGCAGAGTCGCAGACAGAGTTAGTTTACCACAGTCAGTGACCAGTGCAGTTGCTAGTTAACTTTTATTTAATATAATATATCCGTTCACTTCTCTCTGCTATATCCGTTCTCTGCCTGAAAAAAAAAACGATACACAGCACAGTCAGTCACACAGTGTGACTCAGTCTGTGTGCACTCAGCTCAGCCCAGTGTGCTGCACAGTCATCAATGTATAAATTAAAAGCTTATAATTAATTGTGGGGGAGACTGGGGAGCACTGCAGGTTGTTAGCAGGAGCCAGGAGTACAATTATATTAATTAACAGTGCACACTTTTGCTGCAGGAGTGGTGACCAGTGCCTGACCACCAGTATAGTATTGTTGTATACTACTAATATCTCTTTAAATATCAACCAGTCTATATTAGCAGCAGACACAGTACAGTGCGGTAGTTCACGGCTGTGGCTACCTCTGTGTCGGCACACGGCAGGCAGTCCGTCCGACCAGAATTGTATTATTTATTATTATATACCTACCACCTAACCGTGGTTTTTTTTTCATTCTTTATACCGTCATAGTGTCATCCTAATTGTTACGAGTATACTACTATCTCTTTATCAACCAGTGTACAGTGCGGTAGTTCACGGCTGTGGCTACCTCTGTGTCGGCACACGGCAGGCAGTCCGTCCGACCAGAATTGTATTATTTATTATTATATACCTACCACCTAACCGTGGTTTTTTTTTTCATTCTTTATACCGTCATAGTGTCATCCTAATTGTTACGAGTATACTACTATCTCTTTATCAACCAGTGTACAGTGCGGTAGTTCACGGCTGTGGCTACCTCTGTGTCGGCACACGGCAGGCAGTCCGTCCGACCAGAATTGTATTATTTATTATTATATACCTACCACCTAACCGTGGTTTTTTTTTTCATTCTTTATACCGTCATAGTGTCATCCTAATTGTTACGAGTATACTACTATCTCTTTATCAACCAGTGTACAGTGCGGTAGTTCACGGCTGTGGCTACCTCTGTGTCGGCACACGGCAGGCAGTCCGTCCGACCAGAATTGTATTATTTATTATTATATACCTACCACCTAACCGTGGTTTTTTTTTCATTCTTTATACCGTCATAGTGTCATCCTAATTGTTACGAGTATACTACTATCTCTTTATCAACCAGTGTACAGTGCGGTAGTTCACGGCTGTGGCTACCTCTGTGTCGGCACACGGCAGGCAGTCCGTCCGACCAGAATTGTATTATTTATTATTATATACCTACCACCTAACCGTGGTTTTTTTTTCATTCTTTATACCGTCATAGTGTCATCCTAATTGTTACGAGTATACTACTATCTCTTTATCAACCAGTGTACAGTGCGGTAGTTCACGGCTGTGGCTACCTCTGTGTCGGCACACGGCAGGCAGTCCGTCCGACCAGAATTGTATTATTTATTATTTTATACCTACCACCTAACCGTGGTTTTTTTTTTCATTCTTTATACCGTCATAGTGTCATCCTAATTGTTACGAGTATACTACTATCTCTTTATCAACCAGTGTACAGTGCGGTAGTTCACGGCTGTGGCTACCTCTGTGTCGGCACACGGCAGGCAGTCCGTCCGACCAGAATTGTATTATTTATTATTATATACCTACCACCTAACCGTGGTTTTTTTTTTCATTCTTTATACCGTCATAGTGTCATCCTAATTGTTACGAGTATACTACTATCTCTTTATCAACCAGTGTACAGTGCGGTAGTTCACGGCTGTGGCTACCTCTGTGTCGGCACACGGCAGGCAGTCCGTCCGACCAGAATTGTATTATTTATTATTATATACCTACCACCTAACCGTGGTTTTTTTTTTCATTCTTTATACCGTCATAGTGTCATCCTAATTGTTACGAGTATACTACTATCTCTTTATCAACCAGTGTACAGTGCGGTAGTTCACGGCTGTGGCTACCTCTGTGTCGGCACACGGCAGGCAGTCCGTCCGACCAGAATTGTATTATTTATTATTATATACCTACCACCTAACCGTGGTTTTTTTTTCATTCTTTATACCGTCATAGTGTCATCCTAATTGTTACGAGTATACTACTATCTCTTTATCAACCAGTGTACAGTGCGGTAGTTCACGGCTGTGGCTACCTCTGTGTCGGCAGTCGGCAGGCAGTCCGTCCATCCATAATTGTATTATTATTATAATATATACCACCTAACCGTGGTTTTTTTTTCATTCTTTATACCGTCGTCATAGTGTCATACTAGTTGTTACGAGTATACTACTATCTCTTTATCAACCAGTGTACAGTGCGGTAGTTCACGGCTGTGGCTACCTCTGTGTCGGCAGTCGGCAGGCAGTCCGTCCATCCATAATTGTATTATTATTATAATATATACCACCTAACCGTGGTTTTTTTTCCATTCTTTATACCGTCGTCATAGTGTCATACTAGTTGTTACGAGTATACTACTATCTCTTTATCAACCAGTGTACAGTGCGGTAGTTCACGGCTGTGGCTACCTCTGTGTCGGCAGTCGGCAGGCAGTCCGTCCATCCATAATTGTATTATTATTATAATATATACCACCTAACCGTGGTTTTTTTATACCACCTAACCGTGGCAGTCCGTCCATAATTGTATACTAGTATCCAATCCATCCATCTCCATTGTTTACCTGAGGTGCCTTTTAGTTCTGCCTATAAAATATGGAGAACAAAAAAGTTGAGGTTCCAAAATTAGGGAAAGATCAAGATCCACTTCCACCTCGTGCTGAAGCTGCTGCCACTAGTCATGGCCGAGACGATGAAATGCCAGCAACGTCGTCTGCCAAGGCCGATGCCCAATGTCATAGTACAGAGCATGTCAAATCCAAAACACCAAATATCAGAAAAAAAAGGACTCCAAAACCTAAAATAAAATTGTCGGAGGAGAAGCGTAAACTTGCCAATATGCCATTTACCACACGGAGTGGCAAGGAACGGCTGAGGCCCTGGCCTATGTTCATGGCTAGTGGTTCAGCTTCACATGAGGATGGAAGCACTCAGCCTCTCGCTAGAAAACTGAAAAGACTCAAGCTGGCAAAAGCACCGCAAAGAACTGTGCGTTCTTTGAAATCCCAAATCCACAAGGAGAGTCCAATTGTGTCGTTTGCGATGCCTGACCTTCCCAACACTGGACGTGAAGAGCATGCGCCTTCCACTATTTGCATGCCCCCTGCAAGTGCTGGAAGGAGCACCCGCAGTCCAGTTCCTGATAGTCAGATTGAAGATGTCAGTGTTGAAGTACACCAGGATGAGGAGGATATGGGTGTTGCTGGCGCTGGGGAGGAAATTGACCAGGAGGATTCTGATGGTGAGGTGGTTTGTTTAAGTCAGGCACCCGGGGAGACACCTGTTGTCCGTGGGAGGAATATGGCCGTTGACATGCCAGGTGAAAATACCAAAAAAATCAGCTCTTCGGTGTGGAGGTATTTCACCAGAAATGCGGACAACAGGTGTCAAGCCGTGTGTTCCCTTTGTCAAGCTGTAATAAGTAGGGGTAAGGACGTTAACCACCTCGGAACATCCTCCCTTATACGTCACCTGCAGCGCATTCATAATAAGTCAGTGACAAGTTCAAAAACTTTGGGTGACAGCGGAAGCAGTCCACTGACCAGTAAATCCCTTCCTCTTGTAACCAAGCTCACGCAAACCACCCCACCAACTCCCTCAGTGTCAATTTCCTCCTTCCCCAGGAATGCCAATAGTCCTGCAGGCCATGTCACTGGCAAGTCTGACGAGTCCTTTCCTGCCTGGGATTCCTCCGATGCATCCTTGCGTGTAACGCCTACTGCTGCTGGCGCTGCTGTTGTTGCCGCTGGGAGTCGATGGTCATCCCAGAGGGGAAGTCGTAAGCCCACTTGTACTACTTCCAGTAAGCAATTGACTGTTCAACAGTCCTTTGCGAGGAAGATGAAATATCACAGCAGTCATCCTACTGCAAAGCGGATAACTGAGTCCTTGACAACTATGTTGGTGTTAGACGTGCGTCCGGTATCCGCCGTTAGTTCACAGGGAACTAGACAATTTATTGAGGCAGTGTGCCCCCGTTACCAAATACCATCTAGGTTCCACTTCTCTAGGCAGGCGATACCGAGAATGTACACGGACGTCAGAAAAAGACTCACCAGTGTCCTAAAAAATGCAGTTGTACCCAATGTCCACTTAACCACGGACATGTGGACAAGTGGAGCAGGGCAGGGTCAGGACTATATGACTGTGACAGCCCACTGGGTAGATGTATGGACTCCCGCCGCAAGAACAGCAGCGGCGGCACCAGTAGCAGCATCTCGCAAACGCCAACTCTTTCCTAGGCAGGCTACGCTTTGTATCACCGCTTTCCAGAATACGCACACAGCTGAAAACCTCTTACGGCAACTGAGGAAGATCATCGCGGAATGGCTTACCCCAATTGGACTCTCCTGTGGATTTGTGGCATCGGACAACGCCAGCAATATTGTGTGTGCATTAAATATGGGCAAATTCCAGCACGTCCCATGTTTTGCACATACCTTGAATTTGGTGGTGCAGAATTTTTTAAAAAACGACAGGGGCGTGCAAGAGATGCTGTCGGTGGCCAGAAAAATTGCGGGACACTTTCGGCGTACAGGCACCACGTACAGAAGACTGGAGCACCACCAAAAACTACTGAACCTGCCCTGCCATCATCTGAAGCAAGAAGTGGTAACGAGGTGGAATTCAACCCTCTATATGCTTCAGAGGTTGGAGGAGCAGCAAAAGGCCATTCAAGCCTATACAATTGAGCACGATATAGGAGATGGAATGCACCTGTCTCAAGTGCAGTGGAGAATGATTTCAACGTTGTGCAAGGTTCTGATGCCCTTTGAACTTGCCACACGTGAAGTCAGTTCAGACACTGCCAGCCTGAGTCAGGTCATTCCCCTCATCAGGCTTTTGCAGAAGAAGCTGGAGGCATTGAAGAAGGAGCTAACACGGAGCGATTCCGCTAGGCATGTGGGACTTGTGGATGCAGCCCTTAATTCGCTTAACAAGGATTCACGGGTGGTCAATCTGTTGAAATCAGAGCACTACATTTTGGCCACCGTGCTCGATCCTAGATTTAAAGCCTACCTTGGATCTCTCTTTCCGGCAGACACAGGTCTGCTGGGGTTGAAAGACCTGCTGGTGACAAAATTGTCAAGTCAAGCGGAACGCGACCTGTCAACATCTCCTCCTTCACATTCTCCCGCAACTGGGGGTGCGAGGAAAAGGCTCAGAATTCCGAGCCCACCCGCTGGCGGTGATGCAGGGCAGTCTGGAGCGACTGCTGATGCTGACATCTGGTCCGGACTGAAGGACCTGACAACGATTACGGACATGTCGTCTACTGTCACTGCATATGATTCTCTCAACATTGATAGAATGGTGGAGGATTATATGAGTGACCGCATCCAAGTAGGCACGTCACACAGTCCGTACTTATACTGGCAGGAAAAAGAGGCAATTTGGAGGCCCTTGCACAAACTGGCTTTATTCTACCTAAGTTGCCCTCCCACAAGTGTGTACTCCGAAAGAGTGTTTAGTGCCGCCGCTCACCTTGTCAGCAATCGGCGTACGAGGTTACATCCAGAAAATGTGGAGAAGATGATGTTCATTAAAATGAATTATAATCAATTCCTCCGCGGAGACATTGACCAGCAGCAATTGCCTCCACAAAGTACACAGGGAGCTGAGATGGTGGATTCCAGTGGGGACGAATTGATAATCTGTGAGGAGGGGGATGTACACGGTGATATATCGGAGGGTGAAGATGAGGTGGACATCTTGCCTCTGTAGAGCCAGTTTGTGCAAGGAGAGATTAATTGCTTCTTTTTTGGGGGGGGTCCAAACCAACCCGTCATATCAGTCACAGTCGTGTGGCAGACCCTGTCACTGAAATGATGGGTTGGTTAAAGTGTGCATGTCCTGTTTTGTTTATACAACATAAGGGTGGGTGGGAGGGCCCAAGGATAATTCCATCTTGCACCTCTTTTTTCTTTTCTTTTTCTTTGCATCATGTGCTGATTGGGGAGGGTTTTTTGGAAGGGACATCCTGCGTGACACTGCAGTGCCACTCCTAGATGGGCCCGGTGTTTGTGTCGGCCACTAGGGTCGCTAATCTTACTCACACAGTCAGCTACCTCATTGCGCCTCTTTTTTTCTTTGCGTCATGTGCTGTTTGGGGAGGGTTTTTTGGAAGGGACATCCTGCGTGACACTGCAGTGCCACTCCTAGATGGGCCCGGTGTTTGTGTCGGCCACTAGGGTCGCTAATCTTACTCACACAGTCAGCTACCTCATTGCGCCTCTTTTTTTCTTTGCGTCATGTGCTGTTTGGGGAGGGTTTTTTGGAAGGGACATCCTGCGTGACACTGCAGTGCCACTCCTAGATGTGCCCGGTGTTTGTGTCGGCCACTAGGGTCGCTAATCTTACTCACACAGTCAGCTACCTCATTGCGCCTCTTTTTTTCTTTGCGTCATGTGCTGTTTGGGGAGGGTTTTTTGGAAGGGCCATCCTGCGTGACACTGCAGTGCCACTCCTAGATGGGCCCGGTGTTTGTGTCGGCCACTAGGGTCGCTTATCTTACTCACACAGCGACCTCGGTGCAAATTTTAGGACTAAAAATAATATTGTGAGGTGTGATGTGTTCAGAATAGGCTGAAAATGAGTGTAAATTATGTTTTTTGAGGTTAATAATACTTTGGGATCAAAATTACCCCCAAATTCTATGATTTAAGCTGTTTTTTAGGGTTTTTTGAAAAAAACACCCGAATCCAAAACACACCCGAATCCGACAAAAAAAATTCGGTGAGGTTTTGCCAAAACGCGGTCGAACCCAAAACACGGCCGCGGAACCGAACCCAAAACCAAAACACAAAACCCGAAAAATTTCCGGCGCTCATCTCTACCAGAAACCCCCCTCCAGCAAAAACATTTTTTTTTTTTTTTTTAGCTGCATGAGTATTATTAATGGCTGTCTAGCGTCAGAGTCGGCCATAGGTATAGGCAAGCTAGGCAACTGCCTAGGGCATTTGATATGCCTAGGGGCATCAGCAGCTTCTGTTGATTAAAATGATATGCGGCATGCCTATATTCTGTGTGTAGCATTTCATATGCAGATACAGCCACAGTCTCACACAGTATATAGGCATGCTGCATATCATTTTAATCAGCAGCAGAAGCTGCTTGTGCATCCTAGCCACATACCAATGCAAATAAGATACATTTTAATTAAAAAAAGGTGCCTGACATAGCATTGAGGCAAGATTTATGAGGACACATCTGTATCCAAGCAGAGGCAGAGGTCACAGTGTTAGTGGCAGTGTGAGTGCTGTGTGCATGTGAGTGGGTTGGTTGTGCAGTAGTGTTCGGAATATGTGTAAGGAGCATTATGTGTGTCATGTAAAAATGCATTAATAATGTGCAACATATGTGTAAGGGGCACTGTGTGTCATTATGTGTATAAGGGCATTAATAATGTGCAGCATATGTGTAACAGGGTACTACTGTATGTGTGTCATTATGTGTATAGGGGCACTAATAATGTGCAGCAAATGTGTAGGGGGCATTATGCATGTCATTATGTGTATAAGGGCATTAATAATGTGCGGCATATGTGTAAGGGACATTATGTGTAAAAGGGCATTAATAAAGGTTGTCATAATGTGTAAGGTGCATTATGTTTATAAGGACATTAATAATGTGTCTCATGTGTAAGGGGCATTACTGTGTGGAATTATATGTGTAAATGCATTACTAATGTGTGGCATTATGTGTATAAGGTGCTCTACTATGTGGCGTTGCGTATAGAAAGGGCACTACTGTGTCATCTAATGTGAATAAAGAGCAATAGGGTGTGATGTAATGTGAATAAGGGGCTCTACTGTGAGGAGTAACGTTTATAAGGTAAAGTGACACTACTGTGGGATGTAATATGAATTATGGACACTGTTGCATGATCAAATGTGAATAAAGTTGCAGTACTGTGTGGCGTAATTGGAATTGGGGTTACTATTGTGTGGCCATGCCCCTTGCCCACAAAAACACACTCCTTTTTGGGCTGTGCGCCAAATGTGCGAACTGTTCCTATTTAAAATATAGGCGGTACAACCCCCAAAATAAGGACTGCTATGGGTGAGGGATGATGGTGCTGGAAAAGAGGTGCAAGGTCAGAGGCGGAACCAGCGGTGGTGCTAAGGGGCACCAGCCAAAATCTTGCCTAGGGCATCATATTGGTTAGGGCCGGCTCTGTCTAGCGTCCTCTGCAGCCTGCTGTCTTCCTGGTGGCACTTGTAAGTGCTTAATAAAAGTTTACTTTATTTTAATTATAGTACATATATATCCATGTGCATACATATATACACACACATACATATGATATATATACATGCGTATATACGTGTACTGTATGTATATATATATATATATATATGCATGTTTAACATGCTATGTGTATATGTATATATGTATATATGTATTGCGTGTATATATATATACATATACATGTGTGTGTGTGTATATATATATATATATACATACAGTATATATATGTGTGTGTAGATAGATAGATATATATATATGCATACCTCCCAACTCTCCCGATTTTCGCGGGACAGTCCCATTTTTTGGGGACTGTCCCGCAGTGTCCCGCGGTGGGGGGGGGGGGCAGTTGGGAGGCTCTGCCTCTCTGCCCTGCTTAGCAGAGCAGCAGTGAATAGACGCTGTGCGCATGCGCACAGCATCTATTCACTGGAGTCAGAGGGAGAGGGGGCATGCCAGCGGCTCACAGAGCGCTGGGCATGCCCCCTTAGTGACGAAAATGGGGGCGTGGCTCGCGATCGCTGGTCCTCCCACGAAGCCACGCCTCATTTTCTTAGGTCACACCCCTTTTCCGGGAGCGTGTGTCCCTCCTTCCAGATATGAAAAGTTGGGAGGTATGTATATATACACACAGACACACTAGTTTTACGGACCCAGCATATACTGGGTCACCTCAGTCCCCACCCCCGTGCTTGGCTCCACCCAGTTCTGGAAACCCCCCCATGCAAATCCTGCATTTGCCACTGGACAGGGTGCAGCGCAGAGGGGACAGTAATCAGCCTGCTCGGCTAGCGCTGCCTCAGGCATGTGAGATTGGGTGCTAGACATTAGGGGGTGCCTGTGCGCACCAGGCACCCACCCTGCGCACACCTATGATCCTGCCTTTCTCCTGGTCTGACCACTCGGTATTATGCTTAAAATAGGATTTAAACTCTTTCAGAACCCCTCCCAACCCTTGGTGCCTGGAGGGCATTTGTTATTTGATAAGGAAACTGAACAGATTATTTCCCAATCCATTTTCCTTATTCCTGGAACCCAGTTCACCTGATGACACTTACCTATTTACATTTTGGTGCTCCCTTAAGGTAGTAGTACGTGGATTGGAAATTCAGGCTTTGACCTGTCTCTGCAAAAGAGCTAAGTATATTTTTTTTTATAAATGCTTTAGCAATACTCTGATTCCGACTCTGAGTCAAATTTACAATGAAGCTTCAATTAGTGGCTCTTTTCCTAAAGAAATGTTGGAGGCACATATAGCAGCATTTCCCAAATCAGGCAAAAATCCCACCCTCTTAGAAAATTATAATCCAATTGCCCTTCTCAATACAAATGTTAAGATCTACGCTAAATTTATAGGGCACAGACTTAACCCTCTGCTCCCCTTTCTTATCCATCAGGACCAGGTTGGCTTTGTTTAGGGCAGATAATCCCCTGATAACACCAGGAGAGTATCACAATCCTGACTAAATTCCTCATGGTTTGTGACTTTCCGCGGCCATCTTTTCTGCAGTTCAGCATACAAGCTGCAGTCTCTGTTACTCGCTGCTGAAAGCTCCTGATTAGTCACCTGTGTTCAGCAGCTGGTCTCTCTGCTCATTGTGCCGAGTTGTCAGTGAAGTCTATACATGTTGCCTCTGTGCAGTGCTTTCAGTCTGTGTATAATACTAGTGTGATCCTTCATAGTGCTCCGCTTCCTGGTGTTTGGCAAAAAAACACTTGTACCAGGCGCTAGTAACATATATTCAAAAATCCTAATACAAAGTATCAATTTAAATATCAATTTAAATAAGCCGCAGGAGAGTTTTTGACTTGGGGTTAGCAAGTCAATATATATGCACTGGGTTTCCCAGATGCTATATAACACAAAACTCTAGCTGATACCCTCTTGCGCTATACTAGATATATGATATGGCTGAAAAATTCAATAATATCAAATCCTATATTTTATAAGTAAAGTAAAAATTTATTCATATAAATCACAAATAATGAAACAAGACCGGTCTTATTAATGCCATAAAAGATCTTTGAAAATTAATAATAAGTATATATTATACTATACGGAGGTGGACTTGAGCAAAATCTGTGCACAGAGGTGTATAAACTATTTCTGTAAGAAACTAGCTCAGTCCATAGATAAAAGTCAATGTATAATTGATAACAGCTGCTAATAGAACCCGTACACTAATTGAATCTCCATAGATGATTGCTTTATATCACAGTTCCTTTATAGGAAACCATCCAGCATACCGCAATTAGCTGTATGAGAACCGCTCCATAACCAGAGTTTTACGTGAGGCTTGAGCCGATGCCGTCAGCAGGGGGGAATCCTGGTAAATGCCCGTGGTCTCTGGCTACGGGAAAAATGGCACCTAGGCTGGTGACTGCTGTGTGAAGTCCTGCCCGACTCCAAGGCTCTGTGGATCTACACCTCTACGTGCCGTATGCAGGCACCGGTGAGCGGCTTCTCTCCTCCCAGCGATTAATCCAGCAATAGATGTAATGGATAGCTGATGCAAAGTATGGGTCCAATTCATGCAGGGGTCCAAGTAATGCTACTGACGCGTTTCGCTCCTCCCACAGGGGCTTTATCAAAGAATGATTACCACAAATTCCAGGACCCTTTTTATACGAATGATGTTAAGTTCTGTTGGTGCACCAGATAATCAATGTAAAGCACCTGTTACTACACCTGCTCAGCCACCTCCTAGTCCAACCTCCTTAATTAGAACTTCAAAGATGCAAACACACCCAGTATTAAAATAAGTACAAGTCCTATAAAGAATCTTTTTAATATATAAATGTGATCATACGCACAATACAGATAAATCAGTAAAATATAAGTACCTATATCAAAAGTACCCATATTAAAAATACATACCCCATATGCCCGCTCTGTCCACAAGAGATCCCTATTCATTATACAGGTTGAGTCTCCCTTATCCAAAATGCTTGGGACCAGAGGTATTTTGGATATGGGATTTTTCCGTATTTTGGAATAATTGCATACCATAATGAGATATCATGGTGATGGGACCTAAATCTAAGCACAGAATGCATTTATGTTACATATACACCTTATACACACAGCCTGAAGGTAATTTTAGCCAATATTTTTTATAACTTTGTGCATTAAACAAAGTGTGTCTACATTCACACAATTCATTTATGTTTCATATACACCTTATACACACAGTCTGAAGGTCATTTAATACAATATTTTTAATAACTGTGTATTAAACAAAGTTTGTGTACATTGAGCCATCAAAAAACAAAGGTTTCACTATTTCACTCTCACTCAAAAAAGTCCGTATTTCGGAATATTCCGTATTTCGGAATATTTGGATATGGGATACTCAACCTGTACCTTCAAAAGTCCCCCATAATAATCAATAGAAGCAAAATATAACAATTACATCTTAATGGTGAATTGAACCGACTACCTAATCTTTCATAAACTGTTATACTACCGTTACTCCATCAACAGCCCTCGATGTTAATAGGCTGCATTTAAACTATATAGAGTGTAATTCCACCTCATTTCTATGTCATCTTAATAATTATATACGTTATCAAAAAATCATACATAGTTTTATTCCCAAATCAATAGATTCTGATTAACTTCTCTACAGAACATTATTTTCTATGCATAAAGATAAATAAAATGCAAAAACAACAAACACATATATATAGATATAAATAACCAAAAAAAACCCCATCCAGTGCCGGCACTACCCGCTCAGCAAAGGGATGCAGTGCAGGGAGGCGCCAGACTGAAGAGGCGCTCACCCTGCTCTGCATCCCCGCTGCTGCTGCGGGTGCGCCTGTCATGCTGGATGGCAGCCAGGCAGCGGTATGGGCAGCGAGTAGCACGCCGCACAGTTTCTGTGTTAGTTTTTTTTTTTTTTTATCTGTCTCTGTCTTAAAAATGTGTGGCAGCTCCTCAGTGATAGAGAGCTCCGACAGAGCTCTGCTTTGCAAAAGACGGCGGTCACATGTGGAGTCCTCACGCAGACACCAGGAGTTGGGGCTTAGTATGGGGCGGAGTCATTCTCTTTACTTTGTTGCCGCGGTGACATTCACAGCCAGGCCTAGGACGCCCATGTGTCTGCGGGCCAGCCAATCTGTGCGCTCTGAGTTGGAGGTGGATGTGACCAAAGTGGTGTGTGCCCGCGCGGCTGCATGCTTCCTGCCCTGCGCTCAGATGCTGTGCTTCTCGTGGGTATGTGGCAGCGGTGGCGGCACAGAGCAGTACGGGGCTCGTCCTCCATCAGTCACTTCTGACGCCAAAAGTCAGCATCAAGGTGCACCCCTCAGGTCAGGAAGGAGGGGGGGGGGGGAGGAGGTTCAGGCATGCACCTAGTGACAGCCATTTATTAGCGGTTGGTGCTAGTCACCTATATTTACCTGCTTGCAGTAATGCCTCAATAGTGCCACTGTACTGTATCAGGTTTTTAATATATATATACCCCCTGACGAAGTCCGACAGTGAAGAAACGCGTTGGGCGTGGCCGGGAAGGACAGCTCTGACCTGTTGGAGTCTGATACTGAGTCCGTGAGCTCAAACGCCAAAAAGACTGTTTGCTGAAAGAGCCACAAGGAACGATTCAACAGCTGCTATCCGGAGGCACTAGGGATCTGTTCGTGAGCCTGCTGTTTTAAACTGAGATGTATGTGAGCTTTTATTATTGTATTAAATTACTTGTTATACTTGCTCATTGAGTGCGCCTTCACTCTTTTTCAGTGCACATTGGAATTATACAGCTGTGGTTACGCTGTTCTTTGAAGTGCCTGCACTTACATCAATATATTCACGGATTAACAAGACAGGAGAACTGAGGACATTGATTGCACAACCATTTCTATATCTATATATATATATATATTTATATATTGTAATATGTACTTGCCAGGGTGCTTCCGTATGAGCTAGCAAGATCCATGTACAGAAAGGTAGCACTTTCCAAGTGTGAAAATGAGCTTTATTTAACCACGTTTCGGGGTGCTTCTCCCCGTCATCACATGTCCTTGTTTGGTGTGTTATCATGACGGGGGGAAGCACCCCGAAACATTGTTAGATAAAGCTCCTTTTCACACTTGGAAAGTGGAGTCCAGGAGTGCTACCTTTCTGTACATGGATGTGTGTGTATGTGTATGTATATATATATATATATATATATATATATATATCAGTTAGAAGCGGTGGCTCTTAAGTCTCCAATCCATCACTGATCTTCCGTGTCGTACCACATTATCACCTTTCTCCCCTCCTTTGGACATACTGTATGTGTAAGGGGCACTACTATTGTGGGCATTATGTGTGACACTACTACTGTGGGAATAATGTGTAAAGGGGTCTACTGTGGCATTGTGTATAAGGAGTACTACTGTGTGACGTAATGTGAATAAGGGACACTACTGTGTGACGTAACGTGAATAAGGGACACCACGTGTGATGTAATGTGAATAAGATTGTTCTACTGTGTGGCATAATTTCAATTGGGTGTACTATTGTGTGGTCAGGCCCCTTCCTTGTAAGATCAGACCCTTTTTGCGGTGCATGCTCCTTTTTTATGTAGGGGAGTGTGCAAATTTATCATTTGCAGGGAGGCGCCAAACACCCTAGCACCGACCCTGCCCCCATCCTCCCGTTCCATGAATTGAACTCCCAACCTCGTTCTTCACAGTCGGTTACTCTACCACTCCTCCACCATCAGCTCCTTTTCATCTCAATGGTTTTTTTTTACCTCCTTTATAGAGTATCTTTTAATAATTTTTTATCACATTCCTAAAATACACAAATCCCTCACGTCACCACCTGGTCACCCCATAATTTCGGGTATAGGGTCCCTCACTTCTAATTTGTCACAGTTTATTGATTATTATTTGCAAGGGTCTGTAGTCTCCCTGAGATCATATATAAGGGATACTACCAGTTTGTTAAATTCCCTAAAGAATATAAAATGGAAGCCTAATTATGCATTTCTTTCATTGGATGTACAGGCTCTGTATACTCACATCCCTCATGAAAAAGGGGTGGAGTCTACAAGTAGCTTTTTGAAGAAGAATGTGGATATCTCAGAGGGACTAGGGTCCTTTTTACTTTTGGCCATTAGGTTTATTTTGGAACACAATTATTTTATTTGTAAGGGTGACTTTTTTCTACAGGTGTTGGGAACAGCCATGGGTACCAGGTTCACGCTGAGCTTTGCTAATTTATACATGGGAACATTTGAAGAACAGTATATTTGGAGTGGACCGTTATTTTTTATTTGGGATGGTGATTTTGATTCTGCACTTAAGTTTGTCATATTTTTGAATGACAATGATTATAATTTAAAATTTACTCACACTTTTAGTACAACTATGGTTCATTATTTGGATTTGGCTATCCCCGTGAATGAAGAGGGTATTATTACAAAGAATTTTAAAAAAGAAGTCGATACCAATAATTTCCTACATTATTCGAGTAACCATTATAAACCCTGGTTACGTAATGTACCTTATAGTCAATTTGGTAGGTTACGTAGGAATTGTTCTATGATGGAGGATTTTAGAGAACAGGCCAGTGGAATGACAGAGGATTTTGTAATTAGAGGGTATCCTAAAGATTTAGTAACAGCAGCCTATGATAAAATAGCAGAAAGTGATAGGAATAGATTATTAACTAATAATAAAAACAGAAAGAAAACCAACTCATATGGACCTATTAACATAGATACTCCAGTCTGTATGCGGTTTATAACAAAATATAATACTCAGTCATTAGAAATGAAAAGGATTGTGAAGGTGTCAAAGTCGAAAAATATCATGATTCACAATGCCTTGTACTAACCCCAATGCACATGCCCGCTGCTCGTGCACCCACTCCCCCATGCGTACGCATCCCCTCAGGTTGCGTAAGGGATGCTCCGACGTCTCCTGCGCATGGAGATGTGTATCTACAGCGGAGTTTGTAAGCGTCTAGCGAGCGACTCGATCGCAACATATTTAACCCATATAGTGTGTTTTGTAGATAATATTCCCCTAAACAATGTCAGCAAGTATGTTTAGTTTAAATGGTTCTTGGACGGAGGGATTCCTCTTTGCATGATAGGAAGGGTCAGATAAAGGTTGAAAGGTGGTGTCTAGTATCCAGCTGTAGAGTATTTTAATGGTAACATTTCAGTGTTGGTTAGGAACAGATCGGTTGTTTAGGCTGTGAAACCTTCAGCCGGAGCGTATTCTCAAAACGGGCCTATATGGGTACTGCGCCAACCCCCGGGGCTGCGCTCTCTACCTCTGACCTTTCTTAAGTCAGGGTCTTCAGAACTTCGTGTAGGTACTTTTAACGGATTTCTGACTTTCGCGGACCTTTTGGTCTGCTGTAACACTAATTGCTCCTTTTACCTTATACAATGTTAACGTGAGATGGCCTTCTCCCACGCCACCACGTGTTCACTTCACGGGTGTCCTTCTACGAGATCTCAAATTCCGGGGTTCACACAAAAGAAAACTTTACTTGCATACACACGCTCTTTCACTTCATATATACTTTGATTTTTCTGTACAGAAAATTTCTTTCATTCAGGTAACACAGGCTAATCCCAGAGGTAATGCAACGAGAGGAGGATCTTTTTAAACTAAATTTAGGAAACTGAACAAATTTGTGCTATTATCTCGTGGCTTCCGTATCGTCTTACTAAAACAATGCTATCGTGTGATTTGTATTTAGTGGGCGTATCTGTACGCACGTTGCGTAATATACGCCATGTGTGTAGGCCTTTGCGTAGCGTACGCTGTCTCACACGCGGTCAGAGACACGTGTACACAGGCCGGATACGTCCGCAGCAACACAAATAACACGCTTCTATAAATGCAAACGATATTTAACTATAATCGTTTAGCAAGCACCACACAGTATCTCCTGTATAACCTTTATAACTGGGTCAGGCTGCGTGCGTGTTTTTACAATTACTCCCTTAAGTATTAGTTTTACTTTTAACTAAAATAGCAGCAAATTTTCTCAGCACGTGATCAATGCTAATGGCAAACAGAAAGGTAGATATGTGAAAATACACAAATGAGAACACAGGTGTGTCCGTGTGTTGCGTTCGCAGTTTGCACAAATACAGAAATTTAAACAGATTTAAAAGACAATAGCTTAACGTTCTTACCTTTCGGTTCCGGATCCCACCAGCATCCCTACAAACCAAGCAGAGCAGATGCTTATCTGATCAGCACTACCGTATCCCCAACCACCAAACGGCTAACAGGGGATACTACCTTCCCGCCCTTTGCTGATGGATAAAGTCTGCCTGGTTCCGCTAGGTTGCGGATATGAGGAGGCCCGGACGATGCCCCCAATTGATAAAGTCAATTATTACCTTTGAACATAAGCTATATACTTATTACGGACTAAGTACGCAATTGGCGCACGGAGTACCGCAAGGGTACGCACTTAGCGTAGCAGACGCTAGGCCATGGGCGCGACGCACGAGCGACACGTACGCTCACGGGCTTACGCTTAGTATCGAGCACACTATGGCCGGCCGGAGTACCGTAATGCTACGCTATTGGCGTAGCGGATGCTGCGCCGTGAGAGTGAGACACGAGCGGCACAGACGCTCACAGGGTGATACACAGTAAACCTTATTAACAACACACTGTAAGGGTATGCTTATACTGTAAACCTTAGTACTGTAATACTACAATGATGTAATGCTTATTGACCTTGATAATATGAAAGCTGTTTGAGCGATTGAGACGCTCAGAAACCCTTTACAGTAACTAGTGAAAACACGAGACCTGGTTTGGATTTAAAAACCACTCCGGCTCTAACACCTTCGTGGATGATTCTTTAGAATAAAAAGGGGAAAAACAATACAGGTTATACACTACAGTCTAACATAGAAATCTAAACAGAATAACAAAGAATAATATAAACAATAGCGAAGCGATCGCAAACACAAGCAAACAGAATGAGAACGAATGGCAAACACAAAGGATAACAAAATGGCTACAGAGAACTTACACACGTGGGAATGATTCGCAAGCGCGTCCTGGATCCAGCCCTCAGCCTTCAATGTGAAAACCTTGCAGAGAGAGTGAGTGACTGGCCCAGCAATGGTGGTCCTTATATACACAACATACAGTAACAATACAATGGTCCCTATAATCTCGTTGTTCATTGGACACAGGTATGTGTCTCTGCATTATAACAAAAGGTCATAGGTGGGTTTAAACAGGTGGGCTGTGTCTATTTCCAACTGCCCAGGTGGGAGGTATCCTCAGGATTCCCGCCGCATGTGTAATAAACAGCAAATACAGTAAATGTCTATAAACTACTTTTGTACATAACTATACGCAGAAGCGAGCGATGATTCCGCTGGTCGTGCGGCGGATAAGTAATAGTTACTTATACGCAGTGCGACTGTACCGCATGTAACTGTGTGCATTAGTTGGTTACCTTGATACCCATTACGCAATTTGCGTACGGTTTGCGGGATCATAAACGCTATTTGTACACTTTAACGTGATTTGTGTAGGTTTTTTTTATTTTAAGGGAGGTTCGCTGATCACTCAGGAATTCTCCAGCAACTGATACTTACTGGGGAGGGTAGCATACTCCCACCCGCCCCAGTAAATAGAGGTTACACAGGGGCCCTGGGTTGAGTACGCCAGCGCTGAAGCAGTGTGTGGGCATATTGGTCGACGTGGGCGAGAGTGGGTGAAGGCACTCATTGGACTTTCACCATCGCCTTACCTCTGAGAACGTGGTCTTTGTAGGAATTCGCTGAGAAGGCAATACCTGCAAAGAATGGGGGCCAGTTGCTCAAGTAAGGGACGATCAACCAAGGTTCAGGTTGATATAATTCCGCGGCCAGTAGGGTCGGCGAGGTACATAATGTGTGAAAAATATGGATCACACGCCGAGGTTTTATGCAATGAGTGGGAATGTATGACTGTGAACGATGGGGAGAAGTTCCCTAGGGTAGGCAGTTTTAATCCTGAGGTTTTGCAAAATTTAAGGAGAAGTATATGTCTGATAAAATCCGGGAAGCAACGGATTAGACATTATGATTATTTACAGTTATGGCAACAGGAAGGTGAGATACAACGGGGATTAGCTCAAGCAGCTGGTTCCAAACCTATCAGGAAACTGATAGCTAACGCACCACCACCACCATACATAACAGGAGAGAAAGTGGCTACAGAGAATGGCATACTGGTATATGATAAAAGTGCACTTAATAAATGTATTAATGATAAGAGTAAAGTAGATAAGTGTATTGATGCTAATGTTAACCCGTGCAAGTTGTATCCCGTCTTAAACTTCCCCCAGGACTGCGAACAGGAAGATGAGCCTACCACAATATCGGCACTCTCTCTAGCAGCCACCATAAGAGAGACTACAGTGGGCACGGCCCAACCAGTAAGAGGAGTAGCAAAGGCCCCTAGTGGAGGGACAGGTGAGGTTATGTCCACAGGTAAGTACGGTACTGTACATTATGCAGAAACAATTACACCACACATTGTAGAATCAACCCAGAATGATGTAATTGAACTTAATCCTGTCAGGGTGATCGCAGTCCCAAATGGAAGAACTGACGCTTCAGGAGTCACTCCCGTCAGGAACATTGCAATGCATTGCCCCTGGTCTCGGACAGAATTAAGGACAATTATGTCAGAATTTCCTGATCCTAGGAAAGATCTAGTTGCCAGCCAAAGGTTCATTAGAGAACTAGGTAACTCCGCAGAACCCAATAATAAAGATTGGCGGACATTGCTGAGGGCATGTTTGCCCTCCAATATCGACTCTGCGAGATTCATAGCTGATTGTAAGTTAGATGAAGAGGTACCTCTCACTGATGAGTACAATCAGGACAATGTAAAATGGATCAACCTGCAGTTAGGAGTATATTTCCCAGCTGTTGTCAAGTGGAACAAAATCTTCTCCAAAAGACAAAAAGAAGGTGAAACTGCTCCTGATTATTTCCATCGGGCACTGCAGGAAATGGCTAGGTACACTGGAATAGAAGACATTAAGACAAATGTGAGTCATAGGGAAGTAGCAGTTTCTGTATTAATGGATGGTTTAAAGGAAGTGTTGGGAACAAGGGTACAGACCACTCATCGAAATTGGCGAGGTATGTCTGCTTTGAGAGAGACCGCTATTGAACATGATCGGAACATCATGAGACACAGGGAGTCACAGGGCGATAAGCTGATGGCAGTAAGTATACAAGACCTTAAAACAAAGCCACCTCAGCCTAAGCCCCAGACCCCTGTGGGTAAGTCAAATGTGATAACATGTTACAACTGTCACAGAGAAGGTCATTTTGCACGAGGTTGTATGTTTAAAGACACACAGAAGGTATATCAACCCCCTAGACATGACACACGTAATTGGGATCAGGGACCGCAGAGACGGAGTTATGGGCCACATGCAGGGGAAACAAGAAGGTACCCACCAAGAAGAGACTGGCAAGTCTCTGAAAATTCCCAGTTACCCCCTTCACATGTTGTAGCTGCCAGCACGCTGCGGGGAGGTCACCACATACAATAGGGGTGGGGCCACACCTGTAGTCTGCAGCCAGTGAAATTAATTGCGAGCCTTGGAAGTGAACCCGAGGTCACAATTGATGTAGCTAGTAGATCTCTACCTTTCCTTGTAAATACGGGGGCGGCCAAGTCAGTGATAAATTCGACGGTGGGTATGAAGACCACTGGTAAAACAATTCCAGCCATGGGAGTAACAGGAGTAGTACAACACTACCCGTTGAGCAAACCAGCAGAGATTACGATAGGGCCTTTGCAGACCAAGCACTCCTTTTTGTTAGCTGCATCGGCTCCGACTAATCTACTTGGGAGAGATTTACTGTGCAAGATGGGGTGTGTCATATATTGTACTCCTGGAGGTGTGTTTTAGATATACCCGAGAATCACGCTCAGGAAGTGCAGGATATGCTAGACTCCCCACAAAGGTTAATGTCACACACTGCTGTTACAGACAGGTGTCCATCCAAGGTAGAGGAAATGATTTCCCAGATACCGGAGTCACTCTGGACCAAGGATGGACAAGACACTGGATTGATGGCAAATGTAGCTCCTGTAGTAGTTCAAGTAAAAGATGGTAGGATAGCTCCAAAAATCCCACAGTATCCTCTGAAGTCAGAGGTGGAGTTAGGAGTTTACCCAGTAATAGAGCGCTTGCTACAACAGGGCATTCTGGTTAGTACGTCCAGCACTGCCAATATTCCCATCTTCCCTGTGAAAAAGAGTGGGGTGAGGGGTTACAGGCCTAGTGCAGGATCTAAGGGGGATCAACAAAATAGTTGAGAGCCAATTCCCCGTAGTGCCAAATCCAGCTGTCATCCTTGTGCAAATCCCTCCCACTGCGAAATTTTTCACTGTAATTGACCTCTGCTCCGCTTTCTTTTCGGTACCTCTGCACCCTGACAGCCAATATTTGTTTGCATTTACATACAGAGGAGTACAGTACACCTGGACTCGTTTACCACAAGGTTTCATTGACAGTCCAAGTATTTTCTCACAGGCTTTGCATGATTGTTTACAATCCTTTCAACCTGAGAGCGGATCAGTATTAATACAGTATGTAGATGACTTACTGCTGTGTTCTGATTCACTCGAATCGTCCTTGAGAGACACGAAACAGCTTCTGTTTCATCTTTCTGATACGGGACACAAGGTTTCAAAGGATAAGTTGCAATTATGCAAGACCAAGGTAAAATATTTGGGACATTGCTTGACACAAGGACTGAGACACCTTACCGCTGATAGAATACAGGCGATTCGCGACATGACTCTGCCACAGACTCAGCAACAGATTCGCACTTTCCTAGGAATGTGTGGGTACTGCCGCAACTGGATCCCAGGGTTTTCCATACTAGCCTTACCTTTGCAAGAGATGGTCTCATCAAACAAACCAGATCGGATTTCGCACACAGATGAGTCCGAACTGGCATTTGAGAGACTTAAACAGTGCCTAACGCAAGCACCAGCATTAGGTATACCAGATTATGGGAAACCCTTTGAACTGTACGGTATGAAAAGTGCTGGGTGTGCGGCAGGTGTTTTAACCCAGAAGCATGGTGATGCCAGCAGGCCGGTAGCCTACTACAGTGCTCAGCTAGACACCGTAGCACGATCCCTCCCCACATGCTTGCGAAGTGTTGCCGCGATAGCATTGCTAGTGAGTAAAAGCGAAGATGTAGTGTTAGGACACAACCTGACAATCCATACACCTCATGCAGTGTCAGCCTTGCTGAATTCTGCCCAAACCAGACACGTCTCATCTGCACGGTTTACAAGGTCGGAATTAGCACTAATGGCCCCTGTAAACATCACCATAAGGAGATGCAGCGCACTAAATCCTGCAACGTATCTCCCAGGTGTGCCTGGACAGGCACAAAGGGTGGGGGATGAGAATGATGGCGAAGGAGGACTTAGTACAGACATTGACACACATGATTGTATGGAATATTTGCCCCAAAATTTCACTGCAAGGCCTGACATCAGTGACAACCCACTGGAAGGTGTAGATTTTACTTTTTACACTGACGGTAGTTGCCACAGACAGACGGACTCGGGAGACTTGTGTACTGGATACGCAGTCGTAGATGACAAAGGTACCATAGAAGCGGAACCCCTGGGCCCACCTCACTCAGCACAAGTTGCTGAGCTGGTCGCCCTAACCAGAGCATGTGAATTGGCTAAAGGTAAGTCAGCCAATATCTACATGGATTCTAGGTATGCCTTTGGAGTAGTGCATGATTTCGGGGCCCTATGGCGCCTCAGAAATTTCATGACGGCAGCTGGCACACCCGTGGCGCATGCAACCCACATCAAAAGACTTCTAGCAGCGATACAGGAACCCGACAGAGTGGCTGTTATCAAGTGTAAAGCCCACACATACAGCCAAGACCCAGTGTCACTTGGTAACAGCCGGGCAGACGAAGCTGCAAAATCAGCAGCCAGTAACCCCATACAGACAGACATCACACAACTGATGGTATTCCATACCGTCAGCACACAGAAATTGAGTGAAATGCAAGATTTGTGTTCTCCACAGGAAAAGGCAGTCTGGAGGTCAAAAGGATATGGCCAGGAGTCCTCAGGACTCTGGACAGATGGACAGGGTAAGCCAGTGGCACCCAGAGCATACCTTCCAAGTTTAGCGGAGGCGGCCCATGGGCTAACTCATCTTGGCAAAGAAGGTATGTGCAAGTTGGTAAGAGCCTACTGGTGTGCACCAGGATTTTCTTCCCATGCGGGTAAGAGGGCAATGACATGCCTCAACTGCTTGAGGAAGAATATTGGAAAGGCGATACCAACAGAACCATCCCATATTCCGCCAACGGACGGCCCTTTTCAGGTAATACAAATTGATTTCATACAATTGCCACCTTGTAGAAATTTAAAGTATGTATTGGTTTGTATTGATGTGTTTTCAAATTGGGTTGAAGCGTTCCCCGCTGCCACAAATACCGCTACGTTTACTGAAAAGAAAATTGT
Organism: Pseudophryne corroboree; assembly: GCF_028390025.1. Classification (NCBI taxonomy): domain Eukaryota; kingdom Metazoa; phylum Chordata; class Amphibia; order Anura; family Myobatrachidae; genus Pseudophryne; species Pseudophryne corroboree. Next base: position 288,208,407 of record NC_086450.1, read on the forward strand.
GCAGGAATTTGTGTGCAGGTATGGTATCCCTAGGATAATTGAAAGTGATAGGGGTACCCATTTTACAGGTGAAGTCTTTCAGGTAATGTGCAAATTAATGGGAATTAATAGTAAGCTGCATACTCCGTACCGCCCACAGGCGAGTGCGAAAGTGGAAAGAGTAAACAGCACTATTAAGAACAAGTTGAGCAAAGTAATGGCTGAAACTGGATTGTTGTGGCCAGAAGCTTTGCCACTTGTACTGTACAGCATCAGAACCACTCCCAGGTCCCCTCTTAATCTGTCCCCCTTTGAAATTATTTTTGGTCGACAACCCCATGTAATGATTGTCCCCCAGGATGATTTGAAATGTAACAATGAAGTCACTGTAAAGTATTTGGTTAAGATGAGCAAGCAGTTGAGGAATCAGAATAGCAATCTAAAGCTGGTGATTCCTGATCTGCCGGACAGTAATTGTCATGACATTGAACCTGGGGATTATGTAATGATTCGCAATTTTCTACGCTCAGGTTGCCTGATTGACCGGTGGGAAGGTCCGTACCAAGTCCTATTGACCAGCAAGACGGCATTGAAGGTTACCGAGAGAGAGACTTGGGTCCACTCATCCCACTGTAAGAAAGTCGCTGACCCAGAGAGAGTTTGTGACAAAGAGCCGAGTGTGGAGGAAACCATATCACTGGAGTGTCTGTTCCGGGAAGGCTGAGAGGCAGGACTGTTGTCACGGCACCTGAGCACAGAAAACTACAAGATCAGAGGCGGTTGTCGCGCCAAGTTCTTTTCCCTCCTAGCTATTTTCCTTTCCCCTATTACAACTTTTTCTTTCTCCTCCTGTAAGATGGACTCGCCCCAAGAGACTGCAGTCCGTGTTTTCCTGTTGACCCTGTTGTTGACCAGAGCAGTCTGTTTCGGTGAGAGTACCAGTGAGGTCGAGAAAGGATCTGGAATGGGTTCTGATGACCAGGATGGATTCGTAGAATTCCAAGAGCAACACAATCACCGAGCAAAGGCGAGTATCAGAAAACGATCTGGTAGCCATGACACTAACAGACATTGTGAAGGATTGTTAGCTGAAGAGAACTGTATCTGTAGGAATTGTGACAACATAGCTGAGGACGGGTGCATCCAGAGATGTCAGTCCAGTATTAATATCGATATGGACCGTCATCCATTGAGTGACTATCACTCATTAGTGGGTAAGGTTTTAAACCAAACGGAATGCTGGGTGTGCTCACAAGTACCTCAAGGTCATAGAAAGTCAGGACTAGTGCCATACTCTTTAACGATAGATGAGGTACTTGAATTAAGGGGTGGGAGACCGGTGGACAAGAAATTTAATATTTCTAGGCCTCCTAGTTTGAAGCTCCACCAATACCATGTGGATAGGTCCCTCATATGTTTTAACATTTCCAATCCCCAAAAGCCGGGAAATTGGGAGGTGACATGGAACATCCAAACCATGACATTCTCACACAGAGCCAATAGAATGCCCGTAGACTCAGAGCTTATACGCCAAATAGCCAACAGTGGAAGATATTTTCAATATAGGTACACTCTAGGAAGTAGGCCCATGCGAGTTGGAGAAGTATCACCAGGATACTGTGCGCATATCATACAACCTGATACGTGTACTAGACAAATGAGAGAGTTAGGGATAGGATTCTTCACCTGGAAGGTTTGTAATATGGTGATGTCATTTTCTGTCCCATATGTCCTCCCCGATGATGCATACTTCATATGTGGGAGGAAGGCGTATAAGTGGCTTGCCCCAAACTCAGAGGGATTGTGTTACATTGGAAGAGTGTTGCCAGAAGTAATGACCATTACCCATGAAAAGATGAAAGACGTTCACCGCAATGCTCAAGCTCCTTACACTCACACCCATTACGAACACATTGTAAAGAGAAACCTTGTAGATAGGACAGAGCATGCAGCCTCTGATTTGATCCACGAATCCACCGGGATTCAACTCCTACTCGCGCTAGATATCACCCGTACCGCCAGAGGAGTTATAAATTTTAGGTATATTACCGCGCTAGCGAACCTGATAGACAATATCACCCAGATGTATGATGACACCTTCAGGTATACTGGGAGAGAATTGCAAGCTTACAAAATGGAACTGATACAGCACAGGATGGTTCTAAATTACATCACAGCGGTGACAGGAGGGTATTGTGTCACCCTGGCAACTCAGTATGGTGTAAAGTGTTGTACGTATATCACAAACAGCACTGAGGACCCAATAGAGGTCATAGATCAAAAGATGGACGATATCTTGCAATTGAAGTGGGAGTTCCGAAGGAGACACAACCTTACCCTTAGTTCTGTGGGTAATGAACTGACCGGCTGGGTATCATGGTTGAACCCACGCAATTGGTTCTCAGGTTTAGGAGAATGGGCTCAAAATGTTATCGTTGCTGTAGGGAAATTCCTCTTGTGTATCCTAGGAGTTGTCGTAATGATTGGTTTGATATTTAGATGTGTTCGAATCTTAATGAATTGCAAGCGAAGTACCAAATTAATGAGTTTGAGGAGCGAGGGCATTGTAACAACAACTAGTTTAATTTATGACCCATCAATCGAGACAATGCTGTGATAAGATGTGATTCCATGGTCCGTTTCTTTCACCCGTTTCTCCTTTGTTTTTCTCCAAGGTAAAAAGACATCTACTCGGAAGAAGAATTTGATTACCCATTATACAGACCATTGATGAACTGTTTCCCCGACAATTGATGAACCCTTAGAGACTTTAATTTTTATGGACACTTGAAGAGCTTTGCTTGCCACTTACAGCAAAGATACTGCAAATCCGGACAAGCCATCAACAGGACTCCAACAGACGCCCAAGGACGACCACATACATAATCATACGAATGCATTTATAACGCATGTTTCTTATCTTCATCTCTACTATCTTCAGGTAGTGACACACATAGTCGACAGGCGATATAGACACATATATTAGCACTCACATATTTTCCCCCTTCATGTATCATCAACTAATGTGCACCCCATTTGTTGGAACTAAAAGCCAAAAAGAGCTCGGTAGAGTTTGTTAGCCCATTTACAGACCTTTAATACGGGATAAGAAGGATTCAATGAATACTTCGCAATACCTCGAAGCTTGGTTTAGAACACGTACGGCACGATGATACATGACCCCTCAGACATGGATTTCATACATACATGCTTTTACTATCTCATAAGGTCATACATTTCCCACCTTCTCCTCTCCTCCCTACTCCCAATCATAAATAGATAGTTCATGGTATTATATATTTTTCTGCTTAAATTGTTTAGATAGTGGCAGTTATTGGTGACTGCCAAAGGGTGGACTGTCAAAGTCGAAAAATATCATGATTCACAATGCCTTGTACTAACCCCAATGCACATGCCCGCTGCTCGTGCACCCACTCCCCCGTGCGTACGCATACCCTCAGGTTGCGTAAGGGACCCTCCGACGTCTCCTGCGCATGGAGATGTGTATTTACAGCGGAGTTTGTAAGCGTCTAGCGAGCGACTCGATCGCAACATATTTAACCCATATAGTGTGTTTTGTAGATAATATTCCCCTAAACAATGTCAGCAAGTATGTTTAGTTTAAATGGTTCTTGGACGGAGGGATTCCTCTTTGCATGATAGGAAGGGTCAGATAAAGGTTGAAAGGTGGTGTCTAGTATCCAGCTGTAGAGTATTTTAATGGTAACATTTCAGTGTTGGTTAGGAACAGATCGCTCGCTTCTGCGTATAGTTATGTACAAAAGTAGTTTATAGACATTTACTGTATTTGCTGTTTATTACACATGCGGCTGGAATCCTGAGGATACCTCCCACCTGGGCAGTTGGAAATAGACACAGCCCACCTGTTTAAACCCACCTATGACCTTTTGTTATAATGCAGAGACACATTCCTGTGTCCAATGAACACCGAGATTATAGGGACCATTGTATTGTTACTGTATGTTGTGTATATAAGGACCACTATTGCTGGGCCAGTCACTCACTCTCTCTGCAAGGTTTTCACATTGAAGGCTGAGGGCTGGATCCAGGACGCGCTTGCGAATCATTCCCACGTGTGTAAGTTCTCTGTAGCCATTTTGTTATCCTTTGTGTTTGCCATTCGTTCTCATTCTGTTTGCTTGTGTTTGCGATCGCTTCGCTATTGTTTATATTATTCTTTGTTATTCTGTTTAGATTTCTATGTTAGACTGTAGTGTATAACCTGTATTGTTTTTCCCCTTTTTACTCTAAAGAATCATCCACGAAGGTGTTAGAGCCGGAGTGGTTTTTAAATCCAAACCAGGTCTCGTGTTTTCACTAGTTACTGTAAAGGGTTTCTGAGCGTCTCAATCGCTCAAACAGCTTTCATATTATCAAGGTCAATAAGCGTTACATCATTGTAGTATTACAGTACTAAGGTTTACAGGATAAGCATACCCTTACAGTGTGTTGTTAATAAGGTTTACTGTGTATCACTCTGTGAGCGTCTGCGCCGCTCGTGTCTCACTCTCACGGCGCAGCGTCCGCTACGCCAATAGCGTAGCATTACGGTACTCGGGCCGCCTATAGCGTGCTCGATACTAAGCGTAAGCCCGTGAGCGTACATGTCGCTCGTGCGTCGCGCCCACGGCCTAGCATCTGCTACGCTAAGTGCGTACCCTTACGGTACTCCGTGCGCCAATTGCGTACTTAGTCCGTAATAAGTATATAGCTTATGTTCAAAGGTAATAATTGACTTTATCAAAGGAGAATTTCAAAATCCTACAACAGGATAGTCTATTACAATCTGTGATAACAGCAGACCCTCAGATTATTTTTAAGAAGAATCTCAACCTTAAATTTTTTTTGGCCCCGAGCATGTTGAAAAAACTCCCTAGAGAGAAGAGTGATTCAACCATTTCAACTTGGTTGGGGCAACCTGTGTTAGGGTGCTACAAATGTGGGAAGAGTAGGTGTCTCACATGTAGTTATATATTGAAGTCAAGTGATATAGAATCTTACATCACAAAAGAAAAATTCGTTATACGAGAATTTATAAATTGTGACACCACATATTGCATCTACAGATGTATCCTCATACACCGTTGCTCATAGCGCGCTATTTAGGGTCCTGAATCGCGAGTTGTAATAACGTTATGGCGTGTGTTGTGTCCCACGCCATGTAATACACATTTTCACCGCTAGTTGGCGAATGCTCCATGTTAAGCACGGTGCCGCAAGTTCACTAAGAGTAGAACACATCATAACACATCATATATTTACCTGGAGTGCCTAGTTATATTGTGGTCAGCAGTAGTATAATGGTTACAGTGTCCGCTTGCAATATGTGCATCCTGTGTTTGAATCCTGTTGACACCAGAGATTTTTATTTTTTTTGGTGAATTTATTTTTATATTTTTTTTTTAAAGAAATACACTTGTTTGGTCTGTTTATTATTTCCAGCTGAGCTCGTTGTAACAAAGCACTAACCCGTTCACTATATTGATTTATGGAATCATATTTATGAATATTAATATTTAATATATCATATATGGTTATTAATATATGGATATATTTTAATTAATATGCGTTTATCATATATATCTGCAAATATATTATGTCAGGCCTACAAACTAATTGGCTGATACATATATGCAGTCCTTATACATATGACTTATTAATTTATGAAGTTAAGATTCCTTAAAGAGAGTTCAAGCTTGAATATTACCGCTCTTTTTATATGATTCTTTATTTACAGGCAGATCAAATCGTACAGAATAAGATATACACAGTAGTGATATATATACTAATTATTATATTAAGCTATGCTATGCTTCCTTCGTTACATAACATAAAACAACATGACATAAGTTTCACAAACAGTTTCAATTACTATCATATTTATACTTGCAAGTTAAAGATTGCCATCCCAAGAATCATTCCTTCTGCATGTTCTCCATGACTTCTCCTCCTGACTGACTTCCTTCCTTCTCCTTCTCCTTCCTCCTTTCTTCCTCTAACTCCTAACTAAAAAGTCTGCTGCTTTTTATCCCATATTTTACCAATTCAAACTATCATATTCTCATAGTTTCCAATGGAATAGGTAATTATAGGTTTGTCAGATTCCAAGGTGTAATAAAACAAACATTGAACTGGGCTGTCGTGTCCTGTTCACAGAGGCATGGTGTCATAAAAGTGTGGTGTCCACACTGCCTTAAGCAAGTATAGTATTGTAAAATCTGGAATGTCTTTTCATCCAAAGTTCTGTTGTATTGACAAGTTTTCCTGGGGTGGGTTACACCATGTTTTATCAATGGATGTGATCTCTTTTCATAGTAGTTAATTTATGCTCCCTAGCTTCAACCTTTACTGGACAATAGACAAACCAGTTTTATAATTGCGATAGGTATTGCAATCTTGATTCTGATCTACTGTAAGCACACCTGGGAATTCCAATGACCAACAGAGCTCTGTCACACACCTATTATCATTTATGGCCTAATACCTTTTCTCTACAATGACTCTTGATCTTACTGTGACCTCTCTAGCCTTATTTATGACTAGAGCAGAATAAACCTGTTCCCTACACTGTTTTACCATCTTGCAGTAAAACACAAATATACAGTATATCTATATAAACACATACACAAACCTAATCTCTTAAATCAGCTAAACATTACCTCATACATTCAAATTTATTTCATATCTATTCCTTACTATATATATCCACTATACACTATGGTTACATCACTTATTTATAATGAATTATTTTAATTCAGACAATATCCATTGCCCTAATATTATACTAAGTGCAGACAATTACCTATAAGGCAACAACTATCAATATTGTCGTTACATTGGGGAAAATATCTGTTATTGTGAAGCCTAAACATTTCGGACATCATTTCCGGTTCATTTGCTTCAAATAGCCCTAAATATGTAATGCACAATGCCACTGGATCTCTATGTCATTAATGTGACATCTTGGTGACCATCCGTTATGGTTTGCACACAGACACCGGACAAAATACGTTAATAGTACAACACATCACAACACATCATATATTTACCTGGAGTGCCAACTCAGAACCTGTTCAGCACTGGCATAATGGTTACAGTGTCTGCTTGCAATGCATGTGTCCTGTGTTCGAATCCTGTTGACACCAGAGATTTATTTATTTTTTGATGAATTTATTTTTATATATTTTTTTTTTAAAGAAATACACTTGTTTGGTCTGTTTATTATTCCCAGCTGGGCTCCATTATGTTTTGTACACAGACACCGGATAAAATCCGTTATGGGTACAACACATTGTAGGCGGTGGGGAAGCAAATTCAGTTTGCACGCATTGTGGGCTACAGATTCAATCCTTGGTTTGTGGACTGCATTCGGCGTCTTACTGTACATCAGGCAAAAATGGCAGAGAGACGCTACTTTAGAGGGGAGCTTCTGATCCTGCTTAGGTGGCGGGACCGGCTATTTGCTACGAACTCGGAGAAGCGGCGGGCTTACAATAAAGCCCGTCGTGAGATCCGAGCAAAATATGGCCAGTCCCGCAGCCTCAGGTCACTCCAGAGGAAGTGGAGTGATCTGGTCACCAGGGAGCCCAGGAAACTGGAATTACTGCGGCTGTCCCTGAGGAGTAAGTACAGTCCAGTACTGCACATTATTACTCATGTATTTAAGTAATGTACATTTCTCTAATGTCCTAGAGGATGCTGGGGTCCATTTAGTACCATGGGGTATAGACAGGTCTGTAGGAGCAATCGGCACTAAATGACTTTAAACGTGTGGGCTGGCCACTCCCTCTATGCCCCTCCTCCAGACGTCAGTTTAGAAATTGTGCCCGAAGGAATCTGTTTGGATGGGCGACCATGTTAAGTCGACAGTCATTAGGTTGACCACTATTGGTCGACAGTGACATGGTTGACATGGACTCATGGTTGGCACATGAAAATGGTTGACATGACAGGTCAGCATATGAAAAGGTAGACATGTTTTTTTTTTTTAAATAGATTTTTAACTTTTTCATGCTTTACTATACACGTGGACTACGATTTGAAATAGTAACCTGTGCCGAGCACAGCGGTAGCGGAGCGAGGCACCTTGCCTGCCGCATTACGAGCGAAGCGAGCCATGCAAGGAGACGCGGTACACTAATTCGGGTTCCCCATCACTTTACGGCCGCCGACCCCCTCACTTTGGGGTCCACAATACTTAGGTCGACAGTGTCTAGGTTGACCACAATTGGTCGATAGTAAGTAGGTCAACAGGGTATCTAGGTCATCAGGGCCTCTTGGTAGACATGTACTATATCGACATGACAAAGGGTTGACATGCATTTTTCTAAAATGTTTTCATTTTTTTAACTTTTTCATATTTTACGATCCACATGGGGTACGAATGGGAATAGTGACCAGTATCCAATTATATGGTCAACCATCATTAGGTCAACATTCATTAGGTTGACCACTAATTGGGGTTCCCGGTCACTCTGTGAAAAAAATGATACCCAAAAATGTCAATAGTACCATGTCGACCTATTTTCATGACGACCTAGCACATGTCCACTTATAGACCATGTCCACCTATCAACACTGTCGACCAATAGTGGTCGACATAATGACTGTCAACCTTAGTGTGGTGCACCCAATGACCGTTAAACCGTGTACCTAAGCACCTCCTCAGCCATTATTTACTGTTACAGCATTCAGTATGTGCAGTAATGTACTGTACAGTATCTAAGGGCACTGTACGTTCCTTTTTGTACCCAGGGCGTCAGCAGCGGATAAGATGGCGAAGGGCCCAGCAGCAGAGAAGGTGGCGAAGGGCCCGGCACCACTCGTTCACTGCCATAGCGGGGACCAGCGCCACAAGCAGTAAGTCTTGTACTCTCTTTATTGGGTACTCTTTATACCAGTGGTTCCCAAACGTTTTTGAGTCACGGCACCGCTAGGCCAAAAGTTTCTTATTGATAAATTTAGAAACAAATAAATAAACAAAAGTAAAATGTGCTTGTACAGTACTGTATGTCATCCTTAGGTTCAATTACTGTATGTGGTGAGGGACAGGATTCACTTCTGATTGCCCAAATACTGTACTGTAATTTATGATTGGAAGAACCCAGCACTGATTTTGCCTATTACAGTGACAATAAATATTTGAATTGGTTCTTGATCACCCCTGCAAGCGTCTATTTTTATTTTTGAAATTTACCAGTGTCTGTGAAACTGATCATAGATGTGCTAAATTTAGCACATCTACGATCTGATCTGAATTAGACCCCAGGTGCGATTTGCACCTTGTGAAATGTACAGTAAACCATGAGGGTATGAATGCTTTTGTTTGATTACTGCTGGGGACAATGGTAATGCTGTGGCCAATGTGTTTAATACAGGCACCCCTGGACCAATTCCTCCGCCGCCGGCATTTGCGGACCCGCCTCGTCCTGGTAAGACATTTTTGTTAAGTTAAGGCTCATTTCACCACTGTTTCTAAGCCTTATTCCCCACCCTGTGCCTCTTATCCTACACCTCCCACTGTGCTTCAGCTTCCCCTTGTCTTTTAGCCTATCCCTGCTCCTGTGGCTGAGCCTCCCCATGTCTCTGCTGTGGAACATCATGATGTCATGTAAACTGTGCTTTATAGGGTTCCTTGGGGGCCTGGTACCGTACAGTATTTACAGTCATTTATCTTTTTCCCCATAAAACAGGTACCGGCCAAGTTCCAGTGCCTATTACAGTGACAATAAATATTTGATCACCCCTGCAAGCGTCTATTTTTATTATTGAGATTTACGGGCATTGCAATAATACTGTGGGCATTGTATAAGGGGCGGTACTGCTGTGGGCATTATGTGTATTAGGGGTGCTACTGCTGTGGGCTTTGTGTATGAGGGGCACTAATGTGTGTCATAACATGAATAAGGGACACCCCTACAGTACAGTATGTGGTGGAATGTGAATAAGATTGTGCTACTGTGCATCATGATTTTAATTGGGTCTACTATATATATTGGGCCATGCACCTTGATTTTTGAGACAACGGCCCTTTATTGGGTGCACGTAATCCCGTTATTGCATAGGTGTCGGGAGGCCGGGGGTGGGGGGAGTTCCTCCTCCTTGCTAGGACCACCTTGCTTCCCAGCCATATTGTTTACTGAAAATTGTGCTGCCATTTTTTTTTCAACAGTCCAGCAACGCTCACAGTTGGAGGACGCAGGCAGCCTTCCAGGTCCCAGCACAGCAGGAGGACACTGGAGAGGAAGGCGCAGCCCTCCCCAAAGTAAGTACAGTACTTGTTTTTGTTAAGGGCCAACTGTAGGCATACAGTACAGTATTCTGTCTCTCTGTCTCCATCTCCTCATCTCCTCCCACCCTGCCTCATCTATCCTATTGAAAATTGTCCTGCCATTTTTTTCAACAGTCCAGCAGGAGGAAGCCAGGCCAGCCAGCCCCTCGGGCCCTAGTACGGACAGTGGTGGGTGGACCAGCCCAGAACAAACCCTGTACTGTGCCTCCTGCTCCTCGGATGAGGAGGTGGCAGCAGCACTACCTCCTGCATACACCAGGCCTCCCCCAGGCTGTAAGTACTGCACTGTAATGTACATGTTCTGTTGTTAATGATGATTTACAGTATGATGACCCTGTGAATTTTTATCTTCCCTCAAGTGGCTCAGTGTTGATAGTGTGATAGTATACGTAGTACTGTACATACTGTACAACATACAGTAATACTGTAGTTGTCAAGCAATCTCACTGCTGGTCTTCCCCTGTCTTTCTGTATGGATACTGTAGAGTACTGCACCTTTCTACGCATGGTGTCCAAAGTAGAGTAGGATAGCTACATTACCGTACTGTAGGAGAACACAGATTCAGGAGCCTTGGCTGCCGGACCGCGAGCTCTGATTGTCTCACGGGCTGGCGCCGAATTGAAAGTAGACACAGAGGGGCAGGAGAGGCGCACACTGCACGCTCTACTCCCCTCAAGAAGCAGCAACAGCAGCTCGTCCGAATGTCAATCTGTGCTAAATCAGTGGCAGCGCCGCCTGCAGCCCTGCACCTCCAAGCCACCATGGGGGCTGCAGGGTCAGTAGTTACTAGAGATGAGCGGGTTCGGTTTCTCTGAAACCGAACCCGCACGAACTTCATGTTTTTTTCACGGGTCCGAGCAGACTCGGATCCTCCCGCCTTGCTCGGTTAACCCGAGCGCGCCCGAACGTCATCATGACGCTGTCGGATTCTCGCGAGACTCGGATTCTATATAAGGAGCCGCGCGTCGCCGCCATTTTCACACGTGCATTGAGATTGATAGGGAGAGGACGTGGCTGGCGTCCTCTCCATTAGAAATTAGATTAGAAGAGAGAGAGAGATTGTGCAGAGTCAGACAGAGTTTACCACAGTGACCAGTGCAGTTGTTGTTAGTTAACTTTTATTTATTTTAATATAATATATCCGTTCTCTGCTATATCCGTTCTCTGCCTGAAAAAAAACGATACACAGCAGCAGCCAGTCACACAGTGTGACTCAGTCTGTGTGCACTCAGCTCAGCCCAGTGTGCTGCACATCAATGTATAAAAGGCAAAGCTTATAATAATTGTGGGGGAGACTGGGGAGCACTGCAGGTTGTTATAGCAGGAGCCCCCAGGAGTACATAATATTATATTAATTTAAAATTAAACAGTGCACACTTTTGCTGCAGGAGTGCCACTGCCAGTGTGACTAGTGGTGACCAGTGCCTGACCACCAGTATAGTAGTATATTGTTGTATGTATTGTATACTATCTCTTTATCAACCAGTCTATATTAGCAGCAGACACAGTACAGTGCGGTAGTTCACGGCTGTGGCTACCTCTGTGTCGGCAGTCGGAACTCGGCAGGCAGTCCGTCCATCCATAATTGTATTACAATATATACCACCTAACCGTGGTATTTTTTTTTCTTTCTTTATACCGTCGTCATAGTGTCATACTAGTTGTTACGAGTATACTACTATCTCTTTATCAACCAGTGTACAGTGCGGTAGTTCACGGCTGTGGCTACCTCTGTGTCGGCAGTCGGCAGGCAGTCCGTCCATCCATAATTGTATTATTATTATAATATATACCACCTAACCGTGGTTTTTTTTTCATTCTTTATACCGTCGTCATAGTGTCATACTAGTTGTTACGAGTATACTACTATCTCTTTATCAACCAGTGTACAGTGCGGTAGTTCACGGCTGTGGCTACCTCTGTGTCGGCAGTCGGCAGGCAGTCCGTCCATCCATAATTGTATTATTATTATAATATATACCACCTAACCGTGGTTTTTTTATACCACCTAACCGTGGCAGTCCGTCCATAATTGTATACTAGTATCCAATCCATCCATCTCCATTGTTTACCTGAGGTGCCTTTTAGTTCTGCCTATAAAATATGGAGAACAAAAAAGTTGAGGTTCCAAAATTAGGGAAAGATCAAGATCCACTTCCACCTCGTGCTGAAGCTGCTGCCACTAGTCATGGCCGAGACGATGAAATGCCAGCAACGTCGTCTGCCAAGGCCGATGCCCAATGTCATAGTACAGAGCATGTCAAATCCAAAACACCAAATATCAGAAAAAAAAGGACTCCAAAACCTAAAATAAAATTGTCGGAGGAGAAGCGTAAACTTGCCAATATGCCATTTACCACACGGAGTGGCAAGGAACGGCTGAGGCCCTGGCCTATGTTCATGGCTAGTGGTTCAGCTTCACATGAGGATGGAAGCACTCAGCCTCTCGCTAGAAAACTGAAAAGACTCAAGCTGGCAAAAGCACCGCAAAGAACTGTGCGTTCTTTGAAATCCCAAATCCACAAGGAGAGTCCAATTGTGTCGGTTGCGATGCCTGACCTTCCCAACACTGGACGTGAAGAGCATGCGCCTTCCACCATTTGCACGCCCCCTGCAAGTGCTGGAAGGAGCACCCGCAGTCCAGTTCCTGATAGTCAGATTGAAGATGTCAGTGTTGAAGTACACCAGGATGAGGAGGATATGGGTGTTGCTGGCGCTGGGGAGGAAATTGACCAGGAGGATTCTGATGGTGAGGTGGTTTGTTTAAGTCAGGCACCCGGGGAGACACCTGTTGTCCGTGGGAGGAATATGGCCGTTGACATGCCAGGTGAAAATACCAAAAAAATCAGCTCTTCGGTGTGGAGGTATTTCACCAGAAATGCGGACAACAGGTGTCAAGCCGTGTGTTCCCTTTGTCAAGCTGTAATAAGTAGGGGTAAGGACGTTAACCACCTCGGAACATCCTCCCTTATACGTCACCTGCAGCGCATTCATAATAAGTCAGTGACAAGTTCAAAAACTTTGGGTGACAGCGGAAGCAGTCCACTGACCAGTAAATCCCTTCCTCTTGTAACCAAGCTCACGCAAACCACCCCACCAACTCCCTCAGTGTCAATTTCCTCCTTCCCCAGGAATGCCAATAGTCCTGCAGGCCATGTCACTGGCAATTCTGACGAGTCCTCTCCTGCCTGGGATTCCTCCGATGCATCCTTGCGTGTAACGCCTACTGCTGCTGGCGCTGCTGTTGTTGCCGCTGGGAGTCGATGGTCATCCCAGAGGGGAAGTCGTAAGCCCACTTGTACTACTTCCAGTAAGCAATTGACTGTTCAACAGTCCTTTGCGAGGAAGATGAAATATCACAGCAGTCATCCTACTGCAAAGCGGATAACTGAGTCCTTGACAACTATGTTGGTGTTAGACGTGCGTCCGGTATCCGCCGTTAGTTCACAGGGAACTAGACAATTTATTGAGGCAGTGTGCCCCCGTTACCAAATACCATCTAGGTTCCACTTCTCTAGGCAGGCGATACCGAGAATGTACACGGACGTCAGAAAAAGACTCACCAGTGTCCTAAAAAATGCAGTTGTACCCAATGTCCACTTAACCACGGACATGTGGACAAGTGGAGCAGGGCAGGGTCAGGACTATATGACTGTGACAGCCCACTGGGTAGATGTATGGACTCCCGCCGCAAGAACAGCAGCGGCGGCACCAGTAGCAGCATCTCGCAAACGCCAACTCTTTCCTAGGCAGGCTACGCTTTGTATCACCGCTTTCCAGAATACGCACACAGCTGAAAACCTCTTACGGCAACTGAGGAAGATCATCGCGGAATGGCTTACCCCAATTGGACTCTCCTGTGGATTTGTGGCATCGGACAACGCCAGCAATATTGTGTGTGCATTAAATATGGGCAAATTCCAGCACGTTCCATGTTTTGCACATACCTTGAATTTGGTGGTGCAGAATTTTTTAAAAAACGACAGGGGCGTGCAAGAGATGCTGTCGGTGGCCAGAAAAATTGCGGGACACTTTCGGCGTACAGGCACCACGTACAGAAGACTGGAGCACCACCAAAAACTACTGAACCTGCCCTGCCATCATCTGAAGCAAGAAGTGGTAACGAGGTGGAATTCAACCCTCTATATGCTTCAGAGGTTGGAGGAGCAGCAAAAGGCCATTCAAGCCTATACAATTGAGCACGATATAGGAGATGGAATGCACCTGTCTCAAGTGCAGTGGAGAATGATTTCAACGTTGTGCAAGGTTCTGATGCCCTTTGAACTTGCCACACGTGAAGTCAGTTCAGACACTGCCAGCCTGAGTCAGGTCATTCCCCTCATCAGGCTTTTGCAGAAGAAGCTGGAGGCATTGAAGAAGGAGCTAACACGGAGCGATTCCGCTAGGCATGTGGGACTTGTGGATGCAGCCCTTAATTCGCTTAACAAGGATTCACGGGTAGTCAATCTGTTGAAATCAGAGCACTACATTTTGGCCACCGTGCTCGATCCTAGATTTAAAGCCTACCTTGGATCTCTCTTTCCGGCAGACACAGGTCTGCTGGGGTTGAAAGACCTGCTGGTGACAAAATTGTCAAGTCAAGCGGAACGCGACCTGTCAACATCTCCTCCTTCACATTCTCCCGCAACTGGGGGTGCGAGGAAAAGGCTCAGAATTCCGAGCCCACCCGCTGGCGGTGATGCAGGGCAGTCTGGAGCGACTGCTGATGCTGACATCTGGTCCGGACTGAAGGACCTGACAACGATTACGGACATGTCGTCTACTGTCACTGCATATGATTCTCTCAACATTGATAGAATGGTGGAGGATTATATGAGTGACCGCATCCAAGTAGGCACGTCACACAGTCCGTACTTATACTGGCAGGAAAAAGAGGCAATTTGGAGGCCCTTGCACAAACTGGCTTTATTCTACCTAAGTTGCCCTCCCACAAGTGTGTACTCCGAAAGAGTGTTTAGTGCCGCCGCTCACCTTGTCAGCAATCGGCGTACGAGGTTACATCCAGAAAATGTGGAGAAGATGATGTTCATTAAAATGAATTATAATCAATTCCTCCGCGGAGACATTGACCAGCAGCAATTGCCTCCACAAAGTACACAGGGAGCTGAGATGGTGGATTCCAGTGGGGACGAATTGATAATCTGTGAGGAGGGGGATGTACACGGTGATATATCGGAGGGTGAAGATGAGGTGGACATCTTGCCTCTGTAGAGCCAGTTTGTGCAAGGAGAGATTAATTGCTTCTTTTTTGGGGGGGGTCCAAACCAACCCGTCATATCAGTCACAGTCGTGTGGCAGACCCTGTCACTGAAATGATGGGTTGGTTAAAGTGTGCATGTCCTGTTTTGTTTATACAACATAAGGGTGGGTGGGAGGGCCCAAGGATAATTCCATCTTGCACCTCTTTTTTCTTTTCTTTTTCTTTGCATCATGTGCTGATTGGGGAGGGTTTTTTGGAAGGGACATCCTGCGTGACACTGCAGTGCCACTCCTAGATGGGCCCGGTGTTTGTGTCGGCCACTAGGGTCGCTAATCTTACTCACACAGCTACCTCATTGCGCCTCTTTTTTTCTTTGCGTCATGTGCTGTTTGGGGAGGGTTTTTTGGAAGGGACATCCTGCGTGACACTGCAGTGCCACTCCTAGATGGGCCCGGTGTTTGTGTCGGCCACTAGGGTCGCTTATCTTTCTCACACAGTCAGCTACCTCATTGCGCCTCTTTTTTTCTTTGCGTCATGTGCTGTTTGGGGAGGGTTTTTTGGAAGGGACATCCTGCGTGACACTGCAGTGCCACTCCTAGATGGGCCCGGTGTTTGTGTCGGCCACTAGGGTCGCTAATCTTACTCACACAGCTACCTCATTGCGCCTCTTTTTTTCTTTGCGTCATGTGCTGTTTGGGGAGGGTTTTTTGGAAGGGACATCCTGCGTGACACTGCAGTGCCACTCCTAGATGGGCCCGGTGTTTGTGTCGGCCACTAGGGTCGCTTATCTTACTCACACAGCGACCTCGGTGCAAATTTTAGGACTAAAAATAATATTGTGAGGTGTGATGTGTTCAGAATAGGCTGAAAATGAGTGTAAATTATGTTTTTTGAGGTTAATAATACTTTGGGATCAAAATTACCCCCAAATTCTATGATTTAAGCTGTTTTTTAGGGTTTTTTGAAAAAAACACCCGAATCCAAAACACACCCGAATCCGACAAAAAAAATTCGGTGAGGTTTTGCCAAAACGCGGTCGAACCCAAAACACGGCCGCGGAACCGAACCCAAAACCAAAACACAAAACCCGAAAAATTTCCGGCGCTCATCTCTAGTAGTTACGCCACTGATTACA
This sequence comes from Pseudophryne corroboree, assembly GCF_028390025.1. Lineage (NCBI taxonomy): Eukaryota > Metazoa > Chordata > Amphibia > Anura > Myobatrachidae > Pseudophryne > Pseudophryne corroboree. The sequence continues at coordinate 288,225,055 of NC_086450.1, forward strand.
TGACAGTAAACATAATTTTGGTCTCCAGCATCAATAATCTTCTTACTGTACTTTATTGGTGTTCACATGTGCTGCCGTATGATATTTTATAGTATTTCTGTATGCTGTACTGTATTACTATCATTTCGGAAAGTGACCGAACATTTCTGTATCCACAGTACATTCCCCCATACTACCAGAGGAGGAATCTGATGAGTGGCCCGACACTCCTACACTACCATGTAAGAACTACTGTACTATACATTACTGACTGTACTGTATTCAACTTTTAAGAATACTGTCTCTACACTACAGTACACAGTGGGGGATTTACAGTATAACAAGTTAACCAAAGAATCTGCTTAGGGCCCTGTAGGTCTCATTTTGTTTAGGGCCCCATGAGATCTACGGTAGAATACTAAACCTAGACCTCCGAGTTCTAAACTGTACTGTACCTTCTTTACTGTGATTTAAATAAAACACCACATGTGCAGTGTACATTATTAAACTGACAGTGCACTTTTTTTCACAGCAACGCCTGCTCCATCATTTTCCGTGGTGACATCGGGCTCATCCACCCCAACCAGTTCGCTGACCCATTCACCGGGACCGGCGGACCCGGCTCGTCCTGGTAAGACACTTTTTGTTAAGTTAAGGCTCATTTCACCACTGTTTCTAAACCTTATTCCCCTACCCTGTGCCTAATGTCATTTTACATGCATACTATTCAAAAACTCAACCTGTATTAATGCTCTAATACTGTCCATTTTTTTTTTTTTTTTACAGTGCTACTCCGGAGAATCCGCCAGTTGCTGTCAATAGCAAATACATTATTTTATAGAATTGTTGATAATTTGTAAAATTTATTTATTTTGTTTTGTTTTTGTTTAATATAATAATAATTTGTATTTGGCGGTGTGCATTGCAAATTTATTCCTCTCTCTCTCTTACATGAAGCAGGGCTAAGCAGGGCAGCGAGATCTAGCATGCAGGCCAAACTCCATATGCAGTAACCTCTTTGGTTGCTTTAAGAAATGTCATTTACAATATGGCTATCCCTGCCCCCCAGTCAAAACCTGTTTCTAGAGACACTACTGTTCAATTAGCAGCAGTTGAATGTGTATTCAGAGTAAAGTGGATTAACTCTATTGTTTAGAAATCTAGTGTCTGCAGAAATGGTGTTTGACTGGGGGGAGGGACAGCCATACAATACTGTGTATGTTATACTGTAAATGACATTTCTTAGCAAACAGAAATCCCTCCTTGTGATACATTTCTCTGTGAGTGAAAATTTGCACCAGCAAATCAGCTCATAACTGTCCATTTTCAAAAACAGTCTGTACCATGACAGTTAGGAGCTGATTGGCAATGGCTGAAACATTACTTACCGAGTAACAATGCAGTGCTCAACTAAACAAAGTGGTACTGAACCAATTAACAGCAGGAAAACGAAGCGCTGGGCAGGCGCCCAGCATCCTCTACGGACTACGAGAAAATGATTTACCGGTAGGTACCAAAATCTTGTTCGTCCAAAAGGTTTCGTCATTGAGAGGGCAAGCCCAGCGCGATGTGCATGCGGGGGGAGACGGGGGTGCCGCTCATTTCACCAAGCGACCTGCTAGATTGGCCTGCATGCAGGCCAATCTAGCACCAGCGATAGCGATGCGCAGAGCTGTGCATCGCTATCGCAGTGGGAGGTACACACGGAGCGATCATGCTTAAAATCTAAGCAATCTAGTCAAATCTAAGTGATTGCTCCGTGAGTACCCCCCTTAAGTCCCACAAAGCAGGGAGACTTGCCAGCAGCATCCTCTAGGATGTTAGAGAAATACAGGCGTTCCGAAACATACAGTATCTGAGTGAGCCTAATGAATAATTGACATGCCGTTTTTGCCTCGCCGGGAGGGTGGGGGGCAAGCAACGCGGGACCCCGTTGAATACGAGAAAGCAACTTCTCCTATAAAACGTGTGAAAAGTCCCATTTTCAGAACCTTCTGGCCCCCTTGTCCGGCATTGAATACCCCCCTTAGTGTACTAAGGTGGAAACTAACACAAATTATAATAACACAAAATAACTGTAAATTATATAAAAACTTTAATAAAAAAACTCGAAGGAAAAAAACACAAAATCATTTTTTTTTATAAACAATGCAAAATATAAACAAACATTTGTTGGACAACCGCCCTCAGAATAAGGACCAATCGCCGGAGTTGGTCTGTGAAAATAAAAAACAATGTACAGTATTAGAACAGTAAGACAGGTTGAGTACTGTACAGTATACTGTACAGCACTTTATCAAAGTATATGAACAGTATGCATGTAAAATAACATTATTATGACTGTACCCCTAGTCAGGTTGTCCGGGCCATAGGGCCCTGGTCCTGGAACTTGGCCGGTACCTGTTTTATGGGAAAAAAGATAAATGACTGTAAATACTGTACTGTACCAGGCCCCCAAGGAACCCTATAAAGCACAGTTTACATGACATCATGATGTTCCACAGCAGAGACATGGGGAGGCTCAGCCACAGGAGCAGGGAAAGGCTAAAAGACAAGGGGAAGCTGAGGCACAGTGGGAGGTGTAGGATAAGAGGCACAGGGTGGGGAATAAGGTTTAGAAACAGTGGTGAAATGAGCCTTAACTTAACAAAAATGTCTTACCAGGACGAGGCGGGTCCGCAAATGCCGGCGGCGGAGGAATTAGTCCAGGGGTGCCTGTATTAAACACATTGGCCACAGCATTACCATTGTCCCCAGCAGTAATCAAACAAAAGCATTCATACCCTCATGGTTTACTGTACATTTCACAAGGTGCAAATCGCACCTGGGGCCTAATTCAGATCAGATCGTAGATGTGCTAAATTTAGCACATCTATGATCAGTTTCACAGACACTGGTAAATCTCAAAAATAAAAATAGACGCTTGCAGGGGTGATCAAGAACCAATTCAAATATTTATTGTCACTGTAATAGGCAAAATCAGTGCTGGGTTCTTCCACCCCTTATACAATGCCCACAGCAGTAGCACCCCTAATACACATAATGCCCACAGCAGTACCGCACCTTATACAATGCCCACAGTAGTATTGCCCCTTATGCTATGGCCACTGTACTGTTAGTGCCCCTTATGTACAGTAGAGCCCATAAAAGAAATGCCCCCAGTAGTAGTGCCCTTTATGTCCCCAGGAGTGCCCCTTATGTCCCGCTTATAAAGTGACTCCTATGCAATGCCCGTAAATCTCAAAAATAAAAATAGACGCTTGCAGGGGTGATCAAATATTTATTGTCACTGTAATAGGCACTGGAACTTGGCCGGTACCTGTTTTATGGGAAAAAAGATAAATGACTGTAAATACTGTACTGTACCAGGCCCCCAAGGAACCCTATAAAGCACAGTTTACGTGACATCATGATGTTCCACAGCAGAGACATGGGGAGGCTCAGCCACAGGAGCAGGGATAGGCTAAAAGACAAGGGGAAGCTGAAGCACAGTGGGAGGTGTAGGATAAGAGGCACAGGGTGGGGAATAAGGTTTAGAAACAGTGGTGAAATGAGCCTTAACTTAACAAAAATGTCTTACCAGGACGAGGCGGGTCCGCAAATGCCGGCGGCGGAGGAATTGGTCCAGGGGTGCCTGTATTAAACACATTGGCCACAGCATTACCATTGTCCCCAGCAGTAATCAAACAAAAGCATTCATACCCTCATGGTTTACTGTACATTTCACAAGGTGCAAATCGCACCTGGGGCCTAATTCAGATCAGATCGTAGATGTGCTAAATTTAGCACATCTATGATCAGTTTCACAGACACTGGTAAATTTCAAAAATAAAAATAGACGCTTGCAGGGGTGATCAAGAACCAATTCAAATATTTATTGTCACTGTAATAGGCAAAATCAGTGCTGGGTTCTTCCAATCATAAATTACAGTACAGTATTTGGGCAATCAGAAGTGAATCCTGTCCCTCACCACATACAGTAATTGAACCTAAGGATGACATACAGTACTGTACAAGCACATTTTACTTTTGTTTATTTGTTTCTAAATTTATCAATAAGAAACCTTTGGCCTAGGGGTGCCGTGACTCAAAAACGTTTGGGAACCACTGGTATAAAGAGTACCCAATAAAGAGAGTACAAGACTTACTGCTTGTGGCGCTGGTCCCCGCTATGGCAGTGAACGAGTGTTGCCGGGCCCTTCGCCACCTTCTCTGCTGCTGGGCCCTTCACCATCTTATCCGCTACTGACGCCCTGGGTACAAAAAGGAACGTACAGTGCCCTTAGATACTGTACAGTACATTACTGCACATACTGAATGCTGTAACAGTAAATAATGGCTGAGGAGGTGCTTAGGTACATGGGGTAACGGTCATTGGGTGCACCACACTAAGGTTGACAGTCATTATGTCGACCACTAATTAGAAGCCTTACTGTAGGACTTAATGTGTAATGGGCATTGTGGTGTGTGGCATAATGTATCACGGACATTGCGGTGTGTCATAATGTGTCACAGGCACTGGTGTTTCTATAATGGGTGCAATGTGTCCAGAGGGGGCCCCCACCACACACAGTGCACCCATTTGGGTAATACTCACCTCTCCGGAGCCCCCCGCCGACGTCACAGGTGCTGTTAAAACTCATTTTCACAGAGTTCTGCGCATGCGCAGTAGAGAAATCTCTGTGAAAATGGCCGCCGCGCCATTTTCCTGGAGATCTGTGCATGCGCAGTAGAGTCTGAGCCCTCTACTGCGAGGGGACACGGTGCACTAATTGGGGTTCCCCGTCACTTTCCGAACAAAACAACACCAAAAACAAAAAACAAAACTCATGTCGACCTTCCAACCCTGTCGACCTAGGTACTGTCGACCAATAGTGGTCGACCTAAACATTGTTGACCTAGTTACTGTCGATTCTATGATCCACACCTATATCATGGGCATTGTAGTATGTGGTATAATGTTTCAGGGGATTGCAGTGTGTGGCATAATGTATAAGGGGCATTGCGGTGTGTGGCATAGGGTATAACGAGCATTTCGGTATGGTGTGTGGCGTCCGGACATGGTTCCGTTATGAATGGTCGACCATGTTAAGGTCGACAATCATTAGGTCGACCACTATTGGTCGACAGTGACATGGTCAACATGCACTCATGGTCGACACATGGCAATGGTCGACACATGAAAAGGTCAACATGAATGTTTGGACTGTTTTTGGTGTCGTTTTCTTCGTAAAGTGACAGGGAACCCGAATTAGTGTACCGCGTCTCCTTGCATGGCTCGCTTCGCTCGCCATGCTGCGGGCAAGGTGCCTCGCTCCGCTACCGCTGTGCTCGGCACAGGTTACTATTCCAAATCGTAGTCCTCGTGTACGGTAAAGCATGAAAAAGTTAAAAATCTATTTAAAAAAAAAGCCATGTCTACCTTTTCATATGCTGACCTGTCATGTCAACAATTTTCATGTGTCAATCATGAGTCCATGTCGACCATGTCACTGTCGACCAATAGTGGTCGACCTAATGACCTAATGACTGTCGACCTTAACATGGTCGCCCATCCAAACAGATTCCTTCGGGCACAATTTCTAAACTGACGTCTGGAGGAGGGGCATAGAGGGAGGGTCCAGTCCACACGTTTAAAGTCATTTAGTGCCGATTGCTCCTACAGACCTGTCTATACCCCATGGTACTAAGTGGACCCCAGCATCCTCTAGGACATTAGAGAAATGTACATTACTTAAATACATGAGTAATAATGTGCAGTACTGGACTGAACTTACTCCTCAGGGACAGCCACAGTAATTCCAGTTTCCTGGGCTCCCTGGTGACCGACCAGATCACTCCACTTCCTCTGGAGTGACCTGAGGCTGCGGGACTGGCCATATTTTGCTCGGATCTCACGATGGGCTTTATTGTAAGCCCGCCGCTTCTCCGAGTTCGTAGCAAATGGCCGGTCCCGCCACCTAAGCAGGATCAGAAGCTCCCCTCTAAAGTAGCGTCTCTCTGCCATTTTTGCCTGATGTACAGTAAGATGCTGGATGCAGTCCACAAACCAAGGATTGAATCTGTAGCCCACAATGCGTGCAAACTGAATTTGCTTCCCTACCGCCTGCAATGTGTTGTATCCATAACGGATTTTATCTGGTGTCTGTGAACAAAACATAATGGAGCCCAGCTGGAAATAATAAACAGACCAAACAAGTGTATTTCTTTAAAAAAAATATATAAAAATAAATTCACCAAAAAAAAAAAAAATCTCTGGTGTCAACAGGATTCAAACACAGGACGCACGCATTGCAAGTGGACACTGTAACCACTATGCCAGTGCTGAACATGTTCTGAGTTGGCACTCCAGGTAAATATATGATGTGTTTTGATGTGTTGTACTATTAACGGATTTTGTCCGGTGTCTGTGTACAAACCATAATGGATGGTCACCAAGATGTCACATTAATGACATAGAGATCCAGTGGCATTGTGCATTACATATTTAGGGCTATTTGAAGCAAATGAACCGGAAATGATGTCCGAAATCTTTAGGCTTCACAATAACAGATATTTTCCTCAATGTAACGACAATATTGATAGTGAACGGGTTAGCGCTTTGTTACAACGAGCTCAGCTGGAAATAATAAACAGACCAAACAAGTGTATTTCTTTAAAAAAAAATATATAAAAATAAATTCACCAAAAAAAAAATCTCTGGTGTCAACAGGATTCGAACACAGGATGCACGCATTGCAAGCGGACACTGTAACCATTACACCAGTGCTGAACAGGTTCTGAGTTGGCACTCCAGGTAAATATATGATGTGTTGTGATGTGTTGTACTATTAACGGATTTTGTCCGGTGTCTGTGTACAAACCATAACGGATGGTCACCAAGATGTCACATTAATGACATAGAGATCCAGTGGCATTGTGCATTACATATTTAGGGCTATTTGAAGCAAATGAACCGGAAATGATGTCCGAAATCTTTAGGCTTCACAATAACAGATATTTTCTCCAATGTAACGACAATATTGATAGTGAACGGGTTAGTGCTTTGTTACAACGAGCTCAGCTGGAAATAATAAACATACCAAACAAGTGTATTTCTTTAAAAAAAAAATATAAAAATAAATTCACCAAAAAAAAAAAAAAAAATCTCTAATGTGTTGTGATGTGTTGTACTATTAACGGATTTTGTCCGGTGTCTGTGTACAAACCATAACGGATGGTCACCAAGATGTCACATTAATGACATAGAGATCCAGTGGCATTGTGCATTACATATTTAGGGCTATTTGAAGCAAATGAACCGGAAATGATGTCCGAAATCTTTAGGCTTCACAATAACAGATATTTTCTCCAATGTAACGACAATATTGATAGTGAACGGGTTAGTGCTTTGTTACAACGAGCTCAGCTGGAAATAATAAACATACCAAACAAGTGTATTTCTTTAAAAAAAAAATATAAAAATAAATTCACCAAAAAAAAAAAAAAAAATCTCTAATGTGTTGTGATGTGTTGTACTATTAACGGATTTTGTCCGGTGTCTGTGTACAAACCATAATGGATGGTCACCAAGATGTCACATTAATGACATAGAGATCCAGTGGCATTGTGCATTACATATTTAGGGCTATTTGAAGCAAATGAACCGGAAATGATGTCCGAAATCTTTAGGCTTCACAATAACAGATATTTTCCCCAATGTAACGACAATATTGATAGTGAACGGGTTAGTGCTTTGTTACAACGAGCTCAGCAGGAAAGAATAAACAGAAAGAATCCACACAAAAAAATAATTCTGGTCCCGCTAGGATTCGAACCCGTCAGCCAATCAGCAGGTAGCGCTACGAAGGCTCCGTTGGCTATTTGAGGCATTCGCCATACAGTTTAGGAAAAACGACATCTGGTGGACAGAAAGTAGAATGCATGTTACAATTATAACGTGACGTCACATTTACAACGCAACTTATAACGGGAGTTATAGCGCAAGGAGCTGTCGCGAGTTGCATGGCGCCCGCTATGCGGTACGCAGCAACGATATATCAGGACATATCTGTACATGCTGCAGTGCCCTTGTGGTCTGCAGTACGAAGGTAGAACTACCCGTGCACTGAAAACTAGATTTAAAGAACACCGTTTGAATATTTTGAAGAGTCTCATTAAACATAGTGTCTCATATCATTTCCTAAAGGAGCATCACTCTAATCCCTCAGGATTTAAAGTTGTGGGGGTTCATCATGTTAAGAGGACTGATAGAGGGGGAGATCGATTTCGTAATCTGTGCAAAAAAGAAGCACGATGGATTTTTCGGCTAAACACGTTATCACCTCAGGGATTGAATGAAAACATAGAATTTGAGTCATTTGCATAGTTGTTGGTTCCAATCCGTTTAGATTAAAGGGTTAGTGGGAGGAGAGGGTGATATAACACTATCAAACAGCCTATACAATCAGAAGATACACAAGTGGGTGGAGGAGGAGTCTCAATACACTTAAAGGATAGAAGCGCAATTAATTAAAATTTAAAGGTGTTAAGAGAAAAAAGGGGGGGTAATTTAGTATTAAAGGGATTAAAACATTTCAATTAAGGGGGGGCAGCAATTGATCACTTTGTTTTAGTTTTATTTAGATAGTTTATTATATTAGGAAGATATGAGTGACCACTAGTTAATTGTAGGTCAATAGACAATCACATGGGATTATCTATAGGTCATTTAGACCTGATGATGAGGTAGGTAAGAATAAAGAGAGGAAGTTCAGTCAGCGGTTTGACCATATCACACAGTGGTGTAGGAATAAGAAATAGCTGATATGAATTTTAATGGTGCATTTATTTTGATGGCTGACATTATATATATATATTACATATTATATTTGATATATTAGTTTTATATCATATGCAGTCTTATAATTTAATAAAAGGTTGTGTTATTTTAATTTTGATTATATTAATTATTAAATGATACTCTATAAATGAGGTCAAAAAAACCCATAGAGATGAATAGGAGCTGACGGTGGAGGAGTGGTAGAGTAACCGACTGTGAAGAAAGAGGTTGGGAGTTCAATTCATGGAATGGGAGGATGGTTTTTTTTTGGTTATTTATATCTATATATATATGTGTTTGTTGTTTTTGCATTTTATTTATCTTTATGCATAGAAAATAATGTTCTGTAGAGAAGTTAATCAGAATCTATTGATTTGGGAATAAAACTATGTATGATTTTTTGATAACGTATATTATTAAGATGACATAGAAAGGAGGTGGAATTACAGTCTATATAGTTTAAATGCGGCCTATTAACATCAAGGGCTGTTGATGGAGTAATGGTAGTATAACAGTTTACGAAAGATTAGGTAGTTGGTTCAATTCACCATTAAGATGTAATTGTTATACTTTGCTTCTATTGATTATTATGGGGGACTTTTGAAGGTATAATGAGTAGGGATCTCTTGTGGACATAGCGGGCATTGAGATATGTATTTTTAATATGGGTACTTTTGATATAGGTACTTATATTTTACTGATTTATCTGTATTGTGCGTATGATCACATTTATATGTTAAAAAGATTCTTTATAGGACTTGTACTTATTTTAATACTGGGTGTGTTTGCATCTTTGAAGTTCTAATTAAGGAGGTTGGACTAGGAGGTGGCTGAGCAGGTGTAGTAACAGGTGCTTTACATTGATTATCTGGTGCACCAATAGAACTTAACATCATTCCTATAAAAAGGGTCCTGGAATTTGTGGTAATCATTCTTTGATAAAGCCCCTGTGGGTGGAGCGAAATGTGTCAGAAGCATTACTTGGACCCCTACATGAATTGGACCCGTACTTTGCATCAGCTATCCATTTCATCTATTGCTGGATTAATCGCTGGGAGGAGAGAAGCCGCTCACCGGTGCCTGCATACGGCACGTAGAGGTGTAGATCCACAGAGCCTTGGAGTCGGGCAGGACTTCACACAGCAGGCACCAGCCTAGGTGCCGTTTTTCCCGTAGCCAGAGACCACGGGCATTTACCGGGATTCCCCCCTGCTGACAGCATCGGCTCAAGCCTCACGTAAGACTCCGGTTATGGAGCGGTTCTCATACAGCTAATTGCGGTATGCTGGATGGTTTCCTATAAAGGAACTGTGATATAAAGCAACCATCTATGGAGATTCAATTAGTGTATGGGTTCTATTAGCAGCTGTTATCAATTATACATTGACTTTTATCTATGGACTGAGCTAGTTTCTTACAGAAATAGTTTATACACCTCTGTGCACAGATTTTGCTCAAGTCCACCTCCGTATAGTATAATATATACTTATTATTCAATTTCAAAGATCTTTTATGGCATTAATAAGACCGGTCTTGTTTCATTATTTGTGATTTATATGAATACATTTTTACTTTACTTATAAAATATAGGATTTGATGTTATTGAATTTTTCAGCCATATCATATATCTAGTATAGCGCAAGAGGGTATCAGCTAGAGTTTCCTGGTGTTTGGGCCTAAACCAAAGTTGCCTCCAAAACTAGTCATGGACCTTACCATCTTGGTTCCAGACAGCTGACTCTCTACTGACCAATCCTGTCCAGGTTGGTGCTCAGCTGACACTTCCAGACAATCCAGAACAATCCAGGGTTATAAAGCTTCCTGTTTTCCTGGGAACAGATGGGCAGTTACATAAGTAACACAGCTTTGTGTGTGAACACTGTAGCTGTGCTCCCTTGTTGAACCAGTCTGTTCCTGAGGACACTTCCTGAAACCGAGTATCCCCCCAGTGTTAAACCTGCTGTCAGCATTTACCCAGTGTATAATCCAGACCATTGGTGCAATCTGATATTCCAGACCATTGGTGCAAATCTGATATTCCAGACCATTGATGCAAGTCCAATATTCCGACATCATCAGTGTCAACATTCCAGTTCTAGCCCGGTCAGCACTTCAGTTCGATTCCAGTATGACATCATCAGTGTCATCATTCTGGTTCCTGCCAAGTCAGAACCTCAGTTCGGTTCCAGTCTGACATCGTCAGTATCATTATTCTGGTTCCAGCCCGATTAGCACTTCAGTTCGGTCCCAGTTTGATATTATCTGTATCAGTTACCTAATTCCAAACAGAACCCACAATTGTATTTGGTCTTCATCTATAGTTCAGTCCTTACCCCCCAGGTTCTGCCTGAACCTCTAGTACTAGCCCAGGTGACCCAGACAGGGGACCGGAACCAGCCTCCTGGGTGCAGCAAAACCCAAATTACCTTGCTGGGTTCCTTGGAGAAGACCATTGGTGGGGTAAGACTCCACACCCCTGCTCTGGGTCAGCTACCTGGTATTAGTCTCTGACATATTTACTGACTCTCCGCTTTACTAGCGCTATCCAATGAGCAAGAACTACCTCAAGCCACATAGCTTCCGATAGCTGGTCTCTCTGCTCGTTGTGCTTAGTTGTCAGTGAAGTCTATACATGCTGCTTCTGTACAGTGCTTTCAGCATTCTGTATATAATCCCAGTGTAATCCTCCATAGTGCTTCGCTTCCTGGTGTTTGGGCCTAAACCAAAGTTCCCTACGGAACTGGCAACATGGATTTGACCAGTGCTTAAGGATAGGAAGTTTGAGTCATGCAGGATATGTTAGATTGCATGGAGCATCAAGAAGCTTTGCAACAGCAACTGGTGCAATATATCCAATGCATCTTATCCCGACAACATGTGATACAGTCACTTCTTCTCCATTTCCTTCAGTAGCCGCAGCACCTTTTGCTCCACCATCTCAGGTGGTTACTACTCCAACTGCTTCTAGTTTATTGCTCTGTCTTTCACATCCCAGTAGGTTTAACAGGAATCCTAAGCAATGTAAAGGGTTCTTGAACCAGTCTGAGCACCAGCCTGAGTGTCTGAATGCTTTTCTTGAACTTTTGAGACAGTTGCAATGCCTTCTCTCCATTGTAGTCCTGATTATCTCAGAATTTCTTGGTGACATTCCTGATACACTCAAGATCTCCACTCCCATCTTTGTGAAAGGCTTCCCTCAGTCCACTGAGAGAAAGGAAATGTCTGCTACTGGTATTCTATGGACTAAGGTCTTTCCTACTGCACCAAATAAAGCTACGTTCTGGACTAATCCATTGCCTAAACTTGCTGAAGAGGAATGCAGGCATCTCAGGCAGCTCCATCTCTGCTTCTACTTCTGATCACTTTATTAGAGACTCTGTAAGCCAGAGAATGGTGACAGATCTCAGTGCCCTAGCGTTCATGTCAGTAAACCTCCTCAAGGGTTATCTATGTCTTCAGCTTCCTTTATGCAGGACAAGGGTATTAAAAAGGTCATCCAAAAAGAAGTTAAAGTTTATGATTGGGGCCCTGTGACAAGGAGTCCCAATTTTACAAGTTCAGGAACCAACATAAATTATTCAAGTCTTTCATCACCAAGGAGATGTCTGACTCTAACCTCAGGATGGGGCTTCAAGTGATCTGTCAACTCCGACGAGTACTCCTGTCAGTCAGTTCCAGAAATGACATCCCTTCTTCATTCAGAGGTTTCTCAAACTTACCTTACCTCTGCTTCTTTATGTTCATCATCTGTTTACACCACTAAGTACCCATCTGAGGTGCCAAAGATTTCAAAATCAAATCGGTCTAGAGTTGTCTTTTCAGGGGAAGCTCCTGGCTCAGATATTTCCATCAAGTTACACCATTCAGTTTCAGAAGAGTTCATACCATTCTTCTATGGATAATTCAAGTGCTTCAAATTATGAGCACCAAGATGCTCTTCCTGCGTCACCTGGAGTTAAGGCAGTTTCACATGTTACCAATGAGTGCAGGTTTAACACAAGAATTGTCATCCAAAGATGTGTATATTGCACCCTTTTCCTTGACCCCTAACTGACTTCCCCTTCAGTCTGGAGTGCTTCAAGCTGAATTAACTTCTGATTCTGTGTATTCGCCATTTGGTTCTTCCCCTGAGAGCTCATCTGATGCCTCATCAATTATCGACTTTGATGGAGATCTAGATCAATTCCATGCTCTGGTTTTTTGATACCTTACCATAATGATGACAGATTTATCATCTGGTATTACTCCTGCCAATATAGTCAAATATATCCTTATAGCCTTCAGAGGGTAATCCTTAGATTGGTCTAATCCTTTTATTGAATCAGAAAATCCAATACTGTGAGATTCACAAACTTTCAGGGATGCAGTGACTAAAACATTTTGCTAAAAGCCAGCTTGCTTGAAACAATCTGAGTGTACTACCTAATCTATTAAGAGTCTGCCTATTTCAAAATCCTCTGCAGCATCATTGCCTGAGCTAGTCCAGGGCATCAAAGATGTCTAAGTTGTCCAAACCTTAGATTTGAGGCTTAGGTATACTTCATTATCTTCTTACAGAGGAAATTCCAATAGCACTAGTCCTCCAATTTCATCTTCCACTCAATCTTCAAAACATTCATCCAATGCTCAGTTTTTTGACCCATCGCTTTCTGAACAAGATAATGCGTTGATAAACCAAGAATTGGAGAACATCAAAAACAGTTCAAGGACAAAAATCTTTGGTTATGTTTCCTTTGATTCTGCTCCAGATTCCTTGCGTAGTTCAAAAACTTATGGAAATGCAGCTTATCATAGATGCTGTTACCCCTAAAGAAGGTTAGTATCTTGCTTTAGACTTGGATTCAGACTCTGAGTATGATCTAGTTTATAATACTACTCCCTTTCTAATGAACTCTTCTCCCAGGAGTTGCCAATGAGATCTACAGGTTTCTAGAAGAAAGGTCCATTGAATTGTCAGGGATCTACAGTTTTATGCTGTTGTCACAATGGACTTCCTAGAAGAAGAAAATTGCGCTTACAGTAATGGTGAACAGTGAATGGTCCACTTGTTCCGAGGACAAAGGTCTTTATTCTGAATTGGGAAGACTTTTGAGGAATTCAGTTTGGGACAGTCCTTAAGTTCTTCTAAATTCTATTTCTCCAGCTTCTCGTATGAAAATCCTTCAAGATTTCCCTAAGTTTCAATATCGGGGTCCAGTGTCCACCCATGAGGAGGGGGGAACTGTAAAAATCTTGACTAAATTTCTCATGTTTTGTGTCTTACCTCTGCCATCACTCCTGCAGTTCAGCATACAAGCCGCAGTCTGTGTTACTGACTGCTTAAAACTCCTAATTAGTCACCTGTGTTCAGCAGCTGGTCTCTCTGCTCGTTGTGCTTAGTTGTCAGTGAAGTCTATACATGCTGCTTCTGTACAGTGCTTTCAGCATTCTGTATATAATCCCAGTGTAATCCTCCATAGTGCTCAGCTTCCTGGTGTTTGGGCCTAAACCAAAGTTCCCTACGAAAACCAGTCATGGACATCACCATCTTGGGTTCAGTCAACTGACTCTCTACTGATCAGTCCTGTCCAGTTTGGTGCTCAGCTGACACTTCCAGCCAATCCAGAACAACCCAGCATTGCTGCTTTCCAGGCCACAGGTGGCAAGTTCTATAGCTCACACAGCTCTGTGTGTAAGCGTTGTAGCCAGTGTCGGATTGGGGCATAAAGGGCCCACCGGGGAATGCAGTGGTAGGCAGTGGTGCAAGTAGAAAAAAGTTCTAAGTGTTACTGGGTGCCCAAAAAATGGGTGTGGCCACATGCCACATGTGGCGTGGCCAATGAAAATGGGGGTGTGATACACATATGGGGGCAAGGTACACATATGCCCCCAATAGTGCCAGATACACATATGCCCACAGTAGTGCAGTGCCAGATACACATATGCCCCCATTGGTGCCAGATACACATAATCCCATGAGCCCTGGGACCCCTGCCAGTATTCTGGTGGTCAGGATTCTGGCATCAGTATGCTGACCGCCAGGGTCCTGACCGCCGGTCACCTGACTACATCCCAGATACACATATGCCCCCAGTAGTGCCAGATACACAAATGCCTCCAGTTGCCAAATACACATATGCCCCCAGTAGAGCCATATACACAAATGCCCCCAGTAGTGCCAGATACACATATGCCCCCCAATAGCGCCAGATACACATATGCCCCTAATAGGGCCATATACACATATGCCCCCAGTAGTACCAGATACACATATGCACCCAGTAGAGCCAGATACACATGTGCCCCACAATCGTGCCAGATACACATATGCCCCCAGTGGAGCCAGATACACATATGCCCCCAGTAGTGCCAGGTACACAATGCCCTCAGCAGAGCCAGATACACATATGCCCCAATAATACCAGATAGATATATGCCCCCACAGTCTCCCTCAGTTTGCAGTGCCACTGTGCCAGCCCATTGAGCTCAGCAAGGAGGAGAGATGTGGGAAACCAAGGAGGTGAGGTTTCGGACTGTCAATGTCTGTCAGTCACACTGGCTACATCTGCTACATAGATGTGCAGCCCCAAGCCCGCCAGAAAGCCCAGGGCAGCACACCAGTGAAAAAACTATAGTGTTAATAAATTAGTGTTAGGAAGCCAAAGCTATATACAGAAAGTGATACAAAAATAATGAGATGTAATTAAAATATAGTTTTTTCACTGGTGTGCTTCCCTGGGCATTCTGGCTTATGTTGATATTTGGGGTGCCGCACCCTGCACCAGGATATAGCATTAGGGACCCCCAATATACAGAGAAGCCTTGACTAGGCTTGGCCCCCAAGCCTAGTCAAGGACTCTTTATATATTGGGGGTCTCTAATACATTTGCGCAAATATTTGTAACCAAGATCTCTGAATTCTATTATTTTGTAGGATTTAAATCTGGAACTGGTAGCATTCAGTGTGCTGGCGGAAACAAAATGCTTTTTTTCTTCCTAATTTACCTTACATCAGCCCCAAATTTGAACCCCTTTGTTAGACTATATATTGTATACACTATTTCCTGTTGTTGTGTCATGTATTTTAGCACTGCTATAATTTGGACGAGTGTTATTATTAGTAGTATTATTATTAGCAATATATTATATTGTATCTTCTATCTTTATTATATTGTGAACCTCCACATACAGTAATATGTTTCCAAACCGTGTGTTCCCTCCCTTGCCTCCCTTCCTTCCCTTTTCTCTGTTTAAACCGCTTAATTAATGTCAGCTGATCTTTAATTCTAAACCTAATCCTAACAGCAGTCTAACTATAACTCTAACCACAGCCTAATTCTAACCCTTATACTATCCCTCAAATATGTCCTAATCATAAATTCTCTCAATGTTTACATTCTGTCAGTATCATGGTGACATTCAGACCATGGGCCAAATGTAATAGACTGAGAGTTTCAGAAAGTGAGACGTTTGGTAAGGTGTTTCAGGTTTTTTTTAAAGTGGCAATCATTTACACTGCAAAACCAGGTTGATCTTGTTGTGTAAATGATTGGAACTTTAAAAAAAACTGCAAAACCTTACCAAATCTCTCACTTTCTGAAACTCTCACTCTATTACATTTGGCCCTATGTCAGCATTCTGAATGTCGATATGCTGAATGTACGGGTGGTAGTCATGTGACCGCCGGTCGCCTGACCGACAGTCACATGACCTCCTCCGTGAGCCCGACGGCTCACTATCCCGATGGTCGGCATGCCGACCAACAGGGACTATTTCCACTCGTGGGTGTCCACGACACCCATAGAGTGGGAATAGAACCCGTGGCGACCGCAGGTCGCCACCGAGCCCGCAGCGTGGCGAGCGCAGCGAGCCCGCAAGGGGCTTGCTGCACTCGCCCCTCCCCGCCGGGATCCCGGCATCGGTATGCTGCCGGGATCCCGGCGTCGGTAAGGTGACCGGCGGTCAGGAGACCGCCGGTCACCCGTAGTACACCCGAATGTACACCCCTCTAGAAATCCAAGACTTCCCAGTCTCTACTATATTCAGTGCACCAGACCTTCTGACAATTCCTGGTCCCTTAGTGTCACGATCCAGGTAATGAATCACCACTTCTTACCTTCTAAGTGTCTCCTGAGACTGGCCCAGCGCTCCAAGCCTGGATTCCACCTGTGCTGTCTGCGTGCAGCGCGCTGTGCAGCATTGCCTCAGTCTCCCTCCGTGATCCCAGCAGCGCATGTCATGGCAACTACTAAAGTGAATGGCATCTCCTGCCCTCTGCCGCCATTATCACTGACTTCCACATGTTAACGTACAGACTTTCCCTCCAGATTCAAACATGGGTGCAGCCATGTTTGATTTCACCACATGACATTCTCTAGCCAATGCCTGCTTCCCATCTGATATAAATATCCTGCATCTAGGCTGCCTAATCGTCAGTGCTTTGGTTGTCTAACCCTGTACACATGTCTCTCCTGTTTGTGGATTCTTCAGCTTGTGCTTCCAGGTATTCCAGCTCCTGTGATCGTGCTCCACTAAGAGACTAGTGATGTGCACCGGAAATTTTTCGGGTTTTGTGTTTTGGTTTTGGGTTCGGTTCCGCGGCCGTGTTTTGGATTCGGACGCGTTTTGGCAAAACCTCACCGAAAATTTTTTGTCGGATTCGAGTGTGTTTTGGATTCGGGTGTTTTTTTCAAAAAACCCTAAAAAAACAGCTTAAATCATAGAATTTGGGGGTCATTTTGATCCCATAGTATTATTAACCTCAATAACCATAATTTCCACTCATTTTCAGTCTATTCTGAACACCTCACACCTCACAATATTATTTTTAGTCCTAAAATTTGCACCGAGGTCGCTGGATGGCAAAGCTAAGCGACACAAGTGGCCGACACAAACACCTGGCCCATCTAGGAGTGGCACTGCAGTGTCAGGCAGGATGGCACTTCAAAAAAATTGTCCCCAAACAGCACATGATGCAAAGAAAAAAAGAGGTGCAATGAGGTACCTGTGTGACTAAGCTAAGCGACCCAAGTGGCTGACACAAACACCTGGCCCATCTAGGAGTGGCACTGCAGTGTCAGACAGGATGGCACTTCAAAAAAATAGTCCCCAAACAGCACATGATGCAAAGAAAAAAAGAGGCGCACCAAGGTCGCTGTATGACTAAGCTAAGCGACACAAGTGGCCGACACAAACACCTGGCCCATCTAGGAGTGGCACTGCAGTGTCAGACAGGATGGCCCTTCAAAAAAATACTCCCCAAACAGCACATGATGCAAAGAAAAAAAGAGGCGCAATGAGGTAGCTGTGTGACTAAGCTAAGCGACACAAGTGGCCGACACAAACACCTGGCCCATCTAGGAGTGGCACTGCATTGTCAGGCAGGATGGCACTTCAAAAAAATTGTCCCCAAACAGCACATGATGCAAAGAAAAAAAGAGGCGCAATGAGGTAGCTGTGTGACTAAGCTAAGCGACCCAAGTGGCCGACACAAACACCTGGCCCATCTAGGAGTGGCACTGCAGTGTCAGACAGGATGGCACTTCAAAAAAATAGTCCCCAAACAGCACATGATGCAAAGAAAAAAAGAGGCGCAATGAGGTAGCTGTGTGACTAAGCTAAGCGACCCAAGTGGCCGACACAAACACCTGGCCCATCTAGGAGTGGCACTGCAGTGTCAGACAGGATGGCACTTCAAAAAAATAGTCCCCAAACAGCACATGATGCAAAAGAAAAAAGAGGCGCACCAAGGTCACTGTGTGACTAAGCTAAGCGACACAAGTGGCCGACACAAACACCTGGCCCATCTAGGAGTGGCACTGCAGTGTCAGACAGGATGGCCCTTCAAAAAAATACTCCCCAAACAGCACATGATGCAAAGAAAAAAAGAGGCGCAATGAGGTAGCTGTGTGACTAAGCTAAGCGACCCAAGTGGCCGACACAAACACCTGGCCCATCTAGGAGTGGCACTGCAATGTCAGGCAGGATGGCACTTCAAAAAAATTGTCCCCAAACAGCACATGATGCAAAGAAAAAAAGAGGCGCAATGAGGTAGCTGTGTGACTAAGCTAAGCGACCCAAGTGGCCGACACAAACACCTGGCCCATCTAGGAGTGGTACTGCAGTGTCAGGCAGGATGGCCCTTCAAAAAAATACTCCCCAAACAGCACATAATGCAAAGAAAAATGAAAGAAAAAAGAGGTGCAAGATGGAATTGTCCTTGGGCCCTCCCACCCACCCTTATGTTGTATAAACAGGACATGCACACTTTAACGAACCCATCATTTCAGTGACAGGGTCTGCCACACGACTGTGACTGAAATGACTGGTTGGTTTGGGCCCCCACCAAAAAAGAAGCAATCAATCTCTCCTTGCACAAACTGGCTCTACAGAGGCAAGATGTCCACCTCATCATCATCCTCCGATTCCTCACCCCTTTCACTGTGTACATCCCCCTCCTCACAGATTATTAATTCGTCCCCACTGGAATCCACCATCTCAGGTCCCCGTGTACTTTCTGGAGGCAATTGCTGCTGGTGAATGTCTCCACGGAGGAATTGATTATAATTCATTTTAATGAACATCATCTTCTCCACATTTTCTGGAAGTAACCTCGTACGCCGATTGCTGACAAGGTGAGCGGCTGCACTAAACACTCTTTCGGAGTACACACTGGAAGGAGGGCAACTTAGGTAGAATAAAGCCAGTTTGTGCAAGGGCCTCCAAATTGCCTCTTTTTCCTGCCAGTATACGTACGGACTGTCTGATGTGCCTACTTGGATGCGGTCACTCATATAATCCTCCACCATTCTTTCAATGGTTACAGAATCATATGCAGTGACAGTAGACGACATGTCAGTAATCGTTGCCAGGTCCTTCAGTCCGGACCAGATGTCAGCACTCGCTCCAGACTGCCCTGCATCACCGCCAGCGGGTGGGCTCGGAATTCTTAGCCTTTTCCTCGCACCCCCAGTTGCGGGAGAATGTGAAGGAGGAGATGGTGACGGGTCACGTTCCGCTTGACTTGACAATTTTCTCACCAGCAGGTCTTTGAACCTCTGCAGACTTGTGTCTGCCGGAAAGAGAGATACAACGTAGGTTTTAAATCTAGGATCGAGCACGGTGGCCAAAATGTAGTGCTCTGATTTCAACAGATTGACCACCCGTGAATCCTGGTTAAGCGAATTAAGGGCTCCATCCACAAGTCCCACATGCCTAGCGGAATCGCTCTGTTTTAGCTCCTCCTTCAATGTCTCCAGCTTCTTCTGCAAAAGCCTGATTTGGGGAATGACCTGACTCAGGCTGGCAGTGTCTGAACTGACTTCACGTGTGGCAAGTTCAAAGGGTTGCAGAACCTTGCACAACGTTGAAATCATTCTCCACTGCGCTTGAGTCAGGTGCATTCCACCTCCTTTGCCTATATCGTGGGCAGATGTATAGGCTTGAATGGCCTTTTGCTGCTCCTCCATCCTCTGAAGCATATAGAGGGTTGAATTCCACCTCGTTACCACCTCTTGTTTCAGATGATGGCAGGGCAGGTTCAGGTATTTTTGGTGGTGCTCCAGTCTTCTGTACGCGGTGCCTGAATGCCGAAAGTGGGCCGCAATTCTTCGGGCCACCGACAGCATCTCTTGCACGCCCCTGTCGTTTTTTAAATAATTCTGCACCACCAAATTCAAGGTATGTGCAAAACATGGGACGTGCTGGAATTTGCCCAGATGTAATGCACGCACAATATTGCTGGCGTTGTCCGATGTCACAAATCCCCAGGAGAGTCCAACTGGGGTAAGCCATTCTGCGATGATCTTCCTCAGTTGCCGTAAGAGGTTTTCAGCTGTGTGCCTATTCTGGAAAGCGGTGATACAAAGCGTAGCCTGCCTAGGAACGAGTTGGCGTTTGCGAGATGCTGCTACTGGTGCCACCGCTGCTGTTCTTGCAGCGGGAGGCAATACATCTACCCAGTGGGCTGTCACAGTCATATAGTCCTGAGTCTGCCCTGCTCCACTTGTCCACATGTCCGTGGTTAAGTGGACATTGGGTACAACTGCATTTTTTAGGACACTGGTGAGTCTTTTTCTGAGGTCTGTGTACATTTTCGGTATCGCCTGCCTAGAGAAATGGAACCTAGATGGTATTTGGTACCGGGGACACAGTACCTCAATCAAGTCTATAGTTGGCTCTGAATTAACGATGGATACCGGAACCACGTTTCTCACCGCCCAGGCTGCCAAGGCCTCAGTTATCCGCTTTGCAGCAGGGTGACTGCTGTGATATTTCATCTTCCTCGCAAAGGACTGTTGTACAGTCAATTGCTTACTGGAAGTAGTACAAGTGGTCTTCCGACTTCCCCTCTGGGATGCCGATCGACTCCCAGCAGCAACAACAGCAGCGCCAGCAGCAGTAGGCGTTACACTCAAGGATGCATCGGAGGAATCCCAGGCAGGAGAGGACTCGTCAGACTTGCCAGTGACATGGCCTGCAGGATTATTGGCTTTCCTGGGTTAGGAGGAAATTGACACTGAGGGAGTTGGTGGTGTGGTTTGCAGGAGCTTGGTTACAGATTTAGTGGTCAGTGGACTGCTTCCGCTGTCACCCAAAGTTTTTGAACTTGTCACTGACTTATGATGAATGCGCTGCAGGTGACGTATAAGGGAGGATGTTCCGAAGTGGTTAACGTCCTTACCCCTACTTATTACAGCTTGACAAAGGCAACACACGGCTAGACACCTGTTGTCCGCATTTGTGTTGAAATAATTCCACACTGAAGAGCTGATTTTTTTTTGTATTTTGACCAGGTATGTCAATGGCCATATTCGTCCCACGGACAACAGGTGTCTCCCCGGGTGCCTGACTTAAACAAACCACCTCACCATCAGAATCCTCCTTGTCAATTTCCTCCCCAGCGCCAGCAACACCCATATCCTCATCCTGGTGTACTTCAACACTGACATCTTCAATTTGACTATCAGGAACTGGACTGCGGGTGCTCCTTCCAGCACTTGCAGGGGGCGTGCAAATGGTGGAAGGCGCAAGCTCTTCCCGTCCAGTGTTGGGAAGGTCAGGCATCGCAACCGACACAATTGGACTCTCCTTGGGGATTTGTGATTTCGAAGAACGCACAGTTCTTTGCTGTGCTTTTGCCAGCTTAAGTCTTTTCTTTTTTCTAGCGAGAGGATGAGTGCTTCCATCCTCATTTGAAGCTGAACCACTAGCCATGAACATAGGCCAGGGCCTCAGCCGTTCCTTGCCACTCCGTGTCGTAAATGGCATATTGGCAAGTTTACGCTTCTCCTCAGACGCTTTTAATTTTGATTTTTGGGTCATTTTACTGAACTTTTGTGTTTTGGATTTTACATGCTCTCTACTATGATATTGGGCATCGGCCTTGGCAGACGATGTTGATGGCATTTCATCGTCTCGGCCATGACTAGTGGCAGCAGCTTCAGCACGAGGTGGAAGTGGATCTTGATCTTTCCCTATTTTTTTAACCTCCACATTTTTGTTCTCCATATTTTAATGTGTGGAATTATATGCCAGTATCAATAGCAATGGCCTACTACTATATATACTGCGCACAACTAAAATGCACCACAGGTATACAATGTAGATGGATAGTATACGTAATGGATGACGACACAGAGGTAGGTACAGCAGTGGCCTACCGTACTGCTATATATAGTATACTGGTGGACACTGTCAGCAAACTGCTAAACTAGTCTAAAATGCACCACAGGTATAGAATGTAGATGGATAGTATACTTAATGGATGACGAGTGACGACACAGAGGTAGGTACAGCAGTGGCCTACCGTACTGCTATATATAGTATACTGGTGGACACTGTCAGCAAACTGCTAAACTAGTCTAAAATGCACCACAGGTATACAATGTAGATGGATAGTATACTTAATGGATGACGAGTGACGACACAGAGGTAGGTACAGCAGTGGCCTACCGTACTGCTATATATAGTATACTGGTGGACACTGTCAGCAAACTGCTAAACTAGTCTAAAATGCACCACAGGTATACAATGTAGATGGATAGTATACTTAATGGATGACGAGTGACGACACAGAGGTAGGTACAGCAGTGCACTCTGCACTGTACTCCTCCTATATAATATTAATTATACTGGTGGTCCCCAGTCCCCACAATAAAGCAGCACACTGTGAGCACAGATATGGAGTGTTTTTCAGGCAGACAACGTATACTGGTGGTCACTGTCAGCAAAACTCTGCACTGTACTCCTGCTATAGCTGCTCCCCAGTCCCCACAATTAAGCAGTGTGAGCACTCAGCACAGATATATCATGCAGCACACTGAGCACAGATATGGTATGGAGCGTTTTTTTCAGGCACAGAACGGATAAAAAAACTGGTGGTCACTTATCAGCAAAACTCTGCACTGTACTCCTAACAGCTGCTCCCCAATCCTCCCCACAATTAAGCAATAAAAAACAACCAATCAAGTCAACTGTGTTCTACAATAAACGGAGAGGACGCCAGCCACGTCCTGTCCCTATCATCTCCAATGCACGAGTGAAAATGGCGGCGACGCTCGGCTGCTTATATAGAATCCGAATCTCGCGAGAATCCGACAGCGGGATGATGACGTTCGGGCGCGCTAGGGTTAACCGAGCCATACGGGAGAATCCGAGTATGGCTCGGACCCGTGTAAAAAGGGTAAAGTTCGGGGGGGTTCGGTTTCTCGGAAAACGAACCCGCTCATCACTATAAGAGACCCGCACCAGTTACCATCCTGTGGTACAGCCTGACTTCTGCAGTGTTCTGGCATTGTTCCCGGTTATCTGTTGCGATCTGACACCGGCTTCCAGCTTACAGCGTTGGTCCTGCTCCGCTTCCAGCCTCCAGCGGTGTCCTGGTATTGCTCCTTGTTTCTATTGTCTGCAGCATCACTCTATATGCTCCATAGTGAATTTGTCACTGGCTTCCAGCATTGCACCAACATCGCTTCCAGCAGTGCTCCTGTGTCACTATCAGCCTACAAGCGGTGTTCTTCATCATCTCCAGTACCACTCTCCATCACCAGCGGTATTCCAATATCGCTCTGCATCTTCTACCACACAACATCGAACCACAGTCCCCACCGATACTCACCATCGGACTCTAACTTCAGCGGTGAGTTCAGAACACCTTTCGTTTATACCGGTTCCATCCGGTAGTCGTGGACAGTTCTTCCAAGTACCACATCAACCCCTGTGCACATGTGTTTATCCCAGCCTCCTGTGCATCACCTGCTGGCCAGTACCAGCTCGTTCATCATCACAGTGGTTAGCTGTGGCCTACGGACTTACCAACTCCGGGTCTTGCAAGGACTTTTGTCATTTTGTTCTGCATAGCCACAGCACATCCTTCTGCACATCTACTGTTGAATTAATTGCATTACCAAGGTGTTCATACTGTGTGTTCAATAAATTGACTTTATTTATATACTCCATTGTTGTGGTCACGCCTTTGGGCCGATGGTGCTAGATCTCCTGTATGTGCAGGAACCCTATTCTACCTTCACGGTTCACATACACACCAGCCCCTACACCTGAGGCTTCCCCAGGTCAGCCTCAGGCTTCAGCTGTGACAGTAATCACTGACCTAATGAATCCGGACAGAGACCAGGCCGAAGCGACCAGCCTGGTGCAACAACTTTCAGCCCGCTTAGAACACCAAGAGGCTTCACAGGGACAAGTGATCTGCTGTCTCCAGGACCTTTCCTCCCGGCTGGATGGGATTCAAGCAACCATCCGTGGTTCAGGGGCATCCAGTGTACCGACTACAGTACCTCAGGTGGTAACCCCACCCACCATTCCCGTCTCTGCACCTCGTCTCCATTTGCCGACACCAGCCAAGTTCAATGGTTCACCTAAAGCCTGACGGGGCTTCCTAAATCAGTGTGAGATACACTTCGAGTTACAGCCTGGCAATTTACCAACTGACCGCACCAAGGTTACCTACATCATCTCCCTTCTCAGTGGCTCCGCCCTGGATTGGACATCACCTCTGATGCCCTGCTCTCTTCATATACAGATTTCGTGGCGACCTTCAGGCACATCTTCGAGGAACCAGGATGTGTGACATCTGCCTCCACTGATCTTCTCCAGCTAACGTCAGGGGACATGGACAGTTGGTCAATATTTAGTACAATTCCAGATCCTAGCGTCTGAACTTTCCTGGAATGATAACTCTCTCTATGCAGCTTTCTGGTATGGATTATCCGAGCGGATCAAGGATGAGCTAGCTACTAGAGAGTTATCTTCCAAACTAGATGAGCTCATATCCCTCTGCACCAAAGTTGATCTCTGATTCTGCAAAAGGGCGGTTGAGCAAGGAAGGTTTACGCTTCCTAAGACCTCTGCCGTTTATCCCCCACATCAGCCATCTCTGCCCAAAGATGAGGCCATGGAAATCAACCATTCTCGTCTGTCGCCTGCAGAGTGTAGAAGACATCTGACTGAACACCTGTGTCTCTATTGTGCTGCTCCATCCCATGTCATCAACGCTTGTCTGAAGTGTCAGGGAAACTCCAAATCCTAGCCAGTCAAGGAGAGGACCGACTTGGAGTAATGAACTCCTCTCCATCTTCCTGTGATTGCAAACTTTCTGTATCTCTTCAAGTATCTCAGCGCTTCAAGAATCTCATCGCTCTTCTGGATTCTGGAGCGGCTGGGAACTTTGTGACTGCGGAATTCGTTAAACGGTGGTCCCTACCCACCAAGAGACTTTTGTTCTCTGTATGCCTGACTGCTGTGGATGGCAGCAGGATCTCTGATGCAGTCATTGACTTTAAGACCCTAGCTATCTGTCTGAAGGTAGAATCTCTTTACACTGAACTGATATCATTCCTAGTCATTCCAAAAGCTATGCATCCTGTGGTTCTAGGCCTCCCATGGCTTCGGCTCCATAATCTGCAGATTAATTGGAAGACTATGTACATCCTGGCATGGAGTCCTTCCTGTTCTGAGACTTGTCTCCAAAAGGTGCTTCCAGCCCGCACCTCTTCTTCCAAGTCTCCAGATGTTTCACCTCCACCGTACCAATATTTCACTTATGTCTTCAGCAAGTCCTCCGCAGATATTCTTCCTCCTCATAGGAAGTGGGATTGTCCTATAGATCTCATTCCAGGGAAGACTCCTTGGGGACGCACTTATCCTCTGTCACTTCCAGAGACCCACTACATGTAGAAGTATATTAAGGAAAACCTTGCCAAGGGTTTCATTAGGCCTTCCTCTTCTCCAGCTGGCGCATTCTTCTTCTTTGTGAAAAAGAAGGATGGAGGTTTGTGACCATGTATTGACTACCGTGGGCTCAATGACCTCATTAGTGAAAAACCGATATCCTTTGCCTCTTTTTTTTTTTTAAAGAACTGATTTTTATTGAGGTTTTTCATATATATATAAGAAATATGCGTTTGACAATATGACATCAGCATCATAATGTGACGAACCTTAGAACATAAGGAACGCATGAAAAGTGGATCAATACAAGTATATCTAAGCCAAACAGCAATGTGCAATAGGAAAACAAGAAAATACAGTCAAACATGGAGGGGGGGGGGGGAGGGGGGATGAAAGATCAGAGCGCTGTCGGCCCATCAAAGGCAGAAACACCACATTATGGTGGGGTCATGAACATACAACCAGACTTCATTATACTTAGTTCCTAATTAAGTTATTGTAACTAAACTGATATAATATTACATTAATAAAGATGATGACAAGCTAGGCATGTAGAGGATATGAAAAGACAAGAGAGAGGATGAAATCTAGAAGATTGATGAGGAGGTAAAGAGAGGAGGATAGGAGTAGGAGAAGAAGAAAGCCAGGTTATCTGGACATTGTCCACTAAGAATTTTCAAAGGCTGCAATTATCGTGGATTGAGTGGTCTGGTCTAGAGTAGCCATATAAGGGCCCCATTTTTTGTAGAACCCCGCAAGGCCAGAGGGACCCGTACGGAGAGTGGACCTACGATCAAAATACAAATATTGTAACATAGTTTTCAGAATTTCAGCTAAGGAGGGGGTCGATCTAACAACCCAATGTTTCAGAATTGCTTTTTTGGATATGGTAAATAGCATGGTCAGCATGGGGAAAAGTAGGCTAATCCCTCTCTCCGATCTCCAGATAGAAAAATTAATGCAAAGACAGGCCAGCGGGTCAGGTCTCAATGTCGTATGGAAATGGGTATTTATGAACACAAATAATTTATTCCAAAAGCGTTGGATCCTGGTACAGCTCCAGAGGCAGTGGTAGAAAGAGGCTCTAGCTCCTTTACATTTAGGGCACCTATTAGGGATTGCAGGATCAATGGGTATCTGTTCATAAGGAGGCAAGTATGCTCTATGGATGTATTTTATATGTACCTCCTGTAGGTACGCAGAACTGAGGATTGACATGGTCCGGTGGTGATGGTCTAAGAGGAGGTCACAGGAGGTCACGCTTGGAATGTCTGCTTGCCAGGAGGCAACCAGTCTGGAAATGAATGGCATGGATGGGATATTTACAATGAGTGAGTAAATTTGCTTTAATTTGTAGGGATGGGATTCCCAGTGCTTTAGAATCTTAGCTAGTGGGGAAGAGGGAGACGAGAGGATAGAGTCGAGGCGCAATGAATGGAGATAGTGTCTCACTTGTAGAAACATATAGAAGTGGGAGGACGGAATAGAGTACCTGTCTCTTAGTGTTGCAAATTGAGCGATATGGCCACCCGGGTCGAATACTTGTGAAGCAGCGCACAGCCCCCTCTCCCGCCATCGGACAAAAAGAGCATTGTGAAGGGAAGGAGGATATGAAGGGTTTCCCCAAAGGGATACATAAGAGGAAACAGTGTGGTCAGATTTGAGTTTCCTATGTAATTTCACCCAACTAAAGTAGGTGTCTCGAAATAGGGGGTGTTTCAGGATTGATGGAGGTATGTCAGTTTTTTTGGTGTGTAGAAGGGCGCATGGGGAATAAGGTCGAAAAGCGTCAGTATCTAGAGCCAAGTCAGTATATGTGCTTTTTCCTAAGAGCCAGTCAGCAGCATATCGGAGAAAGATTGTAAGAGAGTAAGAAAGAAAGTCCGGGACTCCCAGTCCACCCATTGACTTGTCCATGACTAGTTTTGCAAAGGCCACTTTTGGTTTCTTCCCATGCCATATAAATCGAGTCATAGCCCTGCTCAATGCAGCGCCATCCGCTTCTCTAAGGCTGAATGGAAGAGACTGCATAATATAAAAGATTTTGGGAAATATTACAGATTTAAGGACTGCAATCCTTCCTAGCAATGAGAGCGGTAGGGTAGCCCAACCCTCTAGTTTAGAAAGCACGGCCTTAATGGCCGGGGAGAAATTAATCTCGTAGGTCCGCGAAATATCACGTGTAATATTTACCCCAAGGTATTTAAAGTGAGACTGAGTGATCGTGAAGGGTGATGCCTGGGTAAGAGAAGATAGTGTGGAATGGGGGACGTATATAGGAAGCAATTCTGATTTTGTGACATTGATCTTATAGCCAGCCTTTTCACCAAAGTCCGAAATCAAACGCAGGATTTCCGGGACTGACGTGAGAGGGTTCGAGACAAATAACAACATGTCGTCAGCGAACAGGGCGACTTTAAGCTCAGTGTTGCCGATAGAGATGCCAGTAAAGGAAGGGGAAAGCCTAAGAGCTAATGCTAGAGCAGTGTTTCCCAACCGCGGTCCTCAAGGCACACTAACAGTCCTGGTTTTAGTGATATCCAGGCTTGAACACAGGTGACTTAATTAGTAGCTCAGTTATTTTGATTTAACCATCTGTGCTGAAGCCTGGATATCACTAAAACCTGCACTGTTGGTGTGCCTTGAGGACCGCGGTTGGGAATGCCTGTGCTAGAGGTTCTAGAGCGACGGCAAAAAGGAGTGGGGAGAGAGGGCAGCCCTGTCTAGTGCCTTTTTCTATATAGAAGGGGTCTGATAGGAAACCGTTGCAAGAAATTTAAGTGGCCGGGGGATGAATATATTGCGCGGATAGCCTCAATAAACGCATCAGGGAATTTAAATCGTGTCAAGGTTGCGTAAAGGTGTGGCCATTCGACGAGGTCGAAGGCCTTTTCCGCGTCCAAGGATATGATGGCATATCCTGAAGAGGACACGTTACCGTGGCAGGAATGCAAGGCCGCTATCACCCTTCTCACGTTGACCACCGAGTGTCTACCTGCAATAAAGCCTGTCTGATCGGGCTGGACAATGTGGGGGAGCATGAGTTTCAGACGATCGGCCAGTATCTTGGCGAACAACTTGTAATCTAAGTTTAACAAAGATATTGGTCGATAGGAGCCTGGAAGGGATAAATCTCTGCCTGGTTTAGGGAGCAATTTGAGGAGTGCCGAGTTAAAGTGGGGTGGGGGGGGTCTTAGCTAGCAATAAGGAGTTGAAAATGTCTACCAGAATGGAGTCGAATTTATGGGAGAGGAGTCTATAGAACTCTCCACTATAGCCGTCAGGACCTGGGGCCTTATTGGGTTTTAATTGTTTGATCACTGACCGGACTTCAATGATAGTGATCGGGGATAGAAGTTGAGAGGCCATATCATCTGTAAGAGCAGGGTAAGGTAGGGCTTTCCAAAAGAGAGGAGTGTTGGAAGAATTATCAGCGGGGGTGGGGGGAGGGTGTGTTGGTTGAGAGCAGGATGTCAGGGGATGCGAAGTAGGCGAAGGCGGCTGCAAGGTGTTTGGAAGGGTGGATGAGTATAATTGGGAAAAGTAAGACTGCATGATTTGTGCAATCTGTTTGTTTGTGGAAGTCAGTGTGCCTTGCTGTGTGCGGAGAGGGTGAACCACTGCAGGTGAAAATGTGCCACGAAGCAAGTTAGAGAGTAAGCGGCCAGACTTGTTCCCGAATTTGTGGAACTTGTAGTGGACAGAAAAAAGGTATTTATTTCCCATTTCGGAAATGTGTTCGTCAAAGTGGGTTTTAGTAAGCAGATATGCTTGCTTAGTGGCTGGTGAAGGTGCTTGTTTGTACACCTGAAAGGCCACAGTGAGAGCGTTCTCGAGTGTCAGATACTGCTTTGAGAAATTCTTGTTGGAGGCTGCGGTAAAGGACATAATCGCTCCTCTGAGTACGGCTTTCGCCGACATCCAAAACAGAAAGGGATTTGTCTGGAGATGTTCAGAATTGGTAGTGCAATAGTCATCCCAAGCAGCCTCCAAGAAGGACTTGAAAGTAGCAGAGCGACAAAATCTAGTTGGGAATTTCCATAACCTAGTCGTGTCCCTGTCATCTGGAAAGTGGATAGTCAAAGAAATCATAGCATGGTCTGACAGTGAGATGGGGGCAATAGAGCAGTCCATGACCTGAGGGAAAAGAGCATGAGAGATGAAGAAATAATCGATGCGAGAGAGAGAGCCGTGCGCCGCCGAGAGACAGGTGTATTCTCGTTCTGTTGGGTACAGGGCTCTCCACAGGTCTATAACCTGTAGGGTGGAGGTTAAGAGGGGGATGCCAACCTTAGGGAGTGGAGGGGGGGTCCCACAGGTGTTTGATCTGTCCAGTAGGGAGGAAGAGATCAGGTTAAAATCTCCACCAATAATCAAATTGTCACCCATGACTTAGAATAGGGAGGGGGGATATATACATTTGCCAGCGTGAGCCTCTTGCCAAGTATATCCACCGAGACCACCACATATCTATCTGTATCGTCAGTAACAACACGGTGAACCTCATGAGCCAGAGTGCGTTTTACCAGGATAACCACTCCTCTTACCTTGGAACTGTAGGAAGAAGATGCCAATACAGACCAGACCAGCATTCCTAGTTTTGCAGATTCAGAGGGAGTCAGATGAGTTTCCTGGAGGAATGCCACGTCCACGCCACGTCCACGCCAGACTTTTGTAAGAAAATCAAAATTTTCCTGCGTTTCGCCGGAGAGTTGATACCTCCGACGTTCCAGGTTGCGTAGCGTAGACTAGGCATCCCTGCAGGAAACAGGGAGAAAAAGGAACAGCAGCTTAGAGCATAAAAAGACAAAAAGGGGAACTTTTAGTACAACTGTGGGGTCGATTCTATTCGGCAACTAATGAATAGCGCCGGGAATTAGCTCCCGACGCTATTCAATTCAGCAACTAGTTACGTCGGCGATGGCCCGTTCTCGCCGACAAAACAGGTTGAATTGTCGGGAGAACGGACATTCTCCGACTTAACTCCCCGGCGCGAGGCTGATTCCCGACAGAATCAGCCTTGCGCCGGCCGTGAGGCAGCACTTTTGTCGGGTTTCTCTTCTCATCCCCCGGGGATGAGAGAAGAATTCCCGACAATTGCAGGTAATTAGTTGCTGTATTGAATAGCGTCGGGAGCTAATTCCCGGCGCTATTCATTAGTTGCCGAATAGAATCGACCCCTATGTCAAAGGATATCATACATTCTGGCCAAGCTATACAGGGCAGGACAGCGCCCACAGGAATTGGAGGAGGGTACCAGGCTGTGAGGGAGGGGAGGAGTGTATGGGAGGGAAGGTAGGGAACACAAATGAAAAGAGGCATACAAACGCTAGCATTTGATGCCAGACTTCCAAGCAAAAGCACATAAAGTATCATAACAAAAAGGACATACATCCAGCACGGAGGGGCATGTCCGCCCCCGATCCTCAAAGTGCAGCAAAATACTAACATATAGCTGTATAACTGGGGCCCGTAGGTCCCGGCAGCGCGTTACACATAAGAACATTGAAATATCATGTAATATAGAGAAAATGAGCCACTAAATGCAGAAAAAAAAGGGTAGCGGTATAAACTCAGAAATCCCTAAACAGACATGAAATCATGCAAAACAGGGAGAACTTAATGAGACAATTTAGAACATGGAGCGCAGTCCTTCATTTAGCTGAATCAGAGATGTCTGCATCCTTGGCCTGGGACAGCTCCTGGAGGTAAGCCAAAGCGTCAGGCGGGGTGGAAAAGTCCTTAAATGAGGACCCGTCATAAATGCGAAGCCTGGCAGGATATAGCAGGCCAAATTTGCGCCCTTCAGCGACTAATTGAGAGCAAACAGGGGAAAAGGATTTCCTGGCCCGTGACAATTCAGCGGAGTAGTCTTGAAAAATATGAAGCTTATGTCCTTCCCATGACAAAGATTTAGCTTTGCGAGAGGCCGACCATATCTCCATTTTGTGTAGGTAATTTAAGCAGCGAAACAGGGTAACGCGGGGTCTCGGCCTGTTAGGGGTCAGAGTCGGGTCCACCCTATGGACCCTCTCTATTACCATGTCCTGGCAAACCGCCTCTATGCCTAAAAGCGAGGGTAGAGTGTTGCGGACAAAATGGGCCAAAGCGGGCCCCTTGATAGATTCAGGGAGACCGACCAGCCTAATATTGTTTCGACGCGATCTGTTCTCAATATCGTCCATCTTGTTCCACAGCTGGTAGGAATCGTTAGTGAGGCGCTTCACGGTGTGTTGTAAATCACCTATATCATGGGAGGCTACGCTGATCTGTTGTTCTGCGTTAGAAACCCTGTGGGTCAGATGTTGCAGCTGACTGGTAATATCAGCCACTGCTTTGGATAGAAGGGGAGTCATGGTAGCTGTAATGGCCGCCACCACCTCTGAGTAAGTCACAGGGGCATCACAGCCTGCACTCACGTGTCTCCCAGGTCCTTCGGCCGCGGTTTTCTTATGCAGGGGGGGTGCACTCTCCACTGCAGAGTCTGCCTGCATGGTCCCTGCGGCCCGCCGCTTCTCCTGGCGTGGAGGCTGCGGCTGCTGCTGCTGCTGGTGGTCCGTCTGGGGCTGCGGCGTCAGCGGCGCTAAAAAGCGGTCCATGTCGGCTACGGGGGTGCAAGGTCACTGCGGGAGGGCTCCGGGCGCCAAACGAGGCTTTAAAAGCCTAATAAAAGGTGTCTGTAGAGGAGCGGGGGACGGAGCTCAAAACGGAGCTCAGGTCTCCATAAAGCCGGAACCGGAAGTCATCCTTTGCCTCTTATCACCGAGCTATTTGATTGTGTCAGTGGAGCCACCATCTTTTCCAAGACCTGAAGGGTGCATACAATCTCATCCGTATCTGGAAGGGTGACGAGTGGAAGACTGCGTTTAACACCCGTGACGGACATTATGAGTACCTTGTCATACCTTTCGGACTCAGCAACGCTCCAGCGGTATTTCAGCATTTCGTGAACTAAATTTTCCGAGATATCCTCTACCGACATGTTGTGGTCTATCTCAATGATATTCTCATCTTCGCTAATGATCTGAAGGAGCATCTTTACTGGGTCAAAGAAGTTCTGTCCCATCTCCGTGCCAATCATCACTACTGTAAGTTGGAAAAGTGTGTCTTCGAGGTTAAGTCCATTCCATTTCTGGGTTACACCGTGTCCGGTTCCGGTTTAGAGATGGATCCTGAGAAGCTCCAGGCTATCCGCGATTGGCCGATACCCACGACACTTAAAGGTGTTCAAAGATTCCTGGGGTTCGCCAATTATTACAGTAGATTCATTTGGGGCTTTTCTACTGTGGTGGCACCAATCACCGCTCTCACAAGGAAAGGTGCCAATCCCTCCAAGTGGTCGGAAGAAGCTACCCAAGCCTTTCACCTTCTTAAACAAAAGTTTGTCTCTGCTCCAGTTCTGAAACAGCATGATACCAGCTTACCTTTCACCTTGGAGGTGGATGCCTCTTCAGTAGGAGTTGGCGTAGTTCTGTCTCAAAGAGCTGATGATGGCCACTTACATCTACGTGGCTTGTTCTCATGGAAGTTCTCTCCTGCTGAGCGCAACCACACCATTGGTGACCAAGAACTTGTAGCCATCAAGCTCGCTCTTGAAGAATGGAGATATTTATTGGAAGGAGCTTCTCATACTATCCCTATCCTGGCAGACCACAAGAATCTCCTGTACTTGAAAGTCACCCAATGCCTCAATCCTCGTCAAGCCAGAGGGGCACTCTTCTTCTCCAGGTTTGACTTTAAACTTTCATTTTGTCCTGGGTCACAGAATCGTAAGGCTGATTCTCTTTCCCACTCCTTGGAGCAAGAAAATGAGTCTGAATCTACTGGTAAGCATCCCATTATCGATCCAGTGGCATTCTCCGCTGTGAGAGTGGACTCTATACCCCCGCCAGGGAATAGCCCCATAAAACCGGCTCTCAGAAGGAAGCTTTTGCAATGAGCACATTCCTCTTGCTTTGCCGGATACGCGGGTATTCAGAAAACCTTTGAATTCATTTCCAGATCATACTGGTGGCCGACCCTGAAGAAGGACATTACAGAATTTATTGCCCTAAGTGTGCCCAGCATAAGGTACCACGCCAGTTGCCCACTGGACAACTGGTACCTCTGTCTATCCCTCACTGTCCATGGACCCATTTATCAATGGACTTTATTACAGCTCTCCCTGAGTGTAACAAGTATAATACCGTCTGGATGGTAATTGACCGGTTCACCAAGATGGCTCACTTCGTCCCTCTCACCGGTCTTCCGTCTGCTTCCAAGCTTGCTCAAGTCTTCATTCAAGAGCTCTTCAGATTACATGGTCTCCCCGAAGAGATTATCTCCGATAGAGGTGTCCAATTTATAGCCAAATTCTGGTGAAGTCTGTGTTTAGCACTCCAAGTCAAGCTAAAGTTTTCTACTGCTTATCACCCCCAAACCAATCTGACAGTCTGAGAGGGTGAATCAGGACTTGGAGGCCTTCCTCCGAATTTATGTATCCTCTTCTCAAGACGACTGGGTTCATTTTCTTCCGTGGGCTGAATTTTGTCACAACAACCAGTACCATTCTTCATCTTCTTCCACGCCATTCTTCACCAACTACAGGTTCCATCCCAAGGTCCCTGAGTTTCAGCCACTTCCAGCAGCATAGGTACCTGCAGCTGATATCACCCTTCATCAGTTTTCCCATAACTGGAGGAATATCTGGGTAGCTCTCCTAAAAGCTTCCTCGAGGTACAAGAAGTTTGCAGACAAGAAGCGTAGGGCAATCCCTGCCTTCAAACCAGGGGATCGTTTTTGGCTATCCACCAAGAATCTGAGATTGAAGGTTCCAAGTATGAAGTTTGCTCCTTGTTTTATCAGACCCTTCCAGATCAAACATGTCGTCAATCCTGTTGCCTATAAGCTCAAGTTGCCTCCATTCCTGAAAATCCCTAGGACATTTCACATGTCCAGGAACCCTTCACGGTTCACATACATGCCAGCCCCTACACCTGAGGCTTCCCCAGGTCAGCCTCAGCCCTCTGTTGTGACACTTAGTTTCTGCTGTGATCCTGCTATACCTGCTTTCACAACTACAACTAATCATCCATCAGTTGGTGCAAACTCCTTATATGTCCACTCATAATATTTTTTCCCCTTCTAGGTTTTGAAAGTGATCTCATTTGTTTTATACAAAAAATCTCTAATTTTCAGAAACAAATGCATTCACATTCCTCCTTTTTCTATGCACTAAGGTGTTAATTGACAATTTGAAAACAAACATTAATTTGCAAATTACTTTGTAATGAAACCAATGTGGAATAAATACAATTGGTCTCTGAGTACAGGCAATTGTCATGTTATGTCTGCAGAGTAATAATTTATGTCTTTGTTTACGGAATAGAAGTATTCCAAGAGGGGTTACAAATCTCAGATGATATTATATTGTTACAGGATCATTTATTTTAGAAAACCCAGTATGTGACTTTCAGAAGTAAGGATAAAGTAAAAGTATTTCACTAGTTTCAGACCTTCATAACTGCATCTTCAACTATTGCTGTGTGATCACTTTGCAGAAATATGTGGTATCCGGACTATAGTTCTACACTAAAAGGTCTACAGTCAATAGGTCGACCACTAATGGTAGACATGCATTAGGTCAACCGGGTCAAAAAGTCAACATGTAAAAAGGTAGATAGTTCAAAAGGTCGACAGGGTCAAAAGGTCAACATGACAATGGACAACACACATATGGTCGATACAAGTTTTTTGTTTCCCCCCCCCCCTAATTTTTTCATACTTTACCATCCACGTGGACAATGATTGGGAATAATAACCTGCCCAAAGCATGCCTCAACAAGCTTGTAAAGTTGTGCAACAAAACAATCTGGTGCTCACTAGGTTGATCATTTGAGGACCTAGCGTGAGGCCATTATGGTACAGAAGGAAGGAAAGCTGGGACAGGAGATGGACAAAATGTGTTTCCCAAAAGTTCTGGTTTCTGCCAGGAGCTCAGTGGTGTGGGAGACTGCTCAGTGGAGGAGCTATGGTGTGTCCCGCAAGAGGCAGGGATGCTGAGACACATTTACTTTTGGTAACTGACAAGGATAAGGAGATAGGAGGCATATTAATTAAACAACAGTTGCGGGCTATACCCAGTAAAAAGCTGTTTTCGGGGATACATGCAAATATTAAGTATTACATATAAACATGCATGTAAAGTTATATGTAATATATGTGCTGGCTGCCTTACCTGGGGGTCAGCAGTCGCTTCATGCACGGGACACAGGCACATACAGTAGGGCTTAGCCTGTCTATATTCAATAAGCCTGCCCACAGACTCCTGTAAAACCAGCCAACGGGAGTCTGGGGCGGGCTTATTGAAGATAGACAGGCTGAGCACTGTGTGCCTGTGTCTCGGGCTGCGGCAGCTGCTGACCCCTAGGTAAGGCAGCCAGCCAGCACATATATTACATACAACTTTACATGTATGTTTATATGTGCTGTCTGGCTTCCCCCTGCAGTCTTTGGTCGGCTCTGCAGCCCAGGGGCAGCAGCCACTCATGTTAAGGATCCCTGCTATTTAACATGGAGAGACAGCAGCAGATGTCTCTGATAACTGCTGCGATCCCTCCATTTCCGACCACAAATCAGCCCCCAAGTTTATTTTTATTCACAGATAGAAGCTGCTTCATCTAAATAACTAGACCAACAGTGGCATTTTATCCATGCAGGGAATTTGATGTATGTGAAGATGTACAGTGGAAGATATGTACTCTATGTGGTGTAAGTGCTAAGAAAAATATCAGATACTGGTTAAAACCTGTTCAAGGCAAGAGGACCTTACCAATGAGCCAGAAATGCACAGAGGTTAACTTGCAGCACAGGTACACTAGACCATATGTATACTCTATTGTCCCATAGCAGATGATTCCATTGTTCTAAAGGAATGTTCACCAGATTCACTGGAGCCAGGACAGTAAGTGGGTTACCTGTCACATGTCACCTAGGTTGAGAGGAGTGGCCCCTAATAGTAGTATACCAGTGGGTACCGCCAATGACAGTCATGTTAGCTCTTACAGGGGTGCAGAGGGTGGTGGAAAAGCAGTGAGCAAGGAGAAGTGTGTTCATGCTGGGAGACAATGACCTGATCTAACAGGTTATGCTCTCATTGGGCTATCTGTAAGACTGTGCATCCAGGGATCAGGACAAAGCCGTCTGCTTGGGGTATGCAGCTTCCATACAGAATCCCCACCTAGTACTTTAGGATGGTGCCAACAGGAATCCCTCCTTCCATTGTACTGCCAATATGGTTGATTACAGAGTGACATTTTTCAAACTATGTCTTATCAGCTCATACAGAATAAATGTATAACATACAGTCATATGTGTGTAAGAGGCTACAGGAAATTATGGGTGACATGTAATAGGATGAGATTTTTAGTAAGATTCCGAAATCGCCCCCTATCCCATGTTTTGAAATCATGAATTTTTTGTTGAAATCGCAAATGTAATAGGATGCGAATTCGGGGCTGAAACATGCAATTTCATGCGATATTATAACCCGGTAATGTGCACTTTTCTGACCAACCAGAATGCGATTTACAACACCACTTTTACACCCAAGCAAAGAACTCCACCTATTGGCCGAGCTAAGTTACCTGGAATCTGTATCACACACCCTATATAAAGGGCTCCAGCGCCATTTTGCCCTTTGTTAGGCTGGGAGTGTAAGATGGAGAGGACAGTGACCAAAAGAGGCAGAGAGAGCAGCATGGAGAGAGGCAGCATGGTGGCAAGCAGGGCAGTGGGTTACCTGGAATCTGTATCACACACCCTATATAAAGGGCTCCAGCGCCATTTTGCCCTTTGTTAGGCTGGGAGTGTAAGATGGAGAGGACAGTGACCAAAAGAGGCAGAGAGAGCAGCATGGAGAGAGGCAGCATGGTGGCAAGCAGGGCAGTGGCTGGGAGGAGTCAGGAGGAGCAGGCTCAGCATGAGGAGCAGGAGGAGGCTGGTGCTGGAAGTAGGCAAACTGACACAGAGGAGGAGGATTTTAAGAGGGAGCAGGAGGAAGAGCTGGAGGAGCCTCTCCTTAGTGACGTCGACTGGCAGGAGAAGAAGGGTGATTGGGGGCCAGTTTGAGGGTGAGGAGGATGAGGAGGGTTAGGAAGGCCCTATGCCAGGGCATACTCCCAGTGGTCACCATGTGCATTTCTCCTATGAGGAAAACTGTGCCCTAGTCAGGGCAATGGTGCCAGTTTTTAATTGGCTTCTGGGGAAGAATAACCACGTACTAATATTGTGAATAAGCGCAAAATGTGGGTGTACATTACAGATGCAGTTGATGCAGTTAGCAATTTCAAGCGAAAAGTGGTGACCGTTAAAAAAAGATTTCTCCGGCAGGGTCCACAGGTTATCCACATGATAACAATGGGATATGATGATGCGACAGAGGATTTGCACCAATCGTTCAAGCTTTTCCGGCCTCCCAGCATGCAACGGGCCCATCCATATATCCCCGCCTCCTTGATCAGGCAAATCAGTTTTTTGTTTGGTTCGGCAGGAGCCGGACCATGGTCAGAGGGCTGCTGTTTCCTTAGCAGCCCTAAGCTTTCTTATTTTATTTTTATAGTCTTACTATTTTTTTGAGTGATCTTTCTAAACAGTGTCTTATACGCATGTTAGAAAGAGTCGCTCCAACAACTCTCCGCCGGGTCGTGACAATGCTTACCCATGAGTACAGTGCTGTTTCAGCTGGCATCTGTGTTGGATATACTAGCAGGTCCAGCAGACATTACCAGACTGTGGCTGGAGCACGGTGGAGAAGGTAAGGCACCGATTCCGCTTAGATGGGGAATACGGACACAGCCGCACTGTTTTGGGAAGGAGACCACCAAACAGTCACTGATGCGGCTGCCACCTCGGGTGCACCAGCACTATGCCTTAGGGATCAGAGGCTCCAGGATTAGTATGAGGCCACGATCTCCAGGGTTGATGTCAGCAGTGGAGAGTCGCTCTCCTGGTCTCCCCTCCCCCCGGTTCATGACCAGTTTCCTCCGAGTCTCCTGCCATGAACTGTTTCCTGCATCCGTCTCAGACACTGTATACGTAGGGGACACAGTCGCAGCGGGATCCGGTCTGAAGGTCGACACAGTCCAGGTCGACAATGTTTAGGTCGACCACTATAGGTTGACAGTCACTAGGTCAACAGGGATGGAAGGTTGACAGTGTTTCTAGGTCGACATGTGCTAGGTCGACAGGTCAAAATGTCAACATGAGTTTTTCACATTTTTTCTTTTTTTTGCACTTTTTCATACTTAACGATCCACGTGGACTATGATTGGAACGGTAATCTGTGCCAAGCGAAGCGAGGCACCTTTCCCAAAGCATGGCGAGTGAAGCAAGCCATGCGAGGGGACACGGTGTACCAATTGGGGTTCCCGGTCACTCTACAATGAACATGAAAAAAAAACCTCATGTCGACCTTTTGACCTGTCAACCTACCACATGTCGACCTAGAAACCCTGTCGACCTTCCATCCCTGTCGACCTAGTGACTGTCGACCAATAGTGGTCAACCTAAACATTGTCAACCTAGATA
This sequence comes from Pseudophryne corroboree, assembly GCF_028390025.1. Taxonomy (NCBI): domain Eukaryota; kingdom Metazoa; phylum Chordata; class Amphibia; order Anura; family Myobatrachidae; genus Pseudophryne; species Pseudophryne corroboree. The sequence continues at coordinate 288,264,590 of NC_086450.1, forward strand.
CTGTCGATTTGATGATCCACACCCGACATAGCATAGGCGGCTGTGTGACTGTTGCGTCCGTGTTCACTGAGCGTCTGTGTTCACTATAGGTTCATGGAGCGGCAGTATACACTAGTAGCGTCTGGATCCACTCAGTGTTCACTAACGTATTGATCGGTCCTGGAAGCGAGGTGAGTCTCCCTGTATCCCACTCTTCTGAGTATGGGTTATACAGCACTAAGTCTCTATCTACCTTTTGAGTGTGAATAGTTAGATAAGTGCCTATAACATATGAGTCTATATACATTTACTGTTGTTTCTTTCGCATTTGCGTCTGAATACGTTAGATCTGTTTAAACATGTTGCAGTAATATGTTCTCCTACATACTTAAAATGTAGTTGTAGTTGATGATGTGCTCATATTGCTTAATATACTAATGTATAACATGTGACTGACTGCTAGTGTGATTGCTGACTTTACTATATTTCTGTCAGTTTGTTTATTCCGATCCTCAATGCCAGTACATGGGTAGGGTTGAATTGTATATCACTTTAAGGAATTTAAAGTGATTACAGTTACAAATTGTGTAGTACACTGTGGAAGTGTTGATTATTTATCATGTCTAAGAGTGGCAAAGGTGAGGTAGGTACACTCACAGCAACACAAACACTCATATCATGTTTGTCTTGCAAAACGGTGTTATCCTCTCAGGATCTTGTTCAGGATGGTTTGTGTGCAAATTGTTTTAGCTTTCATCTGGGGGTTAATGAAAAATACAAGGCAGATTCAGGTACAGATGGATTCACCTTGGGCTATGTTTGCACAGACTTTATCCAGTATAGCTGAATGGATAATTCCTCCAGCTCCTGTACCAGGGATAGGTTACACTATTAACCCTTACATGCAACTCCCCACCTATGGTGAATCACTTCCAGCATCAGCTTCTCAAAAGAAACAAGCTGATAAACTGGTGGTAAGTAAATTGTCACCTTCACAGGCTACACATGATTCAGATGAGGATTCATCAGAAGATGAAAGCTCAATTAATTCTACTTCGGCATATGAAGAGGAGGAGGAAGGTCTCGGCTCAGTGGATATAGCTGAGTTAATTAAAGCAATGAAAGCCATTCTATACTTAGAGGATTCAGCAGAGCCTGTGTAAAAACCAAGGCACCTGTGTTTAAAATGTCCCAAAACAGTTAAAACTGCGTTCCCAGGGTCAGATTAGCTGACAGAAATTATAAAAGAGGCTTGGGCTATGCCCAATAAGAAGTTTAGAATTCCTAATAAAATGGAATTCCAATTATCCTCTTCCAGCTGGGGATTGTTTAAAAAGGGAAGAGGCTCCTAAAGTAGATACACATGTAATTTGATTAGTGCGAAACTCTACATTACCTTTGCCTTCAACATCGTTAAATGATGTCAAGGATAGAAGAGTGGATGGTTTTCTAAAAAACATTTTTTCCCTGTCTGGGGCAGTCATAAGAGCAGCCATGGCTTCAGCTTGGATGGAAAAGGCAGTGGCTGCCTGGGCTGATGCATTGGAGGGGGATTTTTCTATAGCTTCTAGAGAGCAAAAATCCCATATAGCTCATATAAAACAGGCTGCAATGTTCCTGGAAGCAGCAGCATTGTATATGGGTACTATTGCCTCCAGGGCATCAGCTTCAACAATAGCTGCTCGCAGAGCAGTTTGGCTACGTATGTGGAAAGCTGATTCAGAATCTAAGAAGGTTTTGGAATTGTTACCTTTTTCTAGAGATATTCTTTTTGGTAAAGAATTGACAGATATTCTGGAGTCAGAAGCAGACTCCAAGAAGGTCAAGTACCCTTCCACATACAATTTCAAACCAAAAGTTCTGGCTTTTCAGCCCTTTCGGTCTCAAGGAAAAGCTAAAGGAAAAAGTGATGGCAAGCAGGCCCAATACAACAAGTCTGGAAAGACTAAAAAGTATTGGGCTGCCAGAGGACTGGTTGGGAAGACAGATAATAAACCATCTGCCTGATGGTGCGGGCCTCCACCTGGGTGACCCCAGGGTGGGGGGGCCGACATCTTCAGTTTGCACAGATCTGTCAGCAGTCTACAACAGATGCCTGGGTGCAGGAAGCGGTATCTCTAGGTTATGCTTTTGCGTTCAAGAAGTACCCTCCTCGAAGGTTTTTTTGTACCAGCTAGGGAGGCCAATCCCGGGCCGTTTTTTCAATCCGGGAATTTGGGATTGAAAAACGCTCAATCCCGGGATTCCCGGGATCCCGGGATTGCAGTAGGGATCAGTGAAGAAGGGTGTAGGGAGCAGCGCTGAAGGGTAGGCAGCGGTGCGGGAGGGTGTAAGTAGCGGCGGGGAAGGGAGGTAGGGTGTAGGTAGCAGTTCGGGAGGGTGTAGGTAGCGGAGGGGAAGGGAGGGAGGGTGTAGGTAGCAGTGCGGGAGGGTGTAGGTAGCGGTGCGGGAGGGTGTAGGTAGCTGGGCGGGAGGATGTAGGTAGCGGTGCGGGAGGGTGTAGGTAGCTGGGCAGGAGGATGTAGGTAGCGGTGTGAGAGGGTGTAGGTAGCTGGGCGGGAGGATGTAGGTAGCATTGTGGGAGGATGTAGGTAGCGGGGAGGGTTGGTAGCGGCGTGGGAGGGAGGCTGTTAGCACTGCACGGAGGGAGGGTGGGTGTAAGTAATACCACTTATTATTAGATGGGCGCCAGCCATGGACACACTGAACGCGGCGGCATTTCAAATGAAGCGCCGGCCGCCAGCCAACCAGAGCTGGTGGACCGGCAGCCAATCAGGGAAGCGGCCACAGCAGTCGCTCCTGATTGGCTGCCGCTGCTGCGGCAGCCTCCCTGATTGGCTGCCGGTCCACCAGCTCTGATTGGCTGGCGTCCGGTGCAACATTTGAAGTGCCGCCGCGTTCAGCGTTTGTTTATGGCTGACGCCCGCCTAATTGTAAGTAGTATTACTTACACACACTCCCTCCCGCACATGCGCAGTGTAATCCCGTGAATCCCGGGATTGGATGCTCCAATCCCGGGATTCAAATCCCGGCATTTTTGGGCCCAAATCCCGGGATCCTGCCGATCCCGGGATTGGCCTCCCTAGTACCAGCCCGTCTCAGGTAGAGACGAAGGCCAGGGCTTTATAAGAGGCAGTTCAGAAATTGCTTTACTCAGTAGTAGTCATTCCAGTTCCTCCTGCACAATGTGGACAGGGTTTTTACTCCAACCTGTTTTTAGTTCAGAAGCCAAATGGGTCTTTTCGGCCCACTCTCAATCTCAAAGTACTGAACGAATACATTTGGGTACCTCGGTTTTACATGGAGACTTTACTTTCCATAATTTTGGCCATGGAACCAGGGGATTATATGGTATCCCTGAATATCAAGGATGCTTACCTACATGTTCCTATAGCACTGTCCCATCAGTGCTATCTCAGGTTTGCTATCCTCCAACAGCATTTTCAGTTCCAGGCCCTACCTTTTGGGTTAGCCACAGCTCCCAGAGTATTTACCAAGATTATGGTGGTAATGGCAGCTTATCTCCGCCAGCAGGGGATAAGAATTTTTCCATACCTCAATGGTCTTTTAATCCTGGCACAGACGCAGGATTTGCTCTTATGTCATCTGCAACAGAGAATAACGTTTCTGCAGAACCACGGGTGGCTCATAAACTGGGCAAATTCATCTCTGGTTCCGTCACAACGGATGACTCACTTGGGGGCTGTACTGGATTCCGGTCTTCAGAGAGTAAGTTTACCTCTGAACAAGATATCCAAGGTCCAGTCAGGGATTCAGGACTTGTTACACAGTCAAAAGGTATCCATTCACGCAGCAATGCAGGTGATGGATTTGATGGTATCAACGTTCAACATGGTGGCATATGCACAATTCCACTCAAGGCCTCTGCAGCATCTGATTCTTGCCAGATGGAATGGGTTGCATCAGACAATAAAAACACAGACCATGTCTCTTACGATAGAAGTAAGAAGGTCATTATCCTAGTGGACAAGGGGAGACCACCATCTGGACAAGGAGAGACCCCTTTGGATATAAGATTGGGAAATTCTGATGACAGATGCCAGTCTCCAGGGCTGGGGAGCAGTGTCAGGATGGTTGTGTTTTCAGTGGCAATGGACCAGGGAAGAAAGTTGCCTGCCAATAAACATATTGGAACTTCAAGCCATATACATGGCACTGATTCAGGCAAATGACATTCTTTGAGGAAAACCAGTGCAGACCCGCTTGGACAATGCAACGGCAGTAGCGTACCTCAACCATCAGGGAGGAACTCGCAGCCGAAAAGCGATGAAGGAGGTAAGTCACATACTATAGTGGGCAGAACTTCATCATCCAGCCTTGTCCGCAGTGTTCGTTCCGGGAGTCCTAAACTGGGAAGCGGACTTTCTCAGTCGACACGCCATTCAGGAAGCGAATGGGCTGTACACTCAGAGGTCTTCCAGACTCTAGTAGACAAGTGGGGGTTGCCAGAGAAAGATCTCATAGCATCCCGTCTGAACAACAAAGTTCTCACATATGGGGCAAAAACAAAGGATTCCAGAGCGAACTTTGTGGATGCCCTGTTGGTGAGATGGGACTTTCATCTGGCTTATGTGTTTAGTCCAATCACCCTATTACCCAGGATGGTGAGAAAGATTAAGCAAGGTAAAGGTGCCATGATACTAATAGCTCCAGCTTAGCCACAGATCTGCAGAGGATGTCGATAGATGTTCCACTTCTGCTCCCTCGACGTCCAGATCTACTGATGCAGGGTCCTTGTTATCACAGACATCTGGATTGAATGTCTTTGACGGCGTGGCTCTTGAAACCTCTGTCCTGAAGTCAAGAGGATTCTCACAACAGCTAATTTAAACTATGCTCAGAGCAAGGAAACCTTCCTCAGCTCGCATTTATCACTGAATACGGCAAACCTATATTCATTGGTGCAGTGAATGGAAAATGGACCCTAAGGCTTTCAGAGTTTCCAGGGTCTTAGCATTCCTTAAGGCAGGAATGGATAAAGGTTTGAAGGTGGCTTCCTTGAGGTGTGTCAGCATTGACTGTATGCTTCCAAAAGAAAATTGCCAATATACAGGGAATGCTGCGCATTCAACTTCCTTTTGTTCCTCCTACAGTGCCTTGGGATTTAAGCCTAGTCCTGAAAGCCCTTCAAGTTGCCCCGTTTGAACCACTTAATAAAGTGGATCTTAAATGGTTGACAGCTAAAGTTCTCTTTCTACTGGCTATGGCATCAGCTAGAAGAGTATCAGATTTAGGGGCATTATCGTGTCTTTTCCCATTTCTGATTTTTTTTATCCAGATAAAGCAGTTCTCAGAACTAGATATGGGTAAGGTGGTGTCTAAATTCCACCTTAATGAAGAAATTGTAGTCCCGGCTTTCCAGGAACCGGGCCTTTCTGCGGGAGATGCATCGCTGGACGTGGTCCGTGCATTAAGAATCTACGTGGATCATACCAGTGCCATCAGAAAGACAGATTCTCTCTTCATTCTCTACGGATTTCACAAAAGAGGAAGGCCTGCTGATAAGCAGACACTGGCAAGATGGCTTTGGATGACAATTTCAGAAGCATATTCTAAGGCTGATCTCCCTGTTCCGGCTAATGTCTCTGCTCACTCTACTCGTAAGGTAGATCCATCATTGGCAGCACAACGTGGTGCTTCAGCAGAACAGATATGTAAGGCAGCCACATGGTCTTACATTAACACATTCATTAGACATTATGCCTTGGATACCTTTGCCTCTCATGACGCTGAATTCAGGCGAAGGATTCTCCTGTCCAATCAGGAGAGTTCCTACCACTAAATTGCTTTGGGAAATCCCATTGTTATCCTGTGGATAACCTGTGGACCCTGCCGGAGAAATATGCCTTATGGGAAGAACTTACCGTTGATAACTGTATTTCTCCTAAGTCCACAGGATCCACATGGATCCCACGATGATGCACCTGATTGGAGGATCCTTTTACTCACTAACCTCTTCCTTCTTGTACGGAAGGGTGTGCATGTGTGTTCTTATCGCCTGATCAGGGCTATCTATGATGCTCCTGCTTTGAGCTTTGGAATACAACTAACTTGCCTGAGCAAGGAGGCTGGGATAAATAGACGGGCCCGTTGCATGCTGGGAGGCCGGAAAAGCTTTGACCAATTGGTGCAAATCCGCTTCATCATATCCCATTGTTATCCTGTGGATCCTGTGGACTTAGGAGAAATACCGTTATCAGAACAAAATGTAAGTTGCTCGAATCAATTAGGAAATACAATTCAGGTGCATGAAAGGGAGGGGGTAGTCTGGCTAGAAATATATTGGGGATAAACCCCTGGTGTCCCCCAGCACACCGAGCTGTACCTGTACCAAGACATGAAAGAATATATATATATACATATATACACATATAATAGAAATCCAGAGGTCTTAGTTACATACAGTTTGCAACTGTATGGTAAGCCACCAGGCCCCGACAAGGCTCCTCTGATGCTGGTGGTCCCTAACTGTAGGTCTGGGCCCGGGGTGCAGAACCCCACAAACCGGCAAAGGTTAGCTACCCCGGGGCAGCACAACGTGAGAAGGTAAAATGTTAGTATGTGCTAATAAAAGGAAAACAAAATCTATATACAAAAATTAATATACTAGTGTACGCAGCAGTCATGATGAAGTCTAACTATTGACGAAACGCGTTGGAACGGGTGGTAGTCATGTGACCGCCGGTCAGCTGACCGACAGTCACATGACCTCCTCCGTGAGCCCGACGGCTCACTATCCCGATGGTCGGCATGCCGACCAACAGGGACTATTTCCACTCGTGGGTGTCCACGACACCCATAGAGTGGGAATAGAACCCGTGCTGCACTCGCCCCTCCCCGCCGGGATCCCGGCGTCGGTATGCTGCCGGGATCCCGGCATCGGTAAGGTGACCGGCGGTCAGGAGACCGCCGGTCACCAGTACTACACCCGTTGGAACTGCTGTACCTGAACCTCCTATATGGACAGATAAGCCATTTAATATTTATTTTCTGTACGTTTGCATTGTTACCATTTCTACGGATATTTATGGAAAGTTAGATGTACCCGTTTTTCTATATGGATAGATAAGCTTGTTTGAATTTTTATCCTGTACACTTGCATTTTTACCATTTGTTTTTATGTGTTGTATTAAAAATTTGTGAAAAACCTTTTAATTATCACTGGCTGTGGATTTTAAATTATGGGATTTGCTTATCCCTATAAGGTTTTTAATATATACAACTGATTTTATGTTGAACAATGGTGTGATAATTGCATGAAAACGGTACGCGCTATGTTATATTTCTTTTATCTTTTTTATGCTCCAATATTGGTCTCACGACCGAAGAAAAATGTATGCTCCAGATAAGTAGTGTTCATTTCCTACTCACACTGGGTATACACCTTATATAATTTTTATATATATATATATATATATATATATATATACACATATACACAGTATATATATTTCTGGTATCAATATTTAAACTCACAATGGTTTATTATAGTAGCTGCCGGGATACACAGGATAAATAAGTACAGGTTGAGTATCCCATATCTAAATATTCCGAAATATGGAATATTCTGAAATACGGAATTTTTTGAATGAAATAGTAAAACCTTTGTTTTCTGATGGCTCAATGTACACAAACTTTGTTTAAATACACAAAGTTATTCAAAATATTGTATTAAATGAAGTTCAGGCTGTGTGTATAAGGTGTATATGAAACATAAATGAATTGTGTGAATGTACACACACTTCGTTTAATGCACAAAGTTATTCAAAATATTGGCTAAAATGTCCTTCAGGCTGTGTGTATAAGGTGTATATGTAACATAAATGCATTCTGTGCTTAGACTTGGGTCCCATCACCATGATATCTCATTACGGTATGCAATTATTCCAAAATACGGAAAAATTCCATATCCAAAATACTTCTGGTCCCAAACATTTTGGATAAGGGATGCTCAACCTGTATCTTTATACCCTAAATTGGTTACTATTAGATTGGAGTTAATTTGGGGGTTGGCGTATAGGTATGTCCTCATGTTGACTTGTGCTGCTCATCCCCACATTTACAGAGGTCACACACATGGTGGAAGGAGGCTCTTCTTTGAGTACAGTATTGGAAAGGTCAGGCTCACACATTGCACCTGCGGACACACAGACTCTCCTCAGAGATTTGTGACATTTCTGAACACACAGTTGGTTCCTGTGCCTTAGTGATTTTTTTTTACACCTCTTGTACAGTGCGAAGGGCTTATTTCATCATAAAAGGCAGAAGAAGATGCATCACTGACAGCTGTAGAACCATCACTCATAAATAAAGACCAAGGCCTTTCCTTGCTACTTTGTGTGGTAAATAGCATATTTGTGCAGCAAACTTTCCATTTGCATTGTTTTTTCTTTACCACTGTAAAATATTGGTTCTTCGATTTTAGCTGCCCTGATTTAAACCCTCTATGCCCTTGGGCATTGGCTTAAGTAGATTACATTGAAAGACTAGTATCATCATGGCTGGTGGCAGCAGCTGCAGCAATAGTATGGGTTTCGTGCTCTTCTCTCAACTGATCGTTATCCATATCAACGAACACAAATGCAGTGGGGTACAGCACACACAATTTGTACAATTTTTTTTCCTTTTTATTAACTTTTTTAAAACTTTGTTTGCAACTGACAGTGTGGAGTCAGACAGCTTATGTGAATGCAGTGGGGTATGGCCTGCAGCAGAGTACTTGAATAGATAGTATGGCCTGCAACTTCACAGTACTTGTATGTATACACTGGTGTACAGCCTGCAGCATCACAGTACTTGTATGGATAGTATGACCTGCAGCATCACAGTACTTGTATGGATAGTTATACTGGGGTACAGCCTGCAAGTCTCACAGTACTTGTGTGTATACACTGTGGTACATAGTTACACTGGGGCAAAGCACAAACAAATATTTTTGTTACCTTTTTTTAACCTTTACTCACAAATGACACTGCAGAGTCACACCTGGATGGTCACAGACAGCAGCCCCTGGATGAACCTAACAACCCCTGGATGGAAAAAGACAGCAGCCCCTGGATGGGCACAGCAGCCCTTGGATGGACACAGCAGCCTCTAGATGGACACAGAGAGCAGCCCCTGGATGGACCCAGACAGCAGCCCCTGGATGGATACAGACACCAGTCTCTGGATGAACACAGGCAGAAACCCCTGAATGGACACAGACAACAGCTCCTGGATGGACACAGCTGTCCCTGGATGGATACAGCAGCCCCTGGATGGACACAGCAGCTGAGCCCTGCTCCTGCTCAACATGCCTGGTATGCAGTTTTATATTTTCATCAGTGGATTGCTCTGGCTCCTAAACTCTGTTCCCCAAGTCCCAGTACCTCCTGGTTGGTGGGACTCTCTAGTTTTTTTAATTCCATTGAAAGCTAAGAAATTTATTTCCAGGAACTAGAGATATCTCTAATCAAGAAAGCTGCCCTACCACTGGAAAATTATGAATATTAAGCCCACTCCACTATCTACCCCTCCTTCATTCAGCCCAATGCCACTTCTACAGTTTAGTGTTCTCCCTCCCACCCCATCTCCCACCATTTGTGCAGTAAAGGAGTAATTAGCAGAAATTACTGCTCCAGGTTCTACATGCTGAGCAGAAGATAAAACACCACCTACTGCCCGTGGAACATCAAAGCTGCCACTGATAGCACCCCCCACTACTACCGCTGGAAGATGGGTAGGGGCCCCAGTGCATTGCTTTTCCCAGGGGCCTACACTGCTGTTAAGATGGCCCTGCCACATGTACTTCACTATCCAAGCAAAATTAAATAGTCAAATAATATTCCAGTGCATAGCTCCTGAGGGATGCACTGTTGGTGAGGCAGCAATTAATTGGAAGATGTCTATGGATACAGAGAGATACAAGAGTGGCCATTTGTAAGATACTGTATATGGTATACATCTTGGAATAATTGGGTCAGAAGTCACATATCTCTGTAATCTCCACCTACTTGTATGCCAGTGCCCTGGGTTATTTAGTAAAGTGCGTGATTGTAGGCTGGACACGGATAGGAGGAAAGATCTGGCAGAATGCCATGCATATGCAGTAGCAGTTGTCGGAGGTCACCACTCCAGTAAGGCGCTGAGTCCTAATGCACGGCAGCTGTCTGGCTCTGATACAGACTGTATAGCCATGGGAATCCCAGTACCATAGCATTAGATGCCTTTGGAATAATGCAGAAATGTAAGAGTTTGGAATACAGGACCCCCATCAGCAGTCTCAGAGTTAATGTTTGGTGGGTAATGATGATTCTGAAGATGTGGCTCCTATCCACCGCAATGAGATATATAGGCTAAGGCAATGGCTCAATTGAAATGGCAATATTTTGGACCAAAGCAAGGTAATGGAGTTCCCTGCTGCTCTCGGAATCAGGGAGGGCTTATAAATACTTTGAAACTTTGGAATGTTTCAGGGTAACAAGAATTGTGCTGTCTGGTTTGGAAAGAGAATTTGTAACTATCCCCAACCTGGCTTCTCTGGGACCGGTTAGGTGTGGGAGTTTCCCATATGTCTAAGGCAGGCTCCGCTCAGATGACCTGACCTGGAACAATACAGTCAACGATTTTCCTAAGGACAACTCTGCATGGGCTCTTCCTTAGTAGGAGATAACTGCCTTGGACAATGAGATTGTCATATTTTGTATTGGTCAGTTCTATCCCTATCTAGAGTTCATTCCCTGAAGTGAAGATCCACCTTGGAACATAAGGAGATTGGATCAAGACTGCTCGGTAAATCATGAGTGGAAAACAAATCTTTTATTCAATTAGACAAACCGTTGCATAAGGCAGCAAACAATGCCTCATCATTCCACTCAAATGAGAGGGTATGAAGTTTCACGACATACTGTTCCCCCGTGCGGGACCTTTGACATATAAATAGAATTTCCACCATGGTAGATGTAATTCTTCTGGCCTCATTTAAAATTTTCCAGGAGGTCGAGGTGAACGAGTGCAATTGGACAGGATGGGATCGAATCTTTCCAATAAGGGTGATGCCCTGGCTAAGGCTTGACAGGGGAGAAACAATATGATTTATGCATTTTTAGTCCTGGTGGTGGGGATATTCCCTGGTTGTAGTTCAAAATCTCGCTTTGATTGAGGAAACCTCTACACAAGTTGGGATTCTTATCAAATGTATTTGGTGTAGGTAGGTGAAGATGTGAAGTTAGAGCTGGAGGAGCTGAGCTGACTTGATCTGGTCCCAGATACTAGCTCAGGACACTTACACCCCTTTCACACTGCAAACCCGGGTCCGACCCGGTATTTTGAACCTGGATCAGACCCTTTCACACTACACTTTCATCCCGGGTTATTGCAGGGTTGGCTCCTTTTAACTCAAGCCGGGTCAGCAATCACAACACCATGGACGTCATTTTAAATGGACTTTATTTGGCTCAGAAAGATGAGGTGTCAGAAGGGGACAAAAGGAGAGGGAAGAGACGGTTCACAGCATTGCAGGAATCATGGCTGACAGAGCTTTGTTTTTATACACAATTGCATCTTTAACTGTTCCAGTAACTTACCACCCAACTGTCCCAATTTTCGCAGGATAGTCCCATTTTTTGGGGGGACTGTCCCACTGTCCCACCCCGGGCTGCAGTGTCCCGCGGTGGGGGTGTAGTTGGGAGGCTCCTGTCACTGCTGCTCTGCTTAGTAGAGCAGTGGTGAATAGACGCTGTGTGCATGCACAGGTTACAGAGGGAGAGGGGCATGCCAGCAGCTCAGAGTGCGCTGGGCATGCCCTCTCAGTGACGGTACAAGGGGGCATGACTCGTGATTGAGGCTCTGCCATGAGGCCACGCCCCTTTCATATAGGTCACACACCCTTTTTGAGTGCACTTAGTGCGCGCCAAGGTCCCTCTTTGTACTTTTAATAAATTGGGAGGTATGCAGTAAGCTGCCTAGCAATCTCTGCCTCACCCCTAATTCTTAATAGCTCTAATGCTCTCTGTTCTCTCCTGTGTAGCAGGATTCAGGCTGCTGCCATCATCAAGGCACACAAAGAACAGCCAATCAGCACGTTTACATGAATGCAGGGTTGAATAACCCGGGTTGGACACTTTAGAGTGCACATTGACTCGGGTCCAACCCGTGTTTAACACTGCTTTTATACTGGGTTGAATTGCAGGATTACTCGACCTGACAATATCCTGGGATATATTTGCGGTGTGAAAGGGGTATTATCTGATCCCGAGCCAGAACTTGGACCAATGAGTATGAGCTGGATGTTGTCAAAACTCCTGGAGTAACTGCATCTTCAACTGTCTTGCTAGACTTTACATGGAGTCTGCCCCTTGGACTCGATCTCCTACCGAATCCATGCGGCCAGAATAAACTGTCAGTGCTAGAGAATTTTCTGGACTCTGAGTTGGACTCATGGGCTGCTTTAAGCTGGAGGCTGCGTGTACATAACTGTGAGGGTTGATTAAGTTTCTCTTCATATGGAATTAGCGAGTACAAGGAGCAGTATGAAGATGCTGTAGGGAGGGCCAGGTATTAGTGCAAGCTGACCTTGCGAAAGATACACAGCACAAGGGTATTAGTGCTACTTGAGGTGCCTGTGGATTCCAGATACTATGGAGCAGGCAGTGCACCTACCTGACAGATAGTACTTGGAGATACCAGATACTAGCTCAGGACACTTATAGGTGCAGGAAGATGAATACAGAATACTGCAGGGACCAGGGAAACTTCTAACTAAAGTTGTTCTGGCAATGACCATTTGTCCACGACAGGTTTTATAGGGTGTCATGACTCCTGCTGCAGTCAGATGACAAAGAGAGGCGCATGATTGGATGAGCAATGATCAGGTGACTAAAACAAAGATGGCAGCGCCCATGCAGCAACAGCGCCGAGACCTAAACAGGAGAAAGCTAGGACCAGCGGGCATGAAGCTGAGGACTGCCAGACACCAAGAGGAAGACAAGAGCATGGAAAGTGGCCGCATCGGGTCAAGTAACAGAGGCTGACAGTCTAGAATTTGAAACATACAATTTGACAGCAGATAAGAATCCAGTCTGCCCTAAACAAATGTACACACTTACACATTAGGGTTAATTGCTGTTGGGGAGCCATTGTTGTCAGTAAGATATTTTGGGATAGTGGGAGGAAACTGGAGTAACCAGAGGAAACCCATGCAAGCATAGGGAGAATATACAAACTCGAAATCAAACCTATGGCCTCATGCTCCATTCCTAATAAAGGTTATTTACTGAAATGCGTTGATTGGATGACATGTTACAGACTTGGGGGTTACCTGCACTTAGAAACCTGGATCGCCTACTTAAGTTCACTGCAGTGGTGCTGATCAGTCCAGCCCTGGAACATTTTTTACTTTAAATCCAGCAATAGCCCCCCCATACCAACATCAAGGGGGTGAGATAAAGAATGTTGGTGAAAAGTGATGTACCTCCTTAAATACTGTAACCAATCCTATGCTTTTTTTATGTGTCATATGTTCTATGTATGAAATAAAATTATTTTTAACTGTAACTGTTTCCAATGTGCATATTATACACTCCCAGGACATTTAAGTAGAACATATTGCAGGAATATGGGCACATTCCTATACATATATCCAGAGGCGTAACTAGGGCAGGGCGAGCGGGGCACGTGCCCTGGGCGCCTTGGCAGGCCTAGCAGAGGGGGGTGCCGCCGGCGGCCAGGGCATCATGCCCCACTCGCCCCCGTCACGCTGCAATGTGAGGGCAGGAGAGTGAAGCGTCTCTCCTGCCCCTCAATGTCCTCACTACCGCTGCCAGCAGCGCTGTGTGTGTCCGGTCTCCGGCGGCGTTAGCCAATCAGAGCTTGCGGACCGGCTCTTGATTGGCTGCCGGTCCGCGAGCTCTGATTGGCTAACGAACCGGCGCCACATAGCCGCCGCTGGAGAACTGGAACGTTGAGGGGCAGGAGAGGCGTAGCGCTGCGCTGCGCTCTCCTCCCCTCACATAGCAGAGGGAAGGAAACGGTGAGTGACGGGGGTCTTATATCTGGCACTGTGGGGCATGTATCTGGCACTGTGGGGCATGTAACTGGCACTGTGGGGCATGTAACTGGCACTGTGGTGCATTGTATCTGGCACTGTGTGGGGCATGTATGGCACTGTGGGGCATGTAACTGGCACTGTGGGACATGTATCTGGCACTGTGGGACATTGTATCTGGCACTGTGGATCTGACACTGTGGGCCACTCTGTATCTGGCACTGTGGGGCAATTGTGGGGTAGGTGATAGTGTGCTGGGAGGCGACACAGGGGGTAGGTGATAGTCATGTTGGCATGCCCCATTTTCAGTGGCCATGCCCATTTTTTCGGTGCGCGCCTTTGGCGCGCGCAAATACTTCTTTTGCTGTGGGTTGTTTTTTTTTTTTGGGGGGGGGTGCCACTCTTCATCTTGCCCTGGGCTCCAATAACCTTACTTATGCCTCTGCATATATCAGATAAATATATCTTTTTGCTGGTATTGAATAGAAAAATCCCTTTAAAAAAACCTCTTTATGGTTTTTAAAGTGCCAGTCTCCTGTACTCATAAGTGTTGATAATGACAATCATAATGTCAACAGTTATGTCAACCTATTAAAATATTGATATCATAAATGTTGACATCTGGAAAACGTCAACATGGACAGAATGTCATCATATGTAAGATTGACATTGTCAAAATGTTGACATTTACATCAGGCTTAGGGCTACTGTTAGGAATAGACACACAGTAGGGTCTGAGTACTAAGCCTTGGATGGAGATAAAGTGGACGGAGCTAAAGTACTAACCAACAAGCTCCTGTCATTTTTTTAAAACAGCCAGTAACGTGGCTGTTATGAGGTGATTGGCTGTTACTTTATCTCCGTCCACTTTATCTCTTCTCAACACTTTGTAAATAAACCCCCATAGTCTCAGCATTCTGACCATGTTGATAATTCAACTGTCGACGTGTAGAATGCAGATATCAGTGTCGACATACCAACCATGTTGGCTCTTGTGTGTCAACATGATGAATGTCAACATAATATAACAAACCCATACTAATGATGTCAGAGAACATGGTAGGTAGTCTAATACACTACTGTATACAGTATGACTATTTATAATTGGGCATTAATATCATCTTATTGGATACAATTTATCAAATACTGGATTATTGGCAGATCCTTAGCTAAAGTTAACACTCTCATGCAGACCACATTTTTTTTATTTTCTGGACTTCATTAATACAAAATTTGATGGAATTCCCTTTGCCAGTTAAAAAAATCAACAGTTTGTCTAGTTTGTTTTTCCAAAATATACAACTCTAAAATAATTACCTTATCAGTAACACCCATGGAGGACAATTTTCATGTAAATTAGCCATGGCCACTACCAATTTGAATTTCCCATATGCCCATAAAGAGTGCCCACATAAGAAGGATGCTATGGTTTGTGGTGATTACTTATTTGTTCTGTTTGGCAGATGTTCTAGAAGTAGACTTAGTTACTTGATCTAAAAGTTATGTGAGTTATAAATATGGCCACTGGTATGCATGTACTGTAAATGGCAAGGATCTTCTGTTCCATTAAATGTTGCCACAAAAAAAACATTATTATTTTACTGAAAGTGTTCCCAATAGCAGTGGTCTGGGACCTTTGTGAACAAGTTATTGTGGTCATTTAGTAGACATCATGTTGTATTGAATTAAACATGTGGACAACGTGGCGACAGATCTTCTAATGTTGTGATTGAGATTGTAGCCCCAGATGGTGCTATTCTAACACAGACTCCACAAATTGCGTCGGAATTTGTATCCTATTATAGATCCTTCTATGGTTCCAAACTAGACTGTACTCCGTTGCAGTTGGATGAATATTTAGACACTGTATGTTTTCCCTCTTTGTCCCGTGAAGCTTATGACTTTCTGGAGGCGCCCATCTCGCCTGAGGAAATTGTGGCTGCTGTTAAGGCCTCTCCTAGTGGTAAGGCTTTGGGATTAGACGGTATACCCTCTAAATTATATAAGCAACATTTGGATTTCTTTGTCCCTCACCTACTTAAGTTGTATAGTCAGATCTTTGTACAGGAGTCTTTTCCGCCATCTAGCCTCTGACGGAGGCATTGATCGTAGTTCTTCCTAAACCTGACAAGGATCATAGAAAAGTTGAGTCCTATCGCCCTATATCCCTTCTGCCCACTGATGTTAAAATTTTAGCCAAGGTTCTGGCGTGTAGACTGAATAAGGTTATTTTGCACAAAATACACCCAGATCAGATGGGATTTATGCCCAATAAATCGACATCCATTAATCTTAGATGTTTATTTACTCATTTGCAGATTCCCCGTGAAGAATCTACCTCCTCCTTAGTTGTTTCCTTGGATGCCGCTAAGGCTTTTGATTCTGTGGAGTGGGATTATTTATGGGAAATTATGCGTAGATTTGGTATAGGCCCAAACTATATTAAATATGTTCAGTTAATGTACTCTTCCCCCTCACCAAAGTGGCGGTGAACGGTTTTGTGTCTCAATCCTTTCCTATATCTAGAGGTACATGCCAGGGATGCCCATTGTCCCCTACCCAGTTCGCTATGGCTATTGAACCCCTTGCATGCCTTCTAAGGGCGGACTGGGGAATTTCTGGTTTTAAAGTAGGTACCCGGGAGGATAAAATAGCCCTATATGCTGACGATATTCTGTTATTTGTGGTGATAATGTCAAATATTACCTTAAAACATAAAGCTATATACTATTACCGTGGAGCCGCTATGGCCGCTAGACTTATTACACACACTACGGACTAAGTACGCTATTTGCGCACTGAGTACCGTATGGGTACGCACTTAGCGTAGCAGATGCTAAGCCATGGGCGAGAGGCACGAGCAGCACATACGCTCACGGATTCACGCTTCGTACCAAGCACGCTATTGGCGTACTGAGTACCGTACTGCTACGCTATTGGCGTAGCAGACGCTGCGCCGTGGGAGTGAGGCACGAGCGGCACGGATGCTCACAGAATGATATACAGTAAACCTTGTTAATAAAACAATGTAAGGATATGCTTATACTCTAAACCTTAATAGTCAAATACTGCAACGATGTACCGCCTAAAAACCTTAACAATGCTTATGCTGTTATAGCGATTAAGATGCTAAGAAAGTCCTTTGCAGGAAAGTGAAAACACAACACCGGGTTTTGCTAAACCACAGGGCTCTAACACCGCCGTGGATTATTCAGAGAAAAAGGGTAAACAGATACAAGTTATACACTACAAACTAACAAGGAAATCTAACAGAATAACAGAGAATAATGATGATGGCTACAGAGAATATACATACATGGGGAATCATTCGCAAGCGCAACCTGGATCCAGTCCTCAGCTATTCAGGTAGAAAGCCTTCAGAGTCTTCCGTCCGGCCAGGCAACAGTGGTCTTTATATACACAACATACATTCGCAATACAATGGTCCCTGTAATCTCATTGTTCATTGGACACAGGGATGTGTCTCTACATTACAGAAAAGGTCATAGGTGGATTTGAACAGGTGGGCTGTGTCTTTCCCCAACTGCTCTTGTGGGTGGTATCCTCTGGATTCCCGCCGCATGTGTAATTTACAGCAAATTCAGTTAATGTTCATAATCTACTTCTGTACATAACTATACGCAGGAGCGAGCGATCCTTTCCTAACTAACACCGGAATGTTACCCTTAAAATACCCTACAGCTGGATACTAGACACCACCTTTCATCCTTTATCTGACCCTTCCTATCATGCAAAGAGGAATATCTCTGTCCAGGAACTGTTTAAACTAATCATACTCGCTGACATGGTCTATGGGAATAATATCTACAAAATGCACTATTTGGGTTAAATATGCTACGTTCGAGTCGCACGCTACACGCTCACAAACTCCGCCGTAAATACACATATCATGCGCACGAGTCGCTAGAGCGTCTCTTACGCAACTTGCGGGTATGTGTACGCACGGGGGACCAGGTGCACGAGCAGCGTGCATGTGCATGAGGGGTTAGTACAAGGGATATGTATCATGATATTTTTCGACTTTGACAGTCCACCCTTTGGCAGTCAACAATAACTGCCACTATCTAAACAATTAAGCAGAAAAATATACAACACAATGAAATACCTATAAATGATTGGGTGGAGGGAGGAGAGGAGAAGGTGGGAAATGTATGACCTAGTGGGATAGTAAAATCATGTATGTATGAAATTCATGTCTGAGGAGTCATGTATCATCGTGCCGTACATGTTCTAGATAAGCTTCGAGGTATTGCGAAGTATACATTAAATCCTTCTTATCCCGTATTAAGGGTCTGTAAGTGGGCCAACAAACACTACCGAGCTCTTTTCGGCTTCTTGTTCCAACAAATGGGGTGCACATTAGTTGATGATACATGGAGGGGGAAAACATGTGAGTGCTAATATATGTACCTATATCATCTGTCGACTATGTGTGTCACTACCTGAAGATTGTAGAGATGAAGATAAGAAACATATGTCACAAATACATTCATATGATAATGTGTGCAATTGTCCTTGTCAGTTCATTACTCACAGCAGTAAGGGTAAGGTTGTGTCTCCTTCGGAATTCCCATTTCAATTGCAAGATATCGTCCATCTTTTGATCTATGACCTCGGTTGGGTCATCAGTGCTATTTGTGATATATGTACAGCACTTCACACCATACCGAGTTGCTAGGGTGACACAATACCCGCCTGTCACCGCTGTGATGTAATTGAGAACCATCCTGTGCTGGATCAGTTCCATTTTGTAAGCTTGCAATTCCCTCCCTGCAGGGCCGGTGCTAGGGTGTTCGGCGCCCTCCTGCAAACTATAAATTTTCCGCCCTCCTACAAAGACAGATGTGGCCACTCTCATCCTACTCACAAGCAGCAACATCACGCTTGTGTCTAGCCATGGCAAGCTGCGTCCCATTCACGGTAGCATACTCACCATGTGATACTATGGATCGCGGGTGCATGCAAACCCACGGCACACTTATTGTGGCAAATGAGTTGCATTTGCCACAATTAGAGCAGTGGCCTGTGCGTGACAATGAGAGGTACAGGGTGAAAACAGAGGGTGACGCTGAGTCATTGGGTGACAGGAAAGAGAGGTGACAGGCAAAGGGTGAGAATCAGTTGGCGACAGGCAGAGTGTAACAGGAGAGAGAGGTGACAGGGAGAGGATGAGAGCTAGTGGGTGACAGGAAGAGTGTGAGAGTTAGTGGGTGACAGGAGAAAGGTTATGGGGAGAAGGAGTGTGTCAGTGAGTGACAGGGAGATGGTTAGAGTTAGTGAGTTACAGGGAGATGGTGTAAGGAGAAAGAGATTATGGGGAGAGGGCGAGTGTCAGTGAGTGAAAGGGAGAGATTACGTGGGTGACAGGAGAAAGGCGACCGGGGAGAGGCAGTGGCTGACAAGTAGTGGGAAACTGCACCAATAATATATTTAAAAAAAAATAAGAATTTACTTACCGATAATTCTATTTCTCATAGTCCGTAGTGGATGCTGGGGACTCCGTAAGGACCATGGGGAATAGCGGCTCCGCAGGAGACTGGGCACATCTAAAGAAAGCTTTAGGACTAACTGGTGTGCACTGGCTCCTCCCCCTATGACCCTCCTCCAAGCCTCAGTTAGGATACTGTGCCCGGACGAGCGTACACAATAAGGAAGGATTTTGAATCCCGGGTAAGACTCATACCAGCCACACCAATCACACCGTATAACTTGTGATCTGAACCCAGTTAACAGTATGATAACAGAGGAGCCTCTGAAAAGATGGCTCCCAACAATAATAACCCGATTTTTGTAACTATGTACAAGTATTGCAGACAATCCGCACTTGGGATGGGCACCCAGCATCCACTACGGACTATGAGAAATAGAATTATCGGTAAGTAAATTCTTATTTTCTCTAACGTCCTAAGTGGATGCTGGGGACTCCGTAAGGACCATGGGGATTATACCAAAGCTCCCAAACGGGCGGGAGAGTGCGGATGACTCTGCAGCACCGAATGAGAGAACTCCAGGTCCTCCTCAGCCAGGGTATCAAATTTGTAGAATTTAGCAAACGTGTTTGCCCCTGACCAAGTAGCTGCTCGGCAAAGTTGTAAAGCCGAGACCCCTCGGGCAGCCGCCCAAGATGAGCCCACTTTCCTTGTGGAACGGGCTTTTACAGATTTTAGCTGTGGCAGGCCTGCCACAGAATGTGCAAGCTGAATTGTACTACAAATCCAACGAGCAATAGTCTGCTTAGAAGCAGGAGCACCCAGCTTGTTGGGTGCATACAGGATAAACAGCGAGTCAGATTTCCTGACTCCAGCCGTCCTGGATATTTTCAGGGCCCTGACAACATCCAGCAACTTGGATTCCTCCAAGTCCCTAGTAGCCGCAGGCACCACAATAGGTTGGTTCAGGTGAAAACGCTGGAACCACCTTAGGGAGAAACTGAGGACGAGTCCTCAATTCCGCCCTGTCCGAATGGAAAATCAGATAAGGGCTTTTACAGGATAAAGCCGCCAATTCTGACACGCGCCTGGCCCAGGCCAGGGCCAACAGCATGACCACTTTCCATGTGAGATATTTTAACTCCACAGATTTAAGTGGTTCAAACCAATGTGACTTTTGGAACCCAAACTACATTGAGATCCCAAATTGCCACTGGAGGCACAAAAGGAGGCTGTATATGCAGTACCCCTTTTACAAACGTCTAAACTTCAGGGACTGAAGCTAGTTCTTTTTTGGAAGAAAATTGACAGGGCCGAAATCTGAACCTTAATGGACCCCAATTTCAGGCCCATAGACACTCCTGTTTGCAGGAAATGTAGGAATCGACCCAGTTGAATTTCCTCCGTCGGGCCTTACTGGCCTCGCACTACGCAACATATTTTCGCCAATTGCGGTGATAATGTTTTTGCGGTTACATCCTTCCTGGCTTTAGATCAGGATATGGATGACTTCATCCGGAATGCCTTTTTTCCTTCAGGATCCTGTGTTCAACCGGCATGCCGTCAAACGCAGCCGCGGTAAGTCTTGGAACAGACAGGGTCCTTGCTGGAGCAGGTCCCTTCTTAGAGGTAGAGGCCACGGATCCTCCGTGAGCATCTCTTGAAGTTCCGGTTACCAAGTCCTTCTTGGCCAATCCGGAGCCACGAATATAGTGCTTTCTCCTCTCCATCTTATCAATCTCAGTACCTTGGGTATGAGAGGCAGAGGAGGGAACACATACACTGACTGGTACACCCACGGTGTTACCAGAGCGTCTACAACTATTGCCTGAGGGTCTCTTGACCTGGCGCAATACCTGTCGAGTTTTTTAATCATGTGGACGACTTCTGGGTGAAGTCCCCACTCTCCCGGGTGGAGGTCGTGCTGAGGAAGTCTGCTTCCCAGTTGTCCACTCCCGGAATGAATACTGTTGACAGTGCTATCACATGATTTTCCGCCCAGCGAAGAATCCCTGCAGCTTCTGCCATTGCCCTCCTGCTTCTTGTGCCACCCTGTCTGTTTACGTGGGTGACTGCCATGATGTTGTCCGACTGGATCAACACCGGCTGACCTTGAAGCAGAGGTCTTGCTAAGCTTAGAGCATTGTAAATGGCCCTTAGCTTCAGGATATTTATGTGAAGTGATGTATCCAGGCTTGACCCTAAGCCCTGGATATTCCTTCCCTGTGTGACTGCTCCCCAGCCTCGCAGGCTGGCATCCGTGGTCACCAGGACCCAGTCCTGAATGCCGAATCTGCGGCCCTCTAGAAGATGAGCACTCTGCAACCACCACAGTATGGATACCCTTGTCCTTGGTGACAGGGTTATCCGCTGATGCATCTGAAAATGCGACCCGGACCATTTGTCCAGTAGGTTCCACTGGAAAGTTCTTGCGTGGAATCTAGCGAATGGGATTGCTTCGTAGGAAGCCACCATTTTTACCCCGAACCCTTGTGCATTGATGCACTGAGCCTTGGTTCGGTTTTAGGAGGTTCCTGACTAGCTCGGATAACTCCCTGGCTTTCTCTTCCGGGAGAAACACCTTTTTTCTGGACTGTGTCCAGGAACATCCCTAGGAAACAGAAGACAAGTCGTCGGAACCAGCTGCGATTTTGGAATATTGAGAATCCAATCGTGCTGCCGCAACACTACCTGAGATAGTGCTACACCGACTTCCAACTGTTCCCTGGATCTTACCCTTATCAGGGAATCGTCCAAGTAAGGGATAACTCAAATTTCCTTCCTTCGAAGGGATATCATTTCGGCCATTACCTTGGTAAAGACCCGGGGTGCCGTGGACCATCCCTACGGCAGCGTCTGAACTGATAGTGACAGTTCTGTACCATAACCTGAGGTACCCTTGGTGAGAAGGGTAAATTTTGACATGAAGGTAAGCATCCTTGATGTCCCGAGACATCATGTAGTCCCCTTCTTCCAGGTTCGCAATCACTGCTCTGAGTGACTCAATCTTGAATTTGAACCTCTGTATGTAAGTGTTCAAAGATTTTAGATTTAGAATCGGTCTCACCGAGCCGTCTGGCTTCGGTACCACAATAGTGTGGAATAATACCCCGTTCCCTGTTGCAGGAGGGGTACCTTGATTATCACCTGCTGGGAATACAGCTTGTGAATGGCTTCCAAAACTGCCTCCCTGTCAGAGGGAGACGTCGGTAAAGCCGACTTTTGAAAACGGCGAGGGGGAGACGTCTCGAATTTCAATATGTACCCTTGAGATATTACCTGAAGGATCCAGGGGTCTACTTGCGAGTGAGCCCACTGCGCACTGAAATTCATTGAGAACGGGCCCCCACCGTGCCTGAGCTTGTAAGGCCCTTGCGTCATACTGAGGGCTTTGCAGAGGCGGGAAAGGATTTCTGTTCCTGGGAACTGGGTAATCTCTTCAGCCTTTTTCCTCTCCCTCTGTCACGAGCAGAAAAGAGGAACCTTTTGTCCGCTTGCCAACAAAGGACTGCGCCTGATAATACGGCGTCTTATTTTGAGAGGCGACCTGGGGTACAAACGTGGATTTCCCAGTTGTTGCCGTGGCCACCAGGTCTAAAAGACCGACCCCAAATGTCCCCTTTCAAAGGCAATACTTCCAAATGCCGTTTGGAATCCGCATCACCTGACCATTTTACTGGTAGAATTGGACAACGCACTTATACTTGATGCCAGTCGGCAAATATTCCGCTGTGCATCCTGCATATATAGAAATGCATCTTTTAAATGCTCTATAGGCAATAATATACTATCCTTATCTAGGATATCAATATTTCCAGTCAGGGAATCCGACCATGCCAACCCAGCACTGCACCTCCAGGCTGAGGCGATTGCTGGTCGCAGTATAACACCAGTATGTGTGTGAATACATTTTTGGATACCCTCCTGCTTTCTATCAGCAGGATCCTTAAGGGCGGCCATCTCATGAGAGGGTAGAGCCCTTGTTCTTACAAGCGTGTGAGCGCCTTATCCCCCCTAGGGGGTGTTTCCCAACGCACCCTAACCTCTGGCGGGAAAGGGTATGCAGCCAATACTTTTTAAGAAATTATCAATTGTTATCGGGGGGAAACCCACGCATCATCACACACCTCATTTTATTTCTCAGATTCAGGAAAACTACAGGTAGTTTTTCCCTCACCGAACATAATACCCCTTTTTGGTGGTACTCGTATTATCAGAAATGTATAAAAACATTTTCCATTGTCTCAATCATGTAACGTGTGGCCCTACTGGAAATCACGGTTGTCTCTTCACCGTCGACACAGGAGTCAGTATCCGTGTCGGCGTCTGTATCTGCCATCTGAGGTAACGGCCGCTTTAGAGCCCCTGACGGCCTATGAGACGTCTGGACAGGCACAAGCTGAGTAGCCGGCTGTCTCATGTCAACCACTGTTTTTTTATATAGAGCTGACACTGTCACGTAATTTTCAACAGTACATCCACTCAGGTGTCGACCCCCTAGGGGGTGACATCACTGTTACAGACACTCTGCTCCGTCTCCACATCATTTTTCTCCTCATACATGTCGACACAAACGTACCGACACACAGCACACACACAGGGAATGCTCTGATAGAGGACAGGACCCCACTAGCCCTTTGGGGAGACAGAGGGAGAGTATGCCAGCACACACCAGAGCGCTATATATATATACAGGGATAACCTTATATAAGTGTTTTTCCCCTTATAGCTGCTGTATGTTTTAATACTGCGCCTAAATAGTGCCCCCCTCTCTTTTTTTAACCCTTTCTGTAGTGCAGGGAAGAGTCAGGGAGCTTCCCTCCAACTGAGCTGTGAGGGAAAATGGCGCCAGTGTGCTGAGGAGATAGGCTCCGCCCCCTTTTCGGCGGCCTTATCTCCCGGTTTTTTGTATATTCTGGCAGCGGTTAAATGCATCCATATAGCCCAGGAGCTATATGTGATGCATTTTTTTGCCATGTAAGGTATTTCTGTCATGTTTTATTGCGTCTCAGGGCGCCCCCCCCAGCGCCCTGCACCCTCAGTGACCGGAGTGTGAAGTGTGCTGAGAGCAATGGCGCACAGCTGCAGTGCTGTGCGCTACCTTATTTGAAGACTGGAACGTCTTCTGCCGCCGCTTTCTCCGGACCTCTTCGCTCTTCTGGCTCTGTAAGGGGGCCGGCGGCGCGGCTCCGGGACCCATCCAGGCTGAACCTGTGATCGTCCCTCTGGAGCTAATGTCCAGTAGCCAAGAAGCCCAATCCACTCTGCACGCAGGTGAGTTCGCTTCTTCTCCCCTTAGTCCCTCGATGCAGTGAGCCTGTTGCCAGCAGGTCTCACTGAAAATAACAAACCTAAACTAAAACTTTCACTAAGAAGCTCAGGAGAGCCCCTAGTGTGCACCCTTCTCGTCGGGCACAGAAATCTAACTGAGGCTTGGAGGAGGGTCATAGGGGGAGGAGCCAGTGCACACCAGTTAGTCCTAAAGCTTTCTTTAGATGTGCCCAGTCTCCTGCGGAGCCGCTATTCCCCATGGTCCTTACGGAGTCCCCAGCATCCACTTAGGACGTTAGAGAAAACATTAATATACCCCCCTCCCCAGCATACATTTATACTACCTCCAGCACACATTAATATACCCCCTCCCCAGCATACATTAACATACCCCCCTCTCCAGCACACATTTATACTACGTCCAGCACACATTAATACCCCCCCAGCACACATTAATAATATACCCCCCCCCCCAGCACACATTTATATACCCCCCAGGGTCCAGCACACATTTATACTATCCCCAGCACACATTAATATACCCCCTCACACTTATATACCCCACAGCACACATTTATACTATTACCCCAACCAACCAACCGTATGGTAATGGTATGAACTGGCTGCTTTACCTGTTGGGCTGTTCGTGTTCTTATCTGAGGCTCCTCCACCTCCAGTGCAGTCACATGTGCGTCATGTGACTTCCTGTTCTTGCTTTTAATCACAAAGTAATGTAGCTCAGCAGAGCATCGGGACTGGCTGCCCGGCATCTGCTATGAGCACACTGCTGCAGATGAAAATGGGCTCCGAAAATGACAGAGAATCCCTATCTAAATGCGCCCCTGATGGTAAGGGGTATGGGACATCTTGCGGGTGATACAAACTGTGTCTTTTGTGATAAGGGAAGGAGGTGGAGCCGGGCAACGCTGCAGTCCGTCCAATACTGTCATCCTGCGGGGAGGAGCTGGGAGGAAAGGGAACAGGGGAGGACCCGGAAACGTGTCAGACTAAACCGAGGAGCTTCTCATGCTGCCGGCTGTCATACAGAGTGACAGGCATAGGCTGCGGCAGCAACACTTGAAAGTGCACATTACCAAGCTGTAGTAGCAGAGCAGGGAGAGCGCCTCTTGTGTCCGGCGCCTACCTGCTTTGCAGACTTCGCTGAGCGGTTAGCGCCGGCTCTGCCTCCCTGTATACCTGAAGGTGTCATCATACATCTCGGTGATATTGTCTATTAGGTTCGCTTGCGCATTAATATACCTAAAATTTATAATTCCTCTGGCAGTACGGGTGATATCTAGCGCGAGTAGGAATTGAATCCCGGTGGATTCGTGGATCAAATCAGAGGCTGCGTGCTCTGTCCTATCTATAAGGTGTCTCTTAACAATGTGTTCGTAGTGAGTGTGAGTGTAAGGAGCTTGAGCATTGCGGTGAACGTCTTTTATCTTATCATGGGTAATGGTCATTACTTCTGGCAACACTCTTCCAATGTAACACAATCCCTCTGAGTTTGGGGCAAGCCACTTATACGCCTTCCTCCCACATATGAAATATGCATCATCGGGGAGGACATATGGGACAGAATATGACATCACCATATTGCAAACCTTCCAGGTGAAAAATCCTATCCCTAGCTCTCTCATCTGTTCAGTACACGTATCAGGCTGTCTGATATGCGCACAGTATCCTGGTGATACTTCTCCAACCCGCATGGTCCTACTTCCTAGAGTATACCTATACCGAAAATATCTCCCACCGTCGGCTATTTGGCGTATAAGTTCTGAGTCTACGGGCATTCTATCGGCTCTGTGTGAAAATGCCATGGTTTGGTTATTCCATGTCACTTCCCAATTTCCCGGCTTTCGGGGATTGGAAATGTTAAAACATACTAAGGACCTATCCACATGATATTGGTGGAGCTTCAAACTAGGAGGCCTAGAAATATTACATTTCTTGTCCACCGGTCTCCCACCCCTTAATTCAAGTACCTCATCTATTGTTAAAGGGTATGGTACTAGTCCTGACTTGCTCTGACCTTGAGGTACTTGTGAGCACACCCAGCATTCCGTTTGGTTTAAAACCTTACCCACTAATGAGTGATAGTTACTCAATGGATGACGGTCCATGTTGATATTAAGGCTGGACTGACATCTCTGGATGCACCCGTCCTCAACTATGTTTTCACAATTCCTACAGATACAATTCTCCTCAGCTAACAATCCTTCACAATGTCTCCTAGTGTCATGACTACCAGATCGTTTTCTGATACTCGCCTTTGCTCAGTGACTGTGTTGCTCTTGGAATTCTACTAATCCATTCTTGTCATCAGAACCCATTCCAGATCCTCTCTCGACCTCTCTGGTACTCTCACCGAAATAGACTGTTCTGGTCAACAACAGGGTCAACAGGAAAACCCGGAACGCAGTCTCTTGGGGTAAGTCCATCTTGCAGGAGGAGAAAGAAAAAGTGGTAATGGGAGGCAAAGAAAATAATAAAAGGGAAAGAAAACTGGTGCGACAACCGCCTCTAGTCTTTTTGTTCTCCTTGCTCAGATGCCGTCTCAACAGTGCTGCCTCTCAGTCTTCCTGGAATAGACACTCCAGTGATACGATGTTCTCTCTGAGTCAGCGACCTTTCTGTAAGGAGCATAAATCTTGCATTACCATGTGTTTAACTGTTGTATGAAATACCATCCGTAGAACATGGAAAAACAAAAAGAGAGAGAGAATAGAAAAAAATTGTCAGGTTTCCGTTCACCATCAGGCTGTCACACCAACATGTCTATCGGTATCTCTGCAGTCTCCCCCACCAGTATTTCCACTCTCCACTCTCTGTGCATGGCCAGGCACAATGATCCTGGTGAGATATACCGGGGTTGGGGAGACCTCTGAAAAGACCGAGTAGAGACATGTGACGTTTAAGCTGTAGTTCTGTCTGTGAACGTCAGAGATGAAGAGGAAACATTTAAAGATAAATCACAGAGTTTACCTGGCCGCCCCTGTATCTACAAGATATGAACTACCAACTATACTTCACTGGCTGCAGACTACAGGTGCGGCCCAAAACTTTTCCTATATGATCCCTGATTCCAATTAAACTTGCTCGTGTTCTTGTCTAGGGGGTCTGACTTTATGTGTGCTGTTACAGTTGCTGGCATAATGCCCTTCCCTTTTACACAGATAACAAACTCTTGGTTTCCTCCATGTGCCAGGGGCCTGGGGTTTTTGTCGAGTTGATGCCTCTTCCAGTGCTTGGATGCTCATCACCATCAACCGCTCTCCCTGTGCTTCCCTGGTTCTTTGGATATTACGGTCATGCTCGATAGCGGACTCTCTTAATACAGCCACCGAGATACCTCTCCAGTTAGGTTGAGTGGTTTGTACCCTGGTTCTCAACGTTTCTTTTAAACCTTCCATTAATATGGACACAGCTACCTCTCTATGATGCACATTATCCTTAATGTCTTCAATCCCAGTATATCTAGCCATTTCCTGCAGTGCTCGATGGAAATAGTCAGAAGCAGTTTCATCTTCTTTTTGTCTAATGGAGAAAAAAAATTTCCACTTGACAACAGTTGGGAAATATATTCCTAATTGCAGATTGATTTGTCGTACATTCTCCTGAGTGTATTCCTCAGTGAGAGGTACCTCTGCATCTAATTTACAATCAGTAATGAATTTTGCAGGGTCAATATTGGAGGGTAGACATACTCGTAGCACTGTTCGCCAATCTCTGTTTGTGGGTTCGGTGGCATTACCTAAATCTTTAATAAACTTCTAGCATGCAACTAGATCTTTCCTGGGATCGGGAAATTCTGACATAATTGTCCTCAATTCTGCCCGGGACCAGGGACAATGCATAGCAATGTCCTTGACGGGAGTGACTCCCTGAGCGTCGGTCCTCCCATTGGGGACTGCGATCACCCTGACAGGATTTAGTTCAATTACACCATCTTGTGTTGACTCTACAATGTGAGCGGCAATTGTCTGTGCATAATGTACAATACTGTACTTACCTGTGGACACGACCTCACCTGACCCTCCGTTAGGGGGCTTTACTACTGCTCTTACCGATTGGGCCGTGCCCACCTGGGTGTCCTGTATGGTGGCTGCTAGAGAAAGTGCCGATATCGTGCTGGGCTCACTTTCTTGCTTGTAATCCTGGGGGAAGTTTAAAATGGGGTGCAACTTGCACGGGTTAGAATTTATACATTTATCAGTTTTACTCTTATCGTCATTAATACATTTATTAAGTGCACTCTTATCATCATATATCAGTATGCCCTTCTCTGTAGCCATCATCTCTCCTGTAGTGTACGGTGGTTGTGCAGTTGCCATCAGTTTCCTGCTAGGGTTAGAACCAGCTGTGTAAGCTAGTTCCCTCTGCATATTACTTTCTCGTTGCCATAAATGTAAACAGTTTGTGTGTCTGATCCTCTGTTTTTGGGATTTTATCAGACAGATCCTAAGCCTTAGATTATGCAATACCTCTGAGTCAAAACTACCTATCCCAGGAAATGGTGCTTTATCCCCCACAGTCATTCGTGTCCATTCATCACAAAAGGTCTCAGTGTGGGGACCATACTTCTAGAGATGAGCGGGTTCGGTTTCTCTGAAACCGAACCCGCACGAACTTCATGTTTTTTTCACGGGTCCGAGCAGACTCGGATCCTCCCGCCTTGCTCGGTTAACCCGAGCGCGCCCGAACGTCATCATGACGCTGTCGGATTCTCGCGAGACTCGGATTCTATATAAGGAGCCGCGCGTCGCCGCCATTTTCACACGTGCATTGAGATTGATAGGGAGAGGACGTGGCTGGCGTCCTCTCCATTAGAAATTAGATTAGAAGAGAGAGAGAGATTGTGCAGAGTCAGACAGAGTTTACCACAGTGACCAGTGCAGTTGTTGTTAGTTAACTTTTATTTATTTTAATATATCCGTTCTCTGCTATATCCGTTCTCTGCCTGAAAAAAAACGATACACAGCAGCAGCCAGTCACACAGTGTGACTCAGTCTGTGTGCACTCAGCTCAGCCCAGTGTGCTGCACATCAATGTATAAAAGGCAAAGCTTATAATAATTGTGGGGGAGACTGGGGAGCACTGCAGGTTGTTATAGCAGGAGCCCCCAGGAGTACATAATATTATATTAATTTAAAATTAAACAGTGCACACTTTTGCTGCAGGAGTGCCACTGCCAGTGTGACTAGTGGTGACCAGTGCCTGACCACCAGTATAGTAGTATATTGTTGTATGTATTGTATACTATCTCTTTATCAACCAGTCTATATTAGCAGCAGACACAGTACAGTGCGGTAGTTCACGGCTGTGGCTACCTCTGTGTCGGCAGTCGGAACTCGGCAGGCAGTCCGTCCATCCATAATTGTATTACAATATATACCACCTAACCGTGGTATTTTTTTTTCTTTCTTTATACCGTCGTCATAGTGTCATACTAGTTGTTACGAGTATACTACTATCTCTTTATCAACCAGTGTACAGTGCGGTAGTTCACGGCTGTGGCTACCTCTGTGTCGGCAGTCGGCAGGCAGTCCGTCCATCCATAATTGTATTATTATTATAATATATACCACCTAACCGTGGTTTTTTTTTCATTCTTTATACCGTCATAGTGTCATACTAGTTGTTACGAGTATACTACTATCTCTTTATCAACCAGTGTACAGTGCGGTAGTTCACGGCTGTGGCTACCTCTGTGTCGGCAGTCGGCAGGCAGTCCGTCCATCCATAATTGTATTATTATTATAATATATACCACCTAACCGTGGTTTTTTTTTCATTCTTTATACCGTCATAGTGTCATACTAGTTGTTACGAGTATACTACTATCTCTTTATCAACCAGTGTACAGTGCGGTAGTTCACGGCTGTGGCTACCTCTGTGTCGGCAGTCGGCAGGCAGTCCGTCCATCCATAATTGTATTATTATTATAATATATACCACCTAACCGTGGGTTTTTTTTCATTCTTTATACCGTCGTCATAGTGTCATACTAGTTGTTACGAGTATACTACTATCTCTTTATCAACCAGTGTACAGTGCGGTAGTTCACGGCTGTGGCTACCTCTGTGTCGGCAGTCGGCAGGCAGTCCGTCCATCCATAATTGTATTATTATTATTATAATATATACCACCTAACCGTGGTTTTTTTTTCATTCTTTATACCGTCGTCATAGTGTCATACTAGTTGTTACGAGTATACTACTATCTCTTTATCAACCAGTGTACAGTGCGGTAGTTCACGGCTGTGGCTACCTCTGTGTCGGCAGTCGGCAGGCAGTCCGTCCATCCATAATTGTATTATTATTATAATATATACCACCTAACTGTGGTATTTTTTTTTCTTTCTTTATACCGTCGTCATAGTGTCATACTAGTTGTTACGAGTATACTACTATCTCTTTATCAACCAGTGTACAGTGCGGTAGTTCACGGCTGTGGCTACCTCTGTGTCGGCAGTCGGCAGGCAGTCCGTCCATCCATAATTGTATTATTATTATAATATATACCACCTAACTGTGGTATTTTTTTTTCTTTCTTTATACCGTCGTCATAGTGTCATACTAGTTGTTACGAGTATACTACTATCTCTTTATCAACCAGTGTACAGTGCGGTAGTTCACGGCTGTGGCTACCTCTGTGTCGGCAGTCGGCAGGCAGTCCGTCCATCCATAATTGTATTATTATTATAATATATACCACCTAACCGTGGTTTTTTTTTCATTCTTTATACCGTCATAGTGTCATACTAGTTGTTACGAGTATACTACTATCTCTTTATCAACCAGTGTACAGTGCGGTAGTTCACGGCTGTGGCTACCTCTGTGTCGGCAGTCGGCAGGCAGTCCGTCCATCCATAATTGTATTATTATTATAATATATACCACCTAACCGTGGTTTTTTTTTCATTCTTTATACCGTCGTCATAGTGTCATACTAGTTGTTACGAGTATACTACTATCTCTTTATCAACCAGTGTACAGTGCGGTAGTTCACGGCTGTGGCTACCTCTGTGTCGGCAGTCGGCAGGCAGTCCGTCCATCCATAATTGTATTATTATTATAATATATACCACCTAACCGTGTTTTTTTTTTCATTCTTTATACCGTCGTCATAGTGTCATACTAGTTGTTACGAGTATACTACTATCTCTTTATCAACCAGTGTAAAGTGCGGTAGTTCACGGCTGTGGCTACCTCTGTGTCGGCAGTCGGCAGGCAGTCCGTCCATCCATAATTGTATTATTATTATAATATATACCACCTAACCGTGGTTTTTTTTTCATTCTTTATACCGTCGTCATAGTGTCATACTAGTTGTTACGAGTATACTACTATCTCTTTATCAACCAGTGTACAGTGCGGTAGTTCACGGCTGTGGCTACCTCTGTGTCGGCAGTCGGCAGGCAGTCCGTCCATCCATAATTGTATTATTATTATAATATATACCACCTAACCGTGGTTTTTTTTTCATTCTTTATACCGTCGTCATAGTGTCATACTAGTTGTTACGAGTATACTACTATCTCTTTATCAACCAGTGTACAGTGCGGTAGTTCACGGCTGTGGCTACCTCTGTGTCGGCAGTCGGCAGGTATCCAATACTAGTATCCAATCCATCCATCTCCATTGTTTACCTGAGGTGCCTTTTAGTTCTGCCTATAAAATATGGAGAACAAAAAAGTTGAGGTTCCAAAATTAGGGAAAGATCAAGATCCACTTCCACCTCGTGCTGAAGCTGCTGCCACTAGTCATGGCCGAGACGATGAAATGCCAGCAACGTCGTCTGCCAAGGCCGATGCCCAATGTCATAGTACAGAGCATGTCAAATCCAAAACACCAAATATCAGAAAAAAAAGGACTCCAAAACCTAAAATAAAATTGTCGGAGGAGAAGCGTAAACTTGCCAATATGCCATTTACCACACGGAGTGGCAAGGAACGGCTGAGGCCCTGGCCTATGTTCATGGCTAGTGGTTCAGCTTCACATGAGGATGGAAGCACTCAGCCTCTCGCTAGAAAACTGAAAAGACTCAAGCTGGCAAAAGCACCGCAAAGAACTGTGCGTTCTTCGAAATCCCAAATCCACAAGGAGAGTCCAATTGTGTCGGTTGCGATGCCTGACCTTCCCAACACTGGAGGTGAAGAGCATGCGCCTTCCACCATTTGCACGCCCCCTGCAAGTGCTGGAAGGAGCACCCGCAGTCCAGTTCCTGATAGTCAGATTGAAGATGTCAGTGTTGAAGTACACCAGGATGAGGAGGATATGGGTGTTGCTGGCGCTGGGGAGGAAATTGACCAGGAGGATTCTGATGGTGAGGTGGTTTGTTTAAGTCAGGCACCCGGGGAGACACCTGTTGTCCGTGGGAGGAATATGGCCGTTGACATGCCAGGTGAAAATACCAAAAAAATCAGCTCTTCGGTGTGGAGGTATTTCACCAGAAATGCGGACAACAGGTGTCAAGCCGTGTGTTCCCTTTGTCAAGCTGTAATAAGTAGGGGTAAGGACGTTAACCACCTCGGAACATCCTCCCTTATACGTCACCTGCAGCGCATTCATAATAAGTCAGTGACAAGTTCAAAAACTTTGGGTGACAGCGGAAGCAGTCCACTGACCAGTAAATCCCTTCCTCTTGTAACCAAGCTCACGCAAACCACCCCACCAACTCCCTCAGTGTCAATTTCCTCCTTCCCCAGGAATGCCAATAGTCCTGCAGGCCATGTCACTGGCAAGTCTGACGAGTCCTCTCCTGCCTGGGATTCCTCCGATGCATCCTTGCGTGTAACGCCTACTGCTGCTGGCGCTGCTGTTGTTGCCGCTGGGAGTCGATGGTCATCCCAGAGGGGAAGTCGTAAGCCCACTTGTACTACTTCCAGTAAGCAATTGACTGTTCAACAGTCCTTTGCGAGGAAGATGAAATATCACAGCAGTCATCCTACTGCAAAGCGGATAACTGAGGCCTTGGCATCCTGGGTGGTGAGAAACGTGGTTCCGGTATCCATCATTACTGCAGAGCCAACTAGAGACTTGTTGGAGGTACTGTGTCCCCGGTACCAAATACCATCTAGGTTCCATTTCTCTAGGCAGGCGATACCGAAAATGTACACAGACCTCAGAAAAAGAGTCACCAGTGTCCTAAAAAATGCAGCTGTACCCAATGTCCACTTAACCACGGACATGTGGACAAGTGGAGCAGGGCAGGGTCAGGACTATATGACTGTGACAGCCCACTGGGTAGATGTATGGACTCCCGCCGCAAGAACAGCAGCGGCGGCACCAGTAGCAGCATCTCGCAAACGCCAACTCTTTCCTAGGCAGGCTACGCTTTGTATCACCGCTTTCCAGAATACGCACACAGCTGAAAACCTCTTACGGCAACTGAGGAAGATCATCGCGGAATGGCTTACCCCAATTGGACTCTCCTGTGGATTTGTGGCATCGGACAACGCCAGCAATATTGTGTGTGCATTAAATCTGGGCCAATTCCAGCACGTCCCATGTTTTGCACATACCTTGAATTTGGTGGTGCAGAATTTTTTAAAAAACGACAGGGGCGTGCAAGAGATGCTGTCGGTGGCCAGAAGAATTGCGGGACACTTTCGGCGTACAGGCACCACGTACAGAAAACTGGAGCACCACCAAAAACTACTGAACCTGCCCTGCCATCATCTGAAGCAAGAAGTGGTAACGAGGTGGAATTCAACCCTCTATATGCTTCAGAGGTTGGAGGAGCAGCAAAAGGCCATTCAAGCCTATACAATTGAGCACGATATAGTAGGTGGAATGCACCTGTCTCAAGTGCAGTGGAGAATGATTTCAACGTTGTGCAAGGTTCTGATGCCCTTTGAACTTGCCACACGTGAAGTCAGTTCAGACACTGCCAGCCTGAGTCAGGTCATTCCCCTCATCAGGCTTTTGCAGAAGAAGCTGGAGGCATTGAAGAAGGAGCTAACACGGAGCGATTCCGCTAGGCATGTGGGACTTGTGGATGCAGCCCTTAATTCGCTTAACAAGGATTCACGGGTGGTCAATCTGTTGAAATCAGAGCACTACATTTTGGCCACCGTGCTCGATCCTAGATTTAAAGCCTACCTTGGATCTCTCTTTCCGGCAGACACAGGTCTGCTGGGGTTGAAAGACCTGCTGGTGACAAAATTGTCAAGTCAAGCGGAACGCGACCTGTCAACATCTCCTCCTTCACATTCTCCCGCAACTGGGGGTGCGAGGAAAAGGCTCAGAATTCCGAGCCCACCCGCTGGCGGTGATGCAGGGCAGTCTGGAGCGACTGCTGATGCTGACATCTGGTCCGGACTGAAGGACCTGACAACGATTACGGACATGTCGTCTACTGTCACTGCATATGATTCTCTCAACATTGATAGAATGGTGGAGGATTATATGAGTGACCGCATCCAAGTAGGCACGTCACACAG
The DNA here is from genome assembly GCF_028390025.1 of Pseudophryne corroboree. Classification (NCBI taxonomy): domain Eukaryota; kingdom Metazoa; phylum Chordata; class Amphibia; order Anura; family Myobatrachidae; genus Pseudophryne; species Pseudophryne corroboree. Next base: position 288,299,784 of record NC_086450.1, read on the forward strand.
TCCGTACTTATACTGGCAGGAAAAAGAGGCAATTTGGAGGCCCTTGCACAAACTGGCTTTATTCTACCTAAGTTGCCCTCCCACAAGTGTGTACTCCGAAAGAGTGTTTAGTGCCGCCGCTCACCTTGTCAGCAATCGGCGTACGAGGTTACATCCAGAAAATGTGGAGAAGATGATGTTCATTAAAATGAATTATAATCAATTCCTCCGCGGAGACATTGACCAGCAGCAATTGCCTCCACAAAGTACACAGGGAGCTGAGATGGTGGATTCCAGTGGGGACGAATTGATAATCTGTGAGGAGGGGGATGTACACGGTGATATATCGGAGGGTGAAGATGAGGTGGACATCTTGCCTCTGTAGAGCCAGTTTGTGCAAGGAGAGATTAATTGCTTCTTTTTTGGGGGGGGTCCAAACCAACCCGTCATATCAGTCACAGTCGTGTGGCAGACCCTGTCACTGAAATGATGGGTTGGTTAAAGTGTGCATGTCCTGTTTTGTTTATACAACATAAGGGTGGGTGGGAGGGCCCAAGGATAATTCCATCTTGCACCTCTTTTTTCTTTTCTTTTTCTTTGCATCATGTGCTGATTGGGGAGGGTTTTTTGGAAGGGACATCCTGCGTGACACTGCAGTGCCACTCCTAGATGGGCCCGGTGTTTGTGTCGGCCACTAGGGTCGCTAATCTTACTCACACAGCTACCTCATTGCGCCTCTTTTTTTCTTTGCGTCATGTGCTGTTTGGGGAGGGTTTTTTGGAAGGGACATCCTGCGTGACACTGCAGTGCCACTCCTAGATGTGCCCGGTGTTTGTGTCGGCCACTAGGGTCGCTAATCTTACTCACACAGTCAGCTACCTCATTGCGCCTCTTTTTTTCTTTGCGTCATGTGCTGTTTGGGGAGGGTTTTTTGGAAGGGCCATCCTGCGTGACACTGCAGTGCCACTCCTAGATGGGCCCGGTGTTTGTGTCGGCCACTAGGGTCGCTTATCTTTCTCACACAGTCAGCTACCTCATTGCGCCTCTTTTTTTCTTTGCGTCATGTGCTGTTTGGGGAGGGTTTTTTGGAAGGGACATCCTGCGTGACACTGCAGTGCCACTCCTAGATGGGCCAGGTGTTTGTGTCGGCCACTAGGGTCGCTAATCTTACTCACACAGCTACCTCATTGCGCCTCTTTTTTTCTTTGCGTCATGTGCTGTTTGGGGAGGGTTTTTTGGAAGGGACATCCTGCGTGACACTGCAGTGCCACTCCTAGATGGGCCCGGTGTTTGTGTCGGCCACTAGGGTCGCTTATCTTACTCACACAGCGACCTCGGTGCAAATTTTAGGACTAAAAATAATATTGTGAGGTGTGATGTGTTCAGAATAGGCTGAAAATGAGTGTAAATTATGTTTTTTGAGGTTAATAATACTTTGGGATCAAAATTACCCCCAAATTCTATGATTTAAGCTGTTTTTTAGGGTTTTTTGAAAAAAACACCCGAATCCAAAACACACCCGAATCCGACAAAAATAATTCGGTGAGGTTTTGCCAAAACGCGTTCGAACCCAAAACACGGCCGCGGAACCGAACCCAAAACCAAAACACAAAACCCGAAAAATTTCAGGCGCTCATCTCTACATACTTCCCCCACATTACTAACCGAGCTGACCCCCGGGGTCTGAACTCTGCAGTCTGAACCCTGACTGCTGAACGTCCCTGTGTTATGCACTTGGCTTCCATTGTGGATCTTTTTAACACGGGAAAACTTCCTAAAATGCACCAAACACAGTAGTCTACGGTGGAAATCCTTAAAGCTCTTCCACTGAACTTCTTCTGCTCCGAGTACCACGGATCCGCCTTCTTTAGCAGACACGTGTAGCCGTTGCAGGCCCTACCTCTAGAGATTTTCCTGAGAGACCAGCGAAAATTCCCTAAACCTTTACTTTACACAAATCACGCTTGCATGTGCTTCCTACAACGCGTATGATAACAAGATTTACGCACAAATATGCAAAACCTCGCATCACGTTGCATCACGTGTTGCCCATACAACCGTGCGGTCCAATCGTACCGCTTATAGACACTTGCTATCTATAAGTGGTAGGATCACTGGAGTCTCCCTACTGTGCTCCAAAATAGCCGGAGCGTAATACCACGAAAAACTTTATCACACTCCGTCGCACGTGTACACCTGGACCGTGCTCACCACGTTTTCACCTAGACCGTGCTTCACCAAGCTTCACCAAGACCACTAAGATCACCAAGACCACCAAGCGGGGTTCAATATATTCACACCCTATTCAGCCCACACTAACACTCTATAGTTTTCTGATCAGAAAAATCCTTTCCTGTTAACTGATAGCTTTCCCCAGAGGTAATACAGAAAAAAAGTTTTTTTTTAAGCTAAATATTGGATACTGATCAATTTGTGCTATTATCGCGTGGCTACCGTCTCGCCTAAACTGAAACAATGCTATTGTGTGATTTGTATTTAGTGGGCGTATCTGTACGCACGTTGCGTAAAATACGCCACGTGTGTAGGCCTTTGCGTTGCGTACGCAGTCTCGCACGCTGTCCGAGACACGTGTACAAAGGCCGGATACGTCCGCAGCAATATAAATAACACGTTTCTATAAATGTAAACGATATTCAACTATAATCGCTTACCAACACCACACAGTATCTCCTGTATAAACCTTTATAACTAGGCCCGGCTGCGTGTGTGTTTTACATGTACTCCCTTAAATATTACTCTATACTTTTAACTAAATAGCAACAAATTTCTCAGCACGGGTCAAAATGCATCTAATAATCAATGCTAATGGCAACAAGCGAATAGATATGCAGGATACACAAATAAATACAGGTGTGTGCGTGTGTTACGTGTTTTGCGTGCGCAGTTGGCACCAAACAGAAATGTAACAGATTTAAAAAAAACAATAGCTTTACGTTCTTACCTTTCGGATCCCACCAGCATCCCTGCAAACCATGCGGAGCAGATGCTTATCTAATCAGCATCAATGTATCCCCGACCGCAAAAAGGGTAACAGGGGATACTACCTTCCCGCCCTTTGCTGATAGATAAAAGTCTGCCTTGTCCTGCTAGGCTGCGGATATGAGGAGGACCGGACAATGCCCCCAATTGATAATGTCAAATATTACCTTAAAACATAAAGCTATATACTATTACCGTGGAGCCGCTATGGCCGCTAGACTTATTACACACACTACGGACTAAGTACGCTATTTGCGCACTGAGTACTGTATGGGTATGCACTTAGCGTAGCAGACGCTAAGCCGAGGGCGCGAGGCACGTGCGGCACGTACGCTCCCGGATTCACGCTTCGTACCAAGCACGCTATTGGCGTACTGAGTACCCTACTGCTACGCTATTAGCGTAGCAGACGCTGCGCCGTGGGAGTGAGGCACAGAATGATATACAGTAAACCTTGTTAATAAAACAATGTAAGGATATGCTTATACTCTAAACCTTAGTAGTCAAATACTGCAACGATGTAACGCCTAAAAACCTTAACAATGCTTATGCTGTTATAGCGATTAAGATGCTAAGAAAGTCCTTTGCAGGAAAGTGAAAACACAACACCGGGTTTTGCTAAACCACAGGGCTCTAACACCGCCGTGGATTATTCAGAGAAAAAGGGTAAACAGATACAAGTTATACACTACAAAGTAACAAGGAAATCTAACAGAATAACAAAGAATAATGATGATGGTTACAGAGAATATACATACGTGGGGAATCATTCGCAAGCGCAACCTGGATCCAGTCCTCAGCTATTCAGGTAGAAAGCCTTCAGAGTCTTCCGTCCGGCCAGGCAACAGTGGTCTTTATATACACAACATACATTTGCAATACAATGGTCCCTGTAATCTCATTGTTCATTGGACACAGGGATGTGTCTCTACATTACAGCAAAGGTCATAGGTGGATTTGAACAGGTGGGCTGTGTCTTTCCCCAACTGCTCTTGTGGGTGGTATCCTCTGGATTCCCGCCGCATGTGTAATTTACAGCAAATACAGTTAATGTTCATAATCTACTTCTGTACATAACTATACGCAGGAGCGAGCGATCCTTTCCTAACTAACACCGGAATGTTACCCTTAAAATACCCTACAGCTGGATACTAGACACCACCTTTCATCCTTTATCTGACCCTTCCTATCATGCAAAGAGGAATCTCTCTGTCCAGGAACTGTTTAAACTAATCATACTCGCTGACATGGTCTAGGGCAGGGATGGGGAACCTTTTTTCTACCAAGGGCCATTTGGATATTTCTAAAATCCTTCGGGGGCCATACAAAAATTGTCAACTTAAAAATTAGCCTGCCCCAAGTCAGTAGTTATGCCCCCAGTCAGTAGTTATGCCCCCAGTCAGTTGTTATTCCCCATTAGATATGCCCCCTAGTAACGCCGCTTACACACACACATTAAAAGAAAAAAAAATACCAGCCCTGCTCCTGCTTCCGGATCGCTGCCCTCCGCCTGGCCGCCCGCTCCTTGGAACTATGGGAAAGCAGTCATGACGTCTCTCCCATAGCGCTGCACAGCCGCACACGTACACTGCCTGAGCCGGAAGCCGGAGCTCAGGAGTGAGCTCCTGCCTCCGGCTGCTGCTGAGGGGAAGGAGTTGGGAGCCTGCTGGTAACAAAATCTCAGCGGACGCCCGGCATCTCCCTCGGTTAGGAGAGCCTGGCTGGGCCGGATCAAGTGGCTTTGAGGGCCTTATACGGCCCGCGGGCCTGAGGTTCCCCACCCCTGGTCTAGGGGAATAATATCTACAAAATGCACTATTTGGGTTAAATATGCTACATTCGAGTCGCACGCTACACGCTCACAAACTCCGCCGTAAATACACATATCATGCGCACGAGTCGCTAGAGCGTCTCTTACGCAACTTGCGGGTATGTGTACGCACGGGGGACCAGGTGCACGAGCAGCGTGCATGTGCATGAGGGGTTAGTACAAGGGATATGTATCATGATATTTTTTCGACTTTGACAGTGGATTGTTATGCAGAGTCTATGTCTAGGATATTAGAAATTATTAAATGAGTTCGGGTGCTACTCTGGGCTCCTGATTAATTGGGAGAAATCCTCCATTATCCCATTTCGGGGTGAGATTCCTGCCTCCCTGTTGATTACTCTTCCGTTACGGTGGGTGGACTCCTTCAAATATCTGGGCATTTGGGTGTCTAATGATCCTTACAAATTTTCCTCCCTTAATATCACACCGCAAATAACATACCTTCGCGGCAGAGTGAAGACCTGGGGGAAGCTACCCTTGACAGTCACAGGGAGAGTTAACATGTTAAAATGGTTTTTCAGCCCAAACTTCTGTATATTCTAGAGCAGTCTCCTATTTATATCCCTCAGAAGGTTTTCAAACAGATAGATGGTTTGCTTTCCTCTTTAATATGGGCTAGTAAGCGGGCACGATTGAAACTCGATACCCTGACCAGGACAAGGGAATTGGGGGGCTTGGCTCTCCCTAACTTCCGATTTTATTATTACGCAGCACAATTGACACATAATAGGGAATGGGTTAATGATCTTAATACTTCGGCTTTGCACTCATTGATGCTGTTACAGGAATATCCTGGTGGCTCCCCATTACAGCTGCTCCTTTGTGGCAGTGTAAAAATGTCCACATTACCACTTATAAAACAATCCATTTCTATTTGGAAGCTGGTGCACTCTATGATGCAAGGACATGGTATTGCTCCTGATACCCCGCTAGATAACACTTATGGTCTGCCGGAGCTGTGTCAGCTTCAAGACAGGGAGGTCTGGGGGTAGTGGGGAGTGTTTTCTCTGGGACATCTGTATACTGGTGGGGTGTTTAAATCATTTCCGCAACTCCAACAAGAGTTAAATGTCCCCTCAGGGTTTTGTTTTTCGATTCCTCCAACTGAGACATGCTGTGGCTGCCCAATTCCCTGATTGCCCCCAATTCTTGCTGATTCCCCGGTTAAATCAATGTTGCAAATGCTGGGATCGGGACACTTAGTTTCTAAGATATATGGCCGTATACTCCAGATGCATCATAATGAACCTCTTGCCTCTCTCCGAAGTCGGATATAGGTCTGTTGTCGGATGACATATGGGAAGGTGCTTTGGGGTCCCATCGGATCTCAACATCCTCCATTAAATACAAGCAAATACAACTATTTATACTTCATAGGGTGTATATGACCCCGGTGAGGCTGGCGCATATTGGGGGATTTCATAGCTCGAGATGCCCTAAATGTGGAAGCTCAGGAGCTGACTATTGGCATATGCTTTGGTCATGCCCCATGTTGGCTGTGTTTTGGAAAGAAATCATGCACGCTATAACTAATACGGGGATTCCCTCTCCCATACTAACGCCGGTAACGTGTATATTGTCGGTCATAGATGAGGAGGCTCTAGTTTCCCCCAGTAGATGTTTTGTCATTAACTTATGTGCTCTGGCCAAGGTCTGTGTAACCAGGCTGTGGTTGGCTAAGGAGGCCCCGATCCTAAAGTCATGGATCTCTCTGGTTAATGAATCCATTGCACATGAATAATTTGTGTTTCTGGCTAGGAATGCGGAAAATAAAATTTTTATGATCTGGGGAAAGTGGATGGGTTCTCAATATTTCAAGGATAAGTAAAGACCAGATTTGTTTTTTTCTTGCAGGAGATTTTGGGGGAGGATGGCCCGTAGCCAGCCACGTTATGTTATATTCTGTTATTTGCTCTGCCTGCGCTTACTATGTCCGTGATATGTTGGGGATGCTCTGCTTCCGGTTGCTAGTGCTCTGCAGCTTTATGGCTTTGTCTGAATTTTCATCTGCCTGATTTAATATATATTTTACTCTTGTGCAGCTGAATGTCAGTTGTAATGTTTTTTTTTATTATTGTTTGTTGTTTTAATGTTTACTTTGTCAAAATATCTAAAAATCCAATAAAAATGTATTGAATTTAAAAAAAAAAAACATGTGGACAAAAGGTAAACATAATTCTCATATTAGAATTTGGTACCAAATGCTTTATCCAATGTACAGTGTGGTCAAAATACTAGCAAACCACTGATTTGTTTCTAATTATAAACTGTTAAAAATTCTCTTAACACATAAAACATGAATTTACTATATATTTGGGATGGTATTTTTGTTGCGCAGATTGAAAATATTTTTTATTTTATGTATCATAGTGCCTGATTCAGGTTTATAAGCAATGCAAAATAGCACACAACTAGGCAAAACCATGCTGTACTGCAGATGGGATCAGTACTAAATGCCGCCGGTCGGAATCCCGGCGGTCGAAATACCGACGCCGGAATCCCGACCACACAATCCCGACAGGGGTGGTGAGCAGAACGCAGCCCCTTGCGGGCTCGCTTCGCTCGCCACGCTGCGGGCACGGTGCCTCGCTACGCTCGGCACACTATTATATTCTCCCTCTATGGGTGTCGTGGACACCCACGGAGGGAGAATATGTCGGGATTGTGGCGGTCGGGATTCCGGCGTCGGTATTTCGACCGCCGGGATTCCGGCCGGCGGCATCTTGACCGCATCCCCTGCAGATGGTACAGATACAGCATGTGCAGAGAGATTTAGATTTGAGTGGGTTATATTGTTTCTGTGCATGGTAAATAGTACTGCTTTTGCATGTAGCCCACAAATATTACATAATTTATTTTTACACTGCAAATTAGATTTCAGGTTTGAATACACCCCACCCAAATCTAACTCTCTCTGCACATGTTACATCTGCTCCACCTGCAGTGCAGCATGGTTTCGCCCAGTTGTGTGCTTTTTTGCTTTGCTAAAAAACCTGAATCCTAGGGGGTAATTCAGACATGATCACTGTTCAATGCGCACATAAGCGGCGTTCGCACATGTGCAAACGCAACACAAGAGTGCGATCAGGCAGAAAAACATGCCCACCATGCACGAGTGCACAAAAAAGTGTTTACTATTTTGCTTCGCATGGGAGCGATGCATTCGCAAGGTTGCTATGCGCATCGCTGGCAACATGGAGCTTGTCGTACATGTGCGCTGCATTCTCTAGTTTGCAAATAAATGCACAATGTTTTTTTTTTACATATTTGAAAAAACAATTACCCTAAGGAATTGTAATGTGATTGAACAATTAAGTGATCAAACACTGCGTGCTAAATGAACAGTTTGTCTACCTAATTGTCCAATAACATTCAATAATTAAGGGAACAAACATATCAGTTTAATATATATGTTGTCCTATTTGCACAATTCCTTGAATTTATTAAAATGTAAACTTGTTTTGACTAAAAAAAGAAAGGTTTAATATGTTATGTATTATGATTTTGACTAAGCAGTGAATGTGACATACATTATATACTCATTATGTTCTGTTGCATATGTGATTCATCTATTTGTAAGCTTTTAAAAGGAGAGTGGTAAAGTAGCAAACAGTCTGCTCCTAACTGCCATGTCACAGGCTGTGTTTTTAAAATGACAGTTAGGTTCGTTTTGTGGTTACTTTAACACTCTCCATTTGAACACTTACAAACTGATGCTACATCAATACATATATGATATTGGCCTTTAAAAAGAAAAACAACACAAATTAATTTGTACAAAATTTTACTTTAACATATTGATTATAAACATAAAATAAAATAAAAATCATCTAAAAATATTGAACAAAAAATTTATTTCATCCAGGATACCCTGCACGTGGGCCTCCATCCGCTGCAGGGACAAATATATGGGACGATTTGGATCTCCAACATCAGCATCTGTAAAGAATGTTTATACAATTTTTACAATTAATTTCAGACATTATGCAATATAGAAGCAATGTACCAAACACACTTCAACAGCTCACTGTCTAGGTCAGGAATGGTGAATGTTTGGCCCTTCAGCTGGTGTTGAACAACACATACCAGCATGCCCTTCAACAGTTTTAGCATGGACAAATGCAAAAACCGTTGCAGGACATGCTGGGATGTGTAGTTCCACAGCAGCTGGATAGCCAAAGTTTGTAGACATGCTGAAGTATCTGTTTAAAGGACAATGTAAAAAAATAAAAAATAACTTACACTCCTCCATAGGCCCATACTCCTCCTCCTCTTCTTCCACACTGGGGGATAGTGCCGGTATGTCCGCATTGCGACTCCAAACTCAGCATCTGAAAAAGATGTTTACTAACTCAGCAAATAAAATTTCACTCATTATGCAATATAGAATAAATGTATAAAGCACACTTCAACATCTCAATCTGTTGGTCAGGCATGGTGAACCATTAGCAATCCAGCTGACGTGGAACTACACAGCCCAGCATGCCTTTCAAGAGTTGCACAATTTGGCCATGCAAAAACTGTAGTAGGGAATGCTTGGACGTTTTGTTCATCTTACAGCTGGAGGACCAAAGTTTCACCATTACCGGTCTAGGTCCAAGCTCAGCAAACTGCGGCTCTCCATCTGTTGTTTATCTGCACATCCCAGTATGCCCTGCAAAAGTTTACACATTGCCAAATTGCACAACTATTGTAGGGCATGCTGGGCTGTGTAGTTCCACAGCAGCTGGATAGCCAAATTTTGTAGACACATGTTGAAGTATCTGTTTAAAGGCAAAAAGAATAAAAATGTAAAATAAAAAACACAAACCAAACTTACACTCCTCCGTAGGCCCATACTTCATCTCCTCTTCTTCCACACCGGGGGTTTGTTGTTGGATGGGGGAAGGGACTTGAATGGGGGCAGATGGTTGAGGGGGAGAGGGTGGTTGAGTGGGAGAGGGTGATTGAGGGGGAGATGGTGGTTGAATGGGTGGTTGAGGGAGAGAGGGTGGTTGAATGGGGGAGGGTGGTTGAGGGGGAGAGGGTGGTTGAATGGGGTAGGGTGGTTGAATGGGGTAGGGTGGTTGAGGGGGAGAGGGAGTTTGAGAGGGTGAGAAAGGTTGCCGTTATTGGGCACTTCTTTCGGCTCTTCCTAAGGAGAGAGGAACACAGTTTATGGGTTTTAAAAAATATTTGTTTAAAAGCAACAATTCCCTACTCAATAATCAACATGAAACCTACATTTTTTTTATTGTTAAAAAAACAACAGACTTTATTATACTATAAATAAACACAAAATTATTACTGGTATGCTAATGGTTGTACTTTACTCATCATACAACCATATAAACATCTATGCATACAAACATACATTTTCAAGATCTCCAGGCTAAACAACATACACACACTTATGGATGCAAATATTACACAACTTTAAACTGCAAACACACTCAAGCGCACACAAATGCTACAGCATGCATTACTTATGGTTGCGTATTTGCTGGCATAAATCAGCAAGCAGCCGCGGCTGCCTTTGGTGTAGGTCAGACCACCGCCTTTTATAGTGATGTGCACCGGACATTTTTCGGGTTTTGTGTTTTGGTTTTGGATTCGGTTCCGCAGCCGTGTTTTGGATTCGGACGCGTTTTGGCAAAACCTCACCGAAAATTTGTTGTCGGATTCGGGTGTGTTTTGGATTCGGGTGTTTTTTTCAAAAAACCCTAAAAAACAGCTTAAATCATAGAATTTGGGGGTCATTTTGATCCCATAGTATTATTAACCTCAATAACCATAATTTCCACTCATTTCCAGTCTATTCTGAACACCTCACACCTCACAATATTATTTTAAGTCCTAAAATTTGCACCGAGGTCGCTGTGTGACTAAGCTAAGCGACACAAGTGGCCGACACAAACACCTGGCCCATCTTGGAGTGGCACTGCAGTGTCAGGCAGAATGGCACTTCAAAAAAATTGTCCCCAAACAGCACATGATGCAAAGAAAAAAAGAGGCGCACCAAGGTCGCTGTGTGACTAAGCTAAGTGACCCAAGTGGCCGACACAAACACCTGGCCCATCTAGGAGTGGCACTGCAGTGTCAGACATGATGGCAGATTAAAAAAATTGTCCCCAAACAGCACATGATGCAAAGAAAAAAAGAGGCGCAATGAGGTAGCTGTGTGACTAAGCTAAGCGACCCAAGTGGCCGACACAAACACCTGGCCCATCTAGGAGTGGCACTGCAGTGTCAGGCAGGATGGCACTTCAAAAAAATTGTCCCCAAACAGCACATGATGCAAAGAAAAAAAGAGGCGCACCAAGGTCGCTGGGTGGCTAAGCTAAGCGACACAAGTGGCCGACACAAACACCTGGCCCATCTAGGAGTGGCACTGCAGTGTCAGGCAGGATGGCACTTCAAAAAAATTGTCCCCAAACAGCACATGATGCAAAGAAAAAAAGAGGCGCACCAAGGTCGCTGTATATATACTGGTGGTCACTGTCAGCAAACTGCAAAACTAAAATGCACCACAGGTATAGAATGTAGATGGATAGTATACTTGACGACACAGAGGTAGGTACAGCAGTGGCCTTCCGTACTGTACTGCTATATATACTGGTGGTCACTGTGTCAGCAAACTGCAAAACTAAAATGCACCACAGGTATAGAATGTAGATGGATAGTATACTTATTGACGACACAGAGGTAGGTACAGCAGTGGCCTTCCGTACCATACTGCTATATATACTGGTGGTCACTGTGTCAGCAAACTGCAAAACTAAAATGCACCACAGGTATAGAATGTAGATGGATAGTATACTTAATGATGACACAGAGGTAGGTACAGCAGTGGCCTTCCGTACCGTACTGCTATATATACTGGTGGTCACTGTGTCAGCAAACTGCAAAACTAAAATGCACCACAGGTATAGAATGTAGATGGATAGTATACTTGACGACACAGAGGTAGGTACAGCAGTGGCCTTCCGTACCGTACTGCTATATATAGTATAATGGTGGTCACTGTGTCAGCAAACTGCAAAACTAAAATGCACCACAGGTATAGAATGTAGATGGATAGTATACTTGACGACACAGAGGTAGGTACAGCAGTGGCCTTCCGTACCGTACTGCTATATATAGTATACTGGTGGTCACTGTGTCAGCAAACTGCAAAACTAAAATGCACCACAGGTATAGAATGTAGATGGATAGTATACTTAATGACGACACAGAGGTAGGTACAGCAGTGGCCTTCCGTACCGTAATGCTATATATAGTATACTGGTGGTCACTGTGTCAGCAAACTGCAAAACTAAAATGCACCACAGGTATAGAATGTAGATGGATAGTATACTTAATGACGACACAGAGGTAGGTACAGCAGTGGCCTTCCGTACCGTACTGCTATATATAGTATACTGGTGGTCACTGTGTCAGCAAAACTCTGCACTGTACTCCTCCTATATAATATTATACTGGTGGTCCTGACTCCCCAGTCCCCACAATAAAGCAGCACACTGAGCACAGATATGGAGTGTTTTTCAGGCAGACAACGTATAATGGTGGTCACTGTCAGCAAAACTCTGCACTGTACTCCTCCTATATAATATTAATTATACTGGTGGTCCCCAGTACCCACAATAAAGCAGCACACTGAGCACAGATGTGGAGTGTTTTTCAGGCAGACAACGTATACTGGTGGTCACTGATCAGCAAAACTCTGCACTGTACTCCTGCTATATAATACAGCTGCTCCCCAGTCCCCACAATTAAGCAGTGTGAGCACAGATATATATGCACGCAGCACACTGAGCACAGATATGGAGCGTTTTTTTCAGGCAGAGAATGGATAACTGGTGGTCACTGATCAGCAAAACTCTGCACTGTACTCCTCCTATATTATACAGCTGCTCCCCAGTCCTCCCCACAATGAATTAAGCAATAATGCACAATCAAATTCTACAATAACGGAGAGGACGCCAGCCACGTCCTCTCCCTAACATTTGCAATGCACGAGTGAAAATGGCGGCGACGCGCGGCTGCTTATATAGAATCCGAATCTCGCGAGAATCCGACAGCGGGATGATCACGTTCGGGCGCGCTCGGGTTAGCCGAGCAAGGTGGGAAGGTTCGAACCTGCCTCGGACTCGTGTAAAAAGGGTGAAGTTCGGGGGGGTTCGGTTTCCGAGAAACCGAACCCGCTCATGAGTACTTTCTAATTGGACGAAGGTCCACCTGCTGCGGAGCTTCGCCCGCAGCTTTTGGCATACCCTGCGTAGGTTGCACGCTTACGAGCGTTTGATACATAAGGGCCCGTGCGGTCTATGCGGCGGTCCATCACCAAGGTTAGGAGCCGCAGCTCGCTTATGCTGAATGCGGCAGCTTGCATGGTACCAATGGCATATTAATCTAAATTGCAAATATTTATACTGTCTGCCTGCTGTTGATTGGTCGACAGTTGTGATGCTCATAAATACAAATAAGCTCTATTGCTATTAAAATACACATTAACACAGTATGGTCCGTGCTCTCGGTTGCGGGCGCAATTGCGAGTGTATGCTACTGTAAGTGTTGAGTTTACAAAATACTTACAAAACAGCTCTGTTCTTCAATCACCTGAACATTGCAGGATTGTTGTGTTTGGTTTGTTTATATGTGTTTTTTTAAGAATGGATAATCAAACAAATTAGTAAAAAAAACACTTAAGACACATCAATGTATCTCAAACAAACAACACATATGCAGCAACATTTAAAAAACGTAAAAATAAAACATGGTAATGTGTAAAGAAACACAGCCTCATTGTTATTAAAAAAATGTATATGTTGCCAACACAACACTACTTGTACAGTGATGTTGTGCATTAACTCTTGACATGCTTAGTTTGTAATTTTACAACATTACAATATGTTTTATGTACAGCCACTAATATTGCTGTAAATAGGAATACTTTTCACACAAATGCAGTACTACTGTTTTTTTAAAAACTTACAAACTTCCATCAAATTTGTGTGGAAATAATTTTTTTGAGAGTAGAAAATATTTAAAATAAAACAAACCCAAAAAAAAACCCCACACCAATAAACACTTGTCAGACGAGCTAATAACTCAAACATACCTGAAATATTGTGCCACTATTCTTTCACAAAGGGCATGGCAGTGTCCGTTTTCGGATCCGCGCCTCCATGTACGGCCAACCCCTGGCTCCTCATCCTCTAGGACCAAAATTTGGTTTTGAGCCAGCTCCACACGCCTCCTTACAGCAATATTGTGCAGTATTGCACACAGGACCACTGTCTTACTAACCATTTCCAGAGAATACATGAGATCGCCACCAGTGTGGTGGAGCACCCGGAAACGGCCTTTTAGGAGACCAATCATGCTCTCCACTACCTGTCTGGTGGATGTAAGCATGGAACTAAATGCCGATTGTGTTCCTGGTGTTGGTGTGCTTAAGGAGTCATGAGCCAGGGGGTGCAAAGATATCCCCAATCTCCTGCAAAAACACACAATAAAAAAACACATAAATATGTTTAACAATTATACAACAACACAACTGAAACTTTACTACATGATGTGTCTCAAACTCACCCAAGATCCATGCGTCTTGGTCTTCCAACATGCTTAATTTTTGCCATATCCCTGATTGCTGAATCAAATGGGAATCATGGGCACTTCCTGGGTACCGAGCATTCAGGGAAAGGATCTAGAGCAGGGCTGGCCAAACCAGTCCTCGAGATCTACCAACAGTTCACATTTTCCAGACCACCTAGCTGGTGCACAGGTGTAGTCATTACTAATTAAGATGTGCTGCATTCATTCCTAACTGACAATTCTACAGATCTCCAGGAGGCCTGGAAAACATGAACTGTTGGTAGATCTCGAGGACTGGTTTGGCCAGCCCTGATCTAGAGGGATGGGCCATAAACAACCATCACATTCAAAGAGTGGAACATTTTTCTGTTCCTAAAGATTATTTCATTATGTGTTGGTGCCACAAGTGGAACATGTGTACCATCCACTACCCCAATCACATGTGGGAAGTGACTCCCCTCTTCACGGAATTGCCACTTCAACACAGCTAGGGACTCCATATCAAATGGCATTGATATGAACTGCTTACTTCTTTTGAGGAACGCAGCAATGACGCGCCTCAGGATCCTTGAGAAAGAGGCATGGGAGACACCTCCCAGGACTCCATCTTTATGCTGGTAGGACCCTGAGGTGCAAAAATGTACGACAGCAATTAATTGTGTCATTGGTGGAATTGCTGTAGGATGCCGAATTGTACTCTCTAGATCACTCTCTATTATTGAGTTTCTAGGATGACATGAGGGGGCAGCACCTCATCATCTGGCATTCCAAAAAGGGTGACATGGGTTCAAAAGATACAAGGCCTTGCATTCATAATTCAATGATTGATACCAAACATTCTTGTCAATCAATTACAAAGTCTTAAAACCACTTACAGATGTGGTGTAATCCATCTCTAAATTGTGCACAACAGGTGGAAAAGAACATTATTAAAAATGTTGATTAAAAATAATACAAGTAAAACTCCAATAAAAAAACACACACCACATCAACACAATGAGCATGCATATACTTACCAGATAAACCCCCCCACAAATCAGTGCCGTAACTAAGTGTGTGCCGAGGGTGCCTTGCCCACAGCACAAATGTGGGCAAGGCGCACCATCTGGCAGCACACCTACCCGATGCCCGTGCGGCCAGTCAGTAGTGACAGTCCTGGGCCAGCACTGCCACTTGCCTCCTGCCTCTGCATGGGAGTGGGAGCGCAGCTGTAGCCGGCATCTAGCAGCACACAACTGCCCCGTGTCCTGCTGCCGCCATCGTGCCTGAGTCCTGCTGTGAGTGCAAAAGAATGTGCCACAGCAGAATGTGCCACAGCCATCATGGGACAGCAGTGAACTCCTGCTTGCTGTCTCCTGCAGGCAGGGTGTGGAGCGCTGTCGGCGGTTGCTCCGTTCTTCTTGTAGTGTCGCCACAGCATGTGTCCCGGACCTCAGCAGAGGCTCTGTGCCTGGATGCTGCCTACCACCTCCATGTGACTGACAGAGCAGACACACACACACACACACACACACTCACTCACTCACTCATTCACTCTCGTGCAAAACGGGGGAATCCGTGGACTCTGGTGTGTGATGTATGAAAAAAGGAGGACTCTGCTACTGTAATGTATAAAAAGGTGGACTCTGCTACTGTAATGTGTAAAAAGGGGACTCTGCTACTGTAATGTGTAAAAAAGGGGGACTCTGCCTGCCTAATGTGTAAAAAGGGGGGACTCTGCCTGCCTAATATGTAAAAAAAGGGGGACTCTGCTACTGTAATTTGTAAAAAAAAAAAAAAAAAAAAGGGGGACTCTGCCTGTCTAATGTGTAAAAAAGGGGGATTCTTCCTGCCTAATGTGTAAAAAAAAAAAGGGGATTCTGTCTGCCTAATGTGTAAAAAAAGGGGGACTCTGCTACTGTAATGTGTAAAAAGAGGACTCTGCTACTGTAATGTGTAAAAAAGGAGAATTCTGCCTGCCTAATGTGTAAAAAAGGGGGACTCTGCTGCTGTAATATGTAAAAAAGGGGGACTCTGCTGCCGTAATGTGTAAAAAGGGGGACTCTGCTGCCGTAATGTGTAAAAGGGGACTATACCTGCTGTACTGTATAAAAGGGAGCTCTGCCTAATGTAATGTGTAAAAGGGAGCTCTGACCATGCCCCTTCCCCATGAAGCAACACCCCTATATTTTTGGTACACGCATTGACCCTGTTTTGTATATGGGGGGGCACCGATGCCGTTTCTTGCACACAGCGCAAAAATGTCTAGTTACAGCACTGCCACAAATAAACAGCAAAATGCTGTAAACAAAAAAACAAACAAAACAAGGCTACTTTGGCCAAAAAACTGACAAAATAAAATCTGCCTTTAGAAGGCAAGAGAAACAAACACTTAATCAGCACACTAAGATAAACACAACACCACCTATGAACATGCATATACTTACCAACAGATATATATAGAAACATACAAAAAACAATAAAAAGGGCAAAATGGATAACAAAAAATAGCCTAATTTGGCAGAAACAAGTAAGGAAAAAAAAGAGATCCCCTTCAGGAAAAAGAAAAATACCCTTAATAAGCACACTAAGATAAACCAACACCCCACCACACAACACACACCTATGAACATGCATATGGACCTTTTTGAATATTTATTAATATTCTTGACTATTTCCGTATCTTTCGTAATAGTTCACAATATGGCTGAAGCCTGATGATTTACTTTGAGGGATGGTGTTTTTCAGTACTGTGTATCACTATTATTATTTTTTATTATTTTGTTTGTTTTTTTGTCATCTATGTTATATACTTCATGTTTTGAATGCATAGTATATATGAAAGTGGGGGATTTGATTTCTATCCTTGTTTATGTTTACTGGATATGACCCCACATGTTGCCTTTTACATGACTTAAGCATTCGCTATGTGGTGACCATGGCAACCGTTGCACTTAGGTGTTAGCGCACCAGTTTCCGGGTGGTTTGTCCATCGGCTGCGCAGAACGGGGGTGACTTCCTGTCTGTGGACCGCAGCATGCATTCCGGTCACGAGGCGCATGGCGTGCATTCCACGGCGGATTGCCTCTGCAATGCGCGGCTGAGTGGGACTGACCCCCGCAGCTGGGCTGCGCGCACTGGTGTAATTGGTAAGGATGGTCAGTGGGATAAATAGAGCCCACATTGTTGAGCAATATTTGCACTGCACTCAGACACTTTACTCTCTTTGGCACATGGCACTTTAGCTGGTAATTCCCCTGATGAAGGTCTGAAACCGAAAACGGCTGTATGGGATGCCACCCATGCCCTGCTTCTGCTGCACCATGATGAGTATATGTTGGATCTTATCAAGTCTCTTCAATTAAATTGTTTGTTCAAATATAGAACAGTGTGCTGGTTCTGTTCAAACCTACATGCGGATGTTGGGGGATGGACATGTTTTTATATATGTCACAAAATAAAAGATTATATCATATGCGCTACAATACTTGATGGGTATATATACACAAGTTGTCAGGTTGGTTCACTTTCAAATGTTCCATTAGTTGCAATTGCAGTCTCAAAATGTTCTCTCCGTGGGCAGGTACATATAAAGAGAAAGCAAAAAACAAAAATCTCCAATATGTAGTAGTTCTTTTCACAATGTGAGAAATATGGCGTGATTGAAGGGTATCAATTGTCCACTCCTTTGTGTCTTTATATGGTGTTATGGGTTCACCCGGGGAGTGTTTTAATTTTAAAAACACAGAATGCTCACTTTCTTGCTTACTTTATAACACATGGACAGACTCCTATAAAGGTTTCTTTCGATTTCTCCACAGAAAAGGCACCCTCTTTACTCGATAATATGGATGTATCTCTCAAACAATGGTATGTGAGGGAAAAGAGAAAAATTCCAATATGTAATGGTTTACCTGAAAATGGTATATGTGGGTGATGTTCTAACCCTTTTCCCTTCGTGTCTTAAGAGGTTTTTAAAGGATCACCCAAATTGTGTGATAAATCACAAATACAGTAAAAGCTTACTTTTGCTTACATAAGCACAAGCAGGTATATGCGTATAAAGGTATCTTTCAAACTCGTATAAAACCACAAGAAACCGGTATCTTCTAACATGACATGCTTACACGTATGCTTACTTGAAGTGTGCGGGGTATGTTCCTATATCGGTTTCTTTCCAAATCCTCCGTCTATTGTCTCCACCAAAAAACAGCCGTTTTGTGGTAAAAAACGGATTTATTGTATGCAAAAATACAAATTAAAACAAAAATACAAATAGCTAAAAAAATGAGAGCAAGGGTCACCCCATTCAGGCAGTTGTAATAATCCCAGCAGAAGGGGTGAAACACAAAAGGGGCCCAAAGGTTCCCACCAAATCTACTGGGTGCCAAGAAAAAGGTTACCAAGTTCTCACTGAAAGCATGCCACCAACGCGTTTCGACTACTCTAGTCTTCCTCAGGGTGATGATGGTAGTGGGATCCCAGAGCAATCTATTTATGCTCTGGCCGGTCCCCACGTATAAGATACTCAAGGGAGATCCGAGCTTAAGAATACAAAAAGAAATGGAATCATTGATTAATAAACACAAAATCTTAGGCACAATTAACGAAAAAGAAGCAGGCTTCATTATCAATAAGAATCCCAGTTTACCAGTATTTTACTTACTCCCTAAGATTCATAAGAGCACAGAAAATCCCCCTGGACGTCCTATCGTCGCGGGCATGGATTCCATAACGGCAAACTTATCGGAATACGTGGATCATCACCTACAACCAGAGATGACGAAAATTAAATCATATCTTAAGGACACTATAAATGTCCTCAATGTTTTGGAAAACATCACATGGAAAGTGGGGGATATCCTAGTTACAGCAGATGTGAGTTCTCTATACTATATATTATAGATCACACCAAAGGAATCGATGCGGTGGATTATTTTCTGAAAAACAGCAACATGGACCACGGGAAGATGGAATTTTTAAAGGAATCAATTAGTTTTATCCTCAACAATAATTTCTTCTGGTTCAAAAACCGCCACTACCAACAAATACAGGGAACCGCCATGGGAACAAAATTTGCTTTAGCATATGCAAATATGTTCATGGGGTTCTGGGAGGATATCTGTATTTGGGAGAATAATCAGTATTCAGAAAATGTGATTTTGTGGAGGCGATACATAGACGATATTTTGTTCGTGTGGCGAGGGGAAGAAGATGACCTAAAAAAATTCTGCAATATATTAAATACAAACTCATTCAATATAAATCTCACTTTTGAGATCAGCAACAAAGAAGTACATTTCTTAGATCTATGTATATATGTGGAAAACAACATCCTTAAAAGAAAAAATTACATCAAACCTACGGATAATAATTCTTATATCCTAAGAACCAGTAACCATCTTTCCACATGGCTAAAAGGTATTCCGGGAAGCCAGATACAAAGAATAAGGAGAAACTGTTCGGATATAAAAGTTTTTGACGAACAAGCAACCACAATGTCCGCCAGATTCGTGGAGAAAGGGTATAATAAAGAAGAAATAGAAGGAACTATAACGAGGATAAGAAACATGGAAAGGAATACACTACTCGAATATAAAGACAAATCTCGCACTCAGACTAAAAGAATTCCTTTCATCACGCAATTTAACACACAGCATCGTGACATGGAAAAAGTGATCAAAAAACATTGGCACATTTTGAAGGGTGACCCACTCCTTAAAGAAATCGTTCCGGACAGACCGCAGTTCATCTATAAGAAGGCGAATAATCTGAGATCACTCCTAGTTAAGAGCGCCATACCAGAGAAGAAAACAGGGAGAATCAGGACTACTGGTTTTCATAGGTGCGGTGACTGCATTATGTGCAAATCCCATACGATCACGCCCAGAAAAGTTAATGAATTCATATCCACATCAAATGGCAACAAATATCAGATTAAGGAATTTATTACCTGTAATAGCAACAATTGTATATATTTAATCCAATGTAGTTGCAATTTACAATACATCGGGCGTACTTCAAGAAAACTTCGGGATAGATGGGGAGAGCACACACGGAATATAAAAAAAGGATTTGACAAACACAATTTGTCAAATCACTTTAAAGAAAAACATCAATGCTCCTTGGATTCCATAATTTCAGTTATTGGAATTAAGAAAATAGAAGGCAATTGGAGAAAAAAGGACACTAATACTTCATTGGCCAAAACAGAAATGAAATATATATACGATATGAAAACTTTAATTCCATCAGGACTCAATGCAGAGTTCGAATTAAAATGGTTTCTTTAAATTTTTTATACCTACATTTATATCTCCATAAACTTCGATAAAATAGTCATATATTTATTCCTAAAAAGTAAATTCATCATACATTTCTGGTGGTTCTTAAAAAGTATGGATATGAAATATATAGGCCACAGGATCAAATAAATTGAGATATCCTTTTTAGTCTAAAAGGTTAAATATTCGGGACTTATGTTTTTTATGTTTTCCCCATATTGTACATTGCTTGCAGAGTGAAACGCATATTTCCTGTATGACGGGACACGTGGAACGCACCAGAAAGGAAACACCCTATTCCCATTTCCGGTACCTGAAGCGCAGATTCCCGGCGTGCGCTCCAGGTACAAACCGGAACTTCAGTACGCCTATTATAACAGGGGTTGCACGGGAAACACGTCACAAGCATTCCCGGATGCAACTACAAGCCCCATTACGCTCTTTGGTGTTTCCTCGGATGTGCAGAGGAAATACGTCATCGACGCTTCCGGTACATGAGACGCAAACCGGAAGGATGCGTTCCACGAGCCCCCGTTACTAGAGGACTCTATTGCTCACCTCTAGTATTCAAAAACATATAGGCATGTCATTGGTCCAAGTCCGGGTTCCCATGACAACCGTTTTTAACTATAAAACGTTCATTTTAGGCTGTTTTTTAATCCTTTTTGTAAATTATCTTTTGTATTTACTTCCTTTACATTAGAATTATCATCATTTATATTTGTGTGTGTTATATACCAACATCTTAACCCATTTCTCCACCAATCATTTGAAAAGGGGCGGGACCGGCCAGAGCATAAATAGATTGCTCTGGGATCCCACTACCATCATCACCCTGAGGAAGACTAGAGTAGTCGAAACGCGTTGGTGGCATGCTTTCAGTGAGAACTTGGTAACCTTTTTCTTGGCACCCAGTAGATTTGGTGGGAACCTTTGGGCCCCTTTTGTGTTTCACCCCTTCTGCTGGGATTATTACAACTGCCTGAATGGGGTGACCCTTGCTCTCATTTTTTTAGCTATTTGTATTTTTGTTTTAATTTGTATTTTTGCATACAATAAATCCGTTTTTTACCACAAAACGGCTGTTTTTTGGTGGAGACAATAGACGGAGGATTTGGAAAGAAACCGATATAGGAACATACCCCGCACACTTCAAGTAAGCATACGTGTAAGCATGTCATGTTAGAAGATACCGGTTTCTTGTGGTTTTATACGAGTTTGAAAGATACCTTTATACGCATATACCTGCTTGTGCTTATGTAAGCAAAAGTAAGCTTTTACTGTATTTGTGATTTATCACACAATTTGGGTGATCCTTTAAAAACCTCTTAAGACACGAAGGGAAAAGGGTTAGAACATCACCCACATATACCATTTTCAGGTAAACCATTACATATTGGAATTTTTCTCTTTTCCCTCACATACCATTGTTTGAGAGATACATCCATATTATCGAGTAAAGAGGGTGCCTTTTCTGTGGAGAAATCGAAAGAAACCTTTATAGGAGTCTGTCCATGTGTTATAAAGTAAGCAAGAAAGTGAGCATTCTGTGTTTTTAAAATTAAAACACTCCCCGGGTGAACCCATAACACCATATAAAGACACAAAGGAGTGGACAATTGATACCCTTCAATCACGCCATATTTCTCACATTGTGAAAAGAACTACTACATATTGGAGATTTTTGTTTTTTGCTTTCTCTTTATATGTACCTGCCCACGGAGAGAACATTTTGAGACTGCAATTGCAACTATTGGAACATTTGAAAGTGAACCAACCTGACAACTTGTGTATATATACCCATCAAGTATTGTAGCGCATATGATATAATCTTTTATTTTGTGACATTGTTCTTTCCGGTGGATAACTCCGGAATATATCTATATTCGCAGCTGTAATACGTCCAGCGCAGGGAAGTGCATACTGTTTTTTGGTCTATGTTTTATATATATATATATATATATATATATATATATATATACACACATACACTGTTGTTCCCTTGAGAATAAATGACAAGAGAAAAAAAAAATCAGTCAGGTCATCCACACTACCACATCCTTCAATACAAAAAAACAACACATTACCCAAAAAAAACCACACATGCATTGTTTGTCCTACACCAGGCATGTCCAAACTGCGGCCCTCCAGCTGTTGTGAAACTACATATCCCAGCATGCCCTGACACAGTTTTGCTGTCAGAGAATGCTAAAGCTGTGTCAGGGCATGCTGGGATGTGTAGTTTCTCAACATCTGGAGGGCCGCAGTTTGGACATGCCTGTCCTACACGCTGCGTGACCGTAATACACCAAATAAATGCACCGCGTCACAATATACTAAACAGGGACATTTTGCAAACACATGCTGTGCTGTGCTGTGCTAACTCACACAATCATCACCATACAACATACTTACACAAAAGCTACAAATTCAGCCAAAAAGGCCATGGCTCTGCATAATACATTACATTGACATTACTCCAAGGAAATATGATTAAAAGCACTACATACTTAAAAAGACAACACAAAAAAACACATCTTACCTTCACAAACCACTCTCCACCTCTTACTCCACAACTCCTTCTCACACCACAACTCCTTCTCCTCCATACACCCACAAACCACGGATGGCTAGAAGATGCTTAAATAGTTTAAGCAATCAAAGCAAATGTGCCAATTGTGTATGCATCACCTGTGCTAATTTACACAAAGCATGCATACGCATGTATAAAACGACACCCCCTGAACCATACTCACATGCTCCAAGCATCATGGACTCTGGCGTAGACATAGCGCTGGAGATACAGCAAATAAGAGCACAATATGCAGCAATAAAGGAAAGACAAAGACAAATACAACAAAGACTACACCAGATGTCACAGGAACAAGAAGCTGGCTTTGCAGAGGAGACATGAGCATTAGCCAGTAGTGAAGTACCCCATCTACTGAGCAACAAACACAACAAAAGGCTGGTGTCAGTTCCCTGGCTGAGGAAGATGTGGGCCAAACTGAGGAAGATTCTGGGCCAACTACTCAAACGCAACAATCAGGCCCACAAACTGAAGAGGAAGGTGGGACAAATTCACAGGCTACTGCATCACAGCCAGGGAAAGAAAAGAGAAGACGGCAACCCCCCATTTACCAGGAGGGAGTTGGACATTCTTGTCCCACAAGCCATTGAGAAAATTCATTTTGGAAATAAGAACATGGGTGCTGGGACCAAGGACCATATCTGGAGAGAGATCACCGATGCTGTGAATGTGGTGGGACCAATTGTCTGCACACCTCAAGTAGTGAGGAGACGGTAAGTACATACTGAAGCACACTCTAAAACACTATTGTCTGCATTTACTAAGATGGTAGCTTGTTTTTAGATGTGATGTTGCCTATAGTAACCAAGACTATTACACATGTAACCTTCTAGAAGGTGCAAGATAAATGAGCAGCTTAATGTTGGATTGTTATGTTTCAAAATCTATCTTGAAGTACAAATTACATATTACAATATTTACTACTATGTATGTGTACAAGTAGAAGTTGTCCAAACTAATGTAGGGTATGATTTGTGATTGTTTATGTATACAATTGCACCAATAACTAAAAAAAAAAAAAATTAACAGAGAGTGAATGTTTTATATGTAAAGTTTGAAAAAAGTAAACAATGTAATAATGAAATAATAAAAAAAAAATTCAACCACAAAAACATCTGTAGTTGGGCTGACTTCAAGTCCTGGCTGAAGACCAAGATGTCATCACAGTGGAGATCTGCGAAGGAGGCAGGGGGAGGGACACTCCCTGAGACTCTAGAATACACATCCTTGGAGGAGCAAGCCTTGGTCTGTGTGGCGGATGAGGAGGTGGCAGGTGTGTCCGAAATGGACACCGACATGCCTTCCCTTGAATGTCCACATGCCTTGGCAGGTCAATTTTATTTATTTATTTTTGTAAAGAAAAAAAATTGTGGGTTACTCATTTTTTTTCTTTTGTCTACTTTTCTAATCACAGCGTAGGAGGTCCAGCTCACTGAGGCTGGGGAGGGTGCTAGCAATGACCGCTCCAGTGTGGGGCCGGAAAGCCCACCATCGCAGAAACACACTGAGGCATTCCCCCAACCCAGTCTCCAGGAGCTTCTGGACCGAATTGTGAGACAAGGGAGAAGCAACTCAGACTTCCATGATCAGATGCTCCTGGAGGTCCGTGAGCTGACCTCCACGGTCTGTGAGCTGTCCTCCACTGAGCGACAAGGCATGTGTGAGATCTCTGTTGCGGAAGCCATGCGTGACATATCCGCCACTATTGGCCAAGGCATGCAGACCATTGCAGCTCTCCTTGGCCAAACTCTCTGGGAGGCTACAACACCTGCTTCATCAAATATCCCTGCCCAGAAACAAGATCGCACTGGGCAGGCCCCTCACAGATCCATGCGCAGACCCAACACAGAAGAACAACCCCTTCAGCTGGGCAATAAAAGGGAAAAACTGTGAATTCACTCCAGATGCAGTCCTTGGTTCAAGCACCCATGTTCTGTTTCCAAAAATGAATTTTGACAATGGCTTGTGGGACAAGAATGTCCAACTCCCTCCTACCTTCTTTCTTGGCTGTGATGCATTAGCCTGTGAACTTGTCCCACCTTCCTCTTCATTTTGTGAGGCTGATTGTTGCATTTGGGTATTGTGCCCAGAATCTTCCTCAATTTGCACCACATCTTCCTCAGCCAGGGTACTGAGACCAGCCTCTTGTTGTGTTTGTTGCCCAGTAGATGGGGGTACTTCACTACTGGATACTGTAATCCTCTTTTCGGCATAGCCAGGTTCTTGTTGCTGTGCCATTTGGTGTAGTCTTACTTTTATTTCTCTTTGTCTTTGTGTTATGAATATATTTATTTGGATTTATGAGTAAAATTATTTAAACCCCTTACACTTTGTCCTAAAATTGTGTTTTTATTATTGTGATGCATGGTAATGTTTTGTATTTTTTTTTTAAAAAACAACAACATAATGCTATGAGTATTTTTTGGGTTAAAACAAAAAAGCATACTAGGGGGTATGTTCGGATGTTGGCCATAGCAACCAAACAGATTCCAGGTATTATCTTCTAGACAGGGCCGGCGCTACCACTAGGCAGCTTTAGGCAGCTGCCTATGAGCGCCGGCCACTGGAGGGCAGCACAACACGCTGAAGATGATCAAAAGTCACATTCTGCAGTGTGCTCACACAGAAGCCGAGCAGCTACCTCCCAATGCTCTGCTGGCTGAGCTTACTTCCTGCATGGACAGGAACAGGAAGTCACTTGGTGCATATGTGACTGCACTGGAGGAACCTTCAGACGTGAGGAGCAGCAGCCCAGCAGGTCTAGCAGCCAGCCATACTATACGGAGGAGCACGGACTCAGGTACATTCTGAGGAAAAGTGATACATTTACCGTGTGCTGGGGAGGGGAGGGGAGGGGGGGGTATATTAGTGTGTGCTGGGGAGGGGGGGGGGGGATTTGGAGGTATATTAATGTGTGCAGGGGAGGGGGGTATATTAATGTGTGCAGTGGAGGGGGGGTGGTATATTAATGTGTGCAGGAGAGGGTGGGTGGTATATGAATGTGTGCTGGGGAGGGGGGGTATATTAATGTGTGCTGGGGAGGGGGTATATTAATGTGTGCAGGGGAGGGGGGGACGGTATATTAATGTGTGCAGGGGAGGGGGGATGGTATATTAATGTGTGCAGGGGAGGGGGGGATGGTATATCAATGTGTGCAGGGGAGGGGGGATGGTATATTAATGTGTGCAGGGGAGGGGGGGATGGTATATTAATGTGTGCAGGGGAGGGGGGATGGTATATTAATGTGTGCAGGGAAGGGGGCACGGTATATTAATGTGTGCAGGGGAGGGGGGACGGTATATTAATGTGTGCAGGGGAGGGGGGATGGTCTATTAATGTGTGCAGGGAAGGGGGGACGGTATATTAATGTGTGCAGGGGAGGGGGGATGGTATATTAATGTGTGCAGGGGAGGGGGGGATGGTATTTTAATGTGTGCAGGGGAGGGGGGGACGGTATATTAATGTGTGCAGGGGAGGGGGGTATATTAAAAATTTGTGTGGGGGAGTGGCATATTAATGTGTTTTTATTTTTTAATTAATGCACTTTCCCACTGCCTCTCCCCGCCCGTCACCTCTCTCCTGACACCCTCTCCCTATCACTCACTGACTCTTATACCGCTTTTAGACCAACAGCACGGGTCGCAGCCGGGAGCCTGACACTGGTGCTACCCGGTTGCGCCCTGCATCAGCCCCCTTTCCCACTGCACTCACCAACCCGGCATATTGCCGGGTTGGTGACGTTGCCAGTGACTCGGCGGGGGTCACGCATTCACTGTAAACGGGAAGCCGGGGCGATGCGACTCGGCTCCCGTTTACACTGCACAGTTTGCCGGGTTGAACACGTGTTCAACCCTGCAAACCACGTGAGTTGGAATACTGGGTCACTCGACCTGGATTATTCCAACTCCAACCTTTTAGACCAGCCAGCAACACGGGTTATGCACCTTCATGTGCAATATCCCGTGCTATATGCTGGCGGTGTAAAAGCGGTATTACCCAGGGACGTGCAGTCAGGGGAGGCAGTGCCTCCCCTGCCATTAATGATTAAAATAATACAAAAAAGATACTTATGACACAGATTTTGTGTCATAAGTATATTTTTATTATTTTAATAATTTTTAGCTTTGAAAAATCAATGTTAAGTGTTTCGGGGGCACCGCTCTCAGTGCCTCCCGCTGACAGTGTAGACGGGCCGGAAGCGGGGGGCGGGGCCAAGCAGCAGGGAATAAAATCCCATTAGCAAAAAGCCCTGAAAGCGGCACTAGTATAAGTGCCTCTTTGACAGGGGCGTGCTTTCAGCCCATTTGAAAGCACGCCCCTGTCACTGTGGAGGAGGTGATTGGATAGTGGTGGATTCGGGGCGGTGTTTTTTGTTTATTACGTTAACATTAATGACAGTATATGTGGCTGTGACCGTCCCTGCTCCCCCCGTCCCCACTCCCCAGTACCTGCCGTTCCTTCGCTCCTGTTCACTTCTGAGGGCAGACTGAACAGCCACTGTCTCGCACCGGGAACCCCCTGCATGATGAACGCGCTGATGGATCCCGGGCAGCAGGGGCACCAACAGGAGACGCGTGAAGAGCCCCTGAGCTGGTGGGACCACTCATGTCTACCTGGCCGGCACCTGGCAGCAGAGGAATGCATTGCCGCGATTCGCGGGTGGGAAGGGGGCGGAGCCTAATACCGGGAAGTGCCCGCCCCCAATGAGAGACCTGAACTGAAGCCTAGCAAGCCTGGGACAGGTAGTGTGTCTCTCCCCATCCCTCCTCCCTCTCTATCTCTCCCCCTCTCTCTCCTCTCTCTCCATCTCTCTCTTCATCTCTCCCCATCCCTCCTCCCTCTCTATCTCTCCACATTCATCCTTCCTCTCTATCTCTCTCCCTTTCTCTCGCCCCCATCTATCTCTATCTCTCCCCCCTCTATCTCTCCAAATCCCTCCTCCCTCTCTGTCTCTCCCCCTCTCTCTCCATCTCTCTCTTCCTCTCTCCCCCATTCCTCCTCCCTCTCTATCTCTCCCCTCGCTCTCCCTCTCTCTCTCTCTCTCTCTTGCTCCCCTCTATTTCACCCCTCTCTCTCTCTTCCTCTATCTCTACCCATCAGGGGCGGAACTCCCGGAGGCAACGGAGTCTGTTGCCGCCGGGCTCCAGTCCTGAAGAGGCATCTGGCTCCTCCACAGTCTCCCATCCCTGCCCTTCTTGCTTCAATAGAAGATCCACGAGCAGGGGCGGAGCGCCGATCAGCATCAATGGGGCGCTCCCCCTCTGTGACCTAGAGACTCAATAGGGAAAAGGGGTCACTAAAAGACCCCCTCTCGAGCAGGGACACATAAAAGGACTCACTCTCACTGCCATTCAGGGGCTGCCTGAGAGCGGAGAGTACTGCGGAATACGCTGGGAACAATAGCGGTAGGAGCAGAGCGGAGACTGGGGACACAGGGAGGAGCCGCCCCCATAACCAGCCGCCCTGACTGAGAGAGGGGTACAGCAAGGCCAGAAGAAGTGCCGCACCGCATCTCCCAGCAAGCACCACGGGCAAGGAGGGTAAGTGTGGAGAAAGTTTGCGGCTATTGTGCAGGGGGCACCAGGAGTCTCCTCTCTGCGGGGAAACTCTAGGAGTGAGACCACAGCAGCCCAGCCACACAAGGAGGAGCGCCAGTGTGTGGCACTCCCGGTGCCGTCTTCATCACCCAGTGTCCCAGAGCAGCAAAAGTTTCAGTGTACGTCACCCTGTGCTGTTTCCTCTTTCTCTCTCTTTCTCCATGTCTCTCTCTCCCTCATCTCTCTCTCCCCCTCACCCTGTGTTTCTGTTTCCCTCTCTCTGCATCTCTCTCACTCTCCCTGTGTCCCTCTCCCTGTCTCTCTCCCATGTCTCCCTCACTTCTCTCTCCCCATCTGTCTCTCCCTGTTTCATTCCAACGTCTCTCTCTCCGTCTCTCTTCCTCTGTCCCTCTCTCTCACTCTGTCTCTTTCTGCCTGTCTCTCTCTCCCTGTGTCCCTGTCTCCCTCTCCCTGCGTCTCTCTCACACTCCCTGTCTCCCTCTCCCTGTCTCTCTCCCGTATCTCCCTCACTTCTCTCTCCTCATTTGTCTCTCCCTCTCCCTGTCTCTCTTCCACATCTCTCTCTCCGTCTCTGTTTTTTTTTTCTATGTCTCTCCCCCTCTCTCTCTTTCTCTCCCTGTCTGTGTCCCTGTCTGTGTCCCTGTCTCTCTTTCTCTCTCTGTCTCCCTGTCTCTCTCCCCCTCTCTCTCTCCCTCCCTTTCCCTGTCTGTGTCCCTGTCTCTCTCCCTCTCCTTCGCTTCTCTCTCTCCCCATCTCTCTCTCCGTCTGTCTCTGTCTGTCTGTCTCTCTCGCTCATCTCGCTCTCCCTGTTTCTCTGCATGTCTCTCTCTTTCCCTTGTCTCTCTCTCTGTCTCCCTGTCTCTCCCTTTCCCTGTTTATGTGTCCCTGTCTCTCTCGCTCTCCCTGTCTCTCTCGCTCTCCCTGTCTCGGCATCTCTCTCCGTCTCTCTCCCTCCGCCTGTCTCTCACTCGTCTCTCTCTCTTCCACATCTCTCTCCGTGTCCCTGTCTCCCTCATCCTCGCTTCTTTCTCCCTGTCTGTCTCTCTCTCCGTCTGTCACTCCCTGTCTTCCTCTCCCTTGTCTCTCTCTCTCCTTCTCCCTTGTCTCTGTCTCTCTCCGCCTGTCTCTCTCTCCTTCTGTCTCTCCCTCGTCTATCTCCTTTGACTCTCTCTCTCATCTATTTCTCTCTCTCTCCCTCCCTCGTCTCTCTTCCCCTCTCCGTCTCTATCTCCCTTTCCCTCTCCCTGTCTCTACGTCTCTCTCCCTCTTCCTTCTCTCCCCTCTCTCTTTCACTCTCCATCCCACCCCTCTCTCTCTCCCTGACACCCTCTTTCACTATCTCACTCTTCTCTCTTTCTCCCTGATACAGTCTGTCTCTCTCACTCATTCTCCCCCCTCTCTCTCCTCTCTCCCCTTCTCCCCCCTCTTTCTCTCTCTCCCTGAAACCCTCTTTGTCTCTCTCTCTCTCTCTCTCTTTCTCTCACTCCATCACTCTCTCTCCTGCTTCCCCTGATGCCGTATATCCAACCCTCACACACTGTGACTCATGACTCACCCGTCTCCCCTTTCCCGGGTGGGAAGAGGGTATTGTGACAGGGGGTGGGGGGGGGGGGGGGAGGCGAAGTAGGCAGAAGTTTTGCCTAGGATGTTGAGAAAGTTTGCACCGGACCTGCTTCTAGAAGGTGCTAGATAAATGAGAAGCAGAATCCGATTGGTTGCTATGTGCAACATCCCATCTTAAATAGAACTCCCATCTAAGTAAATTTACCCCTATGAATGTAGTACCTGAAGTATTATTACTGAACATTATAGGTAAACTTGCATTATGGTGAGACTGTTGTAATATGAAACACACAACAAATGTAATCCTCAATAAAACATGGCATGTATATGGGATATATGAATACAGTATGTGTATTTTGAAAGCACAATGCAGCTTGATAGAAAACTCAAAGCAATGTGTCAGCTCAAAGCAATGTGAACAAAGAAAGAGGGCCTTTAAATAAATAAATTAATCAGTTGTGTGTAATGGGCACAATTACTTGACAAACAACACATATAGTACATGTGCAGTACACATGTAATAGTTGTAAACAAACGTGTGTAGATTTTATGTTGCACATATCCAGGGAGTGAGAGACTACATACCATTTCAGAGAGAGCTAGAGATGCTCTGTTCCTGGACTTTCCTGGTAATGTATGATTGCCATCACCTGTGGTGAAACACCTTTCTTATCAATTAACTAGCTCACCACAGGTGATGGCAATCATACATTACCAGGAAAGTCCAGGAACAGAGCATTTTCTCCCTCATGGAGAGGGTCACGTAGGCAAGTATGCCTGACAGGATACCTGTGCAGAGCGTTCGCATGCTGTGTGCAGCTCTAGCATACCTTCCAACATGACCCTCTCCAGGAGGGACAGAAAGCTCTGCTCCTGGACTTCCCTCTTAATTTATGATTGCCATTACTGCTGAAATACCTTTCTTATCCATTAACCTGTGCAAAACAGGTGCTGTCAATCAAAATTAAGAAAAAAGTCCAGAAGCAGAGCATTTTGTCCCTCCTGGAGAGGGTCATGTTGGGAGGTATGGCTCTAGACCAGCGGTCGCCAACCGTAGCTCACCGCTCTAATCAGAGTAGCTCGCTGCGGAATCCAGACACCTATCTCACCTGGCATATTGACATTGCGGGGACTCAGGGAGTGGGCGGCATCTATGCACAGCTGTGAGCGGCCAGTAGGAGCTTACGCGGCTGTGCGCGGCCAGGATGGGCTGAACTCGGCTGTGCACAGCCTGGAGTGGCTGAATGCCGCTGCGCACGGCTGGGAGGGGCTGAACGCGTCTGGGAGCGGCTGAACGTGGGAGAGCTGACGGCGCCACCAATTCCTCCTCCATCTGTGTCCCTGAGCAGCCGCATGCAGTGTTACGGAGCCCGCACCCCAGGGCATGATAGCAGCGTTTGGTCATTGGTTATTATTCAAGACTTCTGTGTGTGGTGACAGCTGATGTCAGCACAATGCCTGTGTATTATGATAGAGCATAATGTGGCCGTGCCACAACCTCATTATGCTCCAATATGCTCCATCAGTATACACCTGTATTGTGCTGATTTTTGCAGCCATCACCACACCTATTTAGAGTCTAAATATGTGTAGCAATGGCTGCAATAATCAGCACAATGCAGGTGTATACTGATGGAGCATATTGGAGCATAATGTGACTAGTTTATTTTGGCACTGCTGGGGGGCATTATTTGTGTATCTGGCATTGCTGGGGGGCATTATTTGTGTATCTGGCACTGCTGAGGGGCATTATTTGTATCTGGAACTGTGGGGGGGGCATTACTTGTGTATCTGGCACTATGCGGGGGGCATTACTTGTGTATCTGGTACTATGCAGGGGGGCATTACTGTTGTGAGGCCACACCCACTTTTGTGAGACCACACCCACTTTTATGAGGCCACACCCACTTTCGCAGGCATGCTCGCTCATTGGGGGGAGGGGGTAGCTCTTCCAGAGGTTTTATTTTCCGAAAGTAGCTCACACCCCAATTAAGGTTGGAGACCACTGCTCTAGACTTGCTCGGCAGCTGCAAATGCCCAGTGTGAACTGACAGCTATTTGCTTTGCAGCCATGCTAAAACCATGCCTGCTGTCCATAGCACACTCCCCCACTAGACACCCACCTTCACGTCCCTTTTCGCTAGTCTGCAAAGCCTCACCACCTTCACCATGCCTCTTTGTTGTTGCCTGTCACTGTTCACAAATTTCATGTGTATGCCTGCACATTTGTCGCACGGCAAGGCCGCCACATGCGCACTCGTGACTTCGGTCATGCACATTCAGCTAAAACACACCGCTTGTTATGTGTAGCAGTGATCAGGTCTAAATTACCCCCCTTGTCTGATGTTCAGTGTTGTTACAGTCATGCAAGCATTTAAATATTTTCTTCAGCTTAATGATTTAGCTCGGGCTGGCCAAACCGGTCCTCAAGATCTACCAACAGTTCACGTTTTCCAGGCCTCCTGGAGATCTGTAGAATTGGCAGGTACGAATGAATGCAGCGCATCTTAATTAGTAATGACTACACCTGTGCACCAGCTAGGTGGTCTGGAAAATGTGAACTGTTGGTAGATCTCGAGGACTGGTTTGGCCAGCTCTGATTTAGCTCATAGGTCTGCAATCTCGGTCCTCATTACCCCACACAGTGCATGTTTTGCAGGTCTCCTCACAGAATCTCAAGTGAAATAATTAACTCCACCTGCGGACCTTTTAAAATGTGTCTGTGAGTAATTAATACACCTGTGCACCTGCTGGGTTACCTGCAAAACATGCACTCTGTGGAGTAATGAGGACCGAGTTTTCAGACCTATGATTTAGCTTCTTGTGAACAGTTCCTTTTTGGTGAAACTATTTTGTATAGGTTATGCAGAGGTTCCCAAACGCGGTCCTCAAGGCACCCCAACGGTCCAGGTTTTAAATGTATCCATGCTTTGCCACGGTATCCGTTTGGATGGTCGACCATGTTATGGTCGACATTCATTAGGTCAACCACTATTGGTCGACATGGACAAATGGTCGACACATGAAAATAGTCTACACATGAAAATGGTCTACACATGAAAAGGTTGACGTGAGATTTTCAAAAAAAATTTCCTTTGGGTAACTTTTTCATACTTTACGATCCACGTGGACTATTATTGGGAACGGTAATCTGTGCTGAGCACAGTGGTAGCGGAGCGAGGCACCTTGCCCGAAGCATGGCGAGCGAAGCGAGCCATACGAGGGGACGTGATGCACTAATTGGGGTTCCCTGTCACTTTACATAGAAAACAACACCAAAAAAGTAAAAAAAACTCATGTCAACCTTTTCATGTGTCGACCTTTCACAGGTCGACCATTTTCATGTGTTGACCATTTGTCCATGTCGACCAATAGTGGTCGACCTAATGACTGTCGACCATAACATGGTCGACCATTCATACCAGAACCCTCTGCCACTTGTGACTTAATTAGCACCTTAGTCAATTTGATTTAACCATCTGTGCTGAGCCATGGATATACCTAAAACTTGGACTGTTGTCAGAGCCGGCCCTAACCAATATGATGCCCTAGGCAAGATTTTGGCTGGTGCCCCCTAGCACCAACGCGCGTTCTGCCTCTGACCTTGCACCTCTTTCCCAGCACCATCATCCCTCACCCATAGCAGTCCTTATTTTGGGGGTTGTACCGCCTATATTTTAAATAGGAACAGTTCGCACATTTGGCGCACAGCTAAAAAAGAAGTGTGTTTTTGCGGGCAAGGGGCATGGCCACACAATAGTAACCCCAATTCCAATTATGCCACACAGTACTGCAACTTTATTCACATTTGATCATGCAACAGTGTCCATAATTCATATTACATCCCACAGTAGTATCACTTTACCTTATAAACGTTACTCCTCACAGTAGAGCCCCTTATTCACATTACATCACACCCTATTGCTCTTTATTCACATTAGATGACACAGTAGTGCCCTTTCTATACGCAACGCCACATAGTAGAGCACCTTATACACATAATGCCACACATTAGTAATGCATTCACACATATAATTCCAAACAGTAATGCCCCTTACACATGAGACACATTATTAATGTCCTTATAAACATAATGCACCTTACACATTATGACAACCTTTATTAATGCCCTTTTACACATAATGTCCCTTACACATATGCCGCACATTATTAATGCCCTTATACACATAATGACATGCATAGTGCCCCTACACATTTGCTGCACATTATTAGTGCCCCTATACACATAATGACACACATACAGTAGTACCCTGTTACACATATGCTGCACATTATTAATGCCCTTATACACATAATGACACACAGTGCCCCTTACACATATGTTGCACATTATTAATGCATTTTTACATGACACACATAATGCTCCTTACACATATTCCAAACACTACTGCACAACCAACCCACTCACATGCACACAGCACTCACACTGCCACTAACACTGTGACCTCTGCCTCTGCTTGGATACAGATGTGTGCTCATAAATTTTGCCTCAATGCTAACGTCAGGCACCTTTTTTTAATTAAAATGTATCTTATTTGCATTGGTATGTGGCTAGGATGCACAAGCAGCTTCTGCTGCTGATTAAAATGATATGTAGCATGCCTATATACTAGAGATGAGCGCCTGAAATTTTTCGGGTTTTGTGTTTTGGTTTTGGGTTCGGTTCCGCGGCCGTGTTTTGGGTTCGAACGCGTTTTGGCAAAACCTCACCGAATTTTTTTTGTCGGATTCGGGTGTGTTTTGGATTCGGGTGTTTTTTTCAAAAAACACTAAAAAACAGCTTAAATCATAGAATTTGGGGGTCATTTTGATCCCAAAGTATTATTAACCTCAAAAACCATAATTTACACTCATTTTCAGTCTATTCTGAATACCTCACACCTCACAATATTATTTTTAGTCCTAAAATTTGCACCGAGGTCGCTGTGTGAGTAAGATAAGCGACCCTAGTGGCCGACACAAACACCGGGCCCATCTAGGAGTGGCACTGCAGTGTCACGCAGGATGTCCCTTCCAAAAAACCCTCCCCAAACAGCACATGACGCAAAGAAAAAAAGAGGCGCAATGAGGTAGCTGTGTGAGTAAGATTAGCGACCCTAGTGGCCGACACAAACACCGGGCCCATCTAGGAGTGGCACTGCAGTGTCACGCAGGATGGCCCTTCCAAAAAACCCTCCCCAAACAGCACATGACGCAAAGAAAAAAAGAGGCGCAATGAGGTAGCTGTGTGAGTAAGATTAGCGACCCTAGTGGCCGACACAAACACCGGGCCCATCTAGGAGTGGCACTGCAGTGTCACGCAGGATGTTCCTTCCAAAAAACCCTCCCCAAACAGCACATGACGCAAAGAAAAAAAGAGGCGCAATGAGGTAGCTGTGTGAGTAAGATTAGCGACCCTAGTGGCCGACACAAACACCGGGCCCATCTAGGAGTGGCACTGCAGTGTCACGCAGGATGTCCCTTCCAAAAAACCCTCCCCAAACAGCACATGACGCAAAGAAAAAAAGAGGCGCAATGAGGTAGCTGACTGTGTGAGTAAGATTAGCGACCCTAGTGGCCGACACAAACACCGGGCCCATCTAGGAGTGGCACTGCAGTGTCACGCAGGATGTCCCTTCCAAAAAACCCTCCCCAATCAGCACATGATGCAAAGAAAAAGAAAAGAAAAAAGAGGTGCAAGATGGAATTGTCCTTGGGCCCTCCCACCCACCCTTATGTTGTATAAACAAAACAGGACATGCACACTTTAACCAACCCATCATTTCAGTGACAGGGTCTGCCACACGACTGTGACTGATATGACGGGTTGGTTTGGACCCCCCCCAAAAAAGAAGCAATTAATCTCTCCTTGCACAAACTGGCTCTACAGAGGCAAGATGTCCACCTCATCTTCACCCTCCGATATATCACCGTGTACATCCCCCTCCTCACAGATTATCAATTCGTCCCCACTGGAATCCACCATCTCAGCTCCCTGTGTACTTTGTGGAGGCAATTGCTGCTGGTCAATGTCTCCGCGGAGGAATTGATTATAATTCATTTTAATGAACATCATCTTCTCCACATTTTCTGGATGTAACCTCGTACGCCGATTGCTGACAAGGTGAGCGGCGGCACTAAACACTCTTTCGGAGTACACACTTGTGGGAGGGCAACTTAGGTAGAATAAAGCCAGTTTGTGCAAGGGCCTCCAAATTGCCTCTTTTTCCTGTCAGTATAAGTACGGACTGTGTGACGTGCCTACTTGGATGCGGTCACTCATATAATCCTCCACCATTCTATCAATGTTGAGAGAATCATATGCAGTGACAGTAGACGACATGTCCGTAATCGTTGTCAGGTCCTTCAGTCCGGACCAGATGTCAGCATCAGCAGTCGCTCCAGACTGCCCTGCATCACCGCCAGCGGGTGGGCTCGGAATTCTGAGCCTTTTCCTCGCACCCCCAGTTGCGGGAGAATGTGAAGGAGGAGATGTTGACAGGTCGCGTTCCGCTTGACTTGACAATTTTGTCACCAGCAGGTCTTTCAACCCCAGCAGACTTGTGTCTGCCGGAAAGAGAGATCCAAGGTAGGCTTTAAATCTAGGATCGAGCACGGTGGCCAAAATGTAGTGCTCTGATTTCAACAGATTGACCACCCGTGAATCCTTGTTAAGCGAATTAAGGGCTCCATCCACAAGTCCCACATGCCTAGCGGAATCGCTCCGTGTTAGCTCCTCCTTCAATGTCTCCAGCTTCTTCTGCAAAAGCCTGATGAGGGGAATGACCTGACTCAGGCTGGCAGTGTCTGAACTGACTTCACGTGTGGCAAGTTCAAAGGGCATCAGAACCTTGCGCAACGTTGAAATCATTCTCCACTGCGCTTGAGACAGGTGCATTCCACCTACTATATCGTGCTCAATTGTATAGGCTTGAATGGCCTTTTGCTGCTCCTCCAACCTCTGAAGCATATAGAGGGTTGAATTCCACCTCGTTACCACTTCTTGCTTCAGATGATGGCAGGGCAGGTTCAGTAGTTTTTGGTGGTGCCCCAGTCTTCTGTACGTGGTGCCTGTACGCCGAAAGTGTCCCGCAATTCTTCTGGCCACCGACAGCATCTCTTGCACGCCCCTGTTGTTTTTTAAAAAATTCTGCACCACCAAATTCAAGGTATGTGCAAAACATGGGACGTGCTGGAATTTGCCCATATTTAATGCACACACAATATTGCTGGCGTTGTCCGATGCCACAAATCCACAGGAGAGTCCAATTGGGGTAAGCCATTCCGCGATGATCTTCCTCAGTTGCCGTAAGAGGTTTTCAGCTGTGTGCGTATTCTGGAAAGCGGTGATACAAAGCGTAGCCTGCCTAGGAATGAGTTGGCGTTTGCGAGATGCTGCTACTGGTGCCGCCGCTGCTGTTCTTGCGGCGGGAGTCCA
Organism: Pseudophryne corroboree; assembly: GCF_028390025.1. Classification (NCBI taxonomy): domain Eukaryota; kingdom Metazoa; phylum Chordata; class Amphibia; order Anura; family Myobatrachidae; genus Pseudophryne; species Pseudophryne corroboree. Next base: position 288,337,582 of record NC_086450.1, read on the forward strand.
TACATCTACCCAGTGGGCTGTCACAGTCATATAGTCCTGACCCTGCCCTGCTCCACTTGTCCACATGTCCGTGGTTAAGTGGACATTGGGTACAACTGCATTTTTTAGGACACTGGTGAGTCTTTTTCTGACGTCCGTGTACATTCTCGGTATCGCCTGCCTAGAGAAGTGGAACCTAGATGGTATTTGGTAACGGGGGCACACTGCCTCAATAAATTGTCTAGTTCCCTGTGAACTAACGGCGGATACCGGACGCACGTCTAACACCAACATAGTTGTCAAGGCCTCAGTTATCCGCTTTGCAGTAGGATGACTGCTGTGATATTTCATCTTCCTCGCAAAGGACTGTTGAACAGTCAATTGCTTACTGGAAGTAGTACAAGTGGGCTTACGACTTCCCCTCTGGGATGACCATCGACTCCCAGCGGCAACAACAGCAGCGCCAGCAGCAGTAGGCGTTACACGCAAGGATGCATCGGAGGAATCCCAGGCAGGAGAGGACTCGTCAGAATTGCCAGTGACATGGCCTGCAGGACTATTGGCATTCCTGGGGAAGGAGGAAATTGACACTGAGGGAGTTGGTGGGGTGGTTTGCGTGAGCTTGGTTACAAGAGGAAGGGATTTACTGGTCAGTGGACTGCTTCCGCTGTCACCCAAAGTTTTTGAACTTGTCACTGACTTATTATGAATGCGCTGCAGGTGACGTATAAGGGAGGATGTTCTGAGGTGGTTAACGTCCTTACCCCTACTTATTACAGCTTGACAAAGGGAACACACGGCTTGACACCTGTTGTCCGCATTTCTGGTGAAATACCTCCACACCGAAGAGCTGATTTTTTTGGTATTTTCACCTGGCATGTCAACGGCCATATTCCTCCCACGGACAACAGGTGTCTCCCCGGGTGCCTGACTTAAACAAACCACCTCACCATCAGAATCCTCCTGGTCAATTTCCTCCCCAGCGCCAGCAACACCCATATCCTCCTCATCCTGGTGTACTTCAACACTGACATCTTCAATCTGACTATCAGGAACTGGACTGCGGGTGCTCCTTCCAGCACTTGCAGGGGGCGTGCAAATGGTGGAAGGCGCATGCTCTTCACGTCCAGTGTTGGGAAGGTCAGGCATCGCAACCGACACAATTGGACTCTCCTTGTGGATTTGGGATTTCGAAGAATGCACAGTTCTTTGCTGTGCTGCTTTTGCCAGCTTGAGTCTTTTCATTTTTCTAGCGAGAGGCTGAGTGCTTCCATCCTCATGTGAAGCTGAACCACTAGCCATGAACATAGGCCAGGGCCTCAGCCGTTCCTTGCCACTCCGTGTGGTAAATGGCATATTGGCAAGTTTACGCTTCTCCTCCGACAATTTTATTTTAGGTTTTGGAGTCCTTTTTTTTCTGATATTTGGTGTTTTGGATTTGACATGCTCTGTACTATGACATTGGGCATCGGCCTTGGCAGACGACGTTGCTGGCATTTCATCGTCTCGGCCATGACTAGTGGCAGCAGCTTCAGCACGAGGTGGAAGTGGATCTTGATCTTTCCCTAATTTTGGAACCTCAACATTTTTGTTCTCCATATTTTAATAGGCACAACTAAAAGGCACCTCAGGTAAACAATGGAGATGGATACTAGTATACAATTATGGACTGCCTGCCGACTGCAGACACAGAGGTAGCCACAGCCGTGAACTACCGTACTGTACTGTGTCTGCAGCTAATATAGACTGGTTGATAAAGAGAAGATGTCTATGTAACTATGTATGTATAAAGAAGACTGAAAAAAATCCACGGTTAGGTGGTATACAATTATGGACGGACTGCCTGCCGAGTGCAGACACAGAGGTAGCCACAGCCGTGAACTACCGTACTGTACTGTGTCTGCAGCTAATATAGACTGGTTGATAAAGAGAAGATGTCTATGTAACTATGTATGTATAAAGAAGAATGAAAAAAAACCACGGTTAGGTGGTATACAATTATGGACGGACTGCCTGCCGAGTGCAGACACAGAGGTAGCCACAGCCGTGAACTACCGTACTGTACTGTGTCTGCAGCTAATATAGACTGGTTGATAAAGAGAAGATGTCTATGTAACTATGTATGTATAAAGAAGAATGAAAAAAATCCACGGTTAGGTGGTATTACAATTATGGACGGACTGCCTGCCGAGTGCAGAGACACAGAGGTAGCCACAGCCGTGAACTACCGTACTGTGTCTGCTGCGACTGGATGATAAATGATATAAAAAATATATATATATCACTACTGCAGCCGGACAGGTATATATTATATATTATATAATGACGGACCTGCTGGACACTGTCAGCAGAATGAGTTTTATTTTTATAGAATAAAAAAAAAAAAACACACAAGTGAAGTCACACGACGAGTGTTTAACTTTTTCAGGCAATCACAATATAAGTATACTACTAACTATACTGGTGGTCAGTGTGGTCAGGTCACTGGTCAGTCACACTGGCAGTGGCACTCCTGCAGCAAAAGTGTGCACTGTTTAATTTTAATATAATATGTACTCCTGGCTCCTGCTATAACCTATAACTGGCACTGCAGTAGTGCTCCCCAGTCTCCCCCACAATTATAAGCTGTGTGAGCTGAGCAGTCAGACAGATATATAATATATATAGATGATGCAGCACACTGGCCTGAGCCTGAGCAGTGCACACAGATATGGTATGTGACTGACTGAGTCACTGTGTGTATCGCTTTTTTCAGGCAGAGAACGGATATATTAAATAAACTGCACTGTGTGTCTGGTGGTCACTCACTATATAATATATTATGTACTCCTGGCTCCTGCTATAACCTATAACTGGCACTGCAGTAGTGCTCCCCAGTCTCCCCCACAATTATAAGCTGTGTGAGCTGAGCAGTCAGACAGATATATATAATATTATATATAGATAATAGATGATGCAGCACACTGGCCTGAGCCTGAGCAGTGCACACAGATATGGTATGTGACTGACTGAGTCACTGTGTGTATCGCTTTTTTCAGGCAGAGAACGGATATATTAAATAAACTGCACTGTGTGTCTGGTGGTCACTCACTATATAATATATTATGTACTCCTGGCTCCTGCTATAACCTATAACTGGCACTGCAGTAGTGCTCCCCAGTCTCCCCCACAATTATAAGCTGTGTGAGCTGAGCAGTCAGACAGATATATATAATATTATATATAGATAATAGATGATGCAGCACACTGGCCTGAGCCTGAGCAGTGCACACAGATATGGTATGTGACTGACTGAGTCACTGTGTGTATCGCTTTTTTCAGGCAGAGAACGGATATATTAAATAAACTGCACTGTGTGTCTGGTGGTCACTCACTATATAATATATTATGTACTCCTGGCTCCTGCTATAACCTATAACTGGCACTGCAGTAGTGCTCCCCAGTCTCCCCCACAATTATAAGCTGTGTGAGCTGAGCAGTCAGACAGATATATATAATATTATATATAGATAATAGATGATGCAGCACACTGGCCTGAGCCTGAGCAGTGCACACAGATATGGTATGTGACTGAGTCACTGTGTGCTGTGTATCGCTTTTTTCAGGCAGAGAACGGATTATAAAGTAAACTGCACTGTCCTCACTAGTAAACTCTCTCCACTCAGTCTCTACACTTCTACAGTAACAGTACTCCTCCTAGTCAGCTCCAGTAAATCTCTCTCAGTCTCTTATAATCTAAATGGAGAGGACGCCAGCCACGTCCTCTCCCTATCAATCTCAATGCACGTGTGAAAATGGCGGCGACGCGCGGCTCCTTATATAGAATCCGAGTCTCGCGATAGAATCCGAGCCTCGCGAGAATCCGACAGCGTCATGATGACGTTCGGGCGCGCTCGGGTTAACCGAGCAAGGCGGGAAGATCCGAGTCTGCTCGGACCCGTGAAAAAAACCATGAAGTTCTGGCGGGTTCGGATTCAGAGAAACCGAACCCGCTCATCTCTACTATATACTGTGTGAGACTGTGGCTGTATCTGCATATGAAATGCTACACACAGAATATAGGTATGCCGCATATCATTTTAATCAGCAGAAGCTGCTGATGCCCCCAGGCATATCAAATGCCCTAGGCAGTTGCCTAGTTTGCCTATGCCTATGGCCGGCTCTGACTGTTCTGGTGCCTTGAGTACCGCACTTGGGAACCTCTGGGTTATAGGAAGGTTTTTATGTCACTAGATAGAAGCAGACCTTTTTTAGTGGATGATCTGGAAATCTTTGTGTTGACAGCATAAAACGAGATTTATGGTAAGAACTTACCGTTGTTAAATCTCTTTCTGCAAGGTACACTGGGCTCCACAGGAAATTACATTGGGGTGTGGAGTAGGATCTTGATCCGAGGCACCAACAGGCTCAATGCTTTGGCTGTTCCCAGAATGCATAGCGCCGCCTCCTCTATAACCCTGCCTCCCTGCACAGGAGCTCAGTTTTTGTTAACCAGTCCAATGCAGTAGCAGGCAAAAGAGACAACAACAGTTAGTAGCCACATACACCACATTATCATGACAGTAGAAAGTGTCAGCGACTAATGCCATACCAACCCAAAGAAGCTAAGTGCATCATCGTGGGAGCCCTGTGGAGCCCAGTGTACCTAGCAGAAAGAGATTTAACAACGGTAAGTTCTTACCATAAATCTCGTTTTTTGCTGTGGGTACCCTGGGCTCCACAGGGAATGACATTGGGGATGTCCTAAAGCAGTTCCTTATAGGAAGGGACACACTGCAGCGTCCAAAGGAAGCATCCTGGGAGGCGGAATTATCGTAGGCATAGAACCTTATGAACGTGTTCACTGAGGACCACGTAACCACCTTGCACAATTGCTCAAGGGTCGCACCATGGCGGGCCACCCAAGAAGGTCCAACCGACCGAGTAGAATGGGCCTTAATGGTAGCAGGAGCTGGAAGGCCAGCATGTGCAATCACCATTCTAATCCATCTGGCATGGGTCTGCTTGTGAGCAGGCCAGCCACGTTTGTGAAAACCAAACAGAACAAAAAGAGAATCCGATTTCCTGATGGAGGCAGTTCTCTTCTCATAGATACGGAGAGCCCGTACCACATCCAAAGACCACTCTTTGGAAGACAATTCAGGAGAGGCAAAGGCCGGAACCCCAATCTCCTGATTAAGGTGGAAAGAAGACACCACCTTAGGTAGCAACCCGGGACATCCTCTAAGACCGCCCGGTGAAAAATCACATATGGTGACTTACAGGACAAAGCACCCAAATCCGACACCTGTCTGGCAGAGGCAATAGCCAGCAGAAACAACACCTTAAGAGAAAGCCACTTAAGGTCTGCCGATTCAAGAGGCTCAAACGGAGACCCTTGCAACGCCTCCAGAACCACCGACAAATCCCAAGGAGTGTTGAATCCGCAACACACCCTGAGTAAATGTATGAACATTAGGTAAAGTTGCAATTTTTCTCTGGAACCAAACCGACAAGGCAGAAATATGAACCTTGATGGAGGCCAAACGAAGGCCCAAGTCCAGGCCCTGTTGTAGACAGGCCAAAAGTTTGGCCGTACTAAACTTGTAAGCGTCATGATTGTTAGATACGCACCAAGCAAAGTAAGAATTCCAGACCCTATGATAAATCCGTACAGAAGTCGGTTTCCGGGCCTTTAACATGGTTTGAATGACCGCCTCAGAAAATCCTTTAGCCCTTAAGACGGAAGCTTCAAAAACCACGCTGTCAAAGCCAATCAGGCTAAATCCTGATATACACAGGGGCCCTGAACGAAGAGATCTGGGCGCTGCGGAAGTAGAAGGGGACGCTCTATCGAGAGACCCTGAAGGTCGGAGAACCAATACCGACTGGGCCACGCTGGAGTGATCAGAAGTAGAATTCCTCCTTCTTGCTTGAATTTCCTTAATACTCTGGGCAGGAGTGACCCCGGAGAGAACACATATGGCAGCCGAAAGTTCCATGAAATTGCCAGTGCATCCAAAAACGCTGCTTGAGGATCCCTCGTCCTTGCTCCGAAGACCAGAACCTTGTGATTGTGTCGAGATGCCATCAGGTCCACATCTGGAAGGCCACACTTGTCCATGAGGAATTGAAACACTTCTGGATGGAGGCTCCACTCTCCGGCGTGTAAGTCCTGATGACTGAGAAAGTCCGCTTCCCAGTTTAGGACCCCCGGAATGAACACTGCCGATATGGCTGGCAGATGGCGTTCCACCCACTAAAGAATCCATGATACTTCCCTCAATGCCATGCGGCTTCGAGTGCCGCCCTGATGATTGATGTATGCCACCGTGGTGGCGTTGTCCGACTGTACTTGAACAATTCTGTTCTGTATTAAATGCTGGGCCAAGTTCAATGAGTTGAACACCGCCCGCAATTCCAGAATGTTTATCGGGAGGAGAGACTCCTCCTTGGTCCACCGACCCTGAAGAGTGTTGCTCCAACACCGTGCCCCAACTTCTCAGACTGGCATCCGTCGTCAGAAGGACCCAGTTGGAGATCCAGAAGGGACGACCCTGCTCAATCGTTGGTCCTGAAGTCACCAGCACAGTAACAGACGGACCTCCGGAGACAAGGAGATCATTTGAGACCTGATCCGGTGAGGCAGGCTGTCCCACTTGGCAAGAATCAGCTTCTGGAGAGGGCGGGAATGGAATTGAGCGCACTCTACTATGTCAAAAGCCGACACCATGAGACCTAGCACTTGCATTGCCGAATGTTTCGACACTTGCAGATGAGATAGGAAGCATTGAATCCTGTCCTGAAGCTTCAGGACTTTCTCCTGAGACAAGAACAACCACTGGTTGTAAGTGTCCAACAACGCCCCCAGGTGCACCATGCTCTGAGCAGGGACCAGGGAAGATTTCTTCCAGGTGATGAGCCTCCCGTGGGCTTGCAGAAACTGGATAGTCAGATCCAGACGGCGTTGGAGAATTTCTGGGGAATTTGCCAGGATCAACAAGTCGTCCAGGTAGAGTAGGATCCTGACCCCTTGACGGCGGAGTACAGCCGTCATTACCGCCATGACCTTGGAGAAGACTCGCGGAGCCATGGCCAAACCAAAGGGTAATGTCCAAAATTGGTAATGGAGGTTGCCAACTGCAAACCTCAGGTACTGCTGATGCGACACTGCAATGGGAATATGCAGGTAAGCATCATGTATGTCCAGGGAGACCATATAATCCCCAGGTTCCAAGGCCAGAACAATAGAGCGAAGAGTTTCCATACGAAACTTCGAGACCCTCACAAATTTGTTCAAGGACTTGAGGTTGAGAATGGGCCGGGATGACCCATTCGGTTTCGGGACTAGGAACAGCGGTGAACAGTACCCCTTGCTTCTCTGAGCCAGAGGCACCTGTACTACCACTCCTGTGTCCAGGAGGACCACTGAATGAAGAGTTTTTGCCTTCACCTGATCTGAAGGGATGTATGTCATGCAAAATCGATGAGGGGGACGATTCTTGAAGGATACAGCATAACCTCGAGTGACGACTTCCCGTACCCAGGCATCGGAAGTGGTCCTCAACCATTCCTGGGTATACCATAGAAGTTGGCCCCCCACCCTGGGATCCCCCAGGGGGAGGCCCGCCCCGTCATGCGGCAGGCTTGTCAGTTTTGGAAGCAGGCTGATGGGCAGCCCAGGCCTGTTTGGGTTTTGGCTTATTGGGTTTGGAAGTGCAAACCTGTTTCGGGTACGCCTGACCTTTTGCTTTCCCTGAAGGATGAAAGAAGCGAAATGGAGTACTCTTAGCCTTCAGTTCCAAAGGAGCAGTACTAGGTAGACATGCTGTTTGAGCAGAAGCTAAGTCAGACACTATCTTGTTGAGGTCTTCTCTGAAAAGAATGTCCCCCTTAAAAGGGAGTACCTCCAGGTTTTTCTTAGAGTCTAGATCCACAGACCAGGACCTTAACCAGAGAATCTGGCGAGCCAAAATGGACGTAGCAGAAGCCTTGGCCGCCAGAATACTGGCATCAGACGCTGCCTCTTTAATGTAATAAGAAGCTGTGACAATATAAGACAGACATTGTCTAGCATGATCAGAAGCGTTGGAAGGCAACTCCGCCTCCAGCTCCTGAGCCCACGCTTCAACAGCCTCTGCAGCCCATGTCGCTGCAATGGTGGGCCTATGCGCAGCACCAGTTAGGGTGTAAATTACCTTTAAACAACCCTACACACACTTATCTGTTGGTTCTTTCAGAGACGTGACAGTAGTTACCGGCAGAGCTGAGGATACCACCAGCCGCGCCACCTGCGAATCCTTTGGCGGGGGTGTTTCCCAATTTTTACTTAGCTCCGCTGCGAGGGGGTAGCGAGCCAGCATCATCTTGTGAGGCGTGAATTTCTTTCCTGTATTTTCCCAGGACTCCTGACATATGTCAACTAAATGGTCAGAATGAGCTAAAACTTGTTTATCCACTTTCTGACGTTTAAACCTGTCCGGTTTCTTAGGGGCAGCATCAGGCTCCGGGTCATCAGTAATTTGAAGAATGGTCCTGATACCCTCCAACAAGTCAGGAACATCCACCTGTGAAGCAGATTCCCCATCAGAAGCGTCGGGATCAGAATCTGTGGGGTCAGTATAAACGCCATCCTCATCAGACGAGGAGTCTGGGACCTTGGTGGATTATGAGGAAGTAATGGCCTGCTTAGAGGACCCCTTGGTCTTAGGCGGGCGAGGGTTAGACTTCTGAGTAGTCAGTGATTGGTTCAATTGCTGTAACTGAGCAGACAGTTGATCTGCCCATGGCGGGTTAACCGCGGGGACCATAAGCAGTTGTACTGGCACAGGAGGTCCCATAGGGGGTGTTAGTCTAATTACCAGTGTATTCAATAGCGTGGAGAAGGTAGCCCAAGGTGGGTCATTTTGAACCCCCGTTGCTACAGCCCCACTTGGGGGTAAGGATCTCCCAGAACCTGAACCCTCAAATGTGTCTGCAGCGTCACCACCATGCAATGTGGGATCAGCCCCAGCACCATTGCCCTTTGTAGCTGACCTATCCAAAAGCTCAATGAAAGGCAACACAGTACAATATCAGAAGCACAATACATGACAGGAACCCCCTGTGTAGTATATTAGCACAAACAGGGAATTCAAGAAGTATATCGTGACTAAAAATCACAGAGAAAAATACACACTGAGTATATCCTGTGAACTACCTATATGAAATGATAAACCTGACGCACTTAGCCCCCTCAGGTTATAGAATATAGGGATAGCAATCTGAGTGAGATACACGAAATGGAGTTCACACAGCAGCTATATGCACAGTCACATTGTACAATGCAGAAATTATGACATGCAATAAAACTGCACTGGATTAGCAATACTGAGTAGTACTATGTATAGCTGTACACTGACACTCAATAGATATAACAATGGGACTAATTCTGAGTTGATCGCAGCATCACATTTGTTAGCAATTGGGCAAAACCATGTGCAGTGCAGGGGGGACAGATATAACATGTGCAGAGAGAGTTAGATTTGGGTGGGGTGTATTATAACAGAAATCTGAATTGCAGTGTAAAAATAAAGCAGCCAGTATTTACCCTGCACAGAAATAAAATAACCCCCAAATCTAACTCTCTCTGTGAATGTTATATCTACCCCCCCCCCCCTGCAGTGCACATGGTTCTGCCCAATTGCTAACAAACTTGCTGCTGCGATCAACTCAGAATTACCCCCAATGCACAGTAAAGACTGGATGTATATCACAGGGTACTTGTACTATATAACCCTGACTAAATTCACTCTTTCTTAACTAACACTGGGGGTCATTCCGAGATGATCATAGTTGTGCTAAAGTTAGCACAGCTACGATCATTCACAATGACATGCGGGGGGACGACCAGCACAGGGCTATCCCGCCCCGTACGTCAGTGCCGCCCCCCCCTCCCCCCCCCCCCGCAGAAGTGCAAAGGCATCGCCTTTGCACTTCAAGAGTAGCTCCCAACCAGCGCAGCTTTAGCGTGCTGGCCGGGAGCTACTAATCGCTCCCTCGGCTGGCAGCTGCTGCGTGTGATGTCATGCAGCCGCAGCGGCCCACCCCCAGTTCGGTCCGGCCACGCCTGCATTGGCCGGACTGCCCCCATGAAACGGCGGCCAATTGCCGCCGTTCCACACCCCCCCCCGCCCAGCGACCGCCTCTGCCTGATTGACAGTAGCGGCCCAACGGCCTTCGGCCATCTGGCATGCGGTCGTGTGTGTGACTAACAGGAAGAAAACCGGATCCTCCGCTGTAAGTACCCGGCAACCATGGCGCGGGAATATACAGCGCCGCTGGGGGAGGTAATGGAGCTGCAACAGGAGATGTCTTACTGACATCTAACACAGACAGTGCCTCTGCTGCAGCCCTTGAAGTCTTCATTTTCTTTTAAAAGCTTCTTCTCTGGGCTGCTGGAGCAGCCCCCCTGTTGTATGCCTGCTTACTGCATGGCACCAACTACAAAACTGAGCTCCTGTGCACAGAGACGGGGTTATAGAGGAGGCGGCGCTATGCATTCTGGGAACAGTCAAAGCTTTGAGCCTGTTGGTGCCTCGGATCAAGATCCTACTCTACACCCCAATGTCATTCCCTGTGGAGCCCAGTGTACCCCACAGCAGAAATTCTCCTAATGACAGAGAACTCCTGTGATGACATCTATATGTGTTTAAATTGTTCTAAAGAGATTATAGATTATAACACAACTCTTCCGTAATATAGACAACTGTATGGATTTAAGGGCTCTTTTTTATTTTTAACCTTATAGGAAAACTATAATTCAACAGTAATATGTAGCAGGTCTTCTAGTGTGAATATAGAGGCCTTAGATTTAGGAGATATATAAACAGCTGATTAAAATCTTTGTGCCCACCCCTGACATATGTATTGTCCACTTTGGTGGTAATGACAGGCCTGGTAATAGACCTAATGGGGAAAATGGATCAAACCTTGGATAGAGAATGAGTGGAGAGAGAAAAAGTACCAACCAACCAGGTCCTGTCATTTTTCAAACACAGCCTATAATATGGTAGTTAGGAGCTGATTGGCTGGCACTTTATCTCTGTATACTTTATCTCTCTCTGAGTTCTTGGCTTAGTACATATACCTGTGTATGAAAAATGACAGGAGCTGATTTGTTGGTACTTTATCTCTCTCCAAGGTTTGACACATCTTCCCCAATGTCTAGTTACAAGAAATAATACGGTTCAAACTGATTTTATTATTGACAGCTTTTCCAGCTTGGTCTGATATTTGTATTTTTTCTAGTTTATGTCCTGTAGAGATACTGAAAAACAGTCAACAGGTCTGTTCAGAATTGTATGTCCTTTAGAGTGGAATTTGCTAGTGTCAAGTAGCTTGGCTAGAGGTCTTCTTATTTTATACAAGTCTAACACATTTTACTTGCTAGTTAATGGTATTTTTAACCTACAGTAGATTGCAAACTGTCATAGAAGTGGCCAAAGTGGTGGATGGCTAGGCCTGTCTTCACTTACTAAAGCTACGTAGCTGATTGTTGCTGGGAACACTGTTTATGGTTTCTTGATGTCCTTTTAGACTGGTTCTTGTTGTGATGAGTCAGTATCTGATGGTTGTAGGGGGAGCTAGAATAGGCCTGGACTTCCCTCAAGGCAACCTAGGTGCCCACTTGGGGCCTGGCGGGTCCCAGGGTGTCCATGGCCAGGCCCCACTAAATCCAGCCCATATATGATATATCCCAAAGGCTGACTTCTACTTAAATGTTTTACAGAGGCTCAGTAATGGGGCTCAGTCTCAGTAATGGGGCTCAGTCTATTAATATCACTACTACTGGCACTGTGCTCTGTTACTGTGCCTCTGCAAAACGTTCACAGAGGAGCACTGCGCGACCACTGCATGACATCATGACACAGTGAGATAATGCAACTGGTCAGGGTACGAGGTAGGTAGTAGTCTTCCTTGTTGTTTATGTCTATAGAGGGTACAATGCTTAAATCTTGGTCTTTTCATTGCCCCATACAAAGTCCTGTACTGTCTTATCCAAATCTTTAAAAAAAAGCAGGAGGGACATGTATCATGTATGGGCAATGTCTGCAACAAATAAAGCAGTCTGGGAAGGATGTTCGTTTTAATAATACCAATACATCCTAGCCAAGAGACCCATAGAGGAACATAACGTTGCAAGTCAAGTTTGACAGTCTGAAGAAGTGGTTCAGAGTTTAAACTAACTAAAGGGGACATGTAATAAGCAGTGATAAAAGTAGAGAAATGAACCAGAGGAGAAGTTGCCCGTGGCAACCAATCAGCATTGACATAACATTTATAATTTGCATACTATATAAGTATACAGAGCAGCTGATTGGTTGCCGTGGGCCACTTCTCCACTTTTATCACTGCTTTTTACATGCCCCCCTTTATGAGAACGGTGCCAAACAAATGGGAAGGTTTATTGCAACCCAGTGACTGTTGATGAGGGAGCATTAACATTCAGTGCAATCGATGTAGAATAATTGATCTTATAGTTGGATAATAGAGCGAACCTCTGGAATTCTGAGAAAAGCGAAGGTAGAGATATAGTGGGATTTGTAATAAGAGCCAAAAGATCACCCGCATAAAGCACAAGTTTATGCATAGAAGATCTGGCCTGTGTTCCAATGATGTTTGGGTTCATCCTAATCGCTCTAGCTAAAGCTTCCATACATAATATGAATACCAAGGGGGGCAGAAGGCAACCTAGCCGGGTGCCATTTGAGATAGAGATGGACTAAGAAAGGGTCCCATTCACCCTAACCTTAGCTTTGGAATGCTGATAGAGGGATAATATTTTGGATATGCAGGTTGGGCCTAAGCCCAGTCGCTGCAGTATCCTGGACATAAACTGCCGGACCACCCTATCAAATGCTTTCTCAGCATCCACTGACAGGAGGATTGTGGGAGTGGAAAAGTTAGAGGTAATGTGTATAAGATTAATTACTTTGGTAATATTGTCTTGGGCCTCGGGACCCGGGACAAACCCCAACTGGTCCTGATGAATAACATCAGGTATAAATGGTTAGAGGTGGGTAGCTATCATTTTGCTAATATTTTTAAATAAATGTTTAACAGAGATATTGGGAGATAAGTAGAAGACTGTGGGGCAGATGTATTAAGCCTGGAGAAGTTATAAAGAAGTGATAAGTGGAAGGTGATAGCGAACCAGCCAATCATTACAGGTTTAAAAAAATAACAGTTAGTAGCTGATTGGCTGGTGCGTTATCACCTTCCACCTATCACTTCTTTATCACTGCTTTAACACTTCTCCAGGCTTAATATATCTGCCCCTGTGTGTGGTCTTTACACTCATTTGGGATAACCATTACGTGCTTCTTAAGACTGATGTGATCAGGAAGCAAAGCAGTGCAAATATATCTTTAAAGGATTTGTAAAACGCAATGGTGAAACCATTGGTTCCTGGACTCTTACCTGTTAGGAAGGACCTGATGGCCGTTTCTAGTACAGTCAGAGTGAATGGGCTCTCCAGATAGGCCACTGCTTTCTCTGATACTGATGGAAATTCGTAATGGGAGTGTGTTTCCGCACTGGCTTTTTCGGAGAAGTTCTGGAAAGAGTTTATAACCAACGTTCTCAACTTTTGCTGACTGTATTGTTAAATTACAGATTGTTGGCAGTGCACCAAGAGTATCAGTAGTGTCCTACTGAGAGGTCCATATGCAAACAAGAAAGAAAGAAAAGACCCTTGTCTGGCACACCCCTTACTTCGTAAATTATATATTATGTAGTAGTTATTTTTGTTTTAAAACTTAACTTTTATTACAGTTTCAATTAAAATATGATTCCACCTATAGTGTGTACACTTTAGTGTGTACAAGGAGAGCAATAAGTAACAAGATATCTGATCATATATCGACAATTTAATATACCAAATTGTAATAATTTTCCAGGCTAAGATGCCTTCTATGCAGCAGGAACAGTGGGCCTAATTCAGACCTGATCACTGCTGTGCGTTTTCACACAGCAGCCGATCAGGTCTGAACGGCGCATGCTAGACAGCAATCGGCCATCTCAGCCCTGCGATCGCCTCTGCCTGATTGACAGGCAGAGGCGGTCTGTCTGATTGACAGGCAGAGGGGGAGGGGGGCGGGCCAGCAGCGTTTGGCCGCTGTGTTAGGGGCATGGTCTGGGCAACGCAGGCATGCCCGGACCGTGCGGGGGGGGGGGGGGGCGGGCCACGTCGGCTGCGTGACGTCACACGCAGCCGCTGCGACCCGGGCAGCGACGAGTAGCTCCCTGCCAGCGCGCAGAAGCTGTGCTGTTAGGGAGCTACTCGTCAAGTACAAAAACATCGCCGCTGTGCGATGCTTTTGTACTTGTGCAGCGGGGCAGAGCCAAACATGCGGGGTGGACTAGCTCTATGCTGGGCGTTCCCTCGGATGTCTGTGTAACTGATCGTAGCCGTGCAAAATTTTGCATGGATATGATCAAGTCTGAATTAGGCCTAATATTGTAGTCTTGAAAAGGACTTTTTACATGGCGCACTCTGGTGGAAAAAATGGTAAACTGGACCATATCCTATATTGGCTTACAACAACAGTGAAATTCACCCCGCACTCAGATGGATACAATAATTACTGGGAACAAATTTCATTATTCTACTGGTTTAGCCGTTCATTGTGTCCGTCAGTGGGTGTATTATATGTACCAAAAATAATTAGAGACAAAATGTCTCCTGTGATAAGGCTGGAAAAGGCAGGAAAAAAGAGTAGATGTGTATCTGCTTTCAGCGTTAGACTGGATTTATTAAGAATAGTGTGAGGTTCGTATAGACTCAAACAAGGAGCACTTATAAAATAACATACTGTATAATGCAATTTATTAAGAATACACAAAATAGCAATAATTACTGCATAAACATTTGTAACCAAAAATAAAAATCAATATAAACAATCTAAGTTGTCAGTTTTATAGATGACCCTTTTATTATTTGGAGAGGGGATACTCATTCTGCCACATCTATTGTTCAACCTTTGAACACTAACACATATGGGCCAATATTTACTAAGAATTCGAGTTTGACCGATTTGTGTTTTTTTTTCTAAGTCCCAATCCGGGAATTCACTAAGCACCAATCTCGGCAGTGTTTGGACTATTCGTAATGGTTTGATTTGCAAAGTTCCGAAATACGAATGAATAGACCATTGGTCAAACGCGGTTGTTATTTCATACAATACGGGAATTCACTATTCATTCGTATTTGGGTGTTAGTTTCTGAGTGCTCAATTGCGGTCGTATTTTTTTGCGAATCGGTAAAAAAAGCGGCAAGAAAATAGACCTGCTTTTTTCAATCGTGTTTACATGTGTTGCAACTCAAAAATCAATCAAACCTGAATTAGGATGCCTATAAAAGGATGTTAGGCCCATTTCAATACACCTACACTCAGAAATGGCAGCAGGACTGTGGGCCAGTGATCTTTTGTGTGCTGTGGGATTCCTCAGACTCAGACATCAGCCTGTAAGTACCCAGGGCCAAGAAACTGAACATGGTCAGCAGGTTGTACAGGTTCCGCGGAGGCTGCGCAGGCCTCGTTTTTTTAGGGGGCGTTTAAACTTGAACGCATTGTCCGATGATAAGGTCATACAGATGTTCCGTCTAAATCGTAACAACATTTTCCGTCTGTATGACCTTGTCAAACTGGGCCTAGACCCTGAGACAGCACGCTCTCGCTCTGTCTCAGGCCTGCACAAACTCCTGGCTGTGTTGCACTTTATGGCTACTGGCAGCTTTCAGGCTGTGTCTGGGGATGTCAT
The DNA here is from genome assembly GCF_028390025.1 of Pseudophryne corroboree. NCBI lineage: Eukaryota > Metazoa > Chordata > Amphibia > Anura > Myobatrachidae > Pseudophryne > Pseudophryne corroboree. Next base: position 288,353,344 of record NC_086450.1, read on the forward strand.
AGGAATCACACAGCCCTCATTTTCCAGAATCTTAACACAGGTGATGTATACCTAACTACCTCTTCTGTTTTTTGTTTGTAGTAATTTCTCGGTCGCCAGTTCTGTCCTAAAATCTCATGTTTATTGTTCTTTAAAATATACACACAGGTGTTGGCTGTTTTGCAGCCCCACATCGAGGCCTCAATCTGCTTCCCTACCCAGGAGTCTCAGTGGCATGCCGTCAGGGTAGATTTCTATGAGCTGGCTGGCATGCCCAATGTGCTTGGAGCCATAGATTGCACACACATTCAGCTGAGACCACCTAGGGGCAGGCAGCACATATATACTAATCGCCATTTCGAACACTCCACAAATGTGCAGGTGGTTTGTGATGCAAATCTCAAAATAATGAGTGTTGTTGCTGGTTACCCTGGGGGCTGCCATGACTCCTTCATCCTCAGTCAGTCATCCCTCTTTGATAAGTTTGAGGACGGACAAATGCCAGATGGATGGCTGCTGGGTATGTAATTTGATATGTGTAGGCCTGCGTATACTTTGTCCAAATACAGGTGCAGATGTATTAACCTGTAGAAGGCATAAGGAAGTGAGAAACCAGTGATATGTGGAAGGTGATAAAGGCACCAGCCAATCAGCTCCAATATGTAAATGAACATTTAGGAACAGATTGTCTGCTGCCTTTATTACCTTGCACATATCACTGGTTTATCACTTCCTTATGCCTTCTACAGGTTAATACATCTGCCCCACAGTGTGTTACTTATGTGTTGCTGTATCTTAACATGAATCACGTTACTATATCTGTCTTTTAGGTGATGGAGGATATGGCTGTTTCTCTTGGCTTCTAACTCCATTGTCCTGACCTGATACCCCTGCTGAACACAATTACAATCATGCACATAAGTCCACGCGGAATGTGATAGAAAGATGTTTTGGTGTGCTGAAATCTAGGTTTCGGTGTCTGGATAAGTCTGGTGGCCTTTTGTTGTATAGTCCCTCCAAGGTGACTCAAATTGTGTTCTGCTGCTGCTTTCTTCATAACATGTGTTTGCAACAACATCTGCCACATGTTGAGGAGGAGGAGGAGGAGGAGGAGGAGGAGGAGGAAGAAAGCAGCCAGCAAGCAGAGGAATTAGAGACATCTGGTGATACTTGGAGTACAGATGTAGGGAGGCAGGCTAGGCAAGAGCTCATCACTCGCTATTTCTAAGGTAAGTTTGGTTTGCTTATTTCATTTGTTGTGTAATCATAAATAGATGTTTTGCCATTTTTATTGGCAAAACCATTACTCAGAATGTGTCTGTCTCCTTGACACATACAAACATACTCTCTCTTTATGCAAAACAAATGTCGCATGTGTATTGTGTGTATTTTAAAACTCAAAACAACAGATTATGAGTGGCATGCATTAAGTCTGGATAAGTGTTCGTAAACTTGCAGTGCTAATTTATTACAAGCACACATAATCCATTTAGTATTTTACTTTATCATTGTGTGTAACATCCTAATGCACAGGTTCACAAACTCGACCCTCAGGACCACACACAGTGCATGTTTTTCACGTAACCCAGTAGAAGCACAGGTGTATGAATTACTCACAGACATATGTTAAAAGGTTCACAGGTGGAGCTAATTATGTCACTTGTGATTCTGTGAGTAGACCTGCAAAACATGCACTGTGTGGGGTCCTGAGGGCCAAGTTTGACAACCTGTGTTCCAAAAAACACTACTCAACATATAATATGTTAGCCTTGAGGAATACATGTGTCCCTATGTGTGATGCTCCATCATATTTAAGGGACACAAACTTACTGTAATCAAAAATAATTTATTTCCTAATGTTTGCTGCAGTAAACTTGCTGATGTGTAAGTAAATACACAGTTTGCCACATATATACATTATTATACACATTCTTTGTTTTTTGGTTAAAAAGTTCTTATTTGTTGGTTTCTGCATCATGTGTAATAACATTCTTACTAATTTTTAACACACACAAACATGTCCCAACAATAATGACATTAATTTTGTCTATGTTTTTAAAAAAATTAAATGCCAACATATTAAAAGCTTTTTACGCAACTCAATTGTGTTCTTTTTGTAATGTTGTATAGAGAAGAAAGGTAAAATAGTTATCAATAACATTGTAATTTGGATTGTCTGCAGGATATGAGAATGATTGGAATCTAGAAAGAGTAATGATTAGGAAAAAATCAAGTGGTCTGGTTACTTCCTGCTAACATGTATGTGGCTGCCTGGCAATGATTGTGTGTGCAGGAGAGGAGAATGATTGGAATCTAGAAAGAGTAATGATTAGAAAAAAATCAAGTGGTCTGGTTACTTCCTGCTAACATGTATGTGCGGCTCCATCAACATTTCCCTCCAATACCAAAAAAAAATTGTAAAGAATAAATGTGCGTACAAATTTTAGGTTGTTGTTTGTACCACTTATAATTAATGATGTTGTATAAATTGTCAAGGAGCTAAGTGTTATATATATTTTGCCAAACATACACTTACTAACTATTTACAGTTAGTTATCAGAAATGTCTAATTTGTTTTTTTTCACGTTTTTTTTTGGGTGGCTGCTTGTCCTGCCCATTGCCTTTAGCACTGTCATGTTGTCGTGCTCTGGTGGAGCATCTTGGTGGTGATGAGACTGGCGTGACATTTGGAGTAGTCGTACCAGAACTGCTGCTTGTTTGCTGTTGGTGCATGGATCTGAGTGTTTCATTCAAGTTAGTGAGGGTGGCATTGAGTTCACGTGTAGCAGCATTTTGATTGTCTACAATTCGGAATAAACTTTCATTAATCTTTTGATTGTTTTGAAAAATGTTCATATAACTTTGCTGTTGTCTGTGCTGTTCTTCCATTAGTCTGTGCTGTTCTTCCATTATGTGCTGTAAGTTGCCCATGACCTGTGTAATGTCTGTACGCATGAGTTCCATGGTATTGCCAATTCTGGTTGTTTGTTCATTTTGTCGACTCAGATTTCTTGATATTCTTCTGAGGTGACATGGTAGGCTTGCAAACATTTGTGTCTGCCTACGCAGGCAATCTTCATTAGTGGCCTGCTGTCTAGCCCAAATGGTCCAAAACACCTGATCAGGGCCTTGTGTTACTGGTGTTGTTGGGCTGTGTTGTTGTGGTGGTGGTGTGCTTTGCTGTGGTGGTGTACTCACAGGTGCTGGGGGGCTAATTCCTTGGCTTAATGGCTGCATTTCTAAGATGTATGTCTCCTCCATGTCACTGTGTTGCTGTTGTTGCGAAGGGATGCTGTTCCCCGGACTAGAAGCTGAAATGTTAAGCAAATCTCCGTTAGCTATCCATATGTTTGAGAAATGTAAACAAATCACTACACATGGAACACATGTCATTCACTGTTGCTTTCAAATATTCTGCCTAGCAACATCATCACTCATAACTTAAATACATACATATGCCTGTTTGTGGCAAATGTGTCTGGTTACTTAATTGTGAAAGCAAACACTTTAGTTTTATTGTAGCTCACACATACTCCACCATAAAAACACATTGGAATCCATAATGTGTTACCTTATAGCTTTGAACAAACAAACATAGTAATGTTTTTATATGTATTTTGCAATGTTACCTCAAACACACATGTGAAATTTGGAAAACAACCTTACTTTTTTCTTAAAAAAAACATGAATTTTTGTTGCAGCATCTTACACACAATGTGATACTGTATGGCTCAAATGGACATACATATCTTTACTGGATGTGGACAAGGCCATTTAGCTTGGATTCCATTTCAGGTTTTACATACTGCGGTAAGTATCTAAGTTTTTGATGTGTTTTGACTTAATGCGGTTAAGAAAAAGTTGGATTACGTTCAGAAATTGTTTACATGTATTTCAGTTTGATACTCACAATCAAGATGAGGGGAGTGTGGATGACGTCTTGGAGGTGTGTCCAAAATTTGGAGTGGGGGGACAGAACATACGGACGATAATCTTCGTGGTGGGGTAGCCTGCTGTGGTTGGCCTTGGACATACGACCTTGCTTTCTTTTCGGCCACAGGTTTTTTGTGGTGATGTCTTACAGAAGTCCCACTTCTGCTGCTACATACTTCTTTTGATGGACCTATTAATGAAAGTGCAATTTTGTTATGGCCATTCCTTTACAAACACACCCTATACTACAATGGACACTTTACCTGCTTCCGCAGCGTCATCATCATCAGATGTGATAGGAGTTACTGGCCGACGAGTAGTACTGATTTTTTCAAACACTGTATAAAAAAATAAAAAACTTATTCATGCTATTGTTGATTAGAGATGAGCGGGTTCGGTTTCTCTGAATCCGAACCCGCACGAACTTCATGTTTTTTTTCACGGGTCCGAGTGACTCGGATCTTCCCGCCTTGCTCGGTTAACCCGAGCGCGCCCGAACGTCATCATGACGCTGTCGGATTCTCGCGAGGCTCGGATTCTATCGCGAGACTCGGATTCTATATAAGGAGCCGCGCGTCGCCGCCATTTTCACACGTGCATTGAGATTGATAGGGAGAGGACGTGGCTGGCGTCCTCTCCGTTTAGAATAGATTAGAGAGACACTTGATTTACTAATTTTGGGGAGCATTAGGAGTACTCAGTACAGTGCAGAGTTTTGCTGATAGTGACCACCAGTTTTATTTATAATCCGTTCTCTGCCTGAAAAAAGCGATACACAGCACACAGTGACTCAGTCACATACCATATCTGTGTGCACTGCTCAGGCTCAGGCCAGTGTGCTGCATCATCTATTATCTATATATAATATTATATATATCTGATTATCTGTCTGACTGCTCAGCTCACACAGCTTATAATTGTGGGGGAGACTGGGGAGCACTACTGCAGTGCCAGTTATAGGTTATAGCAGGAGCCAGGAGTACATAATATATTATATAGTGAGTGACCACCAGACACACAGTGCAGTTTATTTAATATATCCGTTCTCTGCCTGAAAAAAGCGATACACACAGTGACTCAGTCAGTCACATACCATATCTGTGTGCACTGCTCAGGCTCAGGCCAGTGTGCTGCATCATCTATATATATTATATATCTGTCTGACTGCTCAGCTCACACAGCTTATAATTGTGGGGGAGACTGGGGAGCACTACTGCAGTGCCAGTTATAGGTTATAGCAGGAGCCAGGAGTACATAATATTATATTAAAACAGTGCACACTTTTGCTGCAGGAGTGCCACTGCCAGTGTGACTAGTGACCAGTGACCTGACCACCAGTATATATAATATTAGTAGTATACTATCTCTTTATCAACCAGTCTATATTAGCAGCAGACACAGTACAGTGCGGTAGTTCACGGCTGTGGCTACCTCTGTGTCGGCACTCGGCAGCCCGTCCATAATTGTATATACCACCTAACCGTGGTTTTTTTTTCTTTCTTTATACATACATACTAGTTACGAGTATACTATCTCTTTATCAACCAGTCTATATATTAGCAGCAGACACAGTACAGTGCGGTAGTTCACGGCTGTGGCTACCTCTGTGTCGGCACTCGGCAGCCCGTCCATAATTGTATATACCACCTAACCGTGGTTTTTTTTTCTTTCTTTATACATACATACTAGTTACGAGTATACTATCTCTTTATCAACCAGTCTATATATTAGCAGCAGACACAGTACAGTGCGGTAGTTCACGGCTGTGGCTACCTCTGTGTCGGCACTCGGCAGCCCGTCCATAATTGTATATACCACCTAACCGTGGTTTTTTTTTCTTTCTTTATACATACATACTAGTTACGAGTATACTATCTCTTTATCAACCAGTCTATATATTAGCAGCAGACACAGTACAGTGCGGTAGTTCACGGCTGTGGCTACCTCTGTGTCGGCACTCGGCAGCCCGTCCATAATTGTATATACCACCTAACCGTGGTTTTTTTTTCTTTCTTTATACATACATACTAGTTACGAGTATACTATCTCTTTATCAACCAGTCTATATATTAGCAGCAGACACAGTACAGTGCGGTAGTTCACGGCTGTGGCTACCTCTGTGTCGGCACTCGGCAGCCCGTCCATAATTGTATATACCACCTAACCGTGGTTTTTTTTTCTTTCTTTATACATACATACTAGTTACGAGTATACTATCTCTTTATCAACCAGTCTATATATTAGCAGCAGACACAGTACAGTGCAGTAGTTCACGGCTGTGGCTACCTCTGTGTCGGCACTCGGCAGCCCGTCCATAATTGTATATACCACCTAACCGTGGTTTTTTTTTCTTTCTTTATACATACATACTAGTTACGAGTATACTATCTCTTTATCAACCAGTCTATATATTAGCAGCAGACACAGTACAGTGCGGTAGTTCACGGCTGTGGCTACCTCTGTGTCGGCACTCGGCAGCCCGTCCATAATTGTATATACCACCTAACCGTGGTTTTTTTTTCTTTCTTTATACATACATACTAGTTACGAGTATACTATCTCTTTATCAACCAGTCTATATATTAGCAGCAGACACAGTACAGTGCGGTAGTTCATGGCTGTGGCTACCTCTGTGTCGGCACTCGGCAGCCCGTCCATAATTGTATATACCACCTAACCGTGGTTTTTTTTTCTTTCTTTATACATACATACTAGTTACGAGTATACTATCTCTTTATCAACCAGTCTATATATTAGCAGCAGACACAGTACAGTGCGGTAGTTCACGGCTGTGGCTACCTCTGTGTCGGCACTCGGCAGCCCGTCCATAATTGTATATACCACCTAACCGTGGTTTTTTTTTCTTTCTTTATACATACATACTAGTTACGAGTATACTATCTCTTTATCAACCAGTCTATATATTAGCAGCAGACACAGTACAGTGCGGTAGTTCACGGCTGTGGCTACCTCTGTGTCGGCACTCGGCAGCCCGTCCATAATTGTATATACCACCTAACCGTGGTTTTTTTTTCTTTCTTTATACATACATACTAGTTACGAGTATACTATCTCTTTATCAACCAGTCTATATATTAGCAGCAGACACAGTACAGTGCGGTAGTTCACGGCTGTGGCTACCTCTGTGTCGGCACTCGGCAGCCCGTCCATAATTGTATATACCACCTAACCGTGGTTTTTTTTTCTTTCTTTATACATACATACTAGTTACGAGTATACTATCTCTTTATCAACCAGTCTATATATTAGCAGCAGACACAGTACAGTGCAGTAGTTCACGGCTGTGGCTACCTCTGTGTCGGCACTCGGCAGCCCGTCCATAATTGTATATACCACCTAACCGTGGTTTTTTTTTCTTTCTTTATACATACATACTAGTTACGAGTATACTATCTCTTTATCAACCAGTCTATATATTAGCAGCAGACACAGTACAGTGCGGTAGTTCACGGCTGTGGCTACCTCTGTGTCGGCACTCGGCAGCCCGTCCATAATTGTATATACCACCTAACCGTGGTTTTTTTTTCTTTCTTTATACATACATACTAGTTACGAGTATACTATCTCTTTATCAACCAGTCTATATATTAGCAGCAGACACAGTACAGTGCGGTAGTTCATGGCTGTGGCTACCTCTGTGTCGGCACTCGGCAGCCCGTCCATAATTGTATATACCACCTAACCGTGGTTTTTTTTTCTTTCTTTATACATACATACTAGTTACGAGTATACTATCTCTTTATCAACCAGTCTATATATTAGCAGCAGACACAGTACAGTGCGGTAGTTCACGGCTGTGGCTACCTCTGTGTCGGCACTCGGCAGCCCGTCCATAATTGTATATACCACCTAACCGTGGTTTTTTTTTCTTTCTTTATACATACATACTAGTTACGAGTATACTATCTCTTTATCAACCAGTCTATATATTAGCAGCAGACACAGTACAGTGCGGTAGTTCACGGCTGTGGCTACCTCTGTGTCGGCACTCGGCAGCCCGTCCATAATTGTATATACCACCTAACCGTGGTTTTTTTTTCTTTCTTTATACATACATACTAGTTACGAGTATACTATCTCTTTATCAACCAGTCTATATATTAGCAGCAGACACAGTACAGTGCAGTAGTTCACGGCTGTGGCTACCTCTGTGTCGGCACTCGGCAGCCCGTCCATAATTGTATATACCACCTAACCGTGGTTTTTTTTTCTTTCTTTATACATACATACTAGTTACGAGTATACTATCTCTTTATCAACCAGTCTATATATTAGCAGCAGACACAGTACAGTGCGGTAGTTCACGGCTGTGGCTACCTCTGTGTCGGCACTCGGCAGCCCGTCCATAATTGTATATACCACCTAACCGTGGTTTTTTTTTCTTTCTTTATACATACATACTAGTTACGAGTATACTATCTCTTTATCAACCAGTCTATATATTAGCAGCAGACACAGTACAGTGCGGTAGTTCATGGCTGTGGCTACCTCTGTGTCGGCACTCGGCAGCCCGTCCATAATTGTATATACCACCTAACCGTGGTTTTTTTTTCTTTCTTTATACATACATACTAGTTACGAGTATACTATCTCTTTATCAACCAGTCTATATATTAGCAGCAGACACAGTACAGTGCGGTAGTTCACGGCTGTGGCTACCTCTGTGTCGGCACTCGGCAGCCCGTCCATAATTGTATATACCACCTAACCGTGGTTTTTTTTTCTTTCTTTATACATACATACTAGTTACGAGTATACTATCTCTTTATCAACCAGTCTATATATTAGCAGCAGACACAGTACAGTGCGGTAGTTCACGGCTGTGGCTACCTCTGTGTCGGCACTCGGCAGCCCGTCCATAATTGTATATACCACCTAACCGTGGTTTTTTTTTCTTTCTTTATACATACATACTAGTTACGAGTATACTATCTCTTTATCAACCAGTCTATATATTAGCAGCAGACACAGTACAGTGCGGTAGTTCACGGCTGTGGCTACCTCTGTGTCGGCACTCGGCAGCCCGTCCATAATTGTATACTAGTATCCAATCCATCCATCTCCATTGTTTACCTGAGGTGCCTTTTAGTTGTGCCTATTAAAATATGGAGAAACAAAAATGTTGAGGTTCCAAAATTAGGGAAAGATCAAGATCCACTTCCACCTCGTGCTGAAGCTGCTGCCACTAGTCATGGCCGAGACGATGAAATGCCAGCAACGTCGTCTGCCAAGGCCGATGCCCAATGGCATAGTACAGAGCATGTCAAAACCAAAACACCAAATATCAGTAAAAAAAGGACTCCAAAACCTAAAATAAAATTGTCGGAGGAGAAGCGTAAACTTGCCAATATGCCATTTACCACACGGAGTGGCAAGGAACGGCTGAGGCCCTGGCCTATGTTCATGGCTAGTGGTTCAGCTTCACATGAGGATGGAAGCACTCAGCCTCTCGCTAGAAAACTGAAAAGACTCAAGCTGGCAAAAGCACCGCAAAGAACTGTGCGTTCTTTGAAATCCCAAATCCACAAGGAGAGTCCAATTGTGTCGGTTGCGATGCCTGACCTTCCCAACACTGGACGTGAAGAGCATACGCCTTCCACCATTTGCACGCCCCCTGCAAGTGCTGGAAGGAGCACCCGCAGTCCAGTTCCTGATAGTCAGATTGAAGATGTCAGTGTTGAAGTACACCAGGATGAGGAGGATATGGGTGTTGCTGGCGCTGGGGAGGAAATTGACCAGGAGGATTCTGATGGTGAGGTGGTTTGTTTAAGTCAGGCACCCGGGGAGACACCTGTTGTCCGTGGGAGGAATATGGCCGTTGACATGCCAGGTGAAAATACCAAAAAAATCAGCTCTTCGGTGTGGAGGTATTTCACCAGAAATGCGGACAACAGGTGTCAAGCCGTGTGTTCCCTTTGTCAAGCTGTAATAAGTAGGGGTAAGGACGTTAACCACCTCGGAACATCCTCCCTTATACGTCACCTGCAGCGCATTCATAATAAGTCAGTGACAAGTTCAAAAACTTTGGGTGACAGCGGAAGCAGTCCACTGACCAGTAAATCCCTTCCTCTTGTAACCAAGCTCACGCAAACCACCCCACCAACTCCCTCAGTGTCAATTTCCTCCTTCCCCAGGAATGCCAATAGTCCTGCAGGCCATGTCACTGGCAATTCTGACGAGTCCTCTCCTGCCTGGGATTCCTCCGATGCATCCTTGCGTGTAACGCCTACTGCTGCTGGCGCTGCTGTTGTTGCCGCTGGGAGTCGATGGTCATCCCAGAGGGGAAGTCGTAAGCCCACTTGTACTACTTCCAGTAAGCAATTGACTGTTCAACAGTCCTTTGCGAGGAAGATGAAATATCACAGCAGTCATCCTACTGCAAAGCGGATAACTGAGTCCTTGACAACTATGTTGGTGTTAGACGTGCGTCCGGTATCCGCCGTTAGTTCACAGGGAACTAGACAATTTATTGAGGCAGTGTGCCCCCGTTACCAAATACCATCTAGGTTCCACTTCTCTAGGCAGGCGATACCGAGAATGTACACGGACGTCAGAAAAAGACTCACCAGTGTCCTAAAAAATGCAGTTGTACCCAATGTCCACTTAACCACGGACATGTGGACAAGTGGAGCAGGGCAGGGTCAGGACTATATGACTGTGACAGCCCACTGGGTAGATGTATGGACTCCCGCCGCAAGAACAGCAGCGGCGGCACCAGTAGCAGCATCTCGCAAACGCCAACTCTTTCCTAGGCAGGCTACGCTTTGTATCACCGCTTTCCAGAATACGCACACAGCTGAAAACCTCTTACGGCAACTGAGGAAGATCATCGCGGAATGGCTTACCCCAATTGGACTCTCCTGTGGATTTGTGGCATCGGACAACGCCAGCAATATTGTGTGTGCATTAAATATGGGCAAATTCCAGCACGTCCCATGTTTTGCACATACCTTGAATTTGGTGGTGCAGAATTTTTTAAAAAACGACAGGGGCGTGCAAGAGATGCTGTCGGTGGCCAGAAAAATTGCGGGACACTTTCGGCGTACAGGCACCACGTACAGAAGACTGGAGCACCACCAAAAACTACTGAACCTGCCCTGCCATCATCTGAAGCAAGAAGTGGTAACGAGGTGGAATTCAACCCTCTATATGCTTCAGAGGTTGGAGGAGCAGCAAAAGGCCATTCAAGCCTATACAATTGAGCACGATATAGTAGGTGGAATGCACCTGTCTCAAGTGCAGTGGAGAATGATTTCAACGTTGTGCAAGGTTCTGATGCCCTTTGAACTTGCCACACGTGAAGTCAGTTCAGACACTGCCAGCCTGAGTCAGGTCATTCCCCTCATCAGGCTTTTGCAGAAGAAGCTGGAGGCATTGAAGAAGGAGCTAAAAGGGAGCGATTCCGCTAGGCATGTGGGACTTGTGGATGCAGCCCTTAATTCGCTTAACAAGGATTCACGGGTGGTCAATCTGTTGAAATCAGAGCACTACATTTTGGCCACCGTGCTCGATCCTAGATTTAAAGCCTACCTTGGATCTCTCTTTCCGGCAGACACAGGTCTGCTGGGGTTGAAAGACCTGCTGATGACAAAATTGTCAAGTCAAGCGGAACGCGACCTGTCAACATCTCCTCCTTCACATTCTCCCGCAACTGGGGGTGCGAGGAAAAGGCTCAGAATTCCGAGCCCACCCGCTGGCGGTGATGCAGGGCAGTCTGGAGCGACTGCTGATGCTGACATCTGGTCCGGACTGAAGGACCTGACAACGATTACGGACATGTCGTCTACTGTCACTGCATATGATTCTCTCAACATTGATAGAATGGTGGAGGATTATATGAGTGACCGCATCCAAGTAGGCACGTCACACAGTCCGTACTTATACTGGCAGGAAAAAGAGGCAATTTGGAGGCCCTTGCACAAACTGGCTTTATTCTACCTAAGTTGCCCTCCCACAAGTGTGTACTCCGAAAGAGTGTTTAGTGCCGCCGCTCACCTTGTCAGCAATCGGCGTACGAGGTTACATCCAGAAAATGTGGAGAAGATGATGTTCATTAAAATGAATTATAATCAATTCCTCCGCGGAGACATTGACCAGCAGCAATTGCCTCCACAAAGTACACAGGGAGCTGAGATGGTGGATTCCAGTGGGGACGAATTGATAATCTGTGAGGAGGGGGATGTACACGGTGATATATCGGAGGGTGAAGATGAGGTGGACATCTTGCCTCTGTAGAGCCAGTTTGTGCAAGGAGAGATTAATTGCTTCTTTTTTGGGGGGGGTCCAAACCAACCCGTCATATCAGTCACAGTCGTGTGGCAGACCCTGTCACTGAAATGATGGGTTGGTTAAAGTGTGCATGTCCTGTTTTGTTTATACAACATAAGGGTGGGTGGGAGGGCCCAAGGACAATTCCATCTTGCACCTCTTTTTTCTTTTCTTTTTCTTTGCATCATGTGCTGATTGGGGAGGGTTTTTTGGAAGGGACATCCTGCGTGACACTGCAGTGCCACTCCTAGATGGGCCCGGTGTTTGTGTCGGCCACTAGGGTCGCTAATCTTACTCACACAGTCAGCTACCTCATTGCGCCTCTTTTTTTCTTTGCGTCATGTGCTGTTTGGGGAGGGTTTTTTGGAAGGGACATCCTGCGTGACACTGCAGTGCCACTCCTAGATGGGCCCGGTGTTTGTGTCGGCCACTAGGGTCGCTAATCTTACTCACACAGCTACCTCATTGCGCCTCTTTTTTTCTTTGCGTCATGTGCTGTTTGGGGAGGGTTTTTTGGAAGGGACATCTTGCGTGACACTGCAGTGCCACTCCTAGATGGGCCCGGTGTTTGTGTCGGCCACTAGGGTCGCTAATCTTACTCACACAGCTACCTCATTGCGCCTCTTTTTTTCTTTGCGTCATGTGCTGTTTGGGGAGGGTTTTTTGGAAGGGACATCCTGCGTGACACTGCAGTGCCACTCCTAGATGGGCCCGGTGTTTGTGTCGGCCACTAGGGTCGCTAATCTTACTCACACAGCTACCTCATTGCGCCTCTTTTTTTCTTTGCGTCATGTGCTGTTTGGGGAGGGTTTTTTGGAAGGGACATCCTGCGTGACACTGCAGTGCCACTCCTAGATGGGCCCGGTGTTTGTGTCGGCCACTAGGGTCGCTAATCTTACTCACACAGCTACCTCATTGCGCCTCTTTTTTTCTTTGCGTCATGTGCTGTTTGGGGAGGGTTTTTTGGAAGGGACATCCTGCGTGACACTGCAGTGCCACTCCTAGATGGGCCCGGTGTTTGTGTCGGCCACTAGGGTCGCTAATCTTACTCACACAGCTACATCATTGCGCCTCTTTTTTTTTTTGCGTCATGTGCTGTTTGGGGAGGGTTTTTTGGAAGGGACATCCTGCGTGACACTGCAGTGCCACTCCTAGATGGGCCCGGTGTTTGTGTCGGCCACTAGGGTCGCTTATCTTACTCACACAGCGACCTCGGTGCAAATTTTAGGACTAAAAATAATATTGTGAGGTGTGAGGTATTCAGAATAGACTGAAAATGAGTGTAAATTATGGTTTTTGAGGTTAATAATACTTTGGGATCAAAATGACCCCCAAATTCTATGATTTAAGCTGTTTTTTAGTGTTTTTTGAAAAAAACACCCGAATCCAAAACACACCCGAATCCGACAAAAAAAATTCGGTGAGGTTTTGCCAAAACGCGTTCGAACCCAAAACACGGCCGCGGAACCGAACCCAAAACCAAAACACAAAACCCGAAAAATTTCAGGCGCTCATCTCTATTGTTGATACATCCACCCATTATGCTTAGAAACATTTATTCTTTAAGAAATGCTTGCTTTATTTTTAATAAAAACATAAGGACCGGAAACAAAAAATACAATACATAAAACTATAAACATTGTCCAATAGACATATGCACTATGGAAAAATCAACACAGGAAAACATGTACAGGACACTGACATAGGCCACAAGAAAAAAAAAAAAGATTACCAACCAAAAACACACACATCTTCATTTTGTATTGAAAGGAAAAATATTACAGATGCAATATAAAAATTGCTCTGTGATGTGGCACTCCAAACACACATTACCACTATATGAGCCAAACCAAAATGTATAAATATTTTAAAAATTACACTGCAGTGTGGTGTCACGGTACAAATACAAACTAAAAATTATCAAAGAAATAGTGGTATTTTGTTAAAAAATATTACATTATCTAATAATGACATTACACATGTAAGTGGTTTCCAAACCACTTTCCACTAATCCAGCCTCTAACATGACAACCACTGTTTTTGAAACATTGCACATGGATCACATAAATATAAAACATAGTCACAATTATTTAAAAAAAAAGGCCCAAAAGGAAAACATTATTGCAGGACAATTCAGAGACACACCAAGTCCAAACTACACATGCAAAATATCTTTCATAAAAACACATGACATACAATAAAGTAAGATGTTACATTGGCTTTTGTATAAAACATTACCCAAAACAATGTATTTGCTGACACACACTTGAAGATGGGAGTAAAATGCAACGTCACATGACACACATTTAAAAAAATAAAAAAATAAATAAGGTCATAGAATGTGAATGCAAATACACATGCTCACCATTCTTCCTGGGCCTATCGGAATCCCGGACATGGGTTGCAGAGACTACTTCAGAAGGTATGACACTCCGCATGGGCTCCTCATACTCCAGATATCTTGCAATATAGGGCTGCCCACCACCGGTTTTTCCAGCCGACTTCGCCTCCTTGGCTATTTTGAACTTGACACGTCACTTTATGTCATAGTACCGTTTGCGGCACGTGTCCTCTGTCCGCTTGACCACCCCCTCACTATTGACAGCAGCAACAACTTTTGCCCACAACACCGTCTTCCTCCGTGTTGGCACCTTGGCGGACTCAGGGCCAAATAGCTGCCTCTGATACTTCATCAGCTCACGCACCAATGCCACATTTTCAGCAAAACTAAACGTTACATTCCGTCCAGTCTTAGTAGTGGTGCGTGGCTGCGGAGCACTCTGACTGTCACTATCACTTGAGGCTGCTGCAGCAACCTCACCCACCTCCTCCACCTCACTAACCTCACTAACACTCACCTCCTCCACCTGACCGACCTCCTCCCCCTCACTCACACCCTCCACCTCACCCACCTCTGAGTCACACATAATTGTGTGTCTAAACAGTTAACACAGGGAAAAAAATAGACAAACAACACACTCCTCCCAGTGCCGTAACTAGGTGTGTGCTGAGGGGGCATTGCACACAGCGCAATCGCGCTGTGGGCGCACCATCAGCATCCACACTGATTAGCTGCTGCGCTGCCCGCAGTAGTGTACAGTATATTAGTAGCGCTGCGCCCGGCTCCTTCCCCGCCGGAGGCAGCGCTGCTAATATAGATTACAGGCAGAGCAGGCAGCGCTGGGCAATCTGTGTGTGAGAGTCTCTCCGTCCTCCGTGTGCTGCTGGGCTCTGCTCCGCCCCCCCTCCTCCTGCTCTCCTGCACTGTACACTGACTTCCGGGTACAGGAGAGACGACGGCTGCAGCTGCTGCTTATCACAGCAAGTGAAGTCTCTCCCTCCATTCCCTCCCACCCCTCGTGCAAGTGCTCCTTATATTGTAGGTATGTGCTGCTAGTTACTACTTATTCCAGTAAAACAACATAAATACAACAACAAACTACTTTTCTTGTGTTTGGAAATTCTGGACTTTCTCTCAGTGACTTATTAGATAAACTACTGTGTAGTTTATCTATAATAAAGAAAAAAAGATAAACTGCATATACATTTATGTAATGTCCCCTGTAAATTGAATACATAAGATTGTGTGTAAATATTTTTCTGCTATGGTATAAAACTATATATATATATATTTGGAGTATTACTGTCTGGTGTAATGTGACTAATGAACGCTGCCGTGCGGTGTAATGTAACTGGTGGACGCTACCGTGCTGTGTAATGTAACTGGCGGACGCAACCGTGCTGTGTAATGTAACTGGCGGACGCTACCGTGCTGTGTAATGTGACCATGCAGTGTAATGTGGCTAACGGAGGGGGGGCAATTCTCTTTCTGGCAGAGGGCACCAAAATGTCTAGTTGCCGCTCTGGCAGTGGCGTAACTAGCGGTGTGTGAATTATAGGAAGGGATGGGGAGGGGGGAGAGGTAGCATTCATTTCAAAACATGACAGGGGGGGGGGCGCAGTTGCGGTTACTTGCACACAGCGCTAAAAAGTCTAGTTACGGCACTGACTCCTCCACTACCACTACACAACTCTCACACACACACACACACACACACACACACACAAACACTGACAAGGGACTATACAGAAAAATAACTTGGACTAAAAATGAGACAAAACCACAAAATACAAGACTACAAGAATGACAAGATGACTTTCAAACACAATACCACACTCAGAAATTGCTAACAACACTCCTCACCAAACCACAAATTCACCTACCTCCACAGCACAACCTCCCTCCTCCTCACCACTAACTAAACCCACGAGGTGCGGACGGTTTGGGGCGTATTTATATGGTTGCACACAGACACTCCTACCATCTGAAACACAACCAATCACGAACGAGGATGAAAAACTAAACTGAAAGTGAAAATGCGGCCGCGAAAAAAAAAAAAAACCCTGCCGCGTTTAACTTAGAAAAAAAAACAGTAAAAAAAACCAAATCACGAACGCAAACGACAATGACGGCCGTAAATGTGCCAAAGAAAAACGACTGGCATCGACATCGGAAAACACGAAAACCATAAAGTCGACTGCTTCGTAACTTTGCGTATATGGGCCCTCATTCCGAGTTGTTCGCTCGGTAAAAATCTTCGCATCGCAGCGATTTTCCGCTTAATGCGCATGCGCAATGTCCGCACTGCGACTGCGCCAAGTAAATTTGCTATGCACTTAGTAATTTTACTCACGGCTTTTTCATCGTTCTGGCGATCGTAATGTGATTGACAGGAAATGGGTGTTACTGGGCGGAAACAGGCCGTTTTATGGGCGTGTGGGAAAAAACGCTACCGTTTCCGGAAAAAACGCAGGAGTGGCTGTAGAAACGGAGGAGTGTCTGGGCGAACGCTGGGTGTGTTTGTGACGTCAAACCAGGAACGACAAGCACTGAACTGATCGCAGATGCCGAGTAAGTCTGAAGCTACTCAGAAACTGCTACGAGGTGTGTAATCGCAATATTGCGAATACATCGTTCGCAATTTTAAGATGCTAAGATTCACTCCCAGTAGGCGGCGGCTTAGCATGAGCAAATCTGCTAAAATCCGCTTGCGAGCGAACAACTCGGAATGAGGGCCATGGATTCAAAAAGTTGCATGAAAATGCACCCGATACAAAACGAGTTTAAACACTACACAAACCGACTCAAACACGAATATTAGTAAATATTGGCCATGGTCT
This sequence comes from Pseudophryne corroboree, assembly GCF_028390025.1. Taxonomy (NCBI): domain Eukaryota; kingdom Metazoa; phylum Chordata; class Amphibia; order Anura; family Myobatrachidae; genus Pseudophryne; species Pseudophryne corroboree. The sequence continues at coordinate 288,370,726 of NC_086450.1, forward strand.
CACTTTCACTAGCACGATTCACTGTACTGATATCACTTTCCTGGATATTGTGCTACATGCCGATTTGTCAAGTGGAAAGCTGCATGCTAAAACCTTCAAGAAAAAGGTTGACTGTAATACTTTTCTTAATTATTCTAGTTGCCATAATAGACCTTGGTTAAATAATATTCCGAAGAGTCAGTATTTTAGACTCAAAAGAAACTGTTCTGAGGAGACAGATTTTTCCCATTTTAAAAATGGACAGAATTTTCATTGGCTCTCTAGAAAAGGAAGCTAAAGTTATTTACAAGAAAGCGAATAACTTACAAAACTATTTGTCACCTAGCCACTTCCAGACATCTCTGGATTCCTTAACATCTAGTTCTAACGTTTCTAAGACGAATATAGCCACTACCTCTACCTTAGGATCAAGCTTCCCCAAATTAGGTTGTTCCATATGTAGGAAACCAAGATGTATTACTTGTCAATCTCTAAATGAGAGTCAACAATTTTCATCATCCAGAGACAAGAAACTTTTCTATATAATAGGTAACATCAATTGCCAAACCACCTTTGTGGATTACCTAATTTCTTGTATTTGTGGCTCTCAATATGTCGGCAGGTTTTTGGAACACAGAACACAGAAGACTTACCCTTAAGAAATCTGTTAACCATAGTGTTCCTAGACACGTTAATTCGGCGCACGGAGGAGATTTCAGTGTTCTATCTATCCAGGGGATTGAACATGTTAATAAGACATTTAGAGGTGGTGATAGATACAATCGTTTATGTAAAAGAGAAGCATACTGGATCTGTACTTTAGATACTCTGTTCCCCATGGGTTTAAATGAGAATATTGAGCTGAACAATATCTAAATTAGTTATCATGCTTTTTGGTTATGAACTTTTTCTCTATATTAGACTCAATTCACTAGAATCACAATGATAAAAAAATTTGTCTATATTTTCCTTTTGTCCCCCTCCCTCGTTAGGAATAACCATCCTTTATAAGAATAGTCATCCTACTAATGATAGGGTACTATCATTATGACAACTCTCTAATGCAGGCCTGGCCAACCTGTGGCTCTCCAGATGTTGTGAAACTACACATCCCAGCATGCCTTGCCACAGTTTTAGCATTCTCTAATAACAAATCTGTGGCAAAGCATGATGGGACTTGTAGTTTTACAACAGCTGGAGAGCCACAGGTTGGCCAGGCCTGCTCTAATGTTACATCTATCATATATTTAGTTCTAGTGATGTGCACCGGAAATTTTCGGGTTTTGTGTTTTGGTTTTGGATTCGGTTCCGAGGCCGTGTTTTGGATTCGGACGCGTTTTGGCAAAACCTCCCTGAAATTTTTTTGTCGGATTCGGGTGTGTTTTGGATTCGGCTGTTTTTTTTACAAAAAACCCTCAAAAACAGCTTAAATCAGAATTTGGGGGTCATTTTGATCCCATAGCATTATTAACCTCAATAACCATAATTTCCACTAATTTTCAGTCTATTCTGAACACCTCACACCTCACAATTAGTGATGTGCACTGGACATTTTTCGGGTTTTGTGTTTTGGTTTTGGATTCGGTTCCGCGGCCGTGTTTTGTATTCGGATGCGTTTTGGCAAAACCTCCCTGAAAATTTTTGTCGGATTTGGGTGTTTTTTTACAAAAAACACTCAAAAACAGCTTAAATCATAGAATTTGGGGGTCATTTTGATCTCATAGTATTATTAACCTCAATAACCATAATTTCCACTCATTTCCAGTCTATTCTGAACACCTCACACCTCACAATATTATTTTCAGTCCTAAAATTTGCACCGAGGTCGCTGGACACTGCAGTGTCAGACAGGATGGTCACTGGTCAGCAAAACTCTGCACTGTACTCCTCCTATATAATACTGCTGGTCCCCAGTCCCCACAATAAAGCAGTGTGAGCACAGATATATGCAGCACACTGAGCACAGATATGGAGCTTTTTTCAGGCAGAGAACGTATAATACTGGTGGTCACTGGTCAGCAAAACTCTGCACTGTACTCCTCCTATATAATACTGCTGGTCCCCAGTCCCCACAATAAAGCAGTGAGCATATTTGCAGCCACCTGAATAAAACTGAGAGGACGCCAGCCACGTCCTCTCACTATCATTTCCAATGCACGAGTGAAAAATGGCGGTGACGCGCGGTCCTCTCACTATCATTTCCAATGCACGAGTGAAAAATGGCGGCGACGCGCGGCTCCTTATATAGAATCCAAATCTCGTGAGAATCCGACAGCGGTATGATGACGTTCGGGCGCGCTCGGGTTAACCGAGCAAGGTGGGAAGATTCGAATCTGCCTCGGAACCGTGTAAAATGGGTGATGTTCGGGGGGTTCGGATTCCGTCGCACCGAACCCGCTCATCACTACTCACAATATTATTTTTAGTCCTAAAATTTGCACCGAGGTTGCTGGATGACTAAGCTAAGCGACCCAAGTGGCTGACACAAACACCTGGCCCATCTAGGAGTGGCACTGCAGTGTCAGACAGGATGGCACTTCAAAAAAATAGTCCCCAAACAGCACATGATGCAAAGAAAAAAAGAGGCGCAATGAGGTAGCTGTGTGACTAAGCTAAGCGATCCAAGTGGCCGACACAAACACCTGGCCCATCTAGGAGTGGCACTGCAGTGTCAGACAGGATGTCAGATTTAAACAATAGTCCACAAACAGCACATGATGCAAAGAAAAAAAGAGGTGCACCAAGGTCACTGGATGGCTAAGCTAAGCGACACAAGTGGCCGACACAAACTCCTGGCCCATCTAGGAGTGGCACTGCAGTGTCAGGCAGGATGGCACTTCAAAAAAATAGTCCCCAAACAGCACATGATGCAAAGAAAAAAAGAGGCGCAATGAGGTAGCTGTGTGACTAAGCTAAGCGACCCTAGTGGCCGACACAAACACCTGGCCCATCTAGGAATGGCACTGCAGTGTCAGACAGGATGGCACTTCAAAAAAATAGTCCCCAAACAGCACATGATGCAAAGAAAAAAAGAGGCGCAATGAGGTAGCTGTGTGACTAAGCTAAGCGACCCAAGTGGCCGACACAAACACCTGGCCCATCTAAGAGTGGCACTGCAGTGTCAGACAGGATGGCACTTCAAAAAAATAATCCCCAAACAGAACATGATGCAAAGAAAAAGAGGTGCACCAAGGTCGCTGGATGGCTAAGCTAAGCGACACAAGTGGCCGACACAAACACCTGGCCCATCTAGGAGTGGCACTGCAGTGTCAGGCAGGATGGCACTTCAAAAAAATAGTCCCCAAACTGCACATGATGCAAAGAAAAATGAAAGAAAAAAGAGGTGCAAGATGGAATTGTCCTTGGGCCCTCCCACCCACCCTTATGTTGTATAAACAGGACATGCACACTTTAACGAACCCATCATTTCAGCGACAGGGTCTGCCACACGACTGTGACTGAAATGACTGGTTGGTTTGGGCCCCCACCAAAAAAGAAGCAATGGATGGATAGTATACTTGACGACACAGAGGTAGGTAGAGCAGTGGCCTACTGTACCGTACTACTATATATTATATACTGGTGGACAGCAAACTGTGCAAAACTGAAATGCACCACAGGTATGGATGGATAGTATACTTGACGACACAGAGGTAGGTAGAGCAGTGGCCTACTGTACCGTACTGCTATATAGTATATACAGTACTGGTGGTCAGCAAACTGTGCAAAACTGAAATGCACCACAGGTATGGATGGATAGTATACAATAAACAAGAAAAAGCGCTGGGAAACTGGATAAGAATATACTGACAATTTTAATAAAGTATTAAAAAATAATTTGCACTGTTGCAACAGATAATTAAAACGAAAGTGTATCTGATTAAAATTAGGGCACTGCAAGGAATTTTAAAAAGTCCCGTATACTTGGTATGGATTGTATATTGTTGGCCGGTGCTCAAATAAACCAGTTCATCCCCAAGAATAGTGCCACAGTCCAGGAACAATTATAAGCGAATGGTATTATTACCAACTGCAGTTAGAATGACCTTACTGGCTTGGTTCAAGATGCTACTTGGTCCGATTGATCGCTCAGGTCCAAAACGTGCAGATGTTCAATTCGCTGATGTAAGAAGTTCCTATATCCGACTTCTAGGCGTTTGTGGGGGGATGAAGAATCAGAGTCCAGCCAATCCACCGACGCGTTTCGCTGTTTAACACAGCTTTCTCAAGGTGATGTATTGCAGTGACTGGGTGCCCTTTATATAGCAGTGCTAATAGCCCATGTGAAACAGGTGTGTCAAATTAAGAACATTTAAATAATAAGTAAAATAAAATTCTATCCAGTTTCCAAGTATAGTGACAGACTCTGAGACTATAAAAACATTAATACATCGTGTTTTTCTTAATGCAAAGCCCTTTTTATATGGATATAATAAATGTAAAAGCCAGTTCCCGATCACGTGATCGCGGGGTCATTTCCTATAACTGGAACGCAAACACGCTCCAGTTTCCTGTATATGGAACGCAGATTTGTTCCTATTGGTTGGCGTCCGGTCACGTGACCGGCACAGGGCCAAGCCTTCGACAGGCCCAGTATCCTGTTGCCAGGTGACGGACCACACGAAGGGACTCATTCCGGTCACGTGACCGGACGCTCAACATCACAATGTGCATCACTCAGGATCTCCGTCACGGAGTGCATTTCAATATCACGTGACCGTCCGGACCAGTGATAAAAATGGACATTTCACTCATTAATTTCAATGAATACATGATTCTTAGATTCCATAGAAAAAGGGACTTTACAGAATGTTCTAAGCACAACATCAATATATGAGTTTTATAAATATATAATAACATATGGGTCTGTTTAAAATTAATTATATTCATGTACTATACATAAATACAAGGATTGGTGCCAGCTTGTGGTGGAATAATAATATGGCACTCTCCTCATAATTTTTAATCAACATATTATAAAAAATCTTTATCAAAGGCTCATATGATATTTTATATTTGTTTATAATATCCAAATTTTATATTCACTAAATTCACAAATATGTGTAAATTTATATTTAGAAGAATCTTTTATTAACATGTGTAAGAGGATAATTAAATTATTAGATTGGTATCAATTTAGAAGAATAGGAACATGTCAAAATGGATATATGCATGGATAGATATATCAGGTTAAATTAATAGGTAGTATATATACACTAACCTTCAAAAATGGCGTCTCCAGACATTTTGCTCTTCATCACAATAAGGATCCATCCACCTTAAGAATCACAGGATTAGAATACATCCCCAAAACAACTAGGGGGGGTGACAGGTTTACTAGATTATGTAGACAGGAAATCTTTTGGACCTTTCAGCTAAATACACTTTTTCCCAGTGGTCTAAATGAAGCACTTGAGCTAAACGCAGTCCTCTAATTTTGTCCCATTTTTGAAGGTTAGTGTATATATACTACCTATTAATTTATCCTGATATATCTATCCATGCATATATCCATTTTGACATGTTCCTATATATTTATACCTGTGTATAGACCTACTAGTCTTTTTCAATTTAGTCTTCCTCTAGTATAGACGAAGCTAATTAGAGTGCAATAACACCTATTCTTCTAAATTGATACCAATCTAATAATTGAATTATCCTCTTACACATGTTAATAAAAGATTCTTCTAAATATAAATTTACACCTTCTATTAATATTTATTTAATAATATTTATTAATTAGTCATATAATTCTCTAAATAGAAATTAATACATATCTGGTTATAAATAAGTCGGTCATGATCTTTTGGTAATTTCAAATGTATTTCCTCCATACAAATTAATACATATCTGGTTATTAATAAGCCTGTCATGATTTCTCGGTAATGTATATATATTTTGTATTTTTATTTCCTCCATATGCTTTCCGGAACAACAAACCATATATCCATATATGATCCAAATGAAGAAGTCGCACATAATATTCCTATATAATGAATTTGACATTGGGACCCACTATTGAAAAAGTGATGCCAGAAACACCATATGCGGTTCACGTGCGTCTCAAGACTAAATCCCGGATATCACCCACTGAATGTAATCCCTAAAGGAAGTGACGCGCGGCCTAACAGAGGAGTTCCGATTTCAGCACGCTCTGCACGGCACACAGAGCTTCCGGGTTTCCACACGTGATGTAATGACGCGGACGTGGCGTCTGATGGAACTAACGTGACTTCATTGACGTACTACCAAGTGTAGAAGCGGGCGCATGCGCAGAGGAGCCCGTTCGTGACTTCCTGACACCTGAGTATGAACTTAAAAGCGGACGCAAGCGCAGTAGAGCCCGCAACACCACCGGAAGTGGGGCGGAAGTACCTGCTGCCAGTACACTGTAAATAATCAATTCAACTACACTCACTAAACTACTCGTTTTTGAAATATGTGATAAGGATCAGCTTTGTTTAGAGACATTTGTATTACTGATATACAAATTATTTAAATGTGAAAAACACTAAGATTTCTGTTCTCCCTAAACATCACTGTGGGAGGAAGTGATGTCACACATAGTCTTCTAATTGACAAAGGTATAAATACGAGCCCTGTCCCAGTACCACACTACCCTTGATGAAGTCCTGAAGGACGAAACTCGTTGGTCATTCCATGATCCTTCCCAGACCAACCTCCTGAACCTAAGATAAGCACTTTTTACACATTTACTACAAACCGATGTGTACCTTGTACTTTTAGATTTTTTCTTCTCTTTTAACCTTATTTTTGTTCACATTTTTTATGAATTCTTATGCTTAAGCATGTTTTCTTAAACTAAAATTTTATCAGTGTTTTTTAATCGTGTAAAATAAATATGCTTTTATTTTCTATATAAAAAAATCTTTTTTCGTTCCTTTACTATAGACACCATTGGTCGCTTGTGCCCATATTCTTGGTTTCTATAACACTTTTTACAGCAGCTTACCACTGCTGTTTTTATTTAGGGGCCTGCTGACACCCTTTGTACCAAGGGAGTGTATTTTTGGACATATATTATACATAATTGTGAAGGTTAACTTACCACAAGTGGCGCTATTTTTTCCTTTTTGCAAATCTTTCTCGGTATCACTAAAATTCAGCTGCCTGGTGGGAGTTTTCTCTCACTATCATGTTTAGGAACAACGAACGCACTACTAAAAGGAATGACTTATGTCAGAGAATATTTAATGAGAGCAAACCCATGGATACACCCACCCCCCCATGTGACCTAGATGACCTTTTTGGGGGGATCGAAAGACTTCTCACAAAAGAAGTAAAAGCATGGTGGGATGTCAAGGGATTAGAACATTACATTTCAGTAGCCAGAATCCCTAGGGGATTGAGGGTGACTAAGCAACCCACTTTTGGAAATAATAACAGTGAATTCATAAAAAAATGGGATGCTATCCTACACACCTGCTCCATTGAACTTATGAAATTATTGATCACGGAGAAAAAGAACACACTGATTGAGCTAGAGACATCAATCAGAGAGAAAGAAGCAGAGATTGATAAATTTAAAGACAAAGAGGACTACATCATTAACGGAAAAGTTTTAAGCAAGAAAATGGAACGAATAGAGGAGGAAGTAATTAAAGGGAAAGAAAAGAAGTTCTCACGGGATAAAGAAGACTATGAACAAGGGAAGATCAAGAACTGGAGCAGGTTCAGAGCTCCAGGATTCTATCAGAACAAAGCTACCAAACAGTATTGGAAAACAGTACCTAATGGTCCATCCAGGAACAGAAATCAAGATACCCCCAATGAATCCAAATTTAGAACCACAACCAGAAACAGGTTCTCAATACTACAAGGAAGGGGATCCCAGAGTGACAATGATTTTTTTATCCCCAAGTACAGGCACAAGACTAAAGGACAATATGAAGAACCAGATAAAGGAAGATATCAGACATGCCTCCCCCCTAAAAAGACGTTTTACAGAAGAAGAGGAAGGCGGGGCGGCAGGAGGAAGAGTACTCAAAAAGCGGACATTTCAACACCAAAACCATTAACTAAGGACATCTTTAACCTCTCACAATACACTCTCTCACAACCTGAAATTTCTCTACTAAACAAAGGTCTATCGTTTGCCCCAACCAGCGGCATGAATAAGTTTGAAACTTTCATAGACCTCAACAAGTTCGTACGAAAACTAACTTTGAAACGACATTTTATAAAAAAAGAAGACGCCATTCTCAGAAATTATGACAATGCAACTACCCAATCTAAGTCGGGCCTAAAACCACCATCGAAGTACTATCCATTGGAGTCCAAGGGGAACCATCTTACTATCTTCTACGACCTAGTCAAAAAGGACCTCTGTGATTCAGAAACAGAACCGATCCTGAAAAAGAATCTTACCAACAAAGAAAGAGAAGCCTTAAAGAAACTACAAAAGAACACCGAGATTATTATCAAGCAAGCTGACAAAGGGGGGGTTTAGTGATCATGGATCGAGAAAAGTATATAACAGAAGCCAGGAGATTACTGGGCGACACTAATTCTTACAAAATCTTACAGAAAGATCCAAAAGATGACTTCTTGGAGGATCTGCGATCACTACTTTTAAATGGACTACGTACCAGCATTTTAACAAAGGAGGAGTACCAGTTTTTAATGCAGTCCTACCCCGTTACCCCTATATTTTACTTTTTACCAAAAATCCACAAATCAATCACAAATCCACCAGGCAGACCGATAGTCGCCGGAATAGACTCTCTTACTTCAAATCTTTCAGAATATGCAGACGTCTTTCTCAGGAAATATGTGAACCAGTTATCATCATATCTCAAGGATACAACCGCGGTACTCAATCTGGTTAAAGACATTGAATGGAAATCTACTTATCTGTGGGTCACAATCGACGTACAAGCACTTTACACATGTATTGAACATTCAAAGGGTGTAGCAGCATGCAAAGAATACCTGGACAAGGACCCTTCCCTGACTGACTCCCATAGACAATTTATCTGTGACATCATGTTCTTCATTTTAACCCACAATTATTTTAAATTTTTGGACAATTTTTATCTACAGAGCTGCGGAACCGCCATGGGAACGATTTTTGCGCCAAGCTTCACAAATTTATTTATGGGAAGATGGGAAGAAACTCACATTTACAATGATCACCCTTTTAAGAATTTTATTGTGTTTTATAAGCGGTACATTGATGATATCCTGATGATCCGGGATGGTACAATGGAAGATTTTAATGTTTTTTTTACAGAATACCTGGCACATAATGATCTGAATCTCACATTCACTTCCAAAGTGGACAAGGTACAAATTGAATTCTTGGACCTCATTCTTGTAAGGAAAGAAAACAGAATTGTCACGAGGAACTACATCAAACCAGTAGACACCAATAGCTACCTGGACTACAGGAGTAATCACCTAAAACAGTGGAAAAATAATATCCCCTATTCCCAGTTTCATAGAATTAGAAGGAATTGCAGCGAAACAGAGGAATGCAATAACCAACTCGAGAAATATAGAAATAGATTCCTGGAAAAGAAATATCCTACCAACATTCTCGATAAGGCGGTAACTAAAACAAGCACTCTGGAGAGAAATGACCTTCTAACATACAAGAACAGGGAACCAAAAAAGGACTCCACTGCTTTTATCACAACCTACAGCAGACACAAGAAAATAATCCGACAATCAATGAAAACCCATTGGAACATTTTACTAATGGACCCGGTTTTAAAAGACATATTACCACCACAACCTGAAATTATATTCAAAAAGTCCAAAAATCTCAAGGACCTAGTGGCACCAAGCATGTTGAGATCCGTGACCAACAAGAAAGAACCCCTCATCAGGTGTGTAGGTAGTTACAAGTGTGAACACTGTAATATTTGCAGGTACCTACATCCAAACCGGAAGACCTTCTCTGCAACAGGTGATGCGAAAGAATTCAAGATTAAAGAATATATGAACTGCAATTCAACATCTGTAATTTACCTCCTGGAATGTGATTGTGGTAAAAAATACATTGGGAAGACGAAAAGACAGCTGAAACTAAGGATACAAGAACACGTTCGGAACATCAAAAACAAGGTGGAAACACATGCAGTTTCCAAACATTTCTTGTCGCACCATAACTCCAATCCTGAGGCCTTAACATATAAAGCCATAGAACATGTCGCACTTGGCGAAAGAAGTGGTGACCTGGCGAATCTGCTATCCAGAAGGGAAATGTTCTGGATATTCCAATTGAAGACGATGCATCCGACTGGTTTCAATGAAAGCTATGAAATTTCTCCTTTTCTTTGAACTGTGATTTCTTGTCAACCCCCCTCCCTCCCCCCCTTTACAATAAACACTGTGGTGTTTGGGTATGGCGCTTTATTCTTATTCCTAGGTTATATATCAGTTGTGAAAAACCTCTGGTGAACTAGTGCTAAGTAGACTACAGCCATACCAAAATGGAACGCCCACTCTCGTCCGATCGTGGAAGCTAAGCATTTTTATGGGCCTGGCCAGTATCAAGGAGGGGTACCTCCGGAGAAGACTAGGTGCTGTAGAAACAGTGTATGCACATGAGAGTTCCTAAACCAGTGAAACAACTGTTAAACCAAATATTATACCATCACTCACTCACACAATCCCTAAACACCTCTGGCCTTCACCATTTTCCTATGAAGTATGGATATAATCTAATGCACAAGACACATCAATGTAGCACTCACACTCTTGTATAATTATTAAGTGATATAAGCAACTTAGCACAGGCACTTTATTTATCTATGCACTTTATTATTAATACCTTCTATTAATATTTATTTAATAATATTTATTAATTAGTCATATAATTCTCTAAATAGAAATTAATACATATCTGGTTATAAATAAGTCGGTCATGATCTTTTGGTAATTTCAAATTTATTTCCTCCATACAAATTAATACATATCTGGTTATTAATAAGCCTGTCATGATTTCTCGGTAATGTATATATATTTTGTATTTTTATTTCCTCCATATGCTTTCCGGAACAACAAACCATATATCCATATATGATCCAAATGAAGAAGTCGCACATAATATTCCTATATAATGAATTTAACATTGGGACCCACTATTGAAAAAGTGATGCCAGAAACACCATATGCGGTTCACGTGCGTCTCAAGACTAAATCCCGGATATCACCCACTGAATGTAATCCCTAATAGAGATGAGCGCCTGAAATTTTTCGGGTTTTGTGTTTTGGTTTTGGGTTCGGTTCCGCGGCCGTGTTTTGGGTTCGAACGCGTTTTGGCAAAACCTCACCGAATTATTTTTGTCGGATTCGGGTGTGTTTTGGATTCGGGTGTTTTTTTCAAAAAACCCTAAAAAACAGCTTAAATCATAGAATTTGGGGGTAATTTTGATCCCAAAGTATTATTAACCTCAAAAAACATAATTTACACTCATTTTCAGCCTATTCTGAACACATCACACCTCACAATATTATTTTTAGTCCTAAAATTTGCACCGAGGTCGCTGTGTGAGTAAGATAAGCGACCCTAGTGGCCGACACAAACACCGGGCCCATCTAGGAGTGGCACTGCAGTGTCACGCAGGATGTCCCTTCCAAAAAACCCTCCCCAAACAGCACATGACGCAAAGAAAAAAAGAGGCGCAATGAGGTAGCTGTGTGAGTAAGATTAGCGACCCTAGTGGCCGACACAAACACCGGGCCCATCTAGGAGTGGCACTGCAGTGTCACGCAGGATGTCCCTTCCAAAAAACCCTCCCCAAACAGCACATGACGCAAAGAAAAAAAGAGGCGCAATGAGGTAGCTGACTGTGTGAGAAAGATAAGCGACCCTAGTGGCCGACACAAACACCGGGCCCATCTAGGAGTGGCACTGCAGTGTCACGCAGGATGGCCCTTCCAAAAAACCCTCCCCAAACAGCACATGACGCAAAGAAAAAAAGAGGCGCAATGAGGTAGCTGACTGTGTGAGTAAGATTAGCGACCCTAGTGGCCGACACAAACACCGGGCACATCTAGGAGTGGCACTGCAGTGTCACGCAGGATGTCCCTTCCAAAAAACCCTCCCCAAACAGCACATGACGCAAAGAAAAAAAGAGGCGCAATGAGGTAGCTGTGTGAGTAAGATTAGCGACCCTAGTGGCCGACACAAACACCGGGCCCATCTAGGAGTGGCACTGCAGTGTCACGCAGGATGTCCCTTCCAAAAAACCCTCCCCAATCAGCACATGATGCAAAGAAAAAGAAAAGAAAAAAGAGGTGCAAGATGGAATTATCCTTGGGCCCTCCCACCCACCCTTATGTTGTATAAACAAAACAGGACATGCACACTTTAACCAACCCATCATTTCAGTGACAGGGTCTGCCACACGACTGTGACTGATATGACGGGTTGGTTTGGACCCCCCCCAAAAAAGAAGCAATTAATCTCTCCTTGCACAAACTGGCTCTACAGAGGCAAGATGTCCACCTCATCTTCACCCTCCGATATATCACCGTGTACATCCCCCTCCTCACAGATTATCAATTCGTCCCCACTGGAATCCACCATCTCAGCTCCCTGTGTACTTTGTGGAGGCAATTGCTGCTGGTCAATGTCTCCGCGGAGGAATTGATTATAATTCATTTTAATGAACATCATCTTCTCCACATTTTCTGGATGTAACCTCGTACGCCGATTGCTGACAAGGTGAGCGGCGGCACTAAACACTCTTTCGGAGTACACACTTGTGGGAGGGCAACTTAGGTAGAATAAAGCCAGTTTGTGCAAGGGCCTCCAAATTGCCTCTTTTTCCTGCCAGTATAAGTACGGACTGTGTGACGTGCCTACTTGGATGCGGTCACTCATATAATCCTCCACCATTCTATCAATGTTGAGAGAATCATATGCAGTGACAGTAGACGACATGTCCGTAATCGTTGTCAGGTCCTTCAGTCCGGACCAGATGTCAGCATCAGCAGTCGCTCCAGACTGCCCTGCATCACCGCCAGCGGGTGGGCTCGGAATTCTGAGCCTTTTCCTCGCACCCCCAGTTGCGGGAGAATGTGAAGGAGGAGATGTTGACAGGTCGCGTTCCGCTTGACTTGACAATTTTGTCACCAGCAGGTCTTTCAACCCCAGCAGACCTGTGTCTGCCGGAAAGAGAGATCCAAGGTAGGCTTTAAATCTAGGATCGAGCACGGTGGCCAAAATGTAGTGCTCTGATTTCAACAGATTGACCACCCGTGAATCCTTGTTAAGCGAATTAAGGGCTGCATCCACAAGTCCCACATGCCTAGCGGAATCGCTCCGTGTTAGCTCCTTCTTCAATGCCTCCAGCTTCTTCTGCAAAAGCCTGATGAGGGGAATGACCTGACTCAGGCTGGCAGTGTCTGAACTGACTTCACGTGTGGCAAGTTCAAAGGGCATCAGAACCTTGCACAACGTTGAAATCATTCTCCACTGCACTTGAGACAGGTGCATTCCACCTACTATATCGTGCTCAATTGTATAGGCTTGAATGGCCTTTTGCTGCTCCTCCAACCTCTGAAGCATATAGAGGGTTGAATTCCACCTCGTTACCACTTCTTGCTTCAGATGATGGCAGGGCAGGTTCAGTAGTTTTTGGTGGTGCTCCAGTTTTCTGTACGTGGTGCCTGTACGCCGAAAGTGTCCCGCAATTCTTCTGGCCACCGACAGCATCTCTTGCACGCCCCTGTCGTTTTTTAAAAAATTCTGCACCACCAAATTCAAGGTATGTGCAAAACATGGGACGTGCTGGAATTGGCCCAGATTTAATGCACACACAATATTGCTGGCGTTGTCCGATGCCACAAATCCACAGGAGAGTCCAATTGGGGTAAGCCATTCCGCGATGATCTTCCTCAGTTGCCGTAAGAGGTTTTCAGCTGTGTGCGTATTCTGGAAAGCGGTGATACAAAGCGTAGCCTGCCTAGGAAAGAGTTGGCGTTTGCGAGATGCTGCTACTGGTGCCGCCGCTGCTGTTCTTGCGGCGGGAGTCCATACATCTACCCAGTGGGCTGTCACAGTCATATAGTCCTGACCCTGCCCTGCTCCACTTGTCCACATGTCCGTGGTTAAGTGGACATTGGGTACAGCTGCATTTTTTAGGACACTGGTGACTCTTTTTCTGAGGTCTGTGTACATTTTCGGTATCGCCTGCCTAGAGAAATGGAACCTAGATGGTATTTGGTACCGGGGACACAGTACCTCCAACAAGTCTCTAGTTGGCTCTGCAGTAATGATGGATACCGGAACCACGTTTCTCACCACCCAGGATGCCAAGGCCTCAGTTATCCGCTTTGCAGTAGGATGACTGCTGTGATATTTCATCTTCCTCGCAAAGGACTGTTGAACAGTCAATTGCTTACTGGAAGTAGTACAAGTGGGCTTACGACTTCCCCTCTGGGATGACCATCGACTCCCAGCGGCAACAACAGCAGCGCCAGCAGCAGTAGGCGTTACACGCAAGGATGCATCGGAGGAATCCCAGGCAGGAGAGGACTCGTCAGACTTGCCAGTGACATGGCCTGCAGGACTATTGGCATTCCTGGGGAAGGAGGAAATTGACACTGAGGGAGTTGGTGGGGTGGTTTGCGTGAGCTTGGTTACAAGAGGAAGGGATTTACTGGTCAGTGGACTGCTTCCGCTGTCACCCAAAGTTTTTGAACTTGTCACTGACTTATTATGAATGCGCTGCAGGTGACGTATAAGGGAGGATGTTCCGAGGTGGTTAACGTCCTTACCCCTACTTATTACAGCTTGACAAAGGGAACACACGGCTTGACACCTGTTGTCCGCATTTCTGGTGAAATACCTCCACACCGAAGAGCTGATTTTTTTGGTATTTTCACCTGGCATGTCAACGGCCATATTCCTCCCACGGACAACAGGTGTCTCCCCGGGTGCCTGACTTAAACAAACCACCTCACCATCAGAATCCTCCTGGTCAATTTCCTCCCCAGCGCCAGCAACACCCATATCCTCCTCATCCTGGTGTACTTCAACACTGACATCTTCAATCTGACTATCAGGAACTGGACTGCGGGTGCTCCTTCCAGCACTTGCAGGGGGCGTGCAAATGGTGGAAGGCGCATGCTCTTCACCTCCAGTGTTGGGAAGGTCAGGCATCGCAACCGACACAATTGGACTCTCCTTGTGGATTTGGGATTTCGAAGAACGCACAGTTCTTTGCGGTGCTTTTGCCAGCTTGAGTCTTTTCAGTTTTCTAGCGAGAGGCTGAGTGCTTCCATCCTCATGTGAAGCTGAACCACTAGCCATGAACATAGGCCAGGGCCTCAGCCGTTCCTTGCCACTCCGTGTGGTAAATGGCATATTGGCAAGTTTACGCTTCTCCTCCGACAATTTTATTTTAGGTTTTGGAGTCCTTTTTTTTCTGATATTTGGTGTTTTGGATTTGACATGCTCTGTACTATGACATTGGGCATCGGCCTTGGCAGACGACGTTGCTGGCATTTCATCGTCTCGGCCATGACTAGTGGCAGCAGCTTCAGCACGAGGTGGAAGTGGATCTTGATCTTTCCCTAATTTTGGAACCTCAACTTTTTTGTTCTCCATATTTTATAGGCAGAACTAAAAGGCACCTCAGGTAAACAATGGAGATGGATGGATTGGATACTAGTATTGGATACCTGCCGACTGCCGACACAGAGGTAGCCACAGCCGTGAACTACCGCACTGTACACTGGTTGATAAAGAGATAGTAGTATACTCGTAACAACTAGTATGACACTATGACGACGGTATAAAGAATGAAAAAAAAACCACGGTTAGGTGGTATATATTATAATAATAATACAATTATGGATGGACGGACTGCCTGCCGACTGCCGACACAGAGGTAGCCACAGCCGTGAACTACCGCACTGTACACTGGTTGATAAAGAGATAGTAGTATACTCGTAACAACTAGTATGACACTATGACGACGGTATAAAGAATGAAAAAAAAACCACGGTTAGGTGGTATATATTATAATAATAATACAATTATGGATGGACGGACTGCCTGCCGACTGCCGACACAGAGGTAGCCACAGCCGTGAACTACCGCACTGTACACTGGTTGATAAAGAGATAGTAGTATACTCGTAACAACTAGTATGACACTATGACGACGGTATAAAGAATGAAAAAAAAAACACGGTTAGGTGGTATATATTATAATAATAATACAATTATGGATGGACGGACTGCCTGCCGACTGCCGACACAGAGGTAGCCACAGCCGTGAACTACCGCACTGTACACTGGTTGATAAAGAGATAGTAGTATACTCGTAACAACTAGTATGACACTATGACGACGGTATAAAGAATGAAAAAAAAACCACGGTTAGGTGGTATATATTATAATAATAATACAATTATGGATGGACGGACTGCCTGCCGACTGCCGACACAGAGGTAGCCACAGCCGTGAACTACCGCACTGTACACTGGTTGATAAAGAGATAGTAGTATACTCGTAACAACTAGTATGACACTATGACGACGGTATAAAGAATGAAAAAAAAAACACGGTTAGGTGGTATATATTATAATAATAATACAATTATGGATGGACGGACTGCCTGCCGACTGCCGACACAGAGGTAGCCACAGCCGTGAACTACCGCACTGTACACTGGTTGATAAAGAGATAGTAGTATACTCGTAACAACTAGTATGACACTATGACGACGGTATAAAGAATGAAAAAAAAACCACGGTTAGGTGGTATATATTATAATAATAATACAATTATGGATGGACGGACTGCCTGCCGACTGCCGACACAGAGGTAGCCACAGCCGTGAACTACCGCACTGTACACTGGTTGATAAAGAGATAGTAGTATACTCGTAACAACTAGTATGACACTATGACGACGGTATAAAGAAAGAAAAAAAAATACCACGGTTAGGTGGTATATATTGTAATACAATTATGGATGGACGGACTGCCTGCCGAGTTCCGACTGCCGACACAGAGGTAGCCACAGCCGTGAACTACCGCACTGTACTGTGTCTGCTGCTAATATAGACTGGTTGATAAAGAGATAGTATACAATACATACAACAATATACTACTATACTGGTGGTCAGGCACTGGTCACCACTAGTCACACTGGCAGTGGCACTCCTGCAGCAAAAGTGTGCACTGTTTAATTTTAAATTAATATAATATTATGTACTCCTGGGGGCTCCTGCTATAACAACCTGCAGTGCTCCCCAGTCTCCCCCACAATTATTATAAGCTTTGCCTTTTATACATTGATGTGCAGCACACTGGGCTGAGCTGAGTGCACACAGACTGAGTCACACTGTGTGACTGGCTGCTGCTGTGTATCGTTTTTTTTCAGGCAGAGAACGGATATAGCAGAGAACGGATATATTAAAATAAATAAAAGTTAACTAACAACAACTGCACTGGTCACTGTGGTAAACTCTGTCTGACTCTGCACAATCTCTCTCTCTCTTCTAATCTAATTTCTAATGGAGAGGACGCCAGCCACGTCCTCTCCCTATCAATCTCAATGCACGTGTGAAAATGGCGGCGACGCGCGGCTCCTTATATAGAATCCGAGTCTCGCGAGAATCCGACAGCGTCATGATGACGTTCGGGCGCGCTCGGGTTAAACGAGCAAGGCGGGAGGATCCGAGTCTGCTCGGACCCGTGAAAAAAACATGAAGTTCGTGCGGGTTCGGTTTCAGAGAAACCGAACCCGCTCATCTCTAATCCCTAAAGGAAGTGACGCGCGGCCTAACAGAGGAGTTCCGATTTCAGCACGCTCTGCACGGCACACAGAGCTTCCGGGTTTCCACACGTGATGTAATGACGCGGACGTGGCGTCTGACGGAACTAACGTGACTTCATTGACGTACTACCAAGTGTAGAAGCGGGCACATGCGCAGAGGAGCCCGTTCGTGACTTCCTGACACCTGAGTATGAACTTAAAAGCAGACGCAAGCGCAGTAGAGCCCGCCACACCACCGGAAGTGGGGCGGAAGTACCTGCTGCCAGTACACTGTAAATAATCAATTCACCTACACTCACTAAATTACTCGTTTTTGAAATATGTGATAAGGATCAGCTTTGTTTAGAGACATTTGTATTACTGATATACAAATTATTTAAATGTGAAAAACACTAAGATTTCTGTTCTCCCTAAACATCACTGTGGGAGGAAGTGATGTCACACATAGTCTTCTAATTGACAGAGGTATAAATACGAGCCCTGTCCCAGCACCACACTACCCTTGATGAAGTCCTGAAGGACGAAACGCGTTGGGCATTCCATGATCCTTCCCAGACCAACCTCCTGAACCTAAGATAAGCACTTTTTACACATTTACTACAAACCGATGTGTACCTTGTACTTTTAGATTTTTTCTTCTCTTTTAACCATATTTTTGTTCACATTTTTTATGAATTCTTATGCTTAAGCATGTTTTCTTAAACTAAAATTTTATCAGTGTTTTTTAATCGTGTAAAATAAATATGCTTTTATTTTCTATATGAAAAATCTTTTTTCGTTCCTTTACTATAGACACCATTGGTCGCTTGTGCCCATATTCTTGGTTTCTATAACACTTTTTACAGCAGCTTACCACTGCTGTTTTTATTTAGGGGCCTGCTGACACCCTTTGTACCAAGGGAGTGTATTTTTGGACATATATTATACATAATTGTGAAGGTTAACTTACCACAAGTGGCGCTATTTTTTCCTTTTTGCAAATAAATTTACACATATTTGTGAATTTAGTGAATATAAAATTTGGATATTATAAACAAATATAAAATATCATATGAGCCTTTGATAAAGATTTTTTATAATATGTTGATTAAAAATTATGAGGAGAGTGCCATATTATTATTCCACCACAAGATGGCACCAATCCTTCTATTTATGTATAGTACATGAATATAATACATTTTAAACATACCCATATGTTATTACATATTTATAAAACTCATATATTGATGTTGTGCTTAGAACATTCTGTAAAGTCCCTTTTTCTATGGAATCTAAGAATCATGTATTCATTGAAATTAATGAGTTACATGTCCATTTTTATCACTGGTCCGGACGGTCACGTGATATTGAAATGCACTCCATGACGGAGATCCTGAGTGATGCACATTGTGATGTTGAGCGTCCGGTCACGTGACCGGAATGAGTCCCTTCGTGTGGTCCGTCGCCTGGCAACAGGATACTGGGCCTGTCGGAGGCTTGGCCCTGTGCCGGTCACGTGACCGGACGCCAACCAATAGGAACAAATCTGCGTTCCATATACAGGAAACTGGAGCGTGTTTGCGTTCCAGTTATAGGAAATGACCCCGCGATCACGTGATCGGGAACTGGCTTTTACATTTATTATATCCATATAAAAAGGGCTATGCATTAAGAAAAACACGATGTATTAATGTTTTTATAGTCTCAGAGTCTGTCACTATACTTGGAAACTGGATAGAATTTTATTTTACTTATTATTTAACTGTTCTTAATTTGACACACCTGTTTCACATGGGCTATTAGCACTGCTATATAAAGGGCACCCAGTCACTGCAATACATCACCTTGAGAAAGCTGTGTTAAACAGCGAAACGCGTCGGTGGATTGGCTGGACTCTGATTCTTCATCCCCCCACAAACGCCTAGAAGTCGGATATAGGAACTTCTTACATCAGCGAATTGAACATCTGCACGTTTTGGACCTGAGCGATCAATCGGACCAAGTAGCATCTTGAACCAAGCCAGTAAGGTCATTCTAACTGCAGTTGGTAATAATACCATTCGCTTATAATTGTTCCTGGACTGTGGCACTATTCTTGGGGATGAACTGGTTTATTTGAGCACCGGCCAACAATATACAATCCATACCAAGTATATGGGACTTTTTAAAATTCCTTGCAGTGCTATATCATGCCCTAATTTTAATCAGATACACTTTCGTTTTAATTATCTGTTGCAACAGTACAAATAATTTTTTAATACTTTATTAAAATTGTCAGTATATTCTTAGCCAGTTTCCCAGCGCTTTTTCTTGTTTATTGTGTCTCTAGTTGTGGGGTCTAACTAACCCCGTTATATCAGCTGCTATAGGAAAAGCAACCCACCACGAGCGCCAAAGGTAATTACTTAGTAATTCCATTTTTGCATGGATGGATAATATACTTGACGACACAGAGGTAGGTAGAGCAGTGGCCTTCTGTACCGTACTGCTATATAGTATATACTGGTGGTCAGCAAACTGTGCAAAACTGAAATGCACCACAGGTATGGATGGATAGTATGCTTGACGACACAGAGGTAGGTAGAGCAGTGGCCTACTGTACTGTACTGCTATATATTATATATACTGGTGGTCGGCAAACTGTGCAAAACTGAAATGCACCACAGGTATGGATGGGATAGTATACTTGACGACACAGAGGTAGAGCAGTGGACTACTGTAGCGTACTGCTACATATATAGTTATACTGGTGGTCAGCAAAATTCTGCACTGTCCTCCTACTATATACTAGAGATGAGCGCCTGAAATTTTTCGGGTTTTGTGTTTTGGTTTTGGGTTCGGTTCCGCGGCCGTGTTTTGGGTTCGACCGCGTTTTGGCAAAACCTCACCGAATTTTTTTTGTCGGATTCGGGTGTGTTTTGGATTCGGGTGTTTTTTTCAAAAAACCCTAAAAAACAGCTTAAATCATAGAATTTGGGGGTCATTTTGATCCCATATTATTATTAACCTCAAAAACCATAATTTCCACTCATTTTCAGTCTATTCTGAATACCTCACACCTCACAATATTATTTTTAGTCCTAAAATTTGCACCGAGGTCGCTGGATGACTAAGCTAAGCGACCCTAGTGGCCGACACAAACACCTGGCCCATCTAGGAGTGGCACTGCAGTGTCACGCAGGATGTCCCTTCCAAAAAACCCTCCCCAAACAGCACATGACGCAAAGAAAAAAAGAGGCGCAATGAGGTAGCTGACTGTGTGAGTAAGATAAGCGACCCTAGTGGCCGACACAAACACCGGGCCCATTTAGGAGTGGCACTGCAGTGTCACGCAGGATGTCCCTTCCAAAAAACCCTCCCCAAACAGCACATGACGCAAAGAAAAAAAGAGGCGCAATGAGGTAGCTGACTGTGTGAGTAAGATAAGCGACCCTAGTGGCCGACACAAACACCGGGCCCATTTAGGAGTGGCACTGCAGTGTCACGCAGGATGTCCCTTCCAAAAAACCCTCCCCAAACAGCACATGACGCAAAGAAAAAAAGAGGCGCAATGAGGTAGCTGACTGTGTGAGTAAGATAAGCGACCCTAGTGGCCGACACAAACACCGGGCCCATTTAGGAGTGGCACTGCAGTGTCACGCAGGATGTCCCTTCCAAAAAACCCTCCCCAAACAGCACATGACGCAAAGAAAAAAAGAGGCGCAATGAGGTAGCTGACTGTGTGAGTAAGATAAGCGACCCTAGTGGCCGACACAAACACCGGGCCCATTTAGGAGTGGCACTGCAGTGTCACGCAGGATGTCCCTTCCAAAAAACCCTCCCCAATCAGCACATGACGCAAAGAAAAAAAGAGGCGCAATGAGGTAGCTGTGTGAGTAAGATTAGCGACCCTAGTGGCCGACACAAACACCGGGCCCATTTAGGAGTGGCACTGCAGTGTCACGCAGGATGTCCCGTCCAAAAAACCCTCCCCAAACAGCACATGACGCAAAGAAAAAAAGAGGCGCAATGAGGTAGCTGTGTGAGTAAGATTAGCGACCCTAGTGGCCGACACAAACACCGGGCCCATTTAGGAGTGGCACTGCAGTGTCACGCAGGATGTCCCTTCCAAAAAACCCTCCCCAATCAGCACATGACGCAAAGAAAAAAAGAGGCGCAATGAGGTAGCTGTGTGAGTAAGATTAGCGACCCTAGTGGCCGACACAAACACCGGGCCCATTTAGGAGTGGCACTGCAGTGTCACGCAGGATGTCCCTTCCAAAAAACCCTCCCCAAAAAGCACATGACGCAAAGAAAAATAAAAGAAAAAAGAGGTGCAAGATGGAATTGTCCTTGGGCCCTCCCACCCACCCTTATGTTGTATAAACAGGACATGCACACTTTAACCAACCCATCATTTCAGTGACAGGGTCTGCCACACGACTGTGACTGAAATGACGGGATGGTTTGGACCCCCACCAAAAAAGAAGCAATTAATCTCTCCTTGCACAAACTGGCTCTACAGAGGCAAGATGTCCACCTCATCATCATCCTCCGATATATCACCGTGTACATCCCCCTCCTCACAGATTATCAATTCGTCCCCACTGGAATCCACCATCTCAGCTCCCTGTGTACTTTGTGGAGGCAATTGCTGCTGGTCAATGTCTCCGCGGAGGAATTGATTATAATTCATTTTAATGAACATCATCTTCTCCACATTTTCTGGATGTAACCTCGTACGCCGATTGCTGACAAGGTGAGCGGCGGCACTAAACACTCTTTCGGAGTACACACTTGTGGGAGGGCAATTTAGGTAGAATAAAGCCAGTTTGTGCAAGGGCCTCCAAATTGCCTCTTTTTCCTGCCAGTATAAGTACGGACTGTGTGACGTGCCTACTTGGATGCGGTCACTCATATAATCCTCCACCATTCTTTCAATGGGGAGAGAATCATATGCAGTGCCAGTAGACGACATGTCCGTATCCGTAAACGTTGTCAGGTCCTTCAGTCCGGACCAGATGTCAGCATCAGCAGTCGCTCCAGACTGCCCTGCATCACCGCCAGCGGGTGGGCTCGGAATTCTGAGCCTTTTCCTCGCACCCCCAGTTGCGGGAGAATGTGAAGGAGGAGATGTTGACAGGTCGCGTTCCGCTTGACTTGACAATTTTCTCACCAGCAGGTCTTTCAACCCCAGCAGACTTGTGTCTGCCGGAAAGAGAGATCCAAGGTAGGCTTTAAATCTAGGATCGAGCACGGTAGCCAAAATGTAGTGCTCTGATTTCAACAGATTGACCACCCGTGAATCCTTGTTAAGCGAATTAAGGGCTCCATCCACAAGTCCCACATGCCTAGCGGAATCGCTCCGTGTTAGCTCCTCCTTCAATGTCTCCAGCTTCTTCTGCAAAAGCCTGATGAGGGGAATGACCTGACTCAGGCTGGCAGTGTCTGAACTGACTTCACGTGTGGCAAGTTCAAAGGGCATCAGAACCTTGCACAACGTTGAAATCATTCTCCACTGCGCTTGAGACAGGTGCATTCCACCTCCTATATCGTGCTCAATTGTATAGGCTTGAATGGCCTTTTGCTGCTCCTCCAACCTCTGAAGCATATAGAGGGTTGAATTCCACCTCGTTACCACTTCTTGCTTCAGATGATGGCAGGGCAGGTTCAGTAGTTTTTGGTGGTGCTCCAGTCTTCTGTACGTGGTGCCTGTACGCCGAAAGTGTCCCGCAATTCTTCTGGCCACCGACAGCATCTCTTGCACGCCCCTGTCATTTTTTAAATAATTCTGCACCACTAAATTCAAGGTATGTGCAAAACATGGGACGTGCTGGAATTTGCCCATATTTAATGCACACACAATATTGCTGGCGTTGTCCGATGCCACAAATCCACAGGAGAGTCCAATTGGGGTAAGCCATTCCGCGATGATCTTCCTCAGTTGCCGTGAGAGGTTTTCAGCTGTGTGCGTATTCTGGAAAGCGGTGATACAAAGCGTAGCCTGCCTAGGAAAGAGTTGGCGTTTGCGAGATGCTGCTACTGGTGCCGCCGCTGCTGTTCTTGCGGCGGGAGTCCATACATCTACCCAGTGGGCTGTCACAGTCATATAGTCCTGACCCTGCCCTGCTCCACTTGTCCACATGTCCGTGGTTAAGTGGACATTGGGTCCAGCTGCATTTTTTAGGACACTGGTGAGTCTTTTTCTGAGGTCCGTGTACATTTTCGGTATCGCCTGCCTAGAGAAGTGGAACCTAGATGGTATTTGGTAACGGGGGCACACTGCCTCAATAAATTTTCTAGTTCCCTGTGAACTAACGGCGGATACCGGACGCACGTCTAACACCAACATAGTTGTCAAGGCCTCAGTTATCCGCTTTGCAGCAGGATGACTGCTGTGATATTTCATCTTCCTCGCAAAGGACTGTTGAACAGTCAATTGCTTACTGGAAGTAGTACAAGTGGGCTTACGACTTCCCCTCTGGGATGACCATCGACTCCCAGCAGCAACAACAGCAGCGCCAGCAGCAGTAGGCGTTACACGCAAGGATGCATCGGAGGAATCCCAGGCAGGAGAGGACTCGTCAGAATTGCCAGTGACATGGCCTGCAGGACTATTGGCATTCCTGGGGAAGGAGGAAATTGACACTGAGGGAGTTGGTGGGGTGGTTTGCGTGAGCTTGGTTACAAGAGGAAGGGATTTACTGGTCAGTGGACTGCTTCCGCTGTCACCCAAAGTTTTTGAACTTGTCACTGACTTATTATGAATGCGCTGCAGGTGACGTATAAGGGAGGATGTTCCGAGGTGGTTAACGTCCTTACCCCTACTTATTACAGCTTGACAAAGGGAACACACGGCTTGACACCTGTTGTCCGCATTTCTGTTGAAATAGTTCCACACCGAAGAGCTGATTTTTTTGGTATTTTCACCAGGCATGTCAACGGCAATATTCCTCCCACGGACAACAGGTGTCTCCCCGGGTGCCTGACTTAAACAAACCACCTCACCATCAGAATCCTCCTGGTCAATTTCCTCCCCAGCGCCAGCAACACCCATATCCTCCTCATCCTGGTGTACTTCAACACTGACATCTTCAATCTGACTATCAGGAACTGGACTGCGGGTGCTCCTTCCAGCACTTGCAGGGGGCGTGCAAATGGTGGAAGGCGCATGCTCTTCACGTCCAGTGTTGGGAAGGTCAGGCATCGCAACCGACACAATTGGACTCTCCTTGTGGATTTGGGATTTCGAAGAACGCACAGTTCTTTGCGGTGCTTTTGCCAGCTTGAGTCTTTTCAGTTTTCTAGCGAGAGGCTGAGTGCTTCCATCCTCATGTGAAGCTGAACCACTAGCCATGAACATAGGCCAGGGCCTCAGCCGTTCCTTGCCACTCCGTGTGGTAAATGGCATATTGGCAAGTTTACGCTTCTCCTCCTACAATTTTATTTTAGGTTTTGGAGTCCTTTTTTTACTGATATTTGGTGTTTTGGATTTGACATGCTCTGTACTATGACATTGGGCATCGGCCTTGGCAGACGACGTTGCTGGCATTTCATCGTCTCGGCCATGACTAGTGGCAGCAGCTTCAGCACGAGGTGGAAGTGGATCTTGATCTTTCCCTAATTTTGGAACCTCAACATTTTTGTTCTCCATATTTTAATAGGCACAACTAAAAGGCACCTCAGGTAAACAATGGAGATGGATGGATACTAGTATACAATTATGGACGGACTGCCGAGTGCCGACACAGAGGTAGCCACAGCCGTGAACTACCGTACTGTACTGTGTCTGCTGCTAATATAGACTGGTTGATAAAGAGATGTCGTAGTATGTACGTATAAAGAAGAAAGAAAAAAAAACCACGGTTAGGTGGTATACAATTATGGACGGACTGCCGAGTGCCGACACAGAGGTAGCCACAGCCGTGAACTACCGTACTGTACTGTGTCTGCTGCTAATATAGACTGGTTGATAAAGAGATGTCGTAGTATGTACGTATAAAGAAGAAAGAAAAAAAAACCACGGTTAGGTGGTATACAATTATGGACGGACTGCCGAGTGCCGACACAGAGGTAGCCACAGCCGTGAACTACCGTACTGTACTGTGTCTGCTGCTAATATAGACTGGTTGATAAAGAGATGTCGTAGTATGTACGTATAAAGAAGAAAGAAAAAAAAACCACGGTTAGGTGGTATACAATTATGGACGGACTGCCGAGTGCCGACACAGAGGTAGCCACAGCCGTGAACTACCGTACTGTACTGTGTCTGCTGCTAATATAGACTGGTTGATAAAGAGATGTCGTAGTATGTACGTATAAAGAAGAAAGAAAAAAAAACCACGGTTAGGTGGTATACAATTATGGACGGACTGCCGAGTGCCGACACAGAGGTAGCCACAGCCGTGAACTACCGTACTGTACTGTGTCTGCTGCTAATATAGACTGGTTGATAAAGAGATGTCGTAGTATGTATGTATAACGATGGACACTGAGGAAGCCGCTGAGCTGTATATTCAAGCGGGGAAACGCGTTTGTCGGATGCACTGCTAAAGAGCTTGTTGGTGAGACACCTTCATATCTTACTGGCCGGCCAGAGATATCAACACCTACGGATAACATCGGATATAAAAGACCTTGCGGATAAACATCTGAAAATATACCTGCTATCCACCAGGCAGTGGACTCCGGATAAGGCTGTTTTTGGAAGCGACAGCCGGGAGAGGTATCTATGGGATATGTGCAAAATCATACATCTGTGCACAGCACTATTAGAAAATCCTAACCGCAAAACATAATTATTATTATAATTCACACTTATTGAAAATTAATAGTGTGATGAAATTTACCTGGACGGTATAACCTATTAACTGTATGCATTTATGAAAAGAACTGCAACTTGCATAACTAATTTCCGGATAATTTATTATAATAACTGAGGAAAAATACTTATCAGCTGGACATCACTACTGACTGATAACATCTATGCGGCTATGATTTATTATCACAAGCATACAAAGCAATAACATCTAGCTTTAAATTCAGCCGTATATAATTATATAAAATCAGTAAGGAACAGCTTTCTCTGGTTTGGTGTATTAAGCGGAATTTTCCGGTGGGATATATAGCTTAATTAATATATATTGTTCTTATATGTTATGGATATGAAGGATGCATTTTAAATATGTTATATGAAATTAATTAAAACACCTTTAGTGTAAAAGTGCCAGCGCTGTTCTTCTTTTTTCTGTATATTTTCTATTTTTAGGTTATGAACCAAACCTTGAACATAGCTGCAGGCACTTTTTCACAGTAACCATAGCGCCGGACTATTTCTATTTTTATGTATAAAGAAGAAAGAAAAAAAAACCACGGTTAGGTGGTATACAATTATGGACGGACTGCCGAGTGCCGACACAGAGGTAGCTACAGCCGTGAACTACCGTACTGTGTCTGCTGCGACTGGATGATAAATAATGATATAAAAAATATATATATATCACTACTGCAGCCGGACAGGTATATATATTATATAATGACGGACCTGCTGGACACTGTCTGTCAGCAGAATTAGTTTTTTATAGAATAAAAAAAAAAACACCACACAAGTGAAGTCACACGACGAGTGTTTAACTTTTTCAGGCAATCACAATATAGTATACTACTAACTATACTGGTGGTCAGTGTGGTCAGGTCACTGGTCAGTCACACTGGCAGTGGCACTCCTGCAGCAAAAGTGTGCACTGTTTAATTTTAATATAATATGTACTCCTGGCTCCTGCTATAACCTATAACTGGCACTGCAGTGCTCCCCAGTCTCCCCCACAATTATAAGCTGTGTGAGCTGAGCACAGTCAGATATATAATATATACATAGATGATGCAGCACACTGGGCTGAGCAGTGCACACAGATATGGTATGTGACTGTCTTGTACTCCTGGCTCCTGCTATAACCTATAACTGGCACTGCAGTGCTCCCCAGTCTCCCCCACAATTATAAGCTGTGTGAGCTGAGCACAGTCAGATATATAATATATACATAGATGATGCAGCACACTGGGCTGAGCAGTGCACACAGATATGGTATGTGACTGAGTCACTGTGTGTATCGTTTTTTTCAGGCAGAGAACGGATATATTAAATAAAACTGCACTGTCTGGTGGTCACTGTGGTCAGTCACTAGTAAACTCTGCACTCTCTTCTACAGTACTCCTAAGCTCCAGTAAATCAGGTCAATCTCTCTCTCTCTCTCTCTTCTAATCTAAATCACTGTACTCCCTAACAGCTGCTCCCCGTCCCCAATCCTCCCCACAATTATAACTAAGTCACTCAGTCTTTACTCTTTTCTACTATAACGGAGAGGACGCCAGCCACGTCCTCTCCCTATCAATCTCAATGCACGTGTGAAAATGGCGGCGACGCGCGGCTCCTTATATAGAATCAGAGTCTCGCGAGAATCCGACAGCGTCATGATGACGTTCGGGCGTGCTCGGGTTAACCGAGCAAGGCGGGAAGATCCGAGTCGCTCGGACCCGTGAAAAAAAACATGAAGTTCGTGCGGGTTCGGATTCAGAGAAATCGAACCCGCTCATCTCTACTATATACTACAATGAAGCACAGATATGGAGCGTTTTTCAGGCAGAGAACGTATAATACTGGTGGTCACTGGTCACTGGTCAGCAAAACTCTGCACTGTCCTCCTACTATATAATACTGCTGGTCCCCAGTCCCCACAATAAAGCAATTAGCACACTGAGCACAGATATTTGCAGCACACTGAGCACAGTCAGATATGGAGCGTTTTTCAGGCAGAGAACGTAGATATTTGCACTTGCAGCACACTGAGCACAGATATTTGCAGCACACTGAACACAGATATTTGCAGCACAATTTGCAGCCCACTGAACATAGAAACTGAGAGGACACCAGCCACGTCCTCTCACGATCATCTCCAATGCACGAGTGAAAAATGGCGGCAACGTGCGGCTCCTTATATAGATAACGAATCTCGCGAGAATCCGACCGCGGGATGATGACGTTCGGGCGCGCTCAGATCCGAGTTGCTCGGACCCGTGAAAAAAAAGGTGAAGTTCGGGCGGGTTCGGATCCCGAGGATCCGAACCCGCTCATCACTATTTAGTTCCTTTCCCACTCATGTCCTACCAGTTCAAATAACATACTAATGTGTGTCTCTACTACCTCTTGAATCATATACTTTTATTAATGTATGCCACTACGCTGTTATGTTGGCCTGATATTTTAGCCACTTTATATCACTCTATGGGGGTATATGCAATTCTGTCCGAATTGCGTCTTTTTTTCGACCGTTTTAGGATTCGACTGTACTCGACAGCCGAAACCCTCCACCCGGGACCATGAATTCGACATATTCAATACAAAACGCATTCGACACTCCCCTTGTCGAATAACGGACCAATCGTCGAGTAGTGGGCGTCCTGGATTCGACTTCCCGCCGTTTGGGGCCCTTTATAGGGCTTGTTTGCTGCGTGCTCAGCAGCCATTTTGTGAACCTGCAGAGTGGAGTAGAGGTGCTGCAGAGCTAGCAAATTGGTTGTTTGCTGTGGTATCGTTTGGACACCCAGCAGGCTTTAATCCAGGACGGCAAGGAGGATACCTGTTACCCCGGAGAAGAGTCGTTTTTGGAGTGATTTCTACATTTGTAGGTAAGTACCACATGTGGTCTGGCATTGCATGTATGTGTTTGTGTAGTGGGGGGTGCCATGAGGTGTACATGTGGCGTTGCTTTGGGGTGTTTCGGGTATGTATATGTGTGCAGGTATGTGTATATAGCTCCTGCTTGTATTGCTGCATGTTTTTTTTTGGAGTTTTGTGTTTGGGGGTAGTTTTTCACGTTTTTTTTTTTCATAAAATGTTTTTTTGGGGTCATGCTTTTGCATTGGTGTACCTCCAGCATGTGCAGGAATGATTTTTGGCTTGTTTGGGGTGATTTTAGACCGTGTCGGTATCCACCATGTGGTCGACAGGTGATGTCGTTTGTTTCCAAAACATGTTTTTTTGATCCTATTTTAGCACTGGTGCATCCCTGCACATGCTGGAGGTAATTTTGGGCTTGTTTGTGCTGACTTTGACTGTGTTGGTATCTGCCATGTGGCCGACATGTGGTGTAGATTGTTTCCAAAACATGTTTTTTGCTCCTACTTTAGCACTGGTTGACCTCCAGCATGTGCAGGGATGCTTTTAGGCTTGTTTTGGGGTGATTTTAGAGTGTCGGTATCTGCCATGTGGCCGACATGTGTCGTTGTTTGTACCCAAAACATGTTTTTTTGCTCCTATTTTAGCACTGGTGGATCCCTGCACATGCTGGAGGTAATTTTGGGCTTGTTTGGGCTGACTTTGACTGTGTCGGTATCTGCCATGTGGCCGACGTGCTGTAGTTTGTTTCCAAAACATGTTTTTTTGCTCCTTTTTTTAGCACTGGTTGACCTCCAGCATATGCAGGGATGCTTGTACGGGGGTTTTGGCTTGTTTGGCTAAGGTTTTTTCAATTTTTCATTTTTTTTTGGTTGTGTTTGGTCCTGCTTGAGCACTGGGGTCCCAGCAGCATGACGTGTGGTTGCATGTAATTATGTAATGTGTGTGAAATTCGTAAAAATATATTTTTTTCTTTTTACAACAGAGATGTCCAGGGACAAGCGGCCCCGATCCACCCCTCAGAAGCATTTTCCCTGCACAGCAATGAGGAGTGGGAGCCGACCCAGGAGGAGGATACGACCGACCAGGCATGCAGTGACCAGCCGCGGTCGTCAAGGGACCAAAGGGAGAAGCAAAAGAAAAAGAAAAGGCCTACACAGGTAAATACTGACAACACCTGCAGACACAATAGCATCCAACTTGACACACCCTAGTTTGCGCACTGCCATGCACACCTACAGGTATCTTTGCGCACTGCCAGGGATACTGACACACTCACAGGTACATACCGATCTTATTAAATGCATGTTTTTTTTATCCCTAAAGGCAAGAAGCCAGCCAGAGGATCAGTCGGAGGAGGAAGCCTCTGGTGAAGACGCAGGACAGAAGAAGCCGCGTGGACCCAGATACACTGAGGCCGAAAACTGTGCCCTAGTGGATGGCGTCGACAGGTCCTACGACGTTCTGTATGGACCAAGGGCACAGACCACAGCAGCTAAGACCAAGCGAAACATCTGGGATGCCATCGCGAGACAAGTCACTGCAGTATCTGGAAACCGCCGGAGCACCAGAAACTGCATGAAGCGGTACAGTGATTGCCGCAGACAGACCAAGAAGAAGATGGGGATTCAGCGCCGACATGAGACAGCTACGGGAGGTGGTCCGGCTCTCAATCTGAAGTGGCTACCCTGGGAGAACGTTATTAGAAGGCGCATGAACCCTGTTATGGTCCAAGGAGTTTGCGGAGGTGTGGACTCCAGCCGTCCTGCTGGCTTTCCCGAGGAGGAAGAACCGCCCAGAAGACGGAAGACGGCGGGAGACAAGCAGTCCAAAAGGAGGCCTGATGGTAAGAATACATTCAGATGAGCTGTACTAAATTTTTTATTTTTTTATTTGCTGTGTTTGTTCTTTTTCCCCAAACACGCCTGCCCAGAGGACATCACCTGCGCGCAGGCATCGGCAGCAACGCGCGGACCAACACCTGCGCAGCAAGCATCAGGAGCGCGCAGATCATCACCTGCGCGCCACACATCGTCAGCGCGCAGAAAGTCACCTGCGCGCAGACATCAGCGCGCAGAACGTCACCTGCACGCCAGACACTGTCGGCGACCACACCACCAGCTGGGCGCCAAACTACATCTCCTGCGCGCAGGCCATCACCAGCTCGTCATCTCTCCAGGAGCTCTGGGACTGTGACCGAAGAGCCTCAACAAGACACTACCCTTGTGGACCCATCACCCGAACTGTTTGAGTCTACATGGTTAACGGACGAGACTTTTCTTGGGTTTGAAGACAGCCGTGCAGACGTATCCAGCCATACCCTTGAAAAGTCTCCAGAATTGAGGACAAGTGAAGCTCCTGGAGCAGCGGCACCACCGGATGGAGAAGATTTTTCTTTTTCTTTTTCTTTTTTTTTTGGGGGGGGGGGGGGTGGAAGGTGTGGGGGGGTCACCATTTTTGTATAGCTTATTTAAAAAAAAAAAAATTATTTTGCAAAAAGAGGTGCCACGGACCAGCAGCGGACTTGCGTCGGGGATTGGTCCCTTCTTCAGGCCGGATCTCCTACAGGATTTGTCGGACGACGAGGTGGAAGTGCAGCAGTCCGCTGTTTCTACATCCCTGTGTGAGTATTTATCAAATTGTGAACCTTCACACAAATGTATGAATGTGTATACTAATTTCTAATTTTCTTTTCAGCTTCACAAATGCAATTGGTGGCAGACGTACAGCAAGGGCAGGATCCCTCAAATATTCAGAGGGTAAACACCCTGGCAGCAGAGATGAATGTCAGCCAGGATAGTTTTCGGGTTGTCGTTGGAACCAGACTGGACGCCATTGAGAAGACAATGGATAAGATGGCAAACGGTTTGGTTGACAAGCAAAAGGCTCTTGCCGACAGCACGGCAGAAACGCAAAAGACCAGACGAGAAGATCACAGGGAGACTACGGACATCCTTCACGTTCTGGCCACATCCATCAACCGGCTGGTGGATAACACATCATGCCTGGCACACAGCGTTGACAACATGTCGGAGAGCCAACGACATTCCGCATCCAGCCACCAGATCATCGCAACAACGCTACAGATGATCTATGATAAGCTCCCAGAGCCAGCTCAACACCACGCTGGTGAACCACCAAATCCGCCACCACAAGCCACACTGACTGCCCTTGCTCCACCACGATCCTGGTATGGACGGTCACAGCTGTACCAAGGATATACAGGGATGTACCACCCCTACCAGATGCCTCCACCACCAGCCGCCACGTCTACACCAGCACGGCCACCGAGGCCAATTCAACGCACCCCACAGCCGCCCAGGGCATCGACGCCACATCAAGAGGAAGAACAGGATCCGGATGGCCAACAACCACCATAAGCCCGGTCGTATTGTTTTATTATTTACTCATGTTTTTCATGTTTCCCTTTCTCCCCCTCCCATTAGTTTTCTTTTTTCTTAATATTGTTTTATATATGTGTTGGGCTCCCCCACCCCCGACCGGATACCACCAAGGAGCTTTATGTCTAGGCATACATGCGCGGGCATGTATGCGGGCGCATGTGGTGACTGATGAAAGCTCCTTGTGGTTACATGTATGATGGGCCAAAGAGCTATTCTGATACCACTTCTTTTTTTTAAAAAACTCCTTTTTGTATTAGTGTAAAATAGGCTTTCACTGTTGTGTGAATTTACTATTCACTAGTGTTTATTTTTGGCTTCTTCATAGGATTGGGTGGAAAATTGAAGTGGATGGCGTAGTTCGTGTTGTGCGTACCAAGGTAAGTAAAGCCATGTTTCAATGTATATATTCAAGAAAGTGCAGGCGTGTCAAAGTGCTGACCACTGACACCACTCTGCCACTTTGGACCGCCTGCACTTGGGGAACAACACAGTCCAGCAATGGGTCATGCTGGGCTGTGTGGTTCCCCAAGTGCAGACGTGTCAAAGTGCTGACCACTGACACCACTCTGCCACTTTGGACCGCCTGCACTTGGGGAACAACACAGTCCCAAGAGAAAGTTGTTCCTTGAAAGAGATCAGGGAACCAAGAAGTAACCTCTTTGTGGGGGCACTCTTAATCAACAATTGAATTTTAAAACATAACTTTTATTTAGTCAAAAATTAATAAAAATGGATATGGTATTTAACCTTTTCCAAACATGATTTTTAAGTATATGTAAAATAATTAGGTTCAAGAACACATTAAATATGTTAAGAGTTCTTTGTCCTAACTAATCAGACCACACAGTGTGGGTCGCCCATAGGTGAAAATATAATGTCTTATGAGAAAAACAATCAAAGAGTTAAGGCAATTTTTCTTAATACAATTAGATTTTGAAAAACATTGGTCAGAAAAATAATCGTATTCTGACCTAACGGCACATCAAAAATTCATAACAGGACATCCAGCCAGCAGCTTATGATTCATTAAGAAAAATATCAAACAGTATCTCGCACAGTCACATAATGGTTATACATGTCACTCTTATTGTAGTAAAGATTACCACAAACATTATAGATAGTTTTGTGACAAAAAATATTCTCAAGTACCTGTAAGAAATTTTTAAATATAAATAAACCATGCATCCACTAGAGATATAGTTAATTATTTTCACTGAGGAGAGGAAAGAGAGGCATATGAACAGCCCTTGCGGATCAAAGCAACAGATTATTATCTATAAGTGACCAATTAATTGAAAATATCAGTTAATGATTTTGCAGAAAACAGAGAAAAAAAGGTAACTGAACGATGACAGTCTCCCTGTAAATAAGATCATGGAATATGGTCATGCAGTCAACATAAGATGTCTAAATACTCCACAAATTATGACTGTTAGTTCTAGATAGGAGATGTAACAATATTTTGTAACAATATTTTGTTTCAGCAAAAGACATAACAATGATTTGAGTCTTTCTGTGACTAATTGCAGGATGCTGGTATAGGTTCACAAGGATATATTTCTAGCGAGATAAAGCTCCCAAATACATGATGGGGAGAGTAATAATCATTCTCTTTGACATGGTAAATTATCTGAAAAGTCTCCTGCTGTAGATAGTAAAGGAGCCCATACCATATGTCTGGCCAACCTCTGCTGCCTTCCCATGTGTATGCAGGCACACAGTGAATGAGAGGTGAGAGAGCCGGTCCGACGGTAACGGGCCGAAGAAAGAAAGAAGTGGTTCGTCTGTCACCCGCTGCGGCACCCTGCAGCCCTGTTAACCGTAGTCAGCGCAGAGTTAACAGGAACCGCCAAGCAGGTGATGAGAGTACACTGAAATACCTAGTGGGGATAAGGTGTCCCCATATGCAGCTGCTGCGGCTGGCGTCTCCGTCAGTGCCGAGGTCCGGGCCCAGTGACGTATCTCGGGATTCCGGAAGTAGCGTCATGTGACGCTCAAGAACAGAGAACGTACGTTTCACCCTGCGACGGGCTTGATCACCATCTGCCTAAGTGGTATACCCCTTCATGGGGATTTAAATGATAGTGACCCAATCATGGCTTAGCTGGATTTATGAATGACAGTTAGACCGTCCAATAGGGGAGTAATTAAATCATTGGTTTACATATGTGATATAGTCTGAGGATTTCACTGATTAAACAGAGGAATTAAAGACGAATGATTCCTATTGCCGATTTTTAACACATTGTAAAATAAAAAATATAGGAAAATGGACAAGTATAAGATACTTATAGTGAAAAGTATCTATAATAAAGAATAAAAAATAAAAAATAAATGATAAATAATAAATAAAAAATTTTTATAAAAAAATAAAAAAGAAAATAATAAAAATAAATATAAATGTAAGTGTAAAGAATAAAAAATTTATTAAAATAATTATAAATAGATATCAAAATATAATGAATAGATAATAATTGATGAATATCTTAATAGGAAGTAATACATACAAGAAAAAAAGGATGTATAGTGATTAAGGATTAATTACAAATAAATGAGACCATATAACTTAGAAGTCGGGAAACTGAGTGTGGGAGTTCATGGGTATTTTAAATAATGGAGAGAAAATATAGTGGATAAATAGTATAGGTGTCATTAAGTAGCTCTAAGCTTATATAGATGATAATGGTGATAGATTAATAAGCACCTGAAATAATGGTGTTAAACCAGTATGCAACTAAGAAAAAATAATCTGTAAACGTGTATGTAAATGTACACTCCATCTATATATATCTCCACTGAATATCCGTAATTAGCTTGATATAGTTAGTCGTGCACTATCTTGTGCACGCAGCCCCAGGGTATCTATAAATGAGTAAAGTGGTGTAATTCTGATAGAGGAGGAGTCAAGAAGAACAGTAAAATGCAGAAGGTTAGGTTAGGTTGTCAGGAAAGCACTATAATTAATGTTTTCATTAAGGCCCATGGGAGATATCGAGCCCAGTCTGAAAATCCACTGACTCTCCCTTCTAAGGAGCTCCTTCTGAAGATCTCCTCCTCTTATACCCAAGTTGATCTTTTCAAGTCCAAAGACTTGCAGGCATTCAGAGGACTTCCCATGGACATTGTAGAAGTGTCTTGCCACAGTCGTTAACGGTTTAAATTTCTTGCTGTCATTTTCTGCGTTTCTTATAGTCCCTATGTGCTCCAGGATGCGTTGTTTAAGCATCCTGGAGGTCATCCCAACATACCGGATGTTACATGTGCATGTGATACAGTATATCACATTTTTGGTCTTGCAATTAAAGAAATCTTTGATAATGTGTTCCATACCATATTTGTCCTATACGGAAGAGTTCAGTGGCTATGTGGCCACCGTCTGTACGATATATGGACAGATCCAGGAAGGAGACTCTATCTTTGTTGGTCACGTACGTGAATCTCAGATTTAGGTCGTTTTTATGTAAATCTTTAACAAAATCTTCAAAAGATTTCTCGTCTCCATCCCAGATGACCAGGATGTCGTCTATATATCGTAACCACATCAAAATTCTTTGAGTGTGGTGATCATTGTGGTCAGAGAAGACTTGCTCACGTTCCCACCATCCGAGGAATAAATTTGCATACGTAGGGGCACACGCTGCCCCCATCGCTGTGCCCCTTGTTTGTATGTAGAATCTATTGTTGAATGTAAAGTAGTTGTTATGTAGGACGAAATGTAAGAGGTCGAGGAGAAAGTGATGGAAGTCACTAATCCCCTCTGTATCTAGGAAGTATTTAACTGCATTGATTCCTTTGGTGTGGTCAATTGAGGTGTAAAGTGATTCCACATCCATACTTATAAGGAGTTGAGTGTCTTCCAATCGTACATCATGAATCTTTTTCAAGACATCCGTGGTGTCTTGAACATAGGAAGGTAAGGTAATCACATGATGTCTGAGATGGATGTCAATAAATGTGCTGGCTTGTTCCAACAGGCCTCCAATCCCGGAGACAATCGGTCTGCCCGGGGGATGGGTGAGGCTCTTGTGCGTCTTAGGGAGAAGGTAAAATGTAGGTACCTTGGGGTTTGTGACATTTAGGTACTCAAATTCAGTTTTAGTGATAGTGTTTCCCTTAAATGCCTTCTCAATTAACCTGATATATAGGGTTAGGAGATTCTCTGTGGGGTTAAAGATAGATCTCTTGTAGCAATCTGTGTTGCTCAGTTGTCTTATAGCCTCTCCAATATAGAGTTGCTTGTCCCAGATCACAACATTGCCACCTTTGTCAGATGGTTTAACCACCACGTCTTCCCACGACTCAATTTCAGAAATAGTTGTCCTTTCCCTATAATTCAGGTTGTGTCGACCGGATCCTTTGCGTCTCTGATATAGACTATCAAGGTCTTGAGACACAAGGCGTGTGAAGACCTTGACCTCTGGACATATGTTGTCCTGCGGGAAGAAGTTACTTCTTTTTTTGCATATAGGTCTACTGATAGGTGTATCGTCATTGGTTTCCAGATCATCCTGGAGTTCTTCCAGCATTGCAAGTGCCCTCCTATCATCCTCCGATGTTAATTCAGTATGTTCAGCATTATCAGATGTAGAGCTTGATGGTTGGCTCGTATATACTGTTAGGCGCCGAGGGTCCGCCCGTCAGTGCGGCCCGGCGCCTAGCAACTAGGGACGCCGCATGCGGACAGCCGCCGGCTCCCTAGCAACGCTAGACGCCGGGCGCACGGAGCCGCTCAGACCCTAGCAACGGGGACGCCACTGTCGGACCGCGTTCCCCGTTGCTGGGTCTAGATTAATCACCTCATTGGTATCCTGGCCATGCAGCATGCAGCTGCACGGCATGATTGTTAATTACCCTGTCTGGCTCCTGATTGGAGAGCTCCCAGTTAAAAGCACTCTCTGGACTTCTCACAGACGCCGGTAATAGCTTCCTGTTTGCTGTGTCTGTTGCAGAGAGTTTTCCAGTCCTGTCTATCCGGTCGTTCCTGTCCTCAGTGGTCCAATACTCGGAAGTTGTCATCTTTTCCTGGAGTCCTGACCGAGCACCTTTAACATCCTGTGGTGTTCGTGAGTCGCGGCGTAGCCGTGTGTTGCGGCTTGACCGCTTACTATTTATTATTTGGTTACATTGTGTTTCGGAGCTTTTGCGGAGGATTCCGCTCCCACAAATCCACTCTGGTATCCAGCGGTGCTGGATAGGAGTAACGGATTCGTGGATTTTTGGTTGTCCTTTTCCCTGGCGGTTTGTCCGCACATACTTCTGGTTTAAGTTAGTTAGCTTGTAGCCCCTGGCCTGGTTGCTTAGTCAGAGGGCCCCTTGTTATCACCCTGTCTCGGATTTCCCTTTGTCTCCCATTAAGACCTGAGAGGGCATCGGAGTTGGGCAGACATAATCCGCCCTTCAAACGCGGCTGCCATGGGCTCAAGCAACCATAGTCTCGCAGGGGATTTCTGATAACACGGGCGAGACAACGGAGTTAGGGCGCCAGGGGTTACTAGGCTTTCCTGCTCCCGTAACCAGCATTCCATTCCAGTACTCTGACCTCCGTCATAAGATCACCTCTGGTCAGACGTACTGGTATCATAACATTATTACCGGCCCGACTAAAATTTAAAATTAAACAGGGTTTGATTTTTTCCCTTATTTCAGTTTGGAAGATTTGTCGGCCTCATGAATCCCACTGGTGTAGGGCCAAATCCTGGCCAGCTTCTAGTTAGTCAGATTCAAGAACTTACTCAGATGGTTCAGGATCTGTCCCTTCGGGTGAGGTCACAGGAAGATCTGTTACGGACTTCCCAGAGGGTCGTTCCTGAACCAAAAATGCATTTGCCTGACCGTTTTTCTGGGGATAGAAAGCAGTTTTTTAATTTTAAAGAGTCTTGTAAACTTTATTTTCGTTTAAGACCAGTCTCCTCAGGTACGGAATCTCAGCGGGTCGGAATTATTATTTCTTTACTTCAGGGGGATCCCCAGACCTGGGCTTTTGGTTTAAGAACTGACGATCCGGCATTGTTGTCTGTAGACGCCTTTCTGGGGTCTTTAGGGCTATTGTATGATGACCCTGATAGAGAGGCATCCGCCGAGAGTCATTTGCGTGCTCTCAGACAGGGTAAGAATCCCGCAGAGATTTATTGTACGGAGTTTCGCCGTTGGTCGAACGACTGTGGATGGAATGACCCAGCCCTGCGCAGTCAGTTTCGCCTCGGCTTATCTGAGTCTATAAAAGACAGTCTCCTTCAGTATCCCGCTCCTGAGACTCTTGATAAACTCATGGAGCTTTCTATTAAGATTGATCGTCGTCTCAGAGAGCGGAGGGCTGAAAAAGGAGCAGCTGTCGGGTCTACTCCTGGTGTTTTTTCCATTCCTGTGGACATAGAGGAGCCCATGCAGATAGGTCTCTCCAAGCTGTCTCCTGAAGAAAGAACCAGAAGGCAAAATTCTGGTCTTTGTTTGTACTGTGGGAGTAAGGGACATTTTGCCCGTAATTGTCCGAACAAGTCGGGAAACGCCTCGACCAAGTGAATTGTGAGGGGGTTCACTTTGGTCTGCAGCTTATCTCCTCAAATAATTCACTGTTAGTCCCAGCTAAAGTTTCCTTTGGCAGCCTCTGTTCCTCGGTGTCGGCTTTTGTTGACAGTGGAGCTGCAGGGAACTTTATTGACTTAACGTGGGCCAAGGCCTTAGGTATTCCTCAGTTAGCCTTGGGTAGGTGTATCACCATGCATGGTTTAGATGGGAGTCCCTTGTCCAATGGGGTTATTTCTCTCTGTACACCTCCTGTACTATTTTCGGTAGGAGCTCTTCATTCCGAAAAAATTGAATTTTTCCTTACCCATTGCCCAGCAGTTCCAGTGGTTCTGGGTCACCCTTGGCTGGCCTTTCATAATCCCATCATTGATTGGCAGTCGGGGGAGATCTCACAGTGGGGTACCATCTGTAATAAGGAATGTATTACGCTTCCCATCAAAATAGCTGCTGTCATTCCCGCACCCATTCCTGTGGAATACCAGGATTTTGTTGATGTATTTTCCAAGGGCAATGCGGACATTCTGCCTCCCCATCGGCCTTATGATTGTGCTATTGAGCTAATTCCTGGTGCCACTTTGCCTAAGGGAAGGTTATATGCATTGTCCGGACCAGAAACTGTGGCCATGAATGAATATGTTAAAGAAAGCCTAGGGAAAGGATTTATCAGGCCGTCTAAATCCCCTTTAAGTGCAGGCTTCTTCTTTGTGGAGAAGAAGGATGGATCACTCAGACCTTGCATTGACTTTAGAGCCTTGAATAAAATCTCAGTAAAAAATACTTACCCTTTGCCGCTGATTTCTGTCCTCTTTGATCAGCTACGTTCGGCTGTGATTTTTTCTAAGATTGACCTGAGAGGAGCATATAACCTCATCCGAATCAAGTCAGGGGATGAGTGGAAAACGGCATTCAGTACTCAGTCGGGTCACTATGAGTATCTGGTTATGCCATTCGGCCTGTCTAACGCTCCGGCAGTTTTCCAGGATCTCATTAACGATGTGCTCCGTGATTTTCTTGGAAGATTCGTAGTAGTCTATTTAGACGATATCTTGATATATTCTGACTCTATTGAACAACACGTTACCCAGGTGCGTCAGGTTCTAAAAAAATTACGTGAAAATCACCTATATGCCAAGCTGGAGAAGTGTGAATTTCATGTCACGGAGGTATCCTTTTTGGGGTACATTATTTCCCCTCGGGGATTCTGTATGGAACCGAAGAAGCTCCAAGCCATCCTTAGTTGGGCGCAACCCACCAACTTAAAAGCAATTCAGCGCTTTTTAGGGTTTGCGAATTATTATAGAAGATTTATTCACTCTTTCTCCGACCTAGTTGCTCCCATTGTGGCACTGACTAAGAAGGGAGCGGATCCAACCAACTGGTCACGTGAAGCTGAGTTATCTTTTCAGGCCTTGAAACAAGCCTTTGTCTCAGCCCCGGTCCTCAGACATCCCAACCCAGAATTGCCTTTCATTGTTGAGGTTGATGCCTCGGAGGTTGGAGTAGGGGCTATCCTATCTCAGAAGGATCCGGATTCTCTGGAATTACATCCTTGTGCCTTTATGTCCAGGAAATTCTCATCTGCTGAATCCAACTACGATGTTGGTAACCGGGAATTACTGGCTATTAAATGGGCTTTCAAGGAGTGGAGGCATTGGCTTGAGGGAGCAACACATACCATTTCAGTTTTGACTGATCACAAAAATCTTCAGTACATTGAATCAGCTAAACGGCTGAATGCCCGGCAAGCTCGTTGGGCTTTATTTTTTACTCGTTTCAAGTTTATTATCACTTTCAGGCCAGGTTCCAAGAATGCCAAGGCGGATGCCCTGTCACGCAGTTTTCTTCCAGTTCATGATAACAGTCCTGTTACTCCCATACTTCCGTCTTCAGTCATTCGGGTAGGCCTCACACAAGATTTATTTACCCAGTTAAAGCAGCTTCAACATCAAGCTCCTGGAAATACTCCTGCTGGTCGTCTTTATGTCCCTGAGTTTTTGAGAGCAACCGTTTTGACGGAGTTTCATGATAGCAAAGTTGCCGGGCATCCGGGGATCGCTAAGACTTTGGAATTAGTCTCCCGCTCAGTATGGTGGCCTGGTCTTTCCAAAGACATTAAGGAGTTTGTTTTTTCGTGTCAGGTCTGTGCACAGCATAAAGTTCCCCGTTCCTTGCCTATCGGTCAACTTATGCCCTTGAATGTTCCTCTCAGGCCATGGTCTCATATTTCCATGGATTTTGTGGTGGACCTCCCTCTGTCAGCCGGATGCCGAGTCATATGGGTGGTAGTTGACCGTTTTAGCAAGATGGCCCATTTCATTGCTCTTCCCCGATTGCCATCTGCCCAGGGATTGGCAGTTTTGTTCCTCCGCCATGTTTTCAGACTCCATGGGTTACCCACTGATATTGTTTCTGATCGGGGTCCACAATTCATTGCACAATTTTGGAAGTCTTTTTGTGCCTCTTTAAAGATGAAATTGTCTTTAACGTCTGGCTACCATCCCCAATCCAACGGGCAGACTGAGCGAGTTAATCAATCATTAAAACAATATTTGCGTTTGTACTCGGCCAAACTCCAAAATGACTGGTCCGAGTTTCTTCCGTTGGCGGAGTTTGCTTACAACAATGCCTGTCATTCCTCCACCAATGTGTCTCCATTTTTTACAGTTTTTGGTTTTCACCCCAGAGCTAATTCCTTTTTTCAACATTCCTCTGTCTCCTCACTGACCTTGACCGCTCATCTCAGACTCATTTGGAGAAAAGTGCACCTTGCTCTCAGAAAAGCGGCATTTCGGGAGAAAAAATTTTCTGACAGGCTCCGGCGGCCGTGCACTTTTAAAGTTGGAGATAGGGTGTGGTTGTCGACTCGCAACATTAGACTTCGACAAACCTCAGCCAGATTGGGCCCTAAATTTATTGGACCATTTCATATTATAAAAAAAATCAATCCAGTTGCTTTCCGGTTACGTTTACCAAGAACTCTCCGGATCGGAAATACTTTCCATTGCTCCCTGTTGAAACCATACGTTTCTTCCAGTAGATTTCCTCGGAAGATCTCTCAGGGGAAATCACCAATAGATGTACAGGGTCAGCAGGAGTTCTTGGTGGAGAAGGTTCTCGATTCCAAGTTGTCCCGGGGTCGGCTTTATTTTTTGGTACATTGGAGAGGTTATGGTCCAGAAGAAAGGTCTTGGGTCCTGGATGAGGATCTCCATGCCCCGAGGCTCAAAAAGGCATTTTTTCGAGAATTTCCTCAGAAACCTGGCCTTAGGGGTTCCTTGACCCCTCCTCAAGGGGGGGGTACTGTTAGGTGCCGAGGGTCCGCCCGTCAGTGCGACCCGGCGCCTAGCAACTAGGGACGCCGCATGCGGACAGCCGCCGGCTCCCTAGCAACGCTAGACGCCGGGCGCACGGAGCCGCTCAGACCCTAGCAACGGGGACGCCACTGTCGGACCGCGTTCCCCGTTGCTGGGTCTAGATTAATCACCTCATTGGTATCCTGGCCGTGCAGCATGCAGCTGCACGGCATGATTGTTAATTACCCTGTCTGGCTCCTGATTGGAGAGCTCCCAGTTAAAAGCACTCTCTGGACTTCTCACAGACGCCGGTAATAGCTTCCTGTTTGCTGTGTCTGTTGCAGAGAGTTTTCCAGTCCTGTCTATCCGGTCGTTCCTGTCCTCAGTGGTCCAATACTCGGAAGTTGTCATCTTTTCCTGGAGTCCTGACCGAGCACCTTTAACATCCTGTGGTGTTCGTGAGTCGCGGCGTAGCCGTGTGTTGCGGCTTGACCGCTTACTATTTATTATTTGGTTACATTGTGTTTCGGAGCTTTTGCGGAGGATTCCGCTCCCACAAATCCACTCTGGTATCCAGCGGTGCTGGATAGGAGTAACGGATTTGTGGATTTTTGGATGTCCTTTTCCCTGGCGGTTTGTCCGCACATACTTCTGGTTTAAGTTAGTTAGCTTGTAGCCCCTGGCCTGGTTGCTTAGTCAGAGGGCCCCTTGTTATCACCCTGTCTCGGATTTCCCTTTGTCTCCCATTAAGACCTGAGGGGGCATCGGAGTTGGGCAGACATAATCCGCCCTTCAAACGCGGCTGCCATGGGCTCAAGCAACCATAGTCTCGCAG
This sequence comes from Pseudophryne corroboree, assembly GCF_028390025.1. NCBI lineage: Eukaryota > Metazoa > Chordata > Amphibia > Anura > Myobatrachidae > Pseudophryne > Pseudophryne corroboree. The sequence goes on from NC_086450.1 coordinate 288,414,160, forward strand.
GGGATTTCTGATAACACGGGCGAGACAACGGAGTTAGGGCGCCAGGGGTTACTAGGCTTTCCTGCTCCCGTAACCAGCATTCCATTCCAGTACTCTGACCTCCGTCATAAGATCACCTCTGGTCAGACGTACTGGTATCATAACATATACCTCCTGATGTACATCCATCATTGGGGCATCTGATTTATTTTTATTTGCAAAAAACTTTTTTAAAAGCAGCTTTCTCCCGAAGAGGTTTAGGTCTTTTTCCCATTGGAAACGATCGAATTTCTTTGCTGGTGCAAATGTGAGGCCTTTAGATAAGACCTTTCTGTGTTCATCGGTAATGATGTGATCTGATAAATTGATAATTGTAAGATTCATTTCCTCTCCTAATACTTCCTTCGATTCCGTATTGGATAATGTGATGGAGGTGGGGATTCCCATCTCCTTTCCCCTCTTCCTCTTCCTGCCGCCCCTCCTCGGCTTCCTTTTGGACGTCCTCTTCTGGGTCTCTGATTCTCCAAAAAAGAAGAAGAAGCAGAGTGATGTTGTGCCTGGTTAATGTTGGTTTCTTCTCTGTAATGGGAGTAAATTTCCCCTGAATCCTCGTCGGTCCCTGATGAGTCGATCTCCGATGATGAGTGATATCCTTGTGGGTATTGTGGTCTTTCCCTCCTGGGTGGTCTGTTCCACCTAAAGATTTTACCTGAGGAGAAATCCTGTTTATCACGTTGAAATTTGGATTTCTTACGTGCTGTGATTATCTCCTCGTATTCTTGGAGAGCTTTTTTGTCTAATTCAAATTTAGTTTGAAAGGAGAGCTCATTCTCAAATGTTTCCAATTTTTTACCTATATTATCGATTTCTTTTCCTACTTCTTCCAAGATTAGATTATTGTGTTTGATAAGTATCAATATCAAGTCATTGGAGCATTTCAATAAACAGTTTTCCCAATCACGTTTCAAGTTTTCCGTAGCTAATGGGTACGTCGGGAAAACCTTTGGACGCAAGCCTCGCGGGACTATCTTCTGTTTTAGGTAATTTTCTAAACTTATCAAGTCCCAGTTGACTCTTGTTTGTCTTTGTCTTAGTAGTTTCAGTTTGTGCATATCATCATTCCAGCCTACAGCGGAGGTGGCGGATGCAGTGGAATCCGAAAAGATACCCCCAAGGTCCTCAGTCCTTCGTTTGTTGATCAATTCATTCCTCAGACTAAAACTTGACATCTTAATAAATAGACTTAGGGTCAAAAAATATATATTTAGGCAGTTTATAAAGAGACAGGAAAAGGAAGATTTTAGAATAGGCCTGGTGTATCTATAAGGCAGAGATATGGTGTGCTAGGACTGAAGCTGAGATAGTCTCAGTATGCAATATGTAGGGAAGAGGGGAGGTGTCCTGCACTACCTATTTGAGAAGTAATGAAAAGTATATAGCAAACCAGCAATATGGAATAGTATTTGGTAAAAATATTCCAGGAACAAATTATCCTGCTGGTGGTGCACCCCGAGGTCAAAAACACATAAATCACAAGAGAAAGTTGTTCCTTGAAAGAGATCAGGGAACCAAGAAGTAACCTCTTTGTGGGGGCACTCTTAATCAACAATTGAATTTTAAAACATAACTTTTATTTAGTCAAAAATTAATAAAAATGGATATGGTATTTAACCTTTTCCAAACATGATTTTTAAGTATATGTAAAATAATTAGGTTCAAGAACACATTAAATATGTTAAGAGTTCTTTGTCCTAACTAATCAGACCACACAGTGTGGGTCGCCCATAGGTGAAAATATAATGTCTTATGAGAAAAACAATCAAAGAGTTAAGGCAATTTTTCTTAATACAATTAGATTTTGAAAATGTTGGAAATTTCTGTACTGAGTGGCGAGAAATCAAACAGATCATTCAAAAACACTGGCCTGTATTACGTTTGGATAGTGACCTGGACAAGGTTCTAAAAGAACAAGTCTCCATGAGTTGGAGGAGATCGCCAAATCTTAAAGACAGATTGGTGAAGAGCCACTTTGAGGACAGACCCCCCAGACAGTCATCAGTACGAGGTAGCTTCCCATGCGGGTCTTGCAAAGCCTGTAAATATATTCACTCACAGTCAACCATACAGGACAAATATGGTATGGAACACATTATCAAAGATTTCTTTAATTGCAAGACCAAAAATGTGATATACTGTATCACATGCACATGTAACATCCGGTATGTTGGGATGACCTCCAGGATGCTTAAACAACGCATCCTGGAGCACATAGGGACTATAAGAAACGCAGAAAATGACAGCAAGAAATTTAAACCGTTAACGACTGTGGCAAGACACTTCTACAATGTCCATGGGAAGTCCTCTGAATGCCTGCAAGTCTTTGGACTTGAAAAGATCAACTTGGGTATAAGAGGAGGAGATCTTCAGAAGGAGCTCCTTAGAAGGGAGAGTCAGTGGATTTTCAGACTGGGCTCGATATCTCCCATGGGCCTTAATGAAAACATTAATTATAGTGCTTTCCTGACAACCTAACCTAACCTTCTGCATTTTACTGTTCTTCTTGACTCCTCCTCTATCAGAATTACACCACTTTACTCATTTATAGATACCCTGGGGATGCGTGCACAAGATAGTGCACGACTAACTATATCAAGCTAATTACGGATATTCAGTGGAGATATATATAGATGGAGTGTACATTTACATACACGTTTACAGATTATTTTTTCTTAGTTGCATACTGGTTTAACACCATTATTTCAGGTGCTTATTAATCTATCACCATTATCATCTATATAAGCTTAGAGCTACTTAATGACACCTATACTATTTATCCACTATATTTTCTCTCCATTATTTAAAATACCCATGAACTCCCACACTCAGTTTCCCGACTTCTAAGTTATATGGTCTCATTTATTTGTAATTAATCCTTAATCACTATACATCCTTTTTTTCTTGTATGTATTACTTCCTATTAAGATATTCATCAATTATTATCTATTCATTATATTTTGATATCTATTTATAATTATTTTAATTAATTTTTTATTCTTTACACTTACATTTATATTTATTTTTATTATTTTCTTTATTATTTTTTTATAAAAATTTTTTATTTATTATTTATCATTTATTTTTTATTTTTTATTCTTTATTATAGATACTTTTCACTATAAGTATCTTATACTTGTCCATTTTCCTATATTTTTTATTTTACAATGTGTTAAAAATCGGCAATAGGAATCATTCGTCTTTAATTCCTCTGTTTAATCAGTGAAATCCTCAGACTATATCACATATGTAAACCAATGATTTAATTACTCCCCTATTGGACGGTCTAACTGTCATTCATAAATCCAGCTAAGCCATGATTGGGTCACTATCATTTAAATCCCCATGAAGGGGTATACCACTTAGGCAGATGGTGATCAAGCCCGTCGCAGGGTGAAACGTACGTTCTCTGTTCTTGAGCGTCACATGACGCTACTTCCGGAATCCCGAGATACGTCACTGGGCCCGGACCTCGGCACTGACGGAGACGCCAGCCGCAGCAGCTGCATATGGGGACACCTTATCCCCACTAGGTATTTCAGTGTACTCTCATCACCTGCTTGGCGGTTCCTGTTAACTCTGCGCTGACTACGGTTAACAGGGCTGCAGGGTGCCGCAGCGGGTGACAGACGAACCACTTCTTTCTTTCTTCGGCCCGTTACCGTCGGACCGGCTCTCTCACCTCTCATTCACTGTGTGCCTGCATACACATGGGAAGGCAGCAGAGGTTGGCCAGACATATGGTATGGGCTCCTTTACTATCTACAGCAGGAGACTTTTCAGATAATTTACCATGTCAAAGAGAATGATTATTACTCTCCCCATCATGTATTTGGGAGCTTTATCTCGCTAGAAATATATCCTTGTGAACCTATACCAGCATCCTGCAATTAGTCACAGAAAGACTCAAATCATTGTTATGTCTTTTGCTGAAACAAAATATTGTTACAAAATATTGTTACATCTCCTATCTAGAACTAACAGTCATAATTTGTGGAGTATTTAGACATCTTATGTTGACTGCATGACCATATTCCATGATCTTATTTACAGGGAGACTGTCATCGTTCAGTTACCTTTTTTTCTCTGTTTTCTGCAAAATCATTAACTGATATTTTCAATTAATTGGTCACTTATAGATAATAATCTGTTGCTTTGATCCGCAAGGGCTGTTCATATGCCTCTCTTTCCTCTCATCAGTGAAAATAATTAACTATATCTCTAGTGGATGCATGGTTTATTTATATTTAAAAATTTCTTACAGGTACTTGAGAATATTTTTTGTCACAAAACTATCTATAATGTTTGTGGTAATCTTTACTACAATAAGAGTGACATGTATAACCATTATGTGACTGTGCGAGATACTGTTTGATATTTTTCTTAATGAATCATAAGCTGCTGGCTGGATGTCCTGTTATGAATTTTTGATGTGCCGTTAGGTCAGAATACGATTATTTTTCTGACCAATGTTTTTCAAAATCTAATTGTATTAAGAAAAATTGCCTTAACTCTTTGATTGTTTTTCTCATAAGACATTATATTTTCACCTATGGGCGACCCACACTGTGTGGTCTGATTAGTTAGGACAAAGAACTCTTAACATATTTAATGTGTTCTTGAACCTAATTATTTTACATATACTTAAAAATCATGTTTGGAAAAGGTTAAATACCATATCCATTTTTATTAATTTTTGACTAAATAAAAGTTATGTTTTAAAATTCAATTGTTGATTAAGAGTGCCCCCACAAAGAGGTTACTTCTTGGTTCCCTGATCTCTTTCAAGGAACAACTTTCTCTTGTGATTTATGTGTTTTTGACCTCGGGGTGCACCACCAGCAGGATAATTTGTTTCTGGAATATTTTTACCAAATACTATTCCATATTGCTGGTTTGCTATATACTTTTCATTACTTCTCAAATAGGTAGTGCAGGACACCTCCCCTCTTCCGAACAACACAGTCCAGCAATGGTTCATGCTGGGCTGTTTGGTTCCACAAGTGCAGGCGTGTCAAACTGCTGACCACTGACACCACTCTGCCACTTTGGACCGCCTGCACTTGGGGAACAACACAGTCCAGCAATGGGTCATGCTGGGCTGTGTGGTTCCACAAGTGCAGGCGTGACAAAGTGCTGACCACTGACACCACTCTGCCACTTTGGACCGCCTGCACTTGGGGAACAACACAGTCCAGCAATGGGTCATGCTGGGCTGTGTGGTTCCACAAGTGCAGGCGTGACAAAGTGCTGACCACTGACACCACTCTGCCACTTTGGACCGCCTGCCCTTGGGGAACAACACAGTCCAGGAATGGGTCATGCTGGACTGTGTGGTTCCACAAATGTTCTTGGGAAAGGAATGAACATGACATCATTAGTGTCTTTACTTAATATGGAATTTCTTTATTTTTCCACAGATCTCTACACAAGAAAAGAATGTAAAGAAGAACACACTACTTTTTTTGTTTTTATTACATTTTATTTTTTCAATTAAAAAAAATACAAATTTAATTCTTCAATAAATTTTGAAAATGAGAAGTTTTGTGTGGTTTTTCTTTAAATTATTAGTTAATAAAATGTAAAATAGGGCATTTCAGAGATGCAGTGGTATTGTGGTAGGTTGCCCATGGTACAGCAGGGGAACTGTCTTGTCCCTTGACATGGGGACGCTGGTTCCTGCACCTTGGGAACGATACTCCGCAAGACCTGTGGAAGAGAATAGTATGGTGTCATCCAAAGACAAGGTACAAGCAACACTTGAACACAAGCAGGTTACATTGGCCTTTGTCCCAAATGCAACCCTCCGGCACTTGAGAAACTACACATCAAAGCATGCCCTGACACAGCGTAAGCATTGCTGTGTCAGGGCATGATTGGATATGCAGTTTTGCAAATGCCAGAGGGCCGCAGTTGGGACATGCCTGGGTTACTTGGACAAGAGGGAGTTTTGGGCAATACATCTCACCTGAGGGGGGGGGGGGTGTCTGCTACATGGCGGAGGTCCAGGTCCACATCACAAGTAGGTCGCCCATGGTACAGCAGGGGAACTGTCCGGTCCCTTAATCCAGGCTGGTTCCTGCACCTTGAAGGATACTCCGCAAGACCTGTGATAGAGAATAGTATGGTGTCATCCAAAGACAAGGTACAAGCAACACTTGAACACAAGCAGGTTACATTGGCCTTTGTCCCAAATGCAACCCTCCGGCACTTGAGAAACTACACATCCAAGCATGCCCTGACACAGCGTAAGCATTGCTGTGTCAGGGCATGATTGGATATGCAGTTTTGCAAATGCCGGAGGGCCGCAGTTGGGACATGCCTGGGTTACTTAGACAAGAGGGAGTTTTGGGCAATACATCTCACCTGAGGGGGGGGGGGGTGTGTCTGCAACATGGCGGAGGTTCAGGTCCACATTCCAAGTAGGTCACCCATGGTACAGCAGGGAAACTGTCCGGTCCCTTCATCCACGCTGGTTCCTGCACCTTGAAGGATACTCCGCAAGACCTGTAGAAGAGAATAGTATGGTGTCATCCAAAGACAAGGTACAAGCAACACTTGAACACAAGCAGGTTACATTGGCCTTTGTCCCAAATGCAACCCTCCAGCACTTGAGAAACTACACATCCAAGCATGCCCTGACATAGCGTAAGCATTGCTGTGTCAGGGCATGATTGGATATGCAGTTTTGCAAATGCCGGAGGGCCGCAGTTGGGACATGCCTGGGTTACTTAGACAAGAGGGAGTTTTGGGCAATACATCTCACCTGAGGGGGGGGTGTCTGCAACATGGCGGAGGTTCAGGTCCACATCACAAGTAGGTCACCCATGGTACAGCAGGGGAACTGTCCGGTCCCTTCAAATCCAGGCTGGTTCCTGCAAATCGGGAAGGATACTCCACAAGACCTGCGGAAGAGAATAAGGAGGTAATTTGAGAGTGTTTCCTCCACCCTGGGAAAGAACAAAAGGTCCCAGCAACACTGCGCATATACACAGGTTACTCAGATAAGATGGAGTTTTGGCCAATACATCTCACCTGAAAGAGTGACTCTAACATGGTTCAGGTTCTCATCACAAGTAGGACATCCATGGTGGAGTGGGGTAAACTGGTCCAATACTGGAGTGGTTTTGCAGAAGTGTATCCTGGGTAAAACTGTTGAAGCATGGGTACATTCCCCTCAGCAGAGTGAAGAAAAAAATATTATTTTTAAAAATCTATTAAAAAATACTTGTGAGTCAAAAATAGACAATCCAAGTACATAATCCCTTCTAATAAAAATAGATATCCTATTAGCAATACAAAAAACACAAAAAAACATGTTTTTAATTTTTTTATTAGATTCCGCCAGCAAAGTGAGGCGGAATGAAATTGACGAAATTACTGTCGAAAAGCACTGTTGTCGAATCGACAATCTTCAATTGAATATACTTTTGTCGAAAAGCCGCATTTTGACCATTGCAGACATGTCGAATTTTGAAAATGTCGATTTGCAAAAAGTCGAATCTGAAACGGCAGGTATTTTGACGAAAAGTACTGTATTGCATTGTCGAATCCAATTCGACGTTTTTTTTTGTCGAAAATGCCCCATTTTTCGACTTTCGCGGCAATTCGACCGCAATTGCATATACCCCTATATGTCTTTATATATATTTTCTATCCTATGTCTAGTGGGACTAAATGAGCAGCATGTTGACTGATAACACTCCGCTCTCTCATCTCTTAAATTAATTAATCAATTAAACTGAAAATTTGAGATTATTATTTTTTTGTTATTGTAGGTTAATTTTATCCTTATAATTGATGAATTAGAACAAAATTTCCTCTAATAACTATATAAAAAAGTATATATATATAAAATTTCATAAACCCATGAAATATAATTGCTAATAAACTACTTCTATTTAAAAGAACTTCATGTATGCTGATCTCGAACCTGTGACCATCTCTGTCATAGTCCTATTAGCTACTTGTTGAGCCACTGGAGCTCAGTGGAAACTAAGAACACTAAAATATACTATTGTTATGTATGCTAATAATGACTAACTAAATGTGTGCCTTTATTATTTCTTGAATCACATATTGCTTTACTAGTGTATTCCCCTGGGCTGCTATGTTGGCTTGATATTCTAGCCACCCTACTTTATATGACCTTATTTGTCTATACATACTCTCTATTTTATGTTTAGTGGGGCTAAATGAGTAGCATGTTGACTGATAACACTCCGCTCTCTCATCTCTCTATGTAGTTAATTAACTAAATAGAAAATTTGAGATGTGTTTTTTTTGTTTTTTTTAGGTTTAACTTAATCTTTACAACTGATGAATTATAATAAAATTTCCTCTAATAAATATAAAAAAAAGTATATATATAATTTCATAAACCTACAAACATAATTGCTAACAAATTACTTTTATTTAAAAGAACTCTATGTATGTTGGTCTCGAACCTGTGACCATCACTGCCGTAGTCCTGTTACTTATTAGTTGAGCCTCTGAAGCTCAGTGGAAACTAAGAGCATTCAAAGATACTATTGTTTTGTATGGTTATAAAGACTAATTAAACTTAAGAGCTCTTATGGGATGTCACGACCACTAATTTGGCTTTATTATATAGGGATGTGACTTATTTGTCTACACATTCCTATATATATATATATGTATATATATATATATATATTCTTCATATGAAATTTATTGTTAACATTTACATGTAAAGCACCTATATTTATTGTAATTATTGACTTCTAGCAGTGAATGGACTCACTTTGTTTTACTCATAGCAATGAATAGATCTAATTAAAAATCGCAGGTATGAATGAACACCAGGAACTGATTGGCCACAACCAGTTTAAATACCATCTCACCTGTTCATTGATCATTTATACCTCCTGAAGAAACTGCCGTTTGCTGAGACAGAGAAATGCATTGAGGACTACAGAGCTTGAGTGTCCCTCTTTGGGAATAAGCAGCAACTATCATATGAAGTGGATACGTCCTCCCCCAGCCGCCCGCTGCGTCAGGAACATTTAACAACTGACTGTCATTTTGCAACAAGCCCCGTCAGCAGACTAGGTATTGTGGACTCACCATTCCCCCTCCCCCTGCATACCTACAGAGGGGGAACCGATCAGCTGTCTGGAACTCATACGTCTGCACTGCCATCGACGGGAAAGTACGGTCAATACCTGCAGAGGGTGAGAACTGATCTTTAGTCAGGGGTGAGCATAACGTCTCCACTCCACTCTATTTACAGCTGTGGACTCCATGCTTTTAGGATTTGCTAGCTTTATACTATCAATATATGGACCTCAACTCTGCTAATTTCATTTAAGATTCATTTTATATTACATCTAAATTGCTATGCTTCATTCACTGCCATCTTAGATTGTTTATATTGATTTTTATTTTTGGTTACAAATGTTTATCAGTAATTATTGCTATTTTATGTGTAGTCTTAATAAGTTGTATTATATGTCATTTTATAAGTGCTCCTTGTTTGAGACTATACAAACATTACGCTATTTCTATGTTTAGGCCTCCAGTTTGCCATATAGGAGCAGCTATAAAATAAAATAAACTATACAAAGGTGCTTTTTTAATTGCTAAATTATTTTTTAAGTGTTTATAGCGCCCAATTTCTCAGTGGAATCTATTTCCCTGTGATACTATTGTGGATTTATTAAGAACTTGCTACACCTGGTATTCTCACAGTAATAACAGATGTCCGTAGTGAGCAAAGATTGTCCCTGGTATGCAGAAAAGTTCTCCGTCACTGGTGCTGAGAAGGGAAGAAATCCAAGAGTCTGCCGGCAGACTGAATCACTTGTGCTGAGATCGACCGGTTTCGCCTGAACCCAGGCTTCATCAGGACAACCGACAATCTTTGCTCACTACGGACACCTGTTATTACTGTGAGTAAAACTGCTCTTGTATACAACATTGACTTTGATTTCTGGACATAAGAAACAGATTTACATCCCAGCAAAGGGTGTTTTATAGAAACATTCAGGCACTTATACTCGTGCCTCATTCTCCAGTTAATCCATTTGGACTTTTATTATGGGGGACGAGTAAAACGCAATTCTGTGTAACTACCCCACAAAATACCATCCTTTTTTATGTTTTGTGTTTTTGTGTTTGTCTATATGTTTTGTCCTACCTGTATAGTATACCGGTATTACGTCATTATAATCTTTTATGTTTTTATGTTTTTGTGTGTATACTTAAAAATATTTGCTCACTCCCAGTCTTTTTCATCATCTGGTCCTTCACAAACAGGTCAACCCTACCTCCATACCTCCTGCCACACCATCATCCCTTCACACACACTCAACTCAATATATCCCCACCCACCCTAACTCCCCCCCCCCCCCCCGCCAAACCATCCACATCTTGTCACCTTCCAGTTCTTCCCACATCACATAAACAGCACCAACCAGGTCCACACAAAAACCCATTTACGGCACCCCATAGAATAACCTTCCCTTCACTCGCCCAGTCACACTTTTGTAACTGAAACTATCACCACAATAATCAAAGAATTTCATAAATACTCCTAGTTCCACATATACATGTGTAACTGTGTATACATTTGATATATACATATATGAGTACATGTGTGTAATTCCTTTTATAACCTTTGGAAAGTCCTCATATAATATAAGGAATTTTACCTCCACATTGGTGAGTCACTAATTCAGCCACAAAAGGCGCTTTACGGCGGCCACCAGAATATACAGTAAGGGCTGTAACACACTGGCCGGTTTCTCCCGGATGGCAAAAAGCCGGACAAACTTTGTCCGGCTTTTTGCCATCCGGGAGAAACCGGCAGAGTCTGTCACACAGGACGGCTTTGAGCCGTGTGTAATGCTGTGCGCATGCGCAGCATCAGACACGGCTTGGAAAAAAACCGTTGTGTGTGTGAAGCTCCCCTTCACACACACTGTTCACTGGCTGCAAAGACGGCCCGGCGCCCGCCCGGCAGCCGGACCTTCCAGTGGTGAGACCCGGCTGCAACCCGGCAGTCGGGCCAGGGCCGTGCAGTGTGAAGGGACCCTAGCCCTCACACTGTTAACTACAATGCCGGCACGGGAAAAAGCCGTCCGGCTTTTTCCCGTCCGGCAAAAGCCGGGTAGTGTGTTTTAGCCCTAAGTAGATAACTGATGGCTGTCCCGGTGACTCATCTTATAGCATCATTGTGACCCAGAGTAGTGGGAGGTGACAAAGACCACTAGTCGGGTGAAAAGCGTTTACTCACTGCACTGGCAGCAGGAAGCACACAGCGCCCTCTGGACACACCACGAGCAGCAGCCCCTCTACCCTGGCAACGCTATCTGCCACATCCGGAAATTGCATCCGGCCCCAGCCTCACACGGACAGCGGTAACGGGTTTCTAAACCCACTTTACTTCCCATTAACCATATATTGTCACTCTTTGCCTGCTAACTCTATAACCAGTAAAGATTTGAAAGAAAACTGAATCCCACAGTGTAAACTTACATTTAGAAGCTTTACATTGTAATAGCATTTTGTTGCTTTGGTAGGAATAATAATTTGTGTCTGCAGCCTTTTTGACTCAGTCTCTATATTACAAACCTGAACTATACAGTACTTATTCACCCATGAAGTAACTTTGACTAGACATTATTGTGATCCTGTTCTGGTATGGAATCACTCAGTTTTATAAATGATAATAATCTGTTTGGCAGTCTGAAATAGGACATATGCTGTCTCTGTATTTACTACCTACCTGTTAACTAGCAGACAGTGCCAATGTGGCAGTATAACCACTGTAAATACACTATTACTAAAAACTTGACTTATGCACACGTGTATTTAATGCAATTTCATAACTGTCTCTAGCAATAATTTTGCAATGGTAGGATGACCCACGAAGGGTCTCCGTTTTGTTTTATATCTCTTACTATTGTCTTGTCTCATTTTCATACTTCTGCATTCCAAAGACTCTCAGTGGTGATTCAGCAAAGATAATAGGTACCCTGGGGCAGTTTTCCAACTGACAGGTACAGCTGTCTAATGCCAACAGCAGAACCATCTCATTTTTCTATACAATCTTTGCTAATATCTCACCCACCACTTATATATCTGTGAACTCTCATCAACTATTCGGGAGGAGGAGCATTCCAATTTACTACCAAACCACACTTAAATTGCCCAATCTCGTCCGATCTTGGAAGCGATAAAGTGTAGGGCCAGGCACATATCTGGAGGGGGACCCCCAGAGAATTCCAGGTGTAGTAAGTTCTTAATAAATCCAGTCTAACGCTGAAAGCAGATTCACATCTACTCTTGTTTCCTGCCTTATCACAGGAGACATTTTGCCTCTAATTATTTTTGGTACATATAATACACCCACTGATGAACACAATGAACAGCTAAACCAGTACAATAATGAAATTTGTTCCCAGTCATTTTTGTATTAATCTGAGTGCGGGGTGAATTCCACTGTTGTTATAATCCAATATAGGATATTGTCCAGTTTACCAATTTTTCCACCAGAGTGTGCTGTGTCAAAAGTCCTTTTCAGGACTACAATATTGTTTCCGCTGCATATAAGGCATCTTAGCCTAGAAAATTATTACACTTTGGTATATTAAATTGTCGATATAATATCACATATCTTGTTACTTATTATTCTCCTATAGGGGGAATCATATTTTAACTGAAACTGCAATAAAAGTAAAGTTTTAAAAACACAAATTACTACATAATATATAATTTACGAAGTAAGGAGTGCTCCAGACAAGGGTCTTTTCTTTCTTTCTTGTTTACTGATGCCAGATACCCATCTATAAGTCAAGTTATATGAGCCAAGACAGTATCAGTCATGTCAGAATTTAAGTTTTATAGTTGTGTATACTACGCATGAAAAATATTCGCTATATCTAGTGATGAGCGGGTTCGGTTCCTCGGAAACCGAACCCCCCCAAACTTCACCCATTTTACACGGGTCCGCGGCATACTCGGATTCTCCCGTATGGCTCGGTTAACCCGAGCGCGCCCGAACGTCATCATCCCGCTGTCGGATTCTCGCGAGATTCGGATTCTATATAAGGAGCCGCGCGTTGCCGCCATTTTCACTCGTGCATTGGAAATGTTGGGGAGAGGACGTGGCTGGCATCCTCTCCGTTTGTGCTTATTGCTTAATTGTGGGGACTGGGGAGCAGCTGTATTATATAGGAGGAGTACAGTGCAGAGTTTTGCTGACCAGTGACCACCAGTATACGTTGTCTGCCTGAAAAATGCTCCATATCTGTGCTCAGTGTGCTGCATATATCTGTGCTCACACTGCTTTATTGTGGGTACTGGGGACCACCAGTATATTATATAGGAGGAGTACAGTGCAGAGTTTTGCTGACCAGTGACCACCAGTATATATAGCAGTACGGTACGGAAGGCCACTGCTCTACCTACCTCTGTGTCGTCAAGTATACTATCCATCCATACCTGTGGTGCATTTCAATTGTGCGCAGTATATATAGTAGTAGGCCATTGCTATTAATACTGGCATATAATTCCACACATTAAAAAATGGAGAACAAAAATGTGGAGGTTAAAATAGGGAAAGATCAAGATCCACTTCCACCTCGTGCTGAAGCTGCTGCCACTAGTCATGGCCGAGACGATGAAATGCCATCAACGTCGTCTGCCAAGGCCGATGCCCAATGTCATAGTAGAGAGCATGTAAAATCCAAAAAACAAAAGTTCAGTAAAATGACCCAAAAATCAAAATTAAAAGCGTCTGATGAGCAGCGTAAACTTGCCAATATAACATTTATGACACGGAGTGGCAAGGAACGGCTGAGGCCTTGGCCTATGTTCATGGCTAGTGGTTCAGATTCACATGAGGATGGAAGCACTCATCCTCTCGCTAGAAAACTGCAGTGCCACTCCTAGATGGGCCAGGTGTTTGTGTCGGCCACTTGTGTCGCTTAGCTTAGTCACACAGCGACCTTGGTGCGCCTCTTTTTTTTTTTTTTTTTTGCATCATGTGCTGTTTGGGGACTATTTTTTTGAAGTGCCATCCTGCCTGACACTGCAGTGCCACTCCTAGATGGGCCAGGTGTTTGTGTCGGCCACTTGTGTCGCTTAGCTTAGCCATCCAGCGACCTCGGTGCAAATTTTAGGACTAAAAATAATATTGTGAGGTGTTCAGAATTGACTGAAAATGAGTGTAAATTATGGTTATTGAGGTTAATAATACTATGGGATCAAAATGACCCCCAAATTCTATGATTTAAGCTGTTTTTGAGGGTTTTTGTAAAAAAACACCCGAATCCGACAAAAAATTTTCAGGGAGGTTTTGGCAAAACGCGTCCGAATCCAAAACACGGCCGCGGAACCGAAACCAAAACCCAAAAAATTTCCGGTGCACATCTCTAGCTATATCTGCATAAAGATGATGAAGGGAATCTGTTTTATCCTTGAGTTTTGAAACAAAGGGTGATGCCTGCTGTAGGCAGAGCATATGAGCTAGGGCTAAGAGCCCTAGATTGTAAGCTCCTTGGAGCAGGGACCTCTTCCCTCCTGTTCGTACAGCCCTCTTCTCTTGCACTTCTTCAATTACAGATCTCTCCTACTCATTGACTGTCTATACCTGCATTTCCTCCTGCTCGTGACTGTTCATCTCTTCCAACGGCTGCACGCCCCCAGTAGTATGCCAATTACACCTTTGCTTCCTGACATCTCAGCTGTATTGTATACTGAGTACTTTGGTGCTAATTGTTACCTGTTCTCTGTTTTAGTTTTCTGCGATGTTATATATACCCTGTATTGTTCTAATGTGCGTTGTATGTACGCCGCTGCGAAACACTTGTGGCCCCTTATAAATAAATTGTAATAATGAGATTTATGGTAAGAATTACCATTGTTAAATCTCTGTATTCCACAGGGAATAACATCGTGTGTAGAGTTGGATCTTGATCCGAGGCACCAACAGGCTAAAGCTTTGACTGTTCCCAGGATGCACTGCCCCGCCTCCTCTATATCCCCGCCTCCAGGCACTGGAGCTCAGTTTTGTTAACCAGTCCAATGCAGTAGCAGGTAAAAGAGGCGACAGTAGTTAGCTACATACTGAGGAAGCCGCTGAGACCAGAGGGTAGGCAGAGAAATGCGTTTGTGGAACTCACCAGCTGTATTCTGCAGCCTTTTGCTAAATATCTGGAGTGCTGGAGAACCATCTGTTTTAATACTGAGGAGTAGCACCCAAAAGTGCAAAGGAGCGCTGCATAGGAGTCAACTCACCTATTACCATCCATAAGGAAGCTGCCATGCTTACATCAATCTAAGGAGAGGTATATTATCTGGGTACAGAGCTAAGTTGTACTCTAGGTGTGCTTTTGGAGCCTGGTGTTTGGTG
Source organism: Pseudophryne corroboree (assembly GCF_028390025.1). Lineage (NCBI taxonomy): Eukaryota > Metazoa > Chordata > Amphibia > Anura > Myobatrachidae > Pseudophryne > Pseudophryne corroboree. The sequence goes on from NC_086450.1 coordinate 288,429,572, forward strand.
TTTCCATTCACAGTTGATACTCTGCATGTTGGCTGAAGATCTGTCTAACAGCTTAATAACAACATACATGCAGCTGCACTAACAACCAGCTTGGGTGCTACAATATATGGACATAATCAAATATAAATAGAGCGCTTGTTGGCTTTAATACTGTCTATCTGACTAACACTTTGCTACGACTCTGTATGTGGACATATTAACTATCAATTCTGCATGTGGACATATTAATTACTAATCAACCTGAAAGTGTATGCCACTATGTGGCACTGAAAGATAGAATCTATCTAAACAGGAGCCTCACTGTGACTCTGATTGAGCTTAATTGCATGCATAGGAATATATGTGCCAATTAAGTGTGGAATCCAGTGTACCTCGCAGAAAGAGATTTAACAATCATAAGTCTTACCATAAATCTCCTTTTCGGCAGCGGGGTACACTGGTATTCCACAGGGAATAACATTGGGGATGTCCTAAAGCAGTTCCTCATGGGAGGGGATGCACTGTAGCGGGCACTAGAACCCGGCGTCCAAAGGAAGCATCCTGGGAGGCGGAAGTATCAAAGGCATAGAACCTAATGAACGTGTTCACTGAGGACCACGTAGCCACCTTGCACAAATAGTCTAGAGAAGCGCCACGGCAGGCCGCCCAAGAAGGTCCAACAGACCGAGTAGAATGGGCCTTGATAGCAGCAGGAGCTGGAAGTCCAGCCTGCGGATAAGCTTGTGCAATCTGGCCAAAGTTTGCATATTTGCAGACCAGCCACGCTTGTGAAAACCAAAAAGGACAAAGAGAGAATCAGGTCTCCTAAGAGAGGCGGTTCTCTTCACATAGATACGGAGAGCCCATACCACATCCAAAGACCACTCTTTGGGGGACAAACCAGGAGAGATAAGGCCGGAACCACAATCTCTTGGTTAAGGTGGAAAGACGACACCACCTTAGGTAGATAACCAGGGCAAGTTCTAAGAACCGCACGGTCACGGTGAAAAATCAGAAAGGGTGACTGACAGGATAAGGCACCCAAGTCTGAAACCCGTCGAGCAGAGGCAATAGCTAGCAAAAATAAGACCTTAAGCATAAGCCATTTAAGGTCCTCAGACTCAAGAGGTTCAAATGGAGACTCTTGTAGGGCATTCAGAACAACCGACAAATCCCAAGGAGCCACAGGAGGAACATAGGGAGGCTGAATCCGTAAAACACCCTGAGTGAAAGTATTAACGTCCGGCAGAGACGCAATTTTTCTCTGAAACCATACCGACAAGACTGAAATATGAACCTTGAGGGAGGCCAGACTAAGGCCTAAATCCAGGCCATGTTGCAGAAAAGCCAAAAGTTTGGCAGTTCTGAACTTATATGCATCAAAATTCTTAGCCGCACACCAGGTGAAGTAAGAATTAGTAAATCAGAGCCGAAGCCGGTTGACGGGCTTTCAACATAGTTTGAATGACCGCCTCAGATAATCCTTTGGCCCTCAGAACTGAAGCTTCAAGAGCCACGCCATCAAACCCAGTTGGGTCAGATCCTGGTAGACACAAGGGCCCTGTACGAGGAGGTCTGGGCACAGCGGAAGTAGAAGAGGATGCTCTATTGAGAGACCCTGCAGGTCTGAGAACCAATACCGTCTGGGCCACGCTGGAGCGATTAGAAGTAGTATTCCTCCTTCTTGCTTGAACTTCCTTATTACCCTGGGCAGGAGTGACACCGGAGGAAACACATAGGGCAGCCGAAAGTTCCATGGAATTGCTAGCGCGTCCACGAACGCTGCTTGATGATCCCTTGTCCTTGCTCTGAAGACCGGAACCTTGTGATTGTGTCGAGACGCCATCAGGTCTACATCTGGTAGGCCCCACTTGTCCACTAGGAGTTGAAATACTTCCAGATGAAAGCTCCACTCTCCGCCGTGTATGGCCTGATGACTAAGGAAGTCCGCTTCCCAGTTGAGGACCCCGAAATGAACACTGACGATATGGCTGGCAGATGGCGTTCCGCCCATTGAAGACTCTTTGACACTTCCATCATTCCCATGCGGCTTAAAGTGCCGCCTTGATTTATGTACACCACCGTGGTGGCGTTGTCTGACTGTACTTAAACAGGCCTGTTCTGTACCAGAGGCAGGGCCAGTTTCAGAGCATTGAACACTGCCCGCTACTCCAGAATGTTTATCGAAAGGAGAAATTCCTCCCTGGTCCACTGACCCTGAAGAGAGTGTTGCTCCAACACCGCGCCCCAACCCCTCAGACTGGCATCCATCGTTAGGAGGAACCAGTTGGAGATACAGAAAGGACAACCCCTGCTCAATCGTTGGTCCTGGAGCCACCAGTTCAGAGATAGACGAAATTCAGGAGTCAAGGAAATCATGTGAGACCTGATCCGGTGAGGCAGGCCGTCCCACTTGGAAAGGATTAACTGCTGCAGAGGGTGAGAATGAAATTGAGCGTACTCTACCATGTCGCAAGCCGACACCATGAGGCCTAGTACTTGCATCGCTGAGTGTATCGACACATGTGGGCGAGATAGGAAGCATCTAATCTTGTCCTGAAGTTTCAGGACCTTCTCCAGAGACAAGAACAACCGTTGGTTATGTGTGTCCAGTAATACCTCCAGGTGCACCATGCTCTGAGCAGGGACCAGTGAGGATTTCTTCCAGTTGATGAGCCACCCGTGGGCTTGCAGGAATTGGACCGTCAGTTCCAGATGATGGATGAGAACCTCTTGAGAGTTCGCCAGAATAAACAAGTCATCCAGATACGGCAGGATCCTGATACCCTGACGGCGGAGAAGTGCCGTCATGACCACAATGACCTTGGTGAAGATTCGTGGAGCTATGGTCAGTCCAAAAGGCAAGGCCTGGAATTGATAATGTAGGTTGCCAATAGCAAACTGCAGATATTGCTGATGTGACATGGCAATAGGTATATGTATGATACCTTGAAAAAGATAACCCAGTGTTATCGAAAACGCGTTGGTGGAGGAGACGGGAGGATACGTGGATCACTCATCTGCTCGCATGCTGGTTCCTGGGGACGCCTGGATCATTACATGCTTGTTTATTCTGTACATCTGGTGAGAGTCCACTATCTCCCCAAAGTGTTTTTATTGGATGTTTTAATAAATGGTGTTACACTATTTGGAGTTTCTTTCCAATTTTATATATTGTGAACACTCTGCTTGGGGAAGATTGCCGGCTTCAAGGAAGGTTGGAAAAGAGATTGGGATTCACCATCCTGTTGACCCATCCCCTGAGTAAAGCGATATATGTCTACTACCAAGTAGACCACAAGTTAGGGTACGAGTCCAATTTTTTAGCCATATGTCAGTATATGCGACATTTTACACTATGATGGTGTTTTCTCTATTGTTTTAAGCAAACTCTGGATCAATTAAATCTGCCTAGATCTTGGTCTATATATAATATCAAAGCGCCTTGACCTGTATGGTAAATTTTCTATTGTATTGTCTTCTGTAAGTGTTGGTGACACTGTCTTACCATTTGGGACACGGGCTGCTATTAGCGCAAAGTTTGTGGCCACAAATATTTGTCTGTATATGTAGGTAAGCATTGTATGTCCAGGGATACCATATAGTCCTTGGGTTCCAAGGCCAGAACAATAGAGCGAAGAGTTTCCATACGGAACTTGGATACCTTCACAAATTTGTTTAAAGACTTGAGGTTGAGAATGGGCCAGAAGGATCCATTCGGTTTCGGAACTAGGAACAGCATTGAATAGTACCCCTTGCCTCTCTGAGCCAGAGGCCCTGGCACTATCACTCCTGTGTCCAGAAGGGGTTGTACCACCAAATGTAGAGTTTTTGCTTTCAACCGATCCAAAGGGATATTTGTCTAGCAAAACTGGCGAGAGGGACGTTTCTTGAAAGAGATGGCGTATCCATGAGCGACTGCTTCCCTCACCCAGGTGTCTGAAGTGGTCTGTAACCATACCTGGGCGAACAGAAGTCGGCCTCCCACGCTGGGGTCCCCCAGGGTGAAGCCCGCCCCGTCATGCAGCAGGCTTGTCTGGTTTGGAAGCAGGCTGACTGGCAGCCCAAGAACGTTTAGGTTTGGGCTTAGAGGTTTTGGAAGTGCGAGGCTGTTTCAGGTACGCCTGACCCTTTGCTTTACTTGGAGGTCGAAAGGAACGAAAGGTGGTACTTTTAGCCTTTGGAGCCGAAGGATTAGTACTCGGCAGACATGCAGTCTTAACAGACGCTAAGTCAGCAATAATCTTGTTCAAATCTTCCCAAAATAGTATGTCTCCCTTTAAAAGGGATCACCTCCAAGGTCTTTTTAGAATCCAGGTCCACTGACCAGGACCGAGCCAGAATGGACGTAGTAGACGCTTTGGCCGCCAGCATCAGAAGCCGCCTCCTGAATGTAATGAGAGGCTGTGGTAATATATGAAAGACACTGTCTGGCATTATCAGAAAAATACAGAGAGAGCTTCGCCTCAACTTCTTGAACCCAGGCTTCATTAGCTTTTGCAGCCCAAGAAACTGCTATAATAGGTCTATGTACAACACCTGTAAGAGTGTAAATAGACTTCAAACAACTGTCCACATGCTTATCCGTCGGTTCAGAGAGGTGACACCACCGTGCGTCATGTGAGTCTACCAGAGGTGGTATTTCCCAATTTTTACTTAACTCTGCAGAGAGGGGATAACGAGCTAGCATCTATTTAGACAGGGAGAATTTCTTTCCTGGGGACTCCCAGGATTCCTGACATATGTCAACTAAATGTTCAGAATGTGGTAAAACTAATTTAGTTACCTTCTGACGTTTGAACTTATCAGGTTTCCTAGACTTATCTGGAGGGTCATCAATCTGAAGAATAAGTGTGATAGCCTCCACTAGGTCAGGTACATAAACCTGTGTTATAGATTCCTCATCAGAAGCAGCTGCATCAGTGTCTGATGGGTCAGTATATTCCCCATCTTCGGGATGAAGTATCCGAACCCGATTGTGAGGAAGAAATTGCCCGCTTCGATGACCCTTTGGTCCTAGGAGGGCGAGGGTTAGGTGTTTGTTTAACCAAAGACTGATTTAACCGCTGTAAATGAGTCGACAGAGCACCCGCCCAAGGTGGATTTACGAAAGGGACAATATGTGATTGTAATGGCACAGGAGATTCCACAGGGGGCATAAGTCTTGTTACTAGCGCAGTCAGTAAATTAGAAAAAGCAGACCAAGGTGGGTCTTGGTGTGCCACCGGTGCTGCAGACTGACTGAGGGGTACAGAACCCCGGTACCTGGACCCTCAGCTGGAATATTTTCCTCAGATAAATCTGCGGTGTCAGCACTGCATGACGCAGGATCAGCCACGGATCTCCCACCCTGTGATGCAGACATTATTTGGAAACATAGCCTCAGGGCAGTGATGGCTAACCTTGACACTCCAGCTGTTGTTGAACTACACATCCCAGCATGCCCTGCATCAGTTTTAGCATGGCCAAATAACAAAACTGTAGCAGGGCATGCTGGGATGTGTAGTTCAACAACAGCTGGAGTGTCAAGGTTAGCCATCAATGCCTTAGGGAAAACAGTACAATATAGCCAGACAAATACAGTACCTGACAAAAAACCCCTGTGGAGTGTGACTGTAAATGCAGAACACAAACAGAGAATTTAAGTGGTATATGGTGACTTAGCCCCCTTCAGGGCATAGAATATAGGGATAGCAATATGTGTGAGATACACGGAATAGGAACCACACAGCAGCTATAGGCACATAGTCACATGTACAATGCAGAAATTATTATACACAACAATAAAACTGCACTGGACTAGTAATACTACATAAAACTATGGGGGTCATTCTGAGTTGATCGTAGCTGTGCTAAATTTTGCACAGCTACGATCGTTAACTCAGACATGCGGCGGGACGCCCAGCACAGGGCTCGTCCGCCCGCATGTCAGTGCCGGCCCCCCCACACAAATACAAAAGCATCGCACAGAGGCGATGCCTTTGTATTTGAGGAGTAACTCCCGGCCAGCGCAGCTCCTGCGGCTGGCCAGGAGTTGCTCGTCACTCCTGCTGGCCGCAGCGGCTGTGTGACACATCGCGCAGCCGCCACGGCCCGCCCCCCCAAACGGTCCGGCCACGCCTGCATTGGCCGGACCGCTCCCCCTAAACGCCCCCTCCCGCCTAGCGACCGCCTCTGTCTCAGAGGCGATCACTAGGTTACGAAAGCTGCCATGCGCCGGTGCCGCAGTTCTGACCCGATCGCTGCGCTGCGACAAACTGCAGCGAACAATCTGGTCGGAATGACCCCCTATGTATGTATACAGATATAACAATGGACAGTAAACACTGGATGTATATCACAGAATACTTGTACTAAATATTCCTGTAGTATGGCACTTGTTCTTAACTAACACTGTCTAAATGACATGTAGAATACTTAAGTGTCCTGTAAATGTACAGCGCTGATGAGACAGGCGGCTTTACAGAGGAGACAGTGCCCAGCAGTCCCAGAATCAGCGCAGCTCTGTGTAATGGCGTCCAAACGCTGACAGGGAGTGAGTGAGGGAGAGAGATGCAGCTCCAGGGCGGGAACATCTGCTGTAGATGGTGCCTGGCGCTGGGGGAGGGGATACAGGTCAGCACCTTATCCCCGCTGCTGGACTTCACCACCGAGTTACTATGGAGCCCATAATAAACGGATTTTAGTAAATCCGACCTGTGCTCCTTGCCCTGGTGGATATAGTGGGGTCCCTGCATGGCCAGTGTCCACGCCAGCGGTGCGGTCCATCCCCGGAGACCACGTCCCAGATCGTGATTTCGGCGGGTCCCACCTGGGGGACCCTCTTACCTCCTCCCTATCGTGCGGCCACGCAATCCCGAAGAGCAGTGGTGGTGTGTGCCTAAGAAGACCAGAGCGCCTCTGCTGTAAGTACCCACCAGCCAGGGCGCGGGAGTATACAGCACCGCTGGGGGAGGTGAGAAAGCCGCAGCACGATATGTCAGTATGACATATAGCACCAAGTGCCTATGCTGCGGCCCTTGAAGTCTTCTTTCTTCTCAGAAAAGCTCTTTTCAGGACTGCATAACGTAGCCCTCCCTGTTAGCTGCCTGCACTGCAGGCACCAACTTACAAACTGAGCTCCAGTGCTTGGAGGCGGGGATATAGAGGAGGCGGTGCAGTGTATCCTGGGAACAGTCAAAGCTTTAGCCTGTTGGTGCCTCGGATCAAGATCCAACTCTACACCCAATGTTATTCCCTGTGGAATACCAGTGTACCCCGCTGCAGAAATTAATAATAGTTTTCTCAGTTTATTGCCTGCATTAAAAAAAACTTGTTTACATTTGCCAAAGGCCAATTTGGTTTTATCAAGACTAAGTTTGTGGAGGGCTTGCCTCGTCGCCACTAGTTCAGCCTGTATAGTGAAGACAGTGAATGCTTATGACGGGTTTCAAGGGAGACTAGTTTGTCTAGCAGAGCCTGTGTCAGTGCAATGAAAAAAGGTAAGAGAAAAATCAAATGCACCACAACCAAACCAGTCCAGACTCCACACTGATTACAAAGTGTCACTTCACACTCAACATGAATTAAAAGCAAAAAATTCACCAGTGGATTCACAGCCGCTAAGTGTTTGATGATACAAATGCTGCCTCTTCTGAGAGACCTATTAAACAATACTCAAACATAAAACACTCATAGTGTAGTATTTAAATTGATCCAGAATAAAACCAAATGTATGTGAACAAATATTCAGGGGGACCAGTACTGCAAGTGTTGGTCTCCTGATATAAGTAGATAAAAGCATATCTATTGGAGCAGATTCAACCACCATCTGTATGTTCCTTACTTGAAAGAGACTCCCCTCCTCGCCGTCACCTCAGGTTAGGTAGTGATACATATGGGAGACAATAGAAACCTCCAATGGTATAATACCGTATTTTTACAAACAAAAAAACATGCAAACATGGGGTAATGATTGGTCTCTCACCATTACATATTGCCTACAACCCAGGCAAACAAAAAGAGCAAGACCACAAATGGCACTGATAATGTCAATTATTATCTTCAAACATAAAGCTATACACTATTTCCGTGGAGCCGCTATGGCCGCTAGTCCATGTGCTACGCACTTTGTACGCTATTTGCGTACAGAGTCCTGCACGTGGTACGCTCTTGGCGTACACACGCTGCGCTGAGTGTACGGAATACACACAGCGGGCGCACACACAGTTGATAACCTTTAAACCTTGTTAATAAAACACAGTAAGAATATGCTTATACTCTAAACCTTAGTAGTCAAGTACTGTAATGATGTAACGCTTAAAAACCTTAACAATGTGTATGCTGTTTGAGCGATTAAGACGCTAAGAGAGCCCTTTGCAGGAAAGTGAAAACACAACACCGGGTTTGGTTAAAACCACAGCAGCTCTAACACTGCCGTGGATTATTCAGAGAAAAAGGGGAAACCAGTACAAGTTATACACTACAAGCTAACACAGAAATCTAACAGAATAACAGAGAATAAGACAAACAATGGCTACAGAGAATATACATACGTGGGGAATCTTTCGCAAGCGCGACCTGGAATCCAGTCCTCAACTATTCAGGTAGAAAGCGACATGAGGCTGGCCAGGCAACAGTGGTCTTTATATACACAACATACATTCACAATACAATGGTACCTGTAATCTCATTGTTCATTGGACACAGGGATGTGTCTCTACATTACAGCAAAGGTCATAGGTGGATTTGAACAGGTGGGCTGTGTCTTTCCCCAACTGCTCTGGTGGGAGGTATCCTCAGAATTCCCGCCGCATGTGTAATTTACAGCAAATACAGTTAATATTTATAATCTACTTCTGTACGTAACTATACGCAGGAGCGAGCGATCCTTTCCTAACTAACATCGGAATGTTACCCTTAAAATACCCTACAGCTGGATACTAGACACCACCTTTCAACCTTTATCTGACCCTTCCTATCATGCAAAGAGGAATCTCTCTGTCCAGGAACAGTTTAAACTAATCATACTCACTGACATGGTCTAGGGGAATATTAACTACAAAATGCACTATTTGGGTTAAATATGCTATGATCGAGTTGCATGCTACACGCTCACAAACTCCACCGTAAATACACATCTTATGCGCACGAGACGCTGGAGCGTCTCCTACGCAACTTGCGGGTATGTGTACGCACGGGGGAACAGGTGCACGAGCAGCGCGCGTGTGCATGAGGGGTTAGTACAAGGGGTATGCATCATGATATTTTTTGACTTAGACAGTCCACCCTTTGGCAGTCAACAATAACTGCCACTATCTAAACAATTAAGCAGAAAAATATATAATACAATGAAATACCTATAAATGATTGGGTGGAGGGAGGAGAGGAGAAGGTGGGAAATGTATGACCTAGTGGGATAGTAAAAGCATGTATGTATGAAATTCACGTCTGAGGGGCATGTATCATTGTGCCGTACATGTTCTAAATAAGCTTCGAGGTATTGCGAAGTATACATTAAATCCTTCTTATCCCGTATTAAGGGTCTGTAATTGGGCTAACAAACACTACCGAGCTCTTTTCGGCTTCTTGTTCCAACAAATGGGGTGCACATTAGTTGATGATACATGGGGGGGGGGAAATATGTGAGTGCTAATATATGTACCTATATCACCTGTCGACTATGTGTGTCACTACCTGAAGATCGTAGAGATGAAGATAAGAAACATGTGTTATACATGTGTGTAATTGTCCTTGGATGTCTGTCGAAGTCTTGTCCGGATAGGTGTATCTTTGCTGTGGGTGATAAGCAAAGTTTTTCAAGTGTCCATACGAAGTCTTTTAAAGTCTCTAAAGTGTCTCGCAAAGTCTGTGAAAAAGTTCATCAAATGTCTGTGGAAATGTTAATCATCGGTCTGTAGAAATGTGCATCAAAATCTTCTTACGAGTGGATGTCTTATTACCTTGGAGAAAAACAAAGGAGAAACGGGTGAAAGAAACGGACCGTGGAATCACGTCTTATCACAACATTGTCTCGATTGATGGGTCATAAATTAAACCAGTTGTTGTAACAATGCCCTCGCTCCTTAAACTCATCAATTTGGTACTGCGCTTGCAATGCATTAAAATCCGAACACATCTAAATATCAAACCAATCATTATGACAACTCCCAGGATACAAAGGAGAAATTTCCCTACATTCACGATAACATTTTGAGCCCATTCTCCTAAGCCTGAGAACCAATTGCGTGGGTTCAACCATGAAACCCAGCCGGTCAGTTCATTACTCACAGCAGTAAGGGTAAGGTTGTGTCTCCTTCGGAACTCCCACTTCAATTGAAAGATATCATCCATCTTTTGATCTATGACCTCGGTTGGGTCATCAGTGCTGTTTGTGATATACGTACAGCACTTCACACCATACTGAGTTGCTAGGGTGAATACCCGCCTGTCACCGCTGTGATGTAATTGAGAACCATCCTGTGCTGGATCAGTTCCATTTTGTAAACTTGCAATTCCCTCCCAGTATACCTGAAGGTGTCATCATACATCTCGGTGATATTGTCTATCAGGTTCGCTAGCGCATTAATATACCTAAAATTTATAATTCCTCTGGCGGTATGGGTGATATCTAACGCGAGTAGGAATTGAATCCCGGTGGATTCGTGGATCAAATCAGAGGCTGTGTGCTCTGTCCTATCTATAAGGTGTCTCTTAACAATGTGTTCGTAGTGAGTGTAAGGAGCTTGAGCATTGCGGTGAACGTCTTTCATCTTATCATGGGTAATGGTCATTACTTCTGGCAACACTCTTCCAATGTAAGTTTGGGGCAAGCCACTTATACGCCTTCCTCCCACATATGAAATATACATCATCAGGGAGGACATATGGGACATAATATGACATAACCATATTGCAAACCTTCCAGGTGAAAAATCCTATCCCTAACTTTCTCATCTGTTCAGTACACGTATCAGGCTGTATGATATGCGCATAGTACCCTGGAGACACTTCTCCAACCCGCATGGTCCTACTTCCTAGAGTGTACCTATACTGAAAATGTCTCCCACCGTTGGCTATTTGGCGTATAAGTTCTGAGTCTACGGGCATTCTATCGGCTCTGTGTGAAAATGCCATGGTTTGGTTGTTCCATGTCACTTCCCAATTTCCCGGCTTTCGGGGATTGGAAATGTTAAAACATACTAAGGACCTATCCACATGATATTGGTGGAGCTTCAAACTAGGAGGCCTAGAAATATTTCTTGTCCACCGGTCTCCCACCCCTTAATTCAAGTACCTCATCTATTGTTAAAGAGTATGGCACTAGTCCTGACTTGCTATGACCTTGAGGTACTTGTGAGCACACCCAGCATTCCGTTTGGTTTAAAACCTTACCCACTAATGAGTGATAGTCACTCAATGGATGACGGTCCTTATTGATATTAAGGCTGGACTGACATCTCTGGATGCACCCGTCCTCAACTATGTTTTCACAATTCCTACAGATACAATTCTCCTCAGCTAACAATCCTTCACAATGTCTCCTAGTGTCATGACTACCAGATCGTTTTCTGATACTTGCCTTTGCTCGGTGACTGTATTGCTCTTGGAATTCAACGAATCCGTCCTTGTCATCAGAACCCATTCCAGATCCCTTCTCGACCTCTCTGGTACTCTCACCGAAATAGACTGCTCTGGTCAACAACAGGGTCAACAGGAAAACCCGGAATGCAGTCTCTTGGGGCAAGTCCATCTTGCAGGAGGAGAAAGAAAGAGCGGTGATGGGAGGTAAAAAAAATAATTAGAAGGGAAAGAAAACTGGTGCGACAACCGCCTCTGATACTGTAGTTCTCTGTGCTCAGGTGCCGTGACAACAGTCCTGCCTCTCAACCTTCCCGGAACAGGCACTCCAGTGATATGGTTTCCTCTATACTCTGCTCTTTGTCACGGGCTTTCTCTTGGTCAGCGACCTTCTTACAGTGGGACGAGTGGACCCAAGTCTCTCTTTCGGCAACCTTCAATGCTGTCGTGCTGGTCAGTAAGACTTGGTACGGTCCTTCCCACCGGTCAATCAGGCAACCTGAGCGTAGAAAATTTCGAATCATTACATAATCCCCAGGTTCGATGTCATGACAATTACTGTCTGGCAGATCAGGAATCACTAGCTTTAGATTGCTGTTTTGATTCCTCAACTGCTTGCTCATCTTAGCCAAATACTTTTACAGTTACTTCATTGTTGCATTTCAAATCATCCTGGGGGTCAATCATTACATGGGGCTGTCGACCAAAAAGAATCTCAAAGGGTGACAGGTTAAGCGGGGACCTAGGGGTGGTTCTGATGCTGTACAATACAAGTGGCAAAGCTTCTGGCCACAACAATCCAGTTTCAGCCATCACTTTGCTCAACTTGTTCTTAATAGTGCTGTTTACTCTTTCCACTTTCGCACTCGCCTGTGGGCGGTACGGAGTATGTAGCTTACTATTAATTCCCATTAATTTGCACATTACCTGAAAGACTTCACCTGTAAAATGGGTACCCCTATCACTTTCAATTATCCTAGGGATACCATACCTGCACACAAATTCCTGCACAATTTTCTTTGCAGTAAACACAGCAGTATTTGTGGCAGCGGGGAACGCTTCTACCCAATTTGAAAACACATCAATACAAACCAACACATATTTTAAGTTTCTACAAGGTGGCAATTGTATGAAATCAATTTGTATCACCTGAAAAGGGCCGTCCGTTGGCGGGATATGGGATGGTTCTGTTGGTATTGCCTTTCCAATATTCTTCCTCAAGCAGGTGAGGCATGTCATTGCTCTCTTACCCGCATGAGAAGAGAATCCTGGCGCGCATCAGTAGGCTCTTACCAACGTGCACATACCTTCTTTGCCTAGATGGGTCAGACCATGTGCCGCCTCAGCTAAATTACAATTTCCAAATAAATAAGAGGTATTGAATAGGCTTAAACAGCAACAAGTATTTAGAGAAGGACTGTGTATGCCGCACTTCCGGGCCAGGTGGAATGCATTGCCTGACTTCCGGTTTAGGTGGAACGCATCGCGGACCGCGGCCACTTCTGGTCCAGCGTATTTACATTCTATCCCACCGCAAACCACCTTCATCTTCTGTAAAGTCCTTCTCTAAATACTTGTTGCTGTTTAAGCCTATTCAATACCTCTTATTTATTTGGAAATTGTAATTTTTATACACTATACTCATGTTCGATCCATCATGCATTGCAAATCCCTCATTTCCGGTCCCACAGGTTAAATAGCTCCTTTCCTCTCTCAGCACACACACCTTGAAAAAGACCTTTATGGTTGAAACGGCGTTGGTGCATGCTGAGAGTGGAATTCTTTTTATTCAAACAAGCCTGACCATCTTAAACCATCTGTGAGGTACACGGGGGGGTCATTTACAGAGGGGATTCCGGACCACCCTCTCGTATTGGAGTTTATTAACATCTTCTCCCCACACCCCCGTCGTTACTACATAAGCAAGGTTTTTGTACACTGTGTTGGCTTGTTTTATTTTATTCTCCATTGGCTCTTTGTCAAATAAAAAAAAAAATTTTTATTGAAATTGAATTCGCTGGACCATTTTTAAAGATACCGTTATATGTGGAAAACACCTGCTAGACATGTGAGTGAGGTACGCTGTACCTTTTAACGACCAGAAAAAGATACCTTTATGTGCTTTCTCCTATCTCCCTCAATGTGAGTTTTGGTACGTCCCTAATCCTAAAAGAATTGGTGGCGTGACTCTGTCCTTTCTGCTATCAAGTCCCCCATCCACCAGGGCTTCATTTTCTGGACACCATTTCAGATAGACTTTCTTTTAATTTACTACACATTGGTTTTGTTTTATTGTTTTTGTTTTACATATTCTTTGAGGATTTTCACCATAGACGGACGACTGAATGATATCCGCTTTAAGAATCCCTAAGTATCATTGAAATTTTCTCAACACTTATCCTCTTATGTTGGTATTTCTTGATGTTGATTCCTTCATAATCCCCGTTTTTTGTTAACTTTGGGCGCCTTTGATCATACCCCTCCTCCTTTTTATTGTATTGTATCTTTACCTGTGTTTGGGCAGGTATAGGGGTTTGATTGGGCAGACCTTTGTGCGCCAGAGTTCACTTAACATTTTTTTTCTGTATCAGTTGTGTGATGTCTGTCTGTATGGGGGTGCTGGCTGCTGATTTAGCAGCTTCGTCTGCCCGGCTGTTACCAAGTGACACTGGGTCTTGGCTGTACGTGTGGGCTTTACACTTGATAACAGCCACTCTGTCAGGTTCCTGTATCGCTGCTAGAAGTCTTTTGATGTGGGTCGCATGCGCCACGGGTGTGCCAGCTGCCGTCACCGAAATCATGCACTACTCCAAAGGCATACCTAGAATCAGTGTAGATATTGGCTGACTTACCCTTAGCCAATTCACACGCTCTGGTTAGGGCGACCAGCTCAGCAACTTGTGCTGAGTGAGGTGGGCCCAGTGGTTCCGCTTCTATGGTACCTTTGTCATCTACGACTGCGTATCCAGTACACAAGTCTCCCGAGTCCGTCTGTCTGTGGCAACTACCGTCAGTGTAAAAAGTAAAATCTACACCTTCCAGTGGGTTGTCACTGATGTCGGGCCTTGCAGTGAAATTTTGGGTCAAATATTCCATACAATCATGTGTGTCAGTGTCTGTACTAAATCCTCCTTCACCATCACTCTCATCCCCCACCCTTTGTGCCTGTCCAGGCACACCTGGGAGATACGTTGCAGCATTTAGTGCGCTGCATCTCCTTATGGTGATGTTTACAGGGGCCATTAGTGCTAATTCCCACCTTGTAAACCGTGCTGATGAGACGTGTCTGGTTTGGGCAGAATTCAGTAAGGCTGACACTGCATGAGGTGTATGGATGGTCAGGTTGTGACCTAACACTACATCTTCGCTTTTACTCACTAGCAATGCTATCGCTGCAACACTTCGCAAGCATGTGGGGAGGGATCGTGCTACGGTGTCTAGCTGAGCACTGTAGTAGGCTACCGGCCTGCTGGCATCACCATGTCTCTGGGTTAAAACACCTGCCGCACACCCAGCACTCTCCGTACCGTACAATTCAAAGGGTTTCCCATAATCTGGCATACCTAATGCTGGTGCCTGTGATAGGCACTGTTTGAGTCTCTCAAATGCCAGTTCGGACTCATCTGTGTGCGAAATCCGATCTGGTTTGTTTGATGAGACCATCTCTTGCAAAGGTAAGGCTAGCATGGAAAACCCTGGGATTCAGTTGCGGCAATACCCACACATTCCTAGGAAAGTGCGAATCTGTTGCTGGGTTTGTGGCAGAGTCATGTCGCGAATCGCCTGTATTCTATCAGCGGTGAGGTGTCTCAGTCCTTGTGTCAAGCAATGTCCCAAATATTTTACCTTGGTTTGGCATAACTGCAACTTATCCTTTGATACCTTGTGTCCCGTATTTGAAAGATGAAACAAAAGCTGTTTCGTGTCTTTCAAGGACGATTCGAGTGAATCAGAACACAGCAGTAAGTCATCTACATACTGTATTAATACTGATCCGCTCTCAGGTTGAAAGGATTGTAAACAATCATGCAAAGCCTGTGAGAAAATACTTGGGCTGTCAATGAAACCTTGTGGTAAGCGAGTCCAGGTGTACTGTACTCCTCTGTATGTAAATGCAAACAAGTATTGGCTGTCAGAGTGCAGAGGGACCAAAAAGAAAGCGGAGCAGAGGTCAATAACAGTGAAACATTTTGCAGTAGGAGGGATTTGCATAAGGATGACAGCTGGATTTGGCACTACGGGGAATTGGCTCTCAACTATTTTGTTGATCCCCCTTAGATCCTGCACTAGCCTGTAACCCCTCCCCCCACTCTTTTTCACAGGGAAGATGGGACTATTGGCAGTGCTAGACGTCCTGACTAGGATGCCCTGTTGCAGCAAGCGCTCTATGACTGGGTACACTCCTAACTCCACCTCTGGCTTCAGAGGATACTGTGGGATTTTTGGAGCTATTCTACCCTCTTTTATTTGAACTACTACAGGAGCTACATTTGCCATCAATCCAGTATCTTGTCCATCTTTGGTCCAAAGTGACTCCGGTATCTGGGAGATCATTTCCTCTACCTTGGATGGACACCTGTCTGTAACAGCAGTGTGTGACATTAACCTTTGAGGGGAGTCTAACATATCCTGCACTTCCTGAGCGTGATTCTCGGGTATATCTAAGAAAACACCTTCAGGAGTACAATATATGACACACCCCATCTTACACAGTAAATCTCTCCCAAGTAGATTAGTCGGAGCCGATGCAGCTAGCAAAAAGGAGTGCTTGGTCTGCAAAGGTCCTATCGTAATCTCTGCTGGTTTACTTAAAGGGTAGTGTTGTACTACTCCTGTTACTCCCATTGCTGGAATTGTTTTACCTGTGGTTTTCATACCCACCGTTGAATTTAACACTGACTTGGCCGCCCCCGTATCTACAAGGAAAGGTAGTGATCTACCATCTACATCAATTGTGACCTCAGGTTCACTTCCAAGGCTCGCAATTAATTTCACTGGCTGCAGACTACAGGTGTGGCCTGACCCCTATTGTAAGTTGTGACCCTCCCACAGCTCGTTGGCAGCTACAATATGTGAGGGGGGTAACTGAGAATTTTCAGAGACCTGCCAGTCTCTCTTTGGTGGGTACCTCTTTGTTTCCCCTGCATGTGGATAATAACTCCTCCTCTGCGGTCCCTGATCCCATTTGCGTGCGCCATACTGTGTGTCATGTTCTGGTCTAGGGGGTCGATATACCTTATGTGGGTCTCTAAATCTGCAATTCCGTGCAATATGTCCTTCCTTATGGCAGTTATAACATTTTACCACATACGACTTACCATCAGGGGTCTGGGGCTTATGCTGAGGTGGCCTTGTTGTAAGGGCCTGTATACTTACTGCCATCAGCTTATCCCCCTGTGACTCCCTGTGTCTAACGATGTTCCGATCATGCCCGACAGCGGACTCTCTTAATGCAGCCACCGAGATACCTCTCCAGCTAGGTTGAGTGGTCTGTACCCTTGTTCTCAATACTTCCTTTAAACCGTCCATTAATACGGACACCGCTACCTCCCTGTGATGCACACTTTCCTCAATGTCCACGACCCCAGTGTATCTAGCCATTTCCTCTAGTGCCCGGTGGAAATAGTCAGAAGCAGTTTCACCTTCTTTTTGTCTAATGGAGAAAATTTTGTTCCACTTGACAACAGTTGGGAAATATACTCCTAACTGCAGATTGATCTGTTTAACATTCTCCTGATTGTATTCATCAGTGAGAGGTACCTCTTCATATAATTTACAATCAGTAATGAATTTCACAGGGTCAATGGTAGAGGGCAAACATGCCCGCAGCACTGTCCGCCAATCTTTGCTATTGGGTTCGGCGGCGTTACCTAGTTCTTTAAAAAACCTTTGACATGCGGCTAGATCTTTCCTGGGATCGGGAAATTCAGACATAATTGTCCTTAATTCTGTCCGGGACCAGGGACAATGCATTGCAATGTTCCTGATGGGAGTGACTCCCTGTGCGTCAGTCTTTCCATTGGGGACTGCGATCACCCTGACAGGATTAAGTTCAATTACATCACTCTGGGTTGATTCTACAATGTGAGGTGTAATAGTTTCTGCATAATGTACAGTTCCGTACTTACCTGTGGACACGACCTCACCAGTCCCTCCACTAGGGGCCTTTGCTACTGCTCTTACTGGTTGGACGTGCCCACTGTAGTATCTTGTATGGTGGCTGCTAGAGAGTGCCGATATCGTGGTGGGCTCATCTTCCTGGTCGCAGTCCTGAGGGAAGTTTAAGATGGGATACAACTTGCACGGGTTAGCATTAGCATCAATACACTTATCTACTTTACTCTTATCACCATTAATACATTTATTAAGTGCACTTTTATCGTATACCAGTATGCCATTCTCTGTAGCCATTTTCTCTCCTGTTTATGTATGGTGGTGGTAGTGCTGTTGCTATCAGTTTCCTGCTAGGGTTGGAACCAGCTGCTTGAGCTAATCCCCGTTGTATCTCACCCTCCTGTTGCCATAACTGTAAATAATCATAATGTCTAATCCTTTCCTTTCCGGTTTTTATCAGACATATCCTTCTCCTTAAATTTTGCAACACCTCAGGATTAAAACTGCCTACCCTAGGGAATGGTTCCCTATCGTCCACAGTCATACGTTCCCACTCATTGCATAAGACCTCTGCGTGTGATCCATATTTCGAACACATTATGTACCTCGCCGACCCTTTGGGCCACGGAATATCAACCTGAACCCTGGTTGATCGTCCCTTACTTGAGCAACTGGCCCCCATTCTTTGCAGGTATTGCCTTCTCAGCGAATTCCTACAAAACCAAATTACTCAATATAAGGCAATGGTGAAAGTTCTCCGAGTGCTCTCACCCACCCACGCCCCTGCTGGCCAATACACCGAACACTGTGCCCAGTGCTGGTCGTACCCAACCTCTGGCTCCTGTGTAACCTCTATTTACTGAGAGCGTGTGGGAGTATGCTACCCCTCCCAGTAAATATCAGTTGTTGGAGATTTCCTGAGTGAACAGCGAAGCTCCCTTTAAAATGAAAAAAACTGTTACACAAATCACGTTACGTGTACAATTAGCGTCTATGACCCCGCAAATTGAGTGGGTATCAAGGTGAACTAACTAATGCACACAGTAACGTGCGGTACAGTTGCACTGCGTATAAGTAACTATTACTTATCCGCCGAACGACCAACAGAATCGGTTGTTTAGGCTGCGAAACCTCAGCCGGAGCGTATTCTCAAAACGGGCCTATATGGGTACTACGCAAACCCCCGGGGCTGCGCTCTCTACCTCTGACCTTTCTCAGGCCAGGGATTTCAGAGCTTCGCTTGACCTGGTCAGCGGATTTCTGAATTCGACGACCTTTTGGTCTGCTGATTGCTACCTTGCTCCTTTGTACTCTTTATACAATGTTAACGTGAGCAAGCCAGTCCCACGCCACCAAGTGTCCACTCACCTGGTGTACTCTCCTACGGGATCCCGAATTCCCTTGGGTCCAAAACCTTTATTGTTTGCACTATCACTCTTGCTCACTGTCAAAGTCGAAAAATATCATGCTGCACATTGCCATATATTAACCCCATGCGCTTGCCCGCTGCACGTGCGCATTCTCTCCCGTGCGTGCGCATATTCGCAGTTGCGTGACGGCGCCTCCACGGTCGTGCGCTCAGGCGTGTGGTATGTGCATTTACGGTAGAGTTTGTGTGCGTTTGGTGGGCGACTCGATCATTACATAGTTAATCCGAATAGTATGTTTTATAGGTAATGGTCCCCTTAATAATAACTGTAAGTTTGTTTAGTATAACTGGTTCATGAACAAAGGAATTCCTCTTTGCATGATACGAAGGGTCAGATAGGGTCTGAGCGATGGTGTTTGGTACCTAACCGAAGAGTATTTTATTAGAAACAATCCGGTGCTGGTTAGGTAGAGATTAATTGCTCCTGCGTATAGTTATGTCTATAAATAGTTTCTGGAGATTTACTGTATTTGCGGTTCATTGTCCAAGTGGTGGGAATCCTGAGATTCCCTCCCACCTGAGCAGTCTGGAATAGTCACAGCCCATCTGTTCAAACAAACCTATGACCTTTTGTTGTAATGTGAAGACAGATTCCTGTGTCCAATGAACAATGAGATATAGGTCCCTTTGTAGTGTACTGTATGCAGTGTATATAAGGAACAGCCAGTTTGGGCCAGCTTAGTCTACTCTCCACAAAAGGTTTTTATCACTGACTAACTTGAGAGCTGGTGACCAGGACTGCGCAGCGATCATTCCCCAGTGTGTAAGTTTTTCTCTGTAACCAACTTGTTCTGTTTGTATTTGCCATACTCTCTCTCTCTGTTATTGTTAAACTGTTGTATATTGTATATGTGTAGTTATCATGTTTAGGTATTGATGTTAGTCTGTAGTGTATAAGATGTTAACTGTATTTTTCCCTTTTTACATAACTAAATCTCGTTAGTAAAGGTTTTGGAACCTCAGCAGGGTGTCTGTTTCTCTAGCTAGTACAAAGGGTTTCAATGAATCTCTATCACTCAAACAGCTTGCTTAAATATCCAGGTTAACCAGTGGTATATCATTGCAGTATCTCAATACTAAGACTTACAGTATAATCAGGCTCTGTGTTTAAAGTTTATAAAAGTACTGTCTGTGTGTACGCTCGCTGTGTGTATTCCATACACCCAGCGTAGCGTGTGTACGTAATTTGCGTACCACGTGCAAGGCCTTCATACGCAAATAGCGTACGGAGGGCGTAGCACGTGCACGTGGTTTAGCGGCCATTACGGCTACACAGTATTAGTATATAGCTAATGTTAAAAGGTAGATAACGGACTCGATCATCACTCATATACACTTTGATTTTTCTGTACAGAAAATTACTTTCATTCAGGTGAAACAGGCTAATCCCAGAGATGTCACAATAAGAGAAGGATCTTTTAAACTAAAATTTTTGGAAACTGAACAAATTTGTGCTATTATCGCGTGGCTACCGTATCGCCTAAACTAAAACAATGCTATTGTGTGATTTGTATTTAGTGGGCGTATCTGTACGCACGTTGCGTAATATACGCCACGTGTATAGGCCTTTGCGTCGAGTACGCAGTCTCGCACGCTGTCCGAGACACGTGTACAAAGGCCGGATATGCCCGCAGTAACGCAAATAACACGTTTCTATAAATGTAAATGATATTCAACTATAATCGCTTACTAACACCACACAGTGTCTCCAGTGTTAGAGCTGCTGTGGTTTTACAATTACTCCCTTAAATATTACTCTTTACTTTTAACTGAATAGCAACAAATTTCTCAGCACGTGATCAATGCTAATGGCAAACAAGAGGGTAGATATGCAAAAATACACAAATGAAATACAGGTGTGTGCGTGTGTTACGTGTGTTGCGTGCGCAGTTGGCACCAAACAGAAATTTAACAGATTTAAAACCAAACAATAGCTTTACGTTCTTACCTTTCGGATCCCACCAGCATCCCTTCAAACCAAGCGGAGCAGACGCTTATCTAATCAGCACTAATGTATCACCGACCACAAAACGGCTAACAGGGGATACTACCTTCCCGCCCTTTGCTGATAGATAAAAGTCTGCCTTGTCCTGCTAGGCTGCGGATATGTGGAGAACCGGACGAGCTCCCAATTGATGATGTCAATTATTATCTTCAAACATAAAGCTATACACTATTTCCGTGGAGCCGCTATGGCCGCTAGTCCACGTGCACGTGCTACGCACTTTGCACGCTATTTGCGTACAGAGTCCTGCACGTGGTACGCTCTTGGCGTACACACGCTGCGCTGAGTGTACGGAATACACACAGCGGGCGCACACACAGTTGATAACCTTTAAACCTTGTTAATAAAACACAGTAAGAATATGCTTATACTCTAAACCTTAGTAGTCAAGTACTGTAATGATGTAACGCTTAAAAACCTTAACAATGTGTATGCTGTTTGAGCGATTAAGACGCTAAGAGAGCCCTTTGCAGGAAAGTGAAAACACAACACCAGGTTTGGTTAAAACCACAGCAGCTCTAACACTGCCGTGGATTATTCAGAGAAAAAGGGGAAAACAGTACAAGTTATACACTACAAGCTAACACAGAAATCTAACAGAATAAGAGAATAAGACGAACAATGGCTACAGAGAATATACATACGTGGGGAATCTTTCGCAAGCGCGACCTGGAATCCAGTCCTCAGCTATTCAGGTAGAAAGCCTTCAGAGACATGAGGCTGGCCAGGCAACAGTGGTCTTTATATACACAACATACATTCACAATACAATGGTACCTGTAATCTCATTGTTCATTGGACACAGGGATGTGTCTCTACATTACAGCAAAGGTCATAGGTGGATTTGTTTGAACAGGTGGGCTGTGTCTTTCCCCAACTGCTCTGGTGGGAGGTATCCTCAGGATTCCCGCCGCATGTGTAATTTACAGCAAATACAGTTAATGTTCATAATCTACTTCTGTACATAACTATACGCAGGAGCGAGCGATCCTTTCCTAACTAACATCGGAATGTTACCCTTAAAATACCCTACAGCTTGATACTAGACACCACCTTTCAACCTTTATCTGACCCTTCCTATCATGCAAAGAGGAATCACTCTGTCCAGGAACAGTTTAAACTAATCATACTCGCTGACATGGTCTAGGGGAATATTAACTACAAAATACACTATTTGGGTTAAATATGCTACGATCGAGTCGCACGCTACACGCTCACAAGCTCCACCGTAAATACACATCTTATGCGCACGAGACGCTGGAGCGTCTCCTACACAACTTGCGGGTATGTGTACGCACTGGGGAACAGGTGCACGAGCAGCGCGCGTGTGCATGAGGGGTTAGTACAAGGGGTATGCATCATGATATTTTTCGACTTTGACAGCACATCAGGCGCCCCTCGATATACACTGCCTGTCTGTTAGGTGGATTCGAAACGTCCCCAGAATAACAAAATAGCAAGCTCTTTCTGCCAACCGGTTTTGACACCCCAGTGGTGTCTTTTTCTGTGCAATCTTTTGTTTTATGGCAAATGATCCTAATTGGATACATTTCCTTCTAATGAAACACTTATGTGCTTCCCACAGGGTGACCCCGGACTGTCATTAAGTGTAATATAATCAGTCAGGGTGGTTTCAATTAGTGATTTATAAACTCGATCTTGGAGAACAGATTTGTTTAGCCCACTGGGGGGGGGGGGGGGATATCTAATTCTAAGTGGGCAGCACAGAGGTTGTAATGGTTGGCATTACTGCCTCACAGCACTCAGGTCATGTATTCAGTTCCCACCAAAGCCCTAACTATGTGGCGTTTGTTTATTCTCCCCGTGCTAGTGTGGATTTGCTCCCACAATCCAAAAATAATAGGATTTTGGTTACAAACCGGTAAATCCTTTCTCGTAGTCCGTAGAGGATGCTGGGGTCCACATTAGTACCATGGGGTATAGACGGTCCACCAGTAGCCATTGGCACTTTAAGAGTGTGAGAGTGTGGGCTGGCTCATCCTTCTATGCCCCTCCTACCAGACTCGGTTTAGAAACTGTGCCCGAGGAGACTGACATCTTCGAGAGAAGGATTTTACACAGATAGTGGCAAGATTCACACCAGCTCACACATACAAGGCACGTCAAGCTAACCAGCTTGAAACTCAGCAACCGCTGAAACATTACTTACCAAGTCACAATGCAGTACTCAACTAAAACTAAGTTATACTGAACCAAATAACGATAGCAGGAAAATGAAGCGCTGGGCGAGTGCCCAGCATCCTCTACGGACTACGAGAAAAGGATTTACCGGTAGGTAACCAAAATCCTATTTTCTCTTATGTCCTAGAGGATGCTGGGATCCACATTAGTACCATGGGGATGTACCAAAGCTCCCAGAATGGGAGGGAGAGCGCGGAGGCTCCTGCAGAACTGATTGACCAAACTTCAGGTCCTCAGAGGCCAAAGTATTGAACTTGTAGAACTTTGCAAACGTGTTCAACCCAGACCAAGTTGCCGCTCGGCAAAGTTGTAATGCCGAGACACACCGGGCAGCTGCCCAGGAAGACCCCACCTTACGAGTAGAGTGGGTCTTAACAGACTTAGGACACGGCAATCCCGCCGTAGAATACACATGCTGGATAGTGAACCTGATCCAGCGAGAGATTGTCTGCTTAGAAGCAGGACACCCCATTTTCTTGGGATCATACAGGACAAACGGCGAGTCCGATTTTCTGTGACCAGCAGTCCTCCTCACATAGCTTTTTAGAGCCCTCACAACATCTAAATACTTTGATGAAATTGAGGAGTCAGTAGCAACTGGCACCACAATAGGTTGGTTGATATTAAATGCCGACACAAGCTCAGCTCTATCTTCATGGAAGATCAAGTAAAGGCTCTTACAGGACAAAGCCCCCAACTCTGACACACGTCTAGCAGAAGCTACGGCCAACAAAGTGACAGTCTTCCACGTGAGAAACTTGACCTCAACCTCCTGTAGAAGTTCAAACCAGTCCGACTGGAGGAACTGCAACACCACGTTAAGATCCCACGGCGCCGTAGGCGGTACAAAGAGAGGTTGGATGTGCAGAACTCCCTTCAAAAAAGTCTGAACCTCAGGGAGGGCAGCCAACTGTTTCTGGAAGAAAATGGATAGGGCCGAAATTTGGACCTTTATGGATCCCAACCTCAGGCCCATATCCACACCTGCTTACAGGAAGAGGAGAAAACGTCCCAGTTGAAACTCCAGTAGGAAACTTCTTGGACTCACACCAAGATACATATTTTTTCCAAATACGATGGTAATGTTTAGACGTTACTCCTTTCCTAGCCTGTATCAGGGTAGGAATAACCTTGTTTGGAATGCCATTTCAAGCTAGTATCTGGCGTTCAACCTCCATGCTGTCAAACGCAGTCGCGGTAAGTCATGATAGGCGAACAGCCCCCGCTGTAGCAGGTCCTGTTAGGCGCGGCGGTCTTCGGCCGTACCCTGACTGAACAGCGGTCACGGCCGCCACGCCTCTCTCCTTCCCTGTTCCCCGCACGGCGCCTAGCAACGCCAGGACGCCGTGCGCACGATAGCCGCCGGGTCCCTGGCAACGCAGGACGCCATGCGTGCAGGGCCGCCGGGTGCATAGCAACGGGGACGCCACAGGTGGACCGCGTTCCCCGTTGCTAAGAATAGTTAATTAGGTTGCTCGTGCAGCAGGGCAGCTGCACGGCAACTAGTAATTAGGGTCTGGGGGCTGGTCCTGCTGGCCCTCCTGTTATTGGCCAGCAGGGCCTTTTTATGTGAGCCAGCACACTGCAGCCCCGCCGGTGATAGCTTCTTGTATGCTGTTCCTGCCTTGCAGAACTCTGTTCCTGTCAGCCGTGTTTGGTGGATCTTGCTCCCTGCCCTTTGGTACTTTGGAGGTCCGAAGCCGGTCCTGGGAATCCTTCTAAGTCCTTGCGAACCTGTTTGTCATCTGGGGTTCTCGCTCGGTTTCGTGAGCAGCGGCTTCTGCCGCGTGTTGCGGCCTATGCCGCTTAGTGTTTACTTTACTGTGAATTGGTGCATTTGCGGAGGTTTCCGCTTTCACTGTCCTCCCCGGAACTCGGCGGTGCCGTGTAGGGGAGTGGACAGTGGTTTCTTTGTAGTTCTCTTCCTTTGGCGGCGTGCCGCACATACGTTTAGTTTTTAGGTAGTTTATAGCCCCTAGCGTGGTTGTTTCAGTTAGAGGTCCCCTTGTTATTACCCTGTCTCAGTTCACGCCTTGTCTCTCTTTAAGACCTGAGGGGGCATCGGAGTTGGGCAGACCTAATCAAACGCGGCTGCCATGGGCCCAAGAAACAATAGTCGTTCAGGCGTGAATTGATAACACGGGTAAGACAACGGAGGTAGGGTGCTAGGGGCTATTTCCTTCCCATCTCCCAATCCCAGCATTCCGTCTTGGTGCTCAGGACTCACTACATAAGATCTCCCCTGTCCTGAGCATCAGGATCGTAACATTATCACCGGCCCACATAAAAAAAAATAAGGGGGCTTAATTTTTTCCGTTGTATTGGTGGGCCTAGAAATTCGGCCTCATGAATCCGGCAGGTTTAGGGCCAAACCCCAGTCAGCTTTTGGTTAACCAAATACAGGAATTAACTTAGATGGTTCAGGATCTTACTCTTCGGGTGAGATCGCAGGAAGATCTTTTGCGAGCCTCCCCGAGTATGGTTCCAGAACCAAAGATGCATTTACCTGACCGTTTTTCGGGTAACCGAAAGGATTTTTTTAATTTTAAGGAAGCTTGTAAGCTTTATTTTCGTTTAAGGCCCCGTTCCTCTGGTACTGAGTCTCAGCGGGTCGGGATTGTGATGTCTCTACTTCAGGGTGATCCACAGACCTGGGCATTTGGGCTAAGAGCGGATGATGCTGCTTTGTTATCAGTAGACGCCTTTTTTAAATCCTTAGGCCTCTTATATGACGACCCAGATAGAGAAGCATCAGCTGAGAGTCACCTGCGTGCCCTTAAGCAAGGCAAAAATCCAGCAGAGGTGTATTGTACCGAATTTCGCCGTTGGTCGAACGACTGTGGCTGGAATGACCCGGCCCTGCGCAGTCAGTTTCGCCTCGGTCTGTCGGAAGTGATTAAAGACAGTCTCCTTCAGTACCCCGCTCCTGAGACTCTAGACAAACTCATGGAGCTCGCTATTAAAATTGATCGTCGTCGTCTCCGAGAGCGGAGGGCTGAAAGAGGAACAACTTTTAGGCCTAATCCATGTGTATATACTTTTCCTGAAGACGTCGAGGAGCCCATGCAAATGGGTCTCTCCCGGCTGTCCCCAGAGGAAAGAACCAGAAGGTTAAGTTCTGGTCTTTGTTTGTATTGTGGTGGTAAGGGACATATCGCACGTAACTGCCCGAACAAGCCGGGAAACGCTCTGACCAAGTGAATTGTGAGGGGGTTCACTTGGGTCTGCAGTTAATCTCCTCTAATAATTCTCTATTAGTTCCGGTAAAGATTTCCTTTGGCAGCCTCAGTTCGTTGGTGTCGGCCTTCGTCGACAGTGGAGCTGCAGGAAATTTTATGGATTTAGCTTGGGCTAAGGCTTTAGGCATTCCACTGATACCCTTAGATAGACGTATCACCATGCACGGCTTGGATGGGGGTCCGCTTTCCAATGGGGTTATTACTCACCGCACACCTCCAGTATTGCTGACAGAAGAAATAGAATTTTACCTTACACATTGTCCGGCAGTTCCAGTAGTTTTGGGTCACCCCTTGCTTGCCTTTCATAATCCCATCATAGATTGGCGGTCTGGGGAGATTTCCTAATGGGGTCCTTTTTGTGTTAAGGAGTGTTTTTCCCATCCTGTCCGGGTTGCGGCAGTTACCCCAGAACTTATTCCTCTGGAATATCAGGATTTTGCTGATGTGTTCTCCAAGGGTAATGCGGACGTTCTGCCTCCTCATCGGTCCTATGACTGTGCTATAGATTTAGTTCCCGGGGCCACTTTACCTAAGGGGAGATTATATGCCCTCTCCGGGCCAGAAACCACGGCTATGGATAATTATATCCAGGAAAGCCTGAAAAGGCTTCATTAGGCCTTCGAAATCTCCTTTGAGTGCAGGATTCTTTTTTGTTGAGAAAAAAGATGGGTCGCTCAGACCATGTATTGATTTTCAGGCTCTGAATAAAATTTCTGTTAAAAACACCTACCCTTTGCCTTTGATTTCAGTACTTTTTGATCAGTTACGCTCTGCCGTTATCTTCTCAAAAATCGATCTTGGAGCTTACAATCTCATCCGAATAAGATCTGGGGATGAGTGGAAGACTGCTTTCAGCACACAGTCGGGTCATTATGAATACCTGGTGATGCCCTTTGGGCTGTCAAATGCTCCTGCGGTATTTCAAGACCTCATCAATGATGTTCTTCGTGACTTTCTTGGAAAGTTCGTTGTCATTTATTTAGACGACATTTTGATTTATTCTGAGTCTATGGAACAACATATTACACATGTGCGTCTGGTTCTTCAAAAACTACGGGAGAATCATTTATACGCAAAACTAGAGAAATGTGATTTTCACATCACGGAAGTGTCCTTCTTGGGGTATATTTTTTCTCCCCAGGGATTTTTCATGGAACCGAAAAAACTCCAGGCCATCCTTAATTGGGCGCAACCCACAAATTTAAAAACAATTCAGCGCTTTTTAGGGTTTGCAAACTATTATAGGCGGTTCATTCATACCTTTTCTGATTTGGTCGCTCCTATAGTAGCATTGACTAAAAAAGGAGCGGACCCTTCCAATTGGTCGCCTGCAGCCGAGTCTGCCTTTCGGGCCTTAAAGCAGGCCTTTGTCTCGGCTCCTGTTCTCAGGCACCCTAACCCGGAGCTCCCCTTTATAGTCAAGGTAGATGCCTCAGAGGTTGGAGTGGGGGCTATCCTATCTCAGGAAGATCCGGAGTCTCAGGAATTACACCCTTGTGCCTTCATGTCCAGGAAATTCTCCTCCGCAGAATCCAACTATGACGTTGGTAATCGAGAATTGCTGGCAGTTAAATAGGCTTTCGAGGAGTGGAGGCATTGGCTGGAGGGAGCTAGGCATACTATTACAGTGTTTATTGACCATAAGAACCTGCAGTATATTGAGTCAGCTAAACGGCTTAATGCTCGGCAGGCACGTTGGGCATTGTTTTTTACTCGTTTCAGGTTTATTATCACCTTCAGGCCCGGTTCCAAAAATACTAAAGCTGATGCCCTGTCACGTTGTTTTCTTCCGGTTCACAATAACCATCCTGCTACTACCCCCATAGTTCCATCATCTGTCATCTGGGCAGGCCTCACACAGGATTTATTTACTCAGTTAGTCCAGCTTCAACAGCAGGCTCCTAAACCGACTCCTGCTGATCGTCTTTGTCCCTGAATTTCTGAGAGGCCCTGTTTTAGCTGAGTTTCATGACAACAAAGTCTCTGGTCATCCAGGTATCACTAAGACCTTGGAGTTAGTCTCTCGCTCGGTGTGGTGGCCTAGTCTTTCTAAAGATGTAAGGGAATTTGTCCATTCCTGTCAGGTTTGTGCACGGCATAAGGTTCCTCGTTCATTGCCGATCGGGCAACTCGTACCTTTAGCCGTTCCTCTCAGGCCATGGTCACATATATCCATATATATCCATGGATTTCGTGGTGGACCTTCCTCTTTCAGCCGGATTTCGAGTCATTTGGGTGGTAGTAGATCGTTTTAGTAAGATGGCTTAATTCATTGCTCTTCCCCGATTACCCTCTGCTCAAGGGTTGGCAGTCTTGTTTCTCCGTCATGTGTTCAGGCTCCATGGGTTGCCCAGGGATATTGTCTCTGATCGGGGTCCGCAATTCATTGCTCGTTTCTGGAAACGTTTTTGTGCCTCATTAAATATGAAACTCTCTTTAACATCTGGGTACCATCCACAATATAACAGACAAACTGAACGAGTTAACCAGTCATTAAAACAGTATTTACAGTTGTATTCGGCCAAACTCCAGAATGATTGGTCTGAATTTCTTCCGTTAGCCGAATTTGCTTATAATAACTCTTGTCATCCTTCCACCAAGGAGTCCCCATTCTTTTCAGTCTTTGGCTTTCATCCTAGAGCCAACTCTTTTTTTCCTCATTCTCCAGTCTCCTCGTTGACCTTAACCTCCCATCTCAGAACAATTTGGAGAAAGGTGCACCTTGCCTTGAGAAAAGCTGCCTTCCGAGAAAAGAAATTTTCTGATAGGCTCCGACGTCCTTGCACTTTTAAGGTGGGAGATAAGGTATGGTTGTCAACTCGCAACATCAAGCTCCGACAACCTTTGGCTAGATTGGGACCCAAATTTATTGGACCATTCCTTATCATTAAGAAGGTCAACCCAGTTGCTTTTCGGCTACGCCGCGCCTCCCTCTCTCCTTCCCTGTTCCCCGCACGGCGCCTAGCAACGCCAGGACGCCGTGCACACGATAGCCGCCGGGTCCCTGGCAACACAGGACGCCGTGCGTGCAGGGCCGCCAGGGGCATAGCAACGGGGACGCCACAGGTGGACCGCGTTCCCCGTTGCTAAGAATAGTTAATTAGGTTGCTCGTGCAGCAGGGCAGCCGCACGGCAACTAGTAATTAGGGTCTGGGGGCTGGTCCTGCTGGCCCTCCTGTTATTGGCCAGCAGGGCCTTTTTATGTGAGCCAGCACACTGCAGCCCCGCCGGTGATAGCTTCTTGTATGCTGTTCCTGCCTTGCAGAACTCTGTTCCTGTCAGCCGTGTTTGGTGGATCTTGCTCCCTGCCCTTTGGTACTTTGGAGGTCCGAAGCCGGTCCTGGGAATCCTTCTAAGTCCTTGCGAACCTGTTTGTCATCTGGGGTTCTCACTCGGTTTCATGAGTAGCGGCTTCTGCCGCGTGTTGCGGCCTATGCCGCTTAGTGTTTACTTTACTGTGAATTGGTGCATTTGCAGAGGTTTCCGCTTTCACTGTCCTCCCCGGAACTCGGCGGTGCCGTGTAGGGGAGTGGACAGTGGTTTCTTTGTAGTTCTCTTCCTTTGGCGGCGTGCCGCACATACGTTTAGTTTTTAGGTAGTTTATAGCCCCTAGCGTGGTTGTTTCAGTTAGAGGTCCCCTTGTTATTACCCTGTCTCAGTTCATGCCTTGTCTCTCTTTAAGACCTGAGGGGGCATCGGAGTTGGGCAGACCTAATCCGCCCTTCAAACGCGGCTGCCATGGGCCCAAGAAACCATAGTCGTTCAGGCGTGAATTGATAACACGGGTAAGACAACGGAGGTAGGGTGCTAGGGGCTATTTCCTTCCCATCTCCCAATCCCAGCATTCCGTCTTGGTGCTCAGGACTCACTACATAAGATCTCCCCTGTCCTGAGCATCAGGATCGTAACAGGTCCTCCCGAAGAGGAAGAGGCCTCGGCTCTTCTAGCAGTAGATCCAGAAGATCCACGTACCAAGACCTTCTTGGCCAGTCTGGAGCAATGAGGATCGCTTGAACCCTTGTTATCCTTTATGAGCTTTAGCACTCTTGGAATGAGTGGGAGTGATGGAAACACGTACTCCGACTGGAAAACCCACGGAGTCACTAGGGCGTCCACCGCCACTGCTTGCGGGTCCCTCGACCTGGAACAATATCACCGAAGCTTCTTGTTGAGACGAGAGGCCATCATGTCGATTTGTGGTACACCCCAAAGGTCTGTTACCTCTTTGAACACCTCCGGATAGAGACCCCACTCTCCTGGATGGAGATTGTGTCTGCTGAGGAAGTCCGCTTCCCAGTTGTCTACTCCTAGAATGAAGATTGCTGACAGCACCAACGCGTGTTTTTCTGCCCAGAGGATGATTCTTGTTACCTCTGACATTGCAGCTCTGCTCTTCGTTCCGCCCTGTCGGTTGATGTAAGCCACTGTCGTTACATTGTCCGACTGCACTTGAATGGCCCGATTTCTCAGAAGATGGGCCGCTTGGAAAAGACCGTTGTAGATGGCTCTTAGTTCTAGAATGTTTGTCGGCAGGCCGACTTCCAGACTTGACCACCTTCCTTGGAAGGTCTCCCCTTGAGTGACTGCGTCCCAGCCCCGAAGACTTGCATCCGTGGTTAGAAGGATCCAGTCCTGAATCCCGAACCTGCGGCCCTCCAAAAGGTGAGGTAGTTGCAACCACCAGAGGAGTGAAATCCTGGCCTTTGGTGACAGACGTATCCTCTGGTGCATATGTAGATGGGATCCCGACCACTTGTCCAGGAGATCCAGTTGGAAGGACCGAGCATGAAACCTCCCGTACTGTAGAGCCTCGTAAGAGGCCACCATCCTTCCCAGAAGGCGAATGCACTGATGAACCAACACCCGGGCTGGCTTCAGGACCTCCCGGACCAATGTTTGTATCACCCTCTGCACTTCTGTGTCGAGGATCATTCCCAGAAAGGACAACCTCCTAGTTGGTGCCAAATTGATTTTGGAAGATTCAGGATCCAACCGTGTTCCCTGAGCAGGTGGGTTGTGAGAAAGATGGACTGTAACAGCTTCTCCTTGGACGATGCCTTTATCAGCAGATCGTCTAGATATGGAATTATGTTCACCCCCTGTCTGCGGAGAACCATCATTTCCGCCATGGCCTTGGTGAATACCCTCGGTACTGTGGAGAGGCCAAATGGCAGAGCCTGGAACTGATAGTGACAGTCCAACAGTGCGAATCGGAAATAAGCCTGATGTGGCGGACAAATCAGAATGTGAAGGTACGCATCCTTAATATCCAGGGATACCAGGAATTCCCCCTCTTCCAGACCTGATATCACCGCCCTTAGAGACTCCATTTTGAACTTGAACTACTTCAGAAAGTGATTTAGCGATTTTAGGTTCAGAATGGGACTGACCGAACCATCCGGTTTCGGTACCACGAAAAGATTTGAATAGTAACCTTTCTTCTGCATATGAGGAGGGACCAGTATAATAACTTGTGCCTCCACCAACTTCTGGACAGACCTGTCTGCCAGCAAAGCTGGCAAGCCTGATATGAAGAATCTGTGAGGGAGATCTTGAAATTCCAGCCTGTACCCCTGGGACACGATATCTTGCACCCAGAGATCCAGGCCGGACGACACCCAGACGTGACAAATGCCTGAGTCTCACTCCCACCGGCCCCACCCTCCGGAGCGTGCAGTCCACCGTCATGCGGAGGACTTCAGCGTACCTGAAGCAGGTTTCTGTTCCTGGGAACCCGCAGCAGCAGGTTTCTTGGATTTGGGCCAACCTCCCCTAAAGAAGGAGTTGGACGGTCTGGCCTTTCGTGGCTTGGCAGCCTGAAAGGGCTGTGATGCAGTTGAAGAAAAGGGATTCTTCGTAGCAGGTGCAGCTGAGCGAAGAAAAGGTGACTTCCCCAAAGAGAGCCTGACCTGTGTAGGGTAGGGTCTCCACACTTCTCCTGGATTCCACGTCGACAGACCACTGTCGCAGCCACAGTCCTCGATGAGCTGAGACAGACATGGAAGAAATTCCTGCAGCCATGGAACCCAGGTCTTTCATGGATTCTACCAGAAATCCTACCGAATCCTGAATGTTACGCAAAAACAATTCAATATCAGATTTATCCATAGTATCCAAATCTTCAAGTAACGTGCCTGACCACTTTACTATAGCTTTGGCAATCCAAGCACTGGCAATAGTGGGACGTAGTATAGTCCCTGAAGCCGTGTACATGGATTTGAGCGTATTATCAATTTTACGATCAGCCGGCTCTTTCAAGGCGGTGGATCCTAGAATAGGTAAAACCACCTTTTTTGAGAGTCAACAATGGGCGGGTTTTCCCATTTTTTCCTATCCTCCACAGGGAAAGGAAATGCCACCTGGACCCTTTTAGGGATCTGGAATATTTTCTCAGGGTTTTCCCAAGCTTTTTCAAAATAGCATTTAATTCGTTTGATGCAGGGAAGGTTAGCGAGACTTTCTTGTTTTCAGTGAAGTAAGCCTCCTCAACCTGTTCATGTATTGTATCAGCAATATTCAACATATCTCTAATAGCCTCTATCATCAGCTGCACCCCTTTTGCAAGAGATGCTGGCCCCCTCAACACATCCCCATCACCGTCCTCGTTGTCAGAATTGGTATCCGTGTCATCTTGCATAATCTGTGCAAGAGCACGTTTTCGGGAGTAGACAGCGGGGGGAAGGCGGGGGCGGGCTGAGGTAACAGAACTGGTCCCTGGACATAGCTTAATGGAGACCACAGACACTCCACACACACACACACACACACACACACACTCACACACTCACACACACACACACACACACACACACACACACACACACACACACACGGGAGGGCAGAGTTTCACCCCCAAGAATGGCAAGAGAGACACAGAGATTAGAGTACACCCACACACAACGCTATTTCGGTAAAGGGAGACCCCCAACCAGTGTTGACTGTGCACCTTAATAGGTTATACAGCCTCCCCCCTTCTACAACCCCTGGTACCGTGAGAGATAGCTGGAGTAGTTCTGGTGGGACTTGCTCTTCACTGACAGCGTTGTGCAGGCAGGAAAATGGCGCTGAATGCTGCTGGGTCCGCTTTGAGGAGAAGCTCCGCCCCCAAAATTGCACTGTCTTCCCAATCTTCAGAAGATTATACTGGGCTGAGGAATTATGCTGGCAGCGATCCAGGGACCCTGACAGGCTGGAAGGTCAGTTTAGGGTGTAGGCGCTGGCTCAGGGCGCCCCTCACAGCGCTGCACTATGGTGGTCATTCCGAGTTGTTCGCTATTTTTTTCGTTCGCACAAGGTATGCGCAAAATTGCAAACATGTTGCAAAATTGCGAATATCCGCCCCCAACGTATTTTTGCCAATTCGTTCGCAGTATTACACAATGTGGGCGTACGCCAAATGACATCGCAGCAATGCGAAGGCATAGCATTAACACAAACGTCAACGTAAAAATACGAAGTTTTAGTAGATTTACACATTCTTCTTAAGTGCACACTTTTGCGGAAAATCGCACAACAATGTTTTTTTTTTCTATTAAGTGAAATTACACCTTTCAGTTTGAAGTCCATAAGCCCTCCTCAATTACCAATCCAATTAGTGTAATGAATGAGAATGTTCATGACCAATTAAGTGTTCTTAAAATACCTGAAGAACACTTTGTAGGCATAATTGGCCATCAACATTTAAATGTTAAAAATATAAATATAGATGTTTTAAATGTGCCTGGGTTTTTTTGTTTTTTTGTGTCAAGGTTTAGTTAGTGAATGAAGGTGTTTACATGTTTATTTAGACAATAACCTCCTAACTGTATTTTTGTTTTTTAAATAAATCTTACGTTAGATGTGTGAAATGTTTAAGGTAATAATTTTCTGCTAGGCAATCTGGTGTTCCTTTATTGCATTAATAAACACAACACCCGCTTATCTTGAAATATATAGTTTTTATTTTTATTTTATTTTTTTAAAACAGAAAATTTAACATTTATTTAAAAATTATCCAAATTTTTGTAGCTGGTCAACATTTTCCAGCAAGGCTAGAAGATTTAGCCGCATGTTGGCCAGAATGCCCGCAAAAGTTGTGGGATCTCCAACTGCAACATCTGAAATTAAGATGCAACATAAACATTACTAACTTACTCATTACTTATTTTACAAGCAAGGCACAAAGCACACTGATTTATCCTTAAAACAGACATGATGTAGTCACTTAGGCATTAATGCAGGCATGTCCAAACTAAGGCCCTCCACCTGTTGTGAAACTACATATACCATCATGTCAAGACACCGTTTTGGGGTCAGAGAATGCAAAACTGTGTCAGGGCATGCTGGGATGTGTAGTTTCTCAGCAGCTGGAGGGCCGCAGTTTGGACAGGCCTGCATTAATGCCTAAGTGACTACATCATGTCTGTTTTAAGGATAAATCAGTAGCAGAACAACACAGAAGCCTGCTCAGCAATGTTTGTTTTTAATTATTATTTTTTAATAAAGTGTACCACACCATGGGTAAAATTTACTAATATGGGAGTTCTATTTAAGATGGGACGTTGACCATAGCAACCAATCAAATTCAACATATTATCTTGTAGAAGGGGCCACAAAAATTGCAAGTATAATCTTATTGTTTGCTATGGGCAACATCCCATCTTAAAGAGAACTACCATCTTAGTAAATGTAACACCATGTTGGCATTCATTCACATCTGGCGTGAAGCCGACTTATCTTTTTGGGGATTGGCCCTGCATCATCACACTGCATATCAACATCTTCAGAAGGACAACATATTGTAGCATACCCACACTCCCTGAAAGCCTGCCTTACTTATTACATAAGGTCCAACATGTTTTTAAATTAAAAAAAATTTTTTAGTGTACATTTCACATCAAAAATCACTGTGTCCTTAGCCAGCCTAACAAAGTGAAGCATGCAAATTCAATGTGCAAATATTGGAATACCCAACCACAAGTGTAAAAGTCCAACAACATACTACACTCCACTCACGTCTAACTGTTTAGCAGATAATGTTGCACATACAAACCCTGTTGTCCTGGGCAACCCTGTCGACATAATGAGTGTCGACCTAGAGTGGGCATCCTCAACATTGTAGACGTAGACACTGTACATCTAATGTTCCTCACACAAATGTAAAAGCAACATCCATACCATGATGAAGAAGACAAACATTTTACCTTGGCAAAAGATTTTACCCAGTACAACACTGCATTTATTAGAATGTGTAGTGAAAATCTGTTAATAAAAAAATGTCAATGAGTGTCAACTTACTGTCCTGTCCCACTTGTTCTCCTCCCAGAAGTGCCTCCGGGGCCTCTGCTGCCCATTCGGAAGGTGGGGATGGCGGCTGGATGGGGGATGGCGGCTGGATGGGGGAAGGAGGCAGGATGGGGGAAGGAGGCAGGATGGGGGAAAGGAGGCTGGATGGGGGTAGGAGGCTGGATGGTGAAAGGAGGCTGGAAGGGGGAGCTTGGTACAGAGGGTGGGTCAGATTGAGAGGGGGAGGGTGGCGGAGAGGTGGGTTGGGTCACAGAGGGGGAGGGGGGCAGAGGGGGAATGGGAAAGAGAGGGTGAGGTGGGCGGAGTGGTGCTTGGTCCTACAGAGGTGGAGGGGGACAGAGAGGGGGAATGGGAAAGAGAGGGGGAGGGGGGCTGAGAAGGGGACTGGGAAGGAGAGGGGGAATGGGTGTGAGAAGGGGAGGGGGGCTGAGAAGGGGACTGGGAAGGAGAGGGGGATTGGGTGTGAGAAGGGGAGGGGGGCTCAGAAGGGGACTGGGAAGGAGAGGGGGATTGGGTGTGAGAAGGGGAGGGGGGCTCAGAAGGGGACTGGGAAGGAGAGGGGGAATGGGTGTGAGAAGGGGAGGGGGGCTGAGAAGGGGACTGGGAAGGAGAGGGGGAATGGGTGTGAGAAGGGGAGGGGGGCTCAGAAGGGGACTGGTCGGGGCTCCCAGCAGCAGCAGCTTGCCGTTGTGCTCGGCCTAGAATGACATATGTAATAATAAGAATTTTCTTACCGATAATTCTATTTCTCATAGTCCGTAGTGGATGCTGGGGACTCCGAAAGGACCATGGGGAATAGCGGCTCCGCAGGAGACTGGGCACAAAGTAAAAGCTTTAGGACTAGCTGGTGTGCACTGGCTCCTCCCCTTATGACCCTCCTCCAAGCCTCAGTTAGGATACTGTGCCCGGACGAGCGTACACAATAAGGAAGGATTTTGAATCCCGGGTAAGACTCATACCAGCCACACCAATCACACCGTACAACTTGTGATCTGAACCCAGTTAACAGCATGATAACAGAAGGAGCCTCTGAAAAGATGGCTCACAACAACAATAACCCGATTTTTGTAACAATAACTATGTACAAGTAATGCAGACAATCCGCACTTGGGATGGGCGCCCAGCATCCACTACGGACTATGAGAAATAGAATTATCGGTAAGTAAATTCTTATTTTCTCTAACGTCCTAGTGGATGCTGGGGACTCCGAAAGGACCATGGGGATTATACCAAAGCTCCCAAACGGGCGGGAGAGTGCGGATGACTCTGCAGCACCGAATGAGAGAACTCCAGGTCCTCCTCAGCCAGGGTATCAAATGTGTAGAATTTAGCAAACGTGTTTGCCCCTGACCAAGTAGCTGCTCGGCAAAGTTGTAAAGCCGAGACCCCTCGGGCAGCCGCCCAAGATGAGCCCACTTTCCGTGTGGAATGGGCTTTTACAGATTTTGGCTGTGGCAGGCCTGCCACAGAATGTGCAAGCTAAATTGTACTACAAATCCAACGAGCAATCGTCTGCTTAGAAGCAGGAGCACCCAGCTTGTTGGGTGCATACAGGATAAACAGCGAGTCAGATTTTCTGACTCCAGCCGTCCTGGAAACATATATTTTCAGGGCCCTGACTACGTCCAGCAACTTGGAATCCTCCAAGTCCCTAGTAGCCGCAGGCACCACAATAGGTTGGTTTAAGTGAAATGCTGAAACCACCTTAGGGAGAAATTGAGGACGAGGGCTAACAGCCAGGGCTAACAGCATTACCACTTCCCATGTGAGATATTTCAAGTCCACAGTGGTGAGTGGTTCAAACCAATGTGATTTTAGGAATCCCAACACTACATTGAGATCCCAAGGTGCCACTGGAGGCACAAAAGGAGGCTGTATATGCAGTACTCCCTTGACAAACGTCTGAACTTCAGGAACAGAAGCTAGTTCTTTTTGGAAGAATATCGACAGGGCCGAAATTTGAACCTTAATGGACCCTAATTTGAGGCCCATAGACAGTCCTGTTTGCAGGAAATGCAGGAATCGACCCAGTTGAAATTCCTCCGTAGGGGCCTTCCTGGCCTCGCACCACGCAACATATTTACGCCAAATACGGTGATAATGTTGTACGGTTACATCCTTCCTGGCTTTGATCAGGGTAGGGATGACTTCATCCGGAATGCCTTTTTCCTTCAGGATCCGGCGTTCAACCGCCATGCCGTCAAACGCAGCCGCGGTAAGTCTTGGAACAGACATGGTCCCTGCTGGAGCATGTCCTGTCTTAGAGGTAGAGGCCACGGGTCTTCCGTGAGCATCTCTTGAATTTCCGGGTACCAAGTCCTTCTTGGCCAATCCGGAGCCACGAGTATAGTCTTTACTCCTCTCCTTCTTATGATTCTCAGTACTTTTGGTATGAGAGGAAGAGGAGGGAACACATACACTGACCGGTACACCCACGGTGTTACCAGAGCGTCCACAGCTATTGCCTGAGGGTCCCTTGACCTGGAGCAATATCTGTCCAGTTTTTTGTTGAGGCGAGACGCCATCATGTCCACCTTTTGGTTTTTCCCAACGGTTTACAATCATGTGGAAGACTTCTGGGTGAAGTCCCCACTCCCCCGGGTGAAGATCGTGTCTGCTGAGGAAGTCTGCTTCCCAGTTGTCCACTCCCGGAATGAACACTGCTGACAGTGCTATCACATGATTTTCCGCCCAGCGAAGAATCCTTGCCACTTCCGCCGACTGGATCAATACAGGCTGACCCTGAAGCAGAGGCCTTGCTTGACTTAGGGCATTGTAAATGGCCCTTAGTTCCAGGATATTTATGTGAAGTGACGTTTCCATGCTTGACCACAAGCCCTGGAATTTTTTTCCCTGTGTGACTGCTCCCCAGCCTCTCAGGCTGGCATCCGTGGTCACCAGGACCCAATCCTGAATGCCGAATCTGCGGCCCTCTAGGAGATGAGCACTCTGTAACCACCACAGGAGAGACACCCTTGTCCTTGGAGACAGGGTTATCCGCTGATGCATTTGAAGATGCGATCCGGACCATTTGTCTAGCAGATCCAACTGAAAAGTTCTTGCGTGGAATCTGCCGAATGGAATCGCTTCGTAAGAAGCCACCATCTTTCCCAGGACCCTTGTGCACTGATGCACTGACACCTGGCCTGGTCTTAGGAGTTTCCTGACTAGGTCGGATAACTCCCTGGCTTTCTCTTCCGGGAGAAACACCTTTTTCTGTACTGTGTCCAGAATCATCCCTAGGAACAGCAGACGTGTCGTCGGAATCAGCTGCGATTTTGGAATATTTAGAATCCATCCGTGCTGTCGTAGTACTATTTGAGATAGTGCTACTCCGACCTCTAACTGTTCTCTGGACCGTGCCCTTATCAGGAGATCGTCCAAGGAAGGGATAATTAAGACGCCTTTTCTTCGAAGAAGAATCCTCATTTCGGCCATTACCTTGGTAAAGACCCGGGGTGCCGTGGACAATCCAAACGGCAGCGTCTGAAACTGATAGTGACAGTTCTGTACCACAAACCTGAGGTACCCTTGGTGAGAAGGGCAAATTGGGACATGGAGGTAAGCATCCTTGATGTCCAGAGACACCATGTAGTCCCCTTCTTCCAGGTTCACTATCACTGCTCTGAGTGACTCCATCTTGAACTTGAACCTTTTTATGTAAGTGTTCAAGGCTTTCAGATTTAAAATGGGTCTCACCGAGCCGTCCGGCTTTGGTACCACAAACAGCGTGGAGTAATACCCCTTTCCCTGTTGTAGGAGGGGTACCTTGATTATCACTTGCTGGGAATACAGCTTGTGAATGGCTTCCAATACCGCCTCCCTGTCGGGGGTAGACGTTGGTAAAGCAGACTTCAGGAACCGGCGAGGGGGAGACGTCTCGAATTCCAATTTGTACCCCTGAGATACTACCTGCAGGATCCAGGGGTCCACTAGCGAGTGAGCCCACTGCGCGCTGAAATTCTTGAGACGAGCCCCCACCGTGCCTGAGTCCGCTTGTAAGGCCCCAGCGTCATGCTGAGGACTTGGCAGAAGCGGGGGAAGGCTTCTGTTCGTGGGAAGAAGCTGTCTGTTGCAGTCTTTTTCCCCTTCCTCTGCCCCGGGGCAGATATGAGTGGCCTTTTGCCCGCTTGCCCTTATGGGGACGAAAGGACTGAGCCTGAAAAGACGGTATCTTTTTCTGCTGCGAGGTGACTTGGGGTAAAAAGGTGGATTTCCCAGCCGTTGCCATGGCCACCAGGTCCGATAGACCGCCCTCAAATAACTCCTCCCCTTTATACGGCAATACTTCCATATGCCGTTTGGAATCCGCATCCCCTGACCACTGTCGCGTCCATAATCCTCTTCTGGCAGAAATGGACATCGCACTTACTCTTGATGCCAGAGTGCAAATGTCTCTCTGTGCATCTCGCATATATAGGAATGCATCCTTTAAATGCTCTATAGTCAATAATATATTGTCCCTGTCCAGGGTATCAATATTTTCAGTCAGGGAATCCGACCAAGCCACCCCAGCACTGCACATCCAGGCTGAGGCGATTGCTGGTCGCAGTATAACACCAGTATGTGTGTATATACTTTTAAGGATATTTTCCAGCCTCCTATCTGCTGGCTCCTTAAGGGCGGCCGTTTCTGGAGACGGTAACGCCACTTGTTTTGATAAGCGTGTGAGCGCCTTATCCACCCTAGGGGGTGTTTCCCAACGAGCCCTAACCTCTGGTGGGAAGGGATATAGTGCCAATAATTTTTTAGAAATTAGCAGTTTTTTGTCGGGGGTAACCCACGCTTCATCACACACTTCATTCAATTCATCTGATTCAGGAAAAACTACGGGTAGTTTTTTCACACCCCACATAATACCCCTTTTTGTGGTACTTGCAGTATCAGAGATGTGCAAAACCTCCTTCATTGCCGTGATCATGTAACGTGTGGCCCTACTGGAAAATACGTTTGTTTCTTCACCGTCGACACTGGAGTCGGTGTCTGTGTCCGTGTCGACCCACTGAGGTAACGGGCGTTTAATAGCCCCTGACGGTGTTTGAGACGCCTGGACAGGCACTAACTGAGCTGCCGGCTGTCACATGTCGTCAACAGTTTTCTGTAACGTGCCGACACTGTCACGTAATTCCTTAATTACGGCCATCCATTCAGGTGTCGACTCCCTAGGGGGTGACATCACCATTATAGGCAATTGCTCCGCCTCCACATCATTTTCCTCCTCATACATGTCGACACACACGTACCGACACCCAGCACACACACAGGGAATGCTCTGATAGAGGACAGGACCCACTTAGCCCCTTGGGGAGACAGAGGGAGAGTTTGCCAGCACACACCAGAGCGCTATATATGTATAGGGACAACCTTACAATAAGTGTCTATCCCTTATAGCTGCTTATATCTGTTATTTTGCCAAATAAGTGCCCCCCTCTCTTTGTTACCCTGTTTCTGTAGTTGCAGGATGCAGGGGAGATTCTGGGAGCCTTCCTACCAGCGGAGCTGTGTGGGAAAAATGGCGCTGTGTGCTGAGGAGATAGGCCCCGCCCCCTTCACGGCGGGCTCTTCTCCCGCTTTTTTCTGGAAAACTGGCAGGGGTTAAATACATCCATATAGCCCAGGAGCTATATGTGATGTATTTTTTTGCCAAATAAGGTAAATTCATTGCTTCCCAGGGCGCCCCCCCCCCAGCGCCCTGCACCCTCAGTGACCGAAGTGTGAAGTGTGCTGAGAGCAATGGCGCACAGCTGCAGTGCTGTGCGCTACCTTATGAAGACAGGAAAGTCTTCTGCCGCCGATTTATGGACCTCTTATTGCTTCAGCATCTGTAAGGGGGCCGGCGGCGCGGCCCTGGGACCCATCCATGGCTGGGCCTGTGATTGTCCCTCTGGAGCTAATGTCCAGTAGCCTAAGAAGCCCAATCCACTCTGCACGCAGGTGAGTTCACTTCTTCTCCCCTTAGTCCCTCGATGCAGTGAGCCTGTTGCCAGCAGGTCTCACTAAAAATAAAAAACCTATTTAAACTTTTACTCTAAGCAGCTCAGGAGAGCCACCTAGATTGCACCCTTCATGTTCGGGCACAAAATCTTAACTGAGGCTTGGAGGAGGGTCATAGGGGGAGGAGCCAGTGCACACCAGCTAGTCCTAAAGCTTTTACTTTGTGCCCAGTCTCCTGCGGAGCCGCTATTCCCCATGGTCCTTTCGGAGTCCCCAGCATCCACTAGGACGTTAGAGAAATTTTGTTTGTAGCATGAAAATTTATAACAGCATTTTTCTATTACTCTGTTCTGTCCCATGTTAAAGACACAGGGGTAACATTAATAGGTTTTTCTAATTTTTAAACTGGTGAGGTTGCCCATAGCAACCAAACAGATTATATGTAACATTTATTAAGCTGCTTCTAGAATATAATAGATTGAATCTGATTGGTTGCTATAGGCAACATCTCCAGTTCTTTAAAAAAAAAAAAACAATTAAAATTACCACACTGAGCAAGTTAGTGGGTTCAGTTGACAGCCTGTGTAGCAACTCTGTACAACAACATGCACTTTTTCAGAAGCACCTTGCTACACAGTCAGTACTGCTTGCCCTACCCACACACACTCATGTTTATTCTACAAGTTTATTGTAAGTGTGCTAATTTTCACACTCTCACTTAGTGAAAGTATGCAAAGTATTTGCGAAAATGTGCTATGCACTGTAATATATTACTTACTGCGCCCACGTAGGGTCCGGATTTGTTGTCTCAGCTCCGCCAACAGGTCCAGCGTACGCCTGCGGAGATCGCTCCAGCGCCTCTCGAGCTGGATCACGGACCTCCGGCTGCGGACGCGGGTCCGCAATAAGCGGCGGACCTCCGCGTAGGCCTCGCGCTTTACCCTATTTGGGACAAAGGGCCCTGCGCGGCCTACGCGGTGGTCCATCACCGCTACCAGGACGCGCAGCTCGCAGCGCGTTAAAGCTGCTGCGCTCATCATGGCAATAGCGTTTTCCATATATGGGCTTATATTTATAGTTTTTGGTTGCATGTGATTGGTTGGAAATGTATGGTGTCATCTGTAATCAACTTTATTGATATGTGTACATTGATGTGCAGGACAGTTTGTACAGTTCTCATGTGCGGAGATTCGCACCCGCGGACACACACACACACTCATATGGATTCTCATCAAAAACAGGTTATACTTCAAATATATCTTACAAAATAACATTTTGTTTTTAATAAAAACCATTGGATACAACAATCTTCCACAACATTATATGGAAAGGAGAATATTATATAAATAAAACTACTACAACAATATAAAATATTCACTAAAATCACTCAGAAATGTGCTCAGAAATGTCCACCGTGCTTCATTAATTTTACGCATACACCCACACAGGTGCATGCAGGGCGTTCACATAGCCAGTGCAGCAATTACTGGACCAATTAGCAAAATATACACCTGCGCGGAATTCCGCACCGGAAAACGCAAGCAGCTATAAATACCCGAACACTCGTGCATACACACATGCTACCAGCAACATGGCTACTCGTGAGCAGACGGCAGCAGAGATGGACGAGGTGCAGAAGCAGATGGCAGCACTAACACAGAGAAGATTAGCACTGCGGAGGCAGATGCTTGATTTTGCAAATGTAGACTCTGAAATTCCAGGATCCAGTACTATACAAACTCCTTCTGCTACCCAGGAGTTAGGAGTGAATCCCCTGCCAGACATAGCTAGTGGGGAAACTGAGGGTGATTCTGGACTAGCAGCTCAAACACAAGCAGCTAGTGAAGAGGAAGATGGTGATGAAGGTCAGGATGATAGCTCACAGGCTACTTCCAGAAAAAAAAAAGAGACAGCCCGCATTCACTAAGAGGGAGTTACGGATTTTGGTCACACAGGCCATGCAAAAAATACATTGAGGACCCAAAAACATGGGTGCTGCAACCAAAGACAGAATTTGGAGGGACATCACTAATTCTATTAATGAAGTCGGCTCAATAGTCCGCACCTCGCAGGAAGTTCGAAGACGGTAAGTGTATATTGCCAGTCCATTTTCTGTGCCAAGTATTATTATAAAGTAACTTAGATGTGATGTTGCCTATAGCAACCAAATGCATAGCATGTGTACTATATATTAAAGCAGGTTTCCAAAATTTAACACTACCTTGCCCCTGTTTTTCACCATATGTAGTTGGGCCGACTTCAAATCCCGCCTGAAGGGCAAGAGGTCTGCGGAGTGGAATGCCTCGAGGGCAACAGGGGGAGGACCAGCTGCCACTGTGGAATACACAGATCTGGAGGAGATAGCGATGGACTGTGTGAGCTACGAGGAGGGGGTTGAAGTGTATTATATGGACACGGACCTGCCTGAAATACTCCATGCACATGACTTGCCAAGTAAGTTTACACACTTTTTTTAATTTATTTATTTAAAATGTAAACAAAAGTCTCAT
Organism: Pseudophryne corroboree; assembly: GCF_028390025.1. Taxonomy (NCBI): domain Eukaryota; kingdom Metazoa; phylum Chordata; class Amphibia; order Anura; family Myobatrachidae; genus Pseudophryne; species Pseudophryne corroboree. The sequence goes on from NC_086450.1 coordinate 288,473,828, forward strand.
TGTTTTTCTCTACTCTTTTTCCACTCATTCTTCTATTTGCTTTGCACATAACACAGCACAGGGGGGTGAGCAGGTAGAGTCACAGGAGGGTTATGAGGCTGAGGTACCTAGTGTGTCTGGCAGTGTGGGACCACAAATCCCACCCATCCAGATTCCAACTGGCCCCCCCCACCCAACCCTCTGCTATCCCGGAAATCCTGACTGAAATAGCCAGGTATGGTGAGAGCCTGAATGCTTTTCAGGACAGGATGCTCCGGGAGGTAAGCCAGATACCTGTCCGGCTCACTGAGCACAGAACCAGTGTGGAGCAAGGTGTAGCTCAAATCTGCCAAGGTCTGGCAGAGATCAGGCAGGGACCAGATCAACTCGCCTCCTCCTTCCATGAACTTGCCAATTCCATTCGGCAAGGGCTCCAGGACATCGCTGTCTCCCTTGCCCACAGTGGCAGAGAGCCAGCCACATCAGCTCCCTCCCCTCCCCCTGCCCAGGAAGAACATCCCACTGGGCAGGGCCCTCGAAGGTCGCTCCGCAGACCAAGCCAAGAAGAACATCAGACGGGGAAAAAAAAGAGAAAGTGATGTCTCTCCAGATGGGCAGCACCCATGTTTTACATGTTGCCTCGATGTATTTTTTGATTTTGGCTTGTGTGGCCAGAATGTAGAACTCCCTCAAAGTGAAATGTTTTGTTATAATTGTAGCCTGTGAGTTATTTGTGCCTACACCTGAGCCATCTTCCTCTTCCTAGCGTGCTGTGTATGTTTGTGTTTGTGTGTTTGTTCCGGAATCTACCTCAGTTCCCCTAAAAGTTTAGTCTGGCTTGGGGTTCACTTACTTAATTGATAAAAACAAATTCTGGCAGAATAAGGGGTTACCATAGTACTGGGTTCTGCTCTGTGCATTTGCCCAATGCCATCTGCTTGCTGCTATGTCCATCTCTGTATGTGATGCTCATTTGTAGCCATGTTGTGTTGATTTTGTCCTTTATTTAAAGTAAAAAAAAATTACTTTACATTTGTTTGTGTGTTTTATTAAAGGTTATGCACTCGTGAAAACTGTGCCCTGTAAACTTGAACATGGCATATTGACATTTGTGGAACAAGGGAACAATCAGAATATTAAGACAAACATTGCATAGTGTAAGTTTTAATATGTATGCCTTGCACAACACTTAAATTAACATATAAAAAAAAAAAAATAAATTGGGTTACTAGGGGCAACATGCCATAGTATTAGATATGGACACATATTGTTAAAATATTTTTTTTTTTTTTTTAAAACACATTAAATGTAGGCTGCCTTATGGTGCTCATGTTAATTGGTATGTACAAAGGAATATGTCTATGTTGAGAAGATTTAGCTGATGTAGTTTATTAGTTAGTTTAGTCACATTTGAGATTATAAAACAAAAAAAAAACATGCATTTAACATCAGTTAATTTTTATTGGTTCAAAAAATACAGTGCATTATTTGTGAGTGTGTCAGATTTGTTTGGCCTAAAAAAACAAATCTGAAGTGGTCATATAATTGCTGCTTGTATTATTTAGTAAGAGCAGTGTTTTGCAAGTAAATGCTCAACAGGTGAATTCAGTTGCTAATTAATTGCTAATTAGAGCAGACACACGCTTGTAACAGTACTTCGCAAGTGCTGAGTAGCTGCAGACTCACTCATCTGCTGCGTGTAGATTGCGAAAATTTGTCAAGTACTTTTAACATAGGAAACGCATTTTAGCCAAAAACACGCCTACTGCTGGATGCATACTCCCACACTAGCCGCCCACTTTCACGCCCATGTCATAGGATTGCGAAGCCGCGCCTCTGCCACGCCTCCGTCACTCCCCGTTTTCGTTTGTGTATTCCGAGCAGTTTTCTTTGTAGTAATTCTGCACAAGTGTCGTATCGCTATGCTATCGAATGCGTATTTACGCTTTTGCGCATGCGCAGTTTGTGGTTTTCCTGCCGTTTGCGATGCGATGATCCGCTGCGAACAACTCTGAATGAGGGCCCATGTACAGCTGAGCCCCGGAGTGCAGTTAGTACTGCGCTCCATACCCTGTTGCCACCATCTTCACACTGGCCCCCCGCTTACTAGGGGGGTTGGTGACTCACTCGCCACCAATCTTCTGGCTCTGTAAGCGGGTGGCGGCATGCTGCTGGGGTGAGCGATCCCCTGTGGCGGGGAACAATCGATCCCCTCAGGAGCTCAGTGTCCTGTCAGCGGAGATAGTGGCTCAGAACCCGCAGGGCAGACACTACTCCCCCCCTTAGTCCCACAAAACAGGGAGGCTTCAATATAATTATCAAATTTGTTTCCACCTTTCGGTCACTTGACTTGTGTTGAAACATTATCAGAGACTGACTTAATTTGCAATATATTGGAATCTACTCCTTTTTAGTATGTCCGTTTCCATAGTATCCTGGCACAAAATTTACCACCTACTCCTCCAAAATACCTCATAGGGTCATTTCCATAATATAGAGCAGCTTCTATATTCCTGGTGGAAACAATTTGATAATTATATTGAACTAATAGTGTCATACATCAATCACACGTGGACACGTCTTTTAATTCCTTATTCACATTCTTTATTTTCTTCACATATTTGTTGTCTGTGATTTTAACTCTTATGTTTCACTGCAGTTTTGGATAACACAATATACCCTATTTTTTTATTTTATTACATTCAAGGTTATATTTTATGAAAAATCAGTCTTTCTTAAGTGCGTCAACTATACAGGTTTCTCCCCCTTTTTTCTTCCTCAAATTCTTGTTGCATACATACTGTAGTTGACAGCACCCCCGAAGTAGATCAAACATTGTTCATAATATAAGAGAGGGGTTCCATCAGAAGCTGTATGGAAATAAACTACATACACTCACAATGTCAATTTAATATATTATGAGTGTGCAGATACTAAGGGGTATATGCAATTGCGGTCGAATTCCCGAAAATGTCGAAAAACGGGACATTTTCGCCCCCCAAAAAAATTCGACAATGCAATACAGTACTTTTTGCCAAAAAAAACGGCCATTCCAAATCCGACTTTTTGAAATTCGACATTTGTCAAATTCGACATTTCTGCAATGGTACAAATGCGGCATTTCGACAAAAGTATATTCAATTGAAGATTGTAAATTCGACAACAGTGCTTTTAGACCGTAAATTCGTCATTTTCAATCCGCCACACTTTGCTGGCGGAATCTAATAAAAAAATTTAAAAACATGTTTTTTTTTTGTGTTTTTTTTTATTGGTAATAGCATATCTATTTATATTAGAAGGGATTAGGTACTTGGTTTGTCTACTTAGTAGGCACAAGCATTATTTATATATTTGAAAAAATATATTTTTTTTTTAATGGAATGGTGTAAAAATCAGAAAAAAAAATGCGTGGGGTCCCCCCTCCTAAGCATAACCAGCCTTGGGCTCTTTGAGCCGGTCCTGGTTGCCAAAATACGGGGGAAAAAATGACAGGGGATCCCCCGTATTTTAACAACCAGCACCGGGCTCTGTGCCTGGTCCTGGTGCAAAAAATACGGGGGACAAAAAGAGTAGGGGTCCACCGTATTTTTTGGACCAGCACCGGGCTCCACTAGCTGGACAGATAATGCCACAGCCGGGGGACACTTTTATACCGCTCCCTGCGGCCGTGGCATTAAATACCCAACTAGTCACCCCTGGCCGGGGTACCCTGGAGGAGTGGGGACCCCTTCAATCAAGGGGTCCCCCCCAGCCACCCAAGGGCCAGGGGTGAAGCCCAAGGCTGTCCCCCCCCCCATCCAAGGGCTGCGGATGGTGGGCTGATAGCCATGTGTAAAAATGTAAGAATATTGTTTTTTGCAGAAGAACTACAAGTCCCAGCAAGCCTCCCCCGCAAGCCGGTACTTGGAGAACCACAAGTACCAGCATGCGGGGGGGAAACGGGCCCGCTGGTACCTGTAGTTCTACTGCAAAAAAAATACCCAAATAAAAACAGGACACAGACACCGTGAAAGTATAACTTTATTACATACATGCCGACACACATACTTACCTATGTTGACACGCCGACTCTGGCCACGTCTCCAATGTCGACGTCCGGGGTACCTGAAAATAAAATTATACTCACCTGATCCAGTGTCCAGTTCTTTTATTGTAATCCACGTACTTGGCAAAACAAAAAAATGCATTAACCCGAACCAGACGGACTGAAAGGGGTCCCATGTTTACACATGGGACCCCTTTCCCCGAATGCAGAGACCCCCCGTGACTCCTGTCACAGAAAGGTCCCTTCAGCCAATCAGGAAGCGCCACTTCATGGCACTCTCCTGATTGGCCTTGCGCGTCTGAGCTGGCAGACAGCGCATCGCGCAGCTCCCTCCATTATCTTCAATGGTGGGAACTTTGCGGTCAGCGGTGGGGTTACCTGCGGTCAGCCACTGACCGCAGGTGACCTCACCTCTGACCTCAAAGTTCCCACCATTGAAGATAATGGAGGGGGCTGTGCGATGCGCGTCTGACAGCTCCGACGCGCATAGCCAATCAGGAGAGTGCCACGAAGTGGCGCTTCCTGATTGGCTGAAGGGACCTTTCTGTGACAGGAGTCACGGGGGGTCTCTGCATTCGGGGAAAGGGGTCCCATGTGTAAACATGGGACCCCTTTCAGTCCGTCTGGTTCGGGTAAATGCGTTTTTTTGTTTTGCCAAGTACGTGGATTATAATAAAAGAACTGGACACTGGATCAGGTGAGTTTAATTTTATTTTCAGGTACCCTGGACGTCGACATTGGAGACGTGGCCAGAGTCGGCGTGTCAACATAGGTAAGTATGTATGTGTCGGCATGTGTGAAATAAAGTTGTATTTTCACGGTGTGAGTGTCCTGTTTTTATTTGGGTATTTTTTTTGCAGAAGAACTACAGGTACCAGCGGGCCCGTTTCCCCCCCGCATGCTGGTACTTGTGGTTCTCCAAGTACCAGCTTGCGGTGGAGGCTTGCTGGGACTTGTAGTTCTTCTGCAAAAAAACAATATTCTAAATTTTTACACATGGCTATCAGCCCCCCATCCATAGCCCTTGGATGGGGGGGACAGCCTTGGGCTTCACCCCTGGCCCTTGGGTGGCTGGGGGAGGGGGACCCCTTGATTGAAGGGGTCCCCACTCCTCCAGGGTACCCTGGCCAGGGGTGACTAGTTGGGTATTTAATGCCACGGCCGCAGGGAGCGGTATAAAAGTGTCCCCCGGCTGTGGCATTATCTGTCCAGCTAGTAGAGCCCGGTGCTGGTCCAAAAAATACAGGGGACCCCTACTCTTTTTGTCCCCCGTATTTTTTGCACCAGGACCAGGCGCAGAGCCCGGTGCTGGTTGTTAAAATACGGGGGATCCCCTGTCATTTTCCCCCCCATATTTTTGCAACCAGGACCGGCTCAAAGAGCCCGAGGCTGGTTATGCTTAGGAGGGGGGACCCCATGCAATTTTTTTTCGGGTTTTTTACCGTTTTGTAAACATTTTTAAAAATCTAATCAAAATCCGTCAAAATTGCCGTTTTTCGACAGCGGGACTGTCGAATTCGTTTTTTATTGAGTATGTCGAATTCCGGCACCCACCTGCCGGAATTCGACGGTCGAATTATGTCGAATTTAAAAACGGGCGAAAAAGTGCCGCAATTCACCCGGAATTGCATATATCCCTAAGTCTTTTCCTTTTGTAACAATGTCCCCTCCCTTCAATTTTTGATCCAGGAATGTTTCCTGTTACATCTTATGTTTGTTTTCGTTAGTTGCTTTTCCAGTATGTTTCTTTACACTTCCTTTCCTCATTCTTCTCTTCCCTTTTTTTTTTTTTTGCTTCTACCATTAAAACCTAGCGTCTAATTCTCGAGTTGTGCACCTGATCTTTAATTTCTCTGCAGATAATAATGGAAAAGTATGGAAGTCCTATACAATGGACAATAATAAACAGTTATTTGCTTTTAATAAACTTAAAGATAGAACATGTAAACAAAAAATAACCAAACAGCCCTCCAAGGTTTTAGGTGACTTGAACAGAGTGCATATACCTTACCTGTGAGTTAAAAATGTTATGGTATTAATAATAAAAATCCACTTTACCAGTAAAGGTGGGAGTGTATACAAAGAACTAGGCAAAAGAAACGCTATACTCAATATTCAATATTTTTTATTACAGATAAGGTAGCTAAAACGCTACCCTGTAGTCAATTACTACAGTAGTGCCTGCAGGACAAAAATATTTTTAAAAAACCCAAATAATTGAATTAGTCCATCAAAAAGACATCACACTGTCGTTCAAAAAAGTGAACAAAGAAACAATAGTTCTGCTTTCAGACAGTAAAATCATCTGAGACACATTTTAGCAAAGGTTATCAAATACTATATTTACAGTTTAAATTAACAATGTGCACTTTTAAGAATATACTTTAATATGGCTATATAGAAAAAATATTTCAATTCCCACAGCAAAAGACGATCATTTCCGTATACCTGTCACTTCTTGACCATTGCATCAATAAGGTTAATTACTCAGTAATTTAAACTCAGCAGCTTGTGGGATAAAATGGCTATGTTATTCCTTCAGTACCTTTAATAATAACAATGTAACGCCATATCTGTAAAACATAGAAAAGACTCAAATATGGTTTGTATAAAAATTCAATCTCTAGTTATAAAGTGTCAATGAAGTTGTGCATCAAGGTCATATTTCTCACAGAATTTATCTGTGAACGGAATACAGGTTAGGTACTCACACCATTCGCACTTGATATGATAAACATAGAATAAAACCACTAGTCCTGAGAAAAGTCCAAAAAATATGAGTAGAAAAATAATAATTTGACACCTTTTTCGGTACATGTCAAACTTGCCAAAGCTAATGTAAGGAAGAAATGCAAAAGATAAAAAGAAACCGCTAATAAAGCCAGAAATGTGAGCAAAATTGTCAATCCATGGAAGAAGGCCAAACGTGAATAGGAAGATGACAACAGCAAATAGCTTGAAGAAGGCCCTCCATGGCCGTTCCAGAATCTGCCAACTTTGAAAAAGCTCTACAAAAAGGCATGCCAAGATTCCGAACTGAGATCCAGCCGGTCCAACCTAGAAGAAAAATATTCTTCATCAATACTAACTAAATTAAAATTACCTGAATGAAATGAAAATTGTCTATTTAATTAAATGCTGTATGCAGCTATTTTATAGGAGTGGAGGCGGCTAAACATGCAGTCAGATATGAAATATACAGTAAGCAAAGTAAATTAGAATTTACAAAGAAAAGTTTGATAGTGTAAAATAAATTAATTTTAAGGGCCATATGCCATTGCGGTCGAATTGCCGCAAATGTCGAAAAACGGGGCATTTTCGACACAAAAATTATTCGACAATGCAATACAGTACTTTTCGACAAAAAAACGGCAGTTTCAGATTCGACTTTTTGCAATTCGACAGTTGTCAAATTCGACATGTCTGCAATGGTAAAAATGCGGCTTTTCGACAAAAGTATATTCAATTGAAGAATGTCGATTCGACAACAGTGCTTTTCGACAGTCATTTCGTCAATTTCAGTCCGCCTCATTTTGCTGGAAAATGTTTAAAAACATGTTTATTGTGTGTGTTTTTTTTTGTTGCTAATAGCATATCTATTTATATTGGAGGGGATTATCTACTTGGTTTGTCTATTAGGAGCCACAAGTATTATTTAATATATTTTTTAAAAGAATATATATTTTTTTTTACTGACTAAAATAATATGGAGAGAGCAGAGCCTGTTTTTCAGTGGGATGGGGTGGGAATGGGTTAAAAACCCTGAAAAAAATGCGTGGGGTCCCCCCTCCTAAGCATAACCAGCCTCTGGCTCTTTGAGCCGGTCCTGGTTGTAAAAATACGGGAAAAAAATTGACAGAGGATCCCCCGTATTTTAACAACCAGCACCAGGCTCTGCGTCCGGTCCAGGTGCAAAAAATATGGGGGACAAAAGACGTAGGAGTCAGCCGTATTTTTCACACCAGCACCAGGCTCCACTAGCTGGAGAGATAATGCCACAGCCGGGGGACACTTTTATACCGGTCCCTGCGGCCGTGGCATTAAATCCCCAACTAGTCACCCCTGGCCGGAGTACCCTGGAGGAGTGGGGACCCCTTAAATCAAGGGGTCCCTCCCTCCAGCCACCCAAGGGCCAGGGGTGAAGCCCGAGGCTGTCCCCTCCATCCAAGGGCGGCGGATGGGAGGCTGATAGCCAAGTGACAAAATAAAGAATATTGTTTTTTGTAGTAGAACTACAAGTCCCAGCAAGCCTCCCCCGCAAACTGGTACTTGGAGAACCACAAGTACCAGCATGCGTGGGAAAAATGGGCCCGCTGGTACCTGTAGTTCTACTGCAAAAAAAATACCCTAATAAGCACAGTACACACACACCGTGAAAGTAAAACTTTATTACATACATGCACACCAACACACACACATACTTACCTATGTTGACACGAGGCTCGTTCCCTTCTCCACGTAGAATCCACAGGTACCTGTAAATAAAATGATACTCACAAAAATCCTGTGTAGATCTGTCCTCTTCTTAGTTTGTAATCCACGTACTTGGCAAAATAATAAAACGCAAAACCCGATCCACGCACTGAAAGGGATCCCATGTTTACACATGGGACCCCAATCCCCCACTGCTGGGACCCCCCGTGACTGCTGTCAAAGAGGGTCCCTTGAGCCAATCAGGGAGCGCCACGTCGTGGCACTCTCCTGATTGGCTGTGCCCGTCTGAGCTGTCAGGATTTTTTACACACTTTTGTGCAGTCCATGAAGTCGAATCACTATTGTCAATTGGTCCATTTTTCGACAGCGGGACTGTCGAATCCGTTTTTTATTGAATATGTCGAATTCGGGTCACGGCGGGAGGGTGTCTGACTGTCGAATTGTGTCGAATTTAAAACCGGTCGAATTCCAGCCGGAGTTTGACCGCAATTGCATATACCCCAAAGTGTTTGTGTTACTGAAATTATTGATAGTTGTTTTTGGGATAAAAGAAAGAAAAAGAAAAAAGCTTGAAGGTGAAAAGTAGTTAAAGTTTGTTGACAGTACCAAACTTACCATCATTGTTCAACAGGTTAAACAGTATTTCCTCAATACAGACATGTCCCACCGCCCACTTTTAGGTTTATTTACGAAGAGTCAGGCTATTCAACCCCGACACTTCAGCGCATTGTTAGGCCGGATTTTTAAAAGGGCAATGCTTTGACGAGCAAGACACTGCCCTTTTAAATATTGGGCATAAACACGCTCAGAAGTGTTGGGTTTAACAACTCTTTGTAAATAAACCCCTTTGTTTCTTCCTTTACATATCTTACATTACATACAATGCACCCTCCCACAGAGGAAGAGGTAAAAATCTCTATAATAAGATTTGCGATTTAAAATTAGAAAAATATTTTTTTCAGATTTTTCTTTATATTAAGGGAGTACGCAATCAGGCTTGAAAATTTTTCATCCGTGATGAATGGGCAGGTTGATTTTTTTTTTTTTTGTTTACATTAGAGGCAATTTTTTTTTACCTATCCAATTATTCCCCTTTTTTTTGTTAGAATTTTTTTCTATTTTGTGCCATAAACACATAGGGTCCAGGATAAATTCTCGTACCTACATGCTTCCATTTCCATGTACATGCTTACATGTAGGTGGTTATCGGGAATTTTGCTTAGCGTACAAAACTACAGTAAATCCCCAATAACTGCCAGCATCTGAGGTGTGTGTGTGTGTGTGTGTGTGTGTGTGTGTGTGTGTGTGTGTGTGTGTGTGTGTGTGTGTGTGTGTGTGTGTGTGTGTATTAGCCATGGTAAATTACTGCATCTAATTGGATAGCCATGGTAAATTATTTAGCTGTGTTCCTTTTAAAAGAGACAAAAGTAAATATTTTTGGGAAACATATGAAAGTAGATACCTCCGCTCTGTAGGGCAGAAAAATAGCACTGGTAAGATTTCCAGTAATCCCACTTAAAATATAAATAATGGAGATTCTGTGCCAGCCTGCCAACTTTTCCAGATCTCGAAGTATTGTCATCTGGAAGCAGATGGAAACCAAACAGTGCAAGATCCTGCAAATATAAAATACACAATTATGAACAAAAGCACTTCACATATTTTTTTGTGAAATATACTGTCATATATTAAGAAGGCAATAGTATATTCAGGAGGCAATAGCTATGTTAAATAGACTATACTTTCACTTCAATTATGTAATTTCCTTTACTGTGATGGGACCAAAATAAAATGAATTGGTGCATTTATAATGAGTTCCCTTCTAGGTAAAACAGATCCTAATCAGAGCGGATAAACAAACAGAGAGGTAGCTGAAAGGAGGGTGAGAGACATGGAAGATATGTCTGTCTCTATTACTAAAGAGGGGTGTAGTAGTGTATACAGGCGGCCGGGCTCCCGGCGACCAGCATACCGGCACCGGAATCCCGACCGCCGGCATACCGACAGCTGGGCGAGCGCAAATAAACCCCTTGCGGGCACGGTGGCGCGCTATGTGCGCCACGCTATCTATTCTCCCTCCAGGGGGGCCGTGGACCCCCTAGAGGGAGAAAAAGTGTCGGTATGCTGGCTGTCGGGATTCAGGCGCCGGTATACTATGCGGCGGGATCCCAACAGCCGGCAAACTGAAGACCACCCCTAAAGAGGTAAGTACCAAAATATAGGCAGGAGAAGGCAGCTTCATTAATCCTCTTGAAGGTACAGAGGTTGAAAAATCTGAAACCTCCTTAAATATCCCAACAACTGGCCTATAATATAATTTCACAGTTGAAAGCGCAAGAGCATAAAGAGCTCTAATCTACATCACAACCCACATTTCTAAAGCAGTTAATAAGGAGATTTATGGTAAGACTAACCATTGTTAAATCTCTTTCTGCGAGGTACACTAGATTCCACAGGGAATAACATCGGGGTGTAGAGTTGGATCTTGAACCGAGGCACCAACATGCTAAAGCTTTGACTGTTCCCAGGATGCACTGCACCGCCTCCTCTATATCCCCGCCTCCAGGCACTGGAGCTCAGTTTTGTTAACCAGTCCAATGCAGTAGCAGGTAAAAGAGCCAACAGTAATTAGTAGCCACAGATAACCACATTCTCACGACAGGAGAAGGTATCAGCGGCTAACGCCATACAAACCCAAAGAAGCTAAATGCGTCAGGGTGGGCGCCCTGTGGAATCCAGTGTACCTCGCAGAAAGAGATTTAACAATGATGAATCTTACCATAAATCTCCTTTTCTGCAGCGGGGTACACCGGTATTCCACAGGGAATAACATCGGGGATGTCCTAAAGCAGTTACTCAAGGGAGGGGACGCACTGTAGCGGGCACAAGAACCCGGCGTCCAAAGGAAACATCCTGGGAGGCGGAAGTATCAAAGGCATAGAACCTCCCGTTATATAAATCACTAGTGAGGCCACACCTTGAATACTGTGTACAATTCTGGGCACTGTACTACAAAAAGGATATCCTGGAGCTTGAAAAGGTACAGAGGAGGGCGACCAAACTAATTAAGGGCATGGAGACGATGGAATACAAGGAAAGGCTTGAAAGACTAGGCATGTTTACATTGGAAAAGCGGAGACTAAGAGGGGATATGATCAACATCTACAAATATATAAGGGGACAATACACAGAGCTTGCGCGGGACCTGTTTTTGGTTAGATCAACACAGAGGACTCGTGGACACTCGCTCAGGTTAGAGGAGAGGAGATTCCGCACAATACGGCGTAAAGGCTTTTTCACGGTAAGGACAATACGTGTTTGGAATTCCCTGCCCGAGGGAGTTGTAATGGCGGAATCTGTCAACACCTTTAAGAATGGGTTAGATAAATTCCTAATGGATAAGGATATCCAGGGGTATGGTGCATAGTCATGCATTATAGTAACTATAAATAGGGATAAAATGCAACGGCTGACAGCAGCATCAGTCAGAAATTTTTGTCAAATCATCATGCATAGGAGACCACAAATAGGTTGAACTCGATGGACAATTGTCTTTTTTCAACCTCAGATACTATGTTACTATGTATGTACTATGTTACTATGTTACCTAATGACCACGTAGCCGCCTTGCACAAATGTTCTAGGGACGCGCCACGGCGGGCCGCCCAAGAAGGTCCAACAGACCGAGTAGAATGGGCCTTGATAGTAGCAGGAGCTGGAAGACCAGCCTGTCCATAAGCTTGTGCAATCACCATTCTAATCCATCTGGCCAAGGTCTGCTTATTTGCAGGCCAGCCACGTTTGTGAATACCAAAAAGGACAAAGAGAGAATCAGATCTCCAAAGAGAGATGGTTCTCTTCACATAGATACAGAGAGCCCGTACCACATCCAAAGACTGTTCTTTGGAGGACAAACCAGGAGAGATAAAGGCCGGAACCACAATCTCTTGGTTAAGGTGGAAAGAGTTCTCAGAACCGCACAGTCACGGTGAAAAATCAGACAGGGTGACCGACAGGATAAAGCACCCAAGTCTGAAATCCTTCTAGCAGAGGCAATAGCCAGCAAAAATAAGACCTTAAGTGTAAGCCATTTAAGGTCCACACACTCAAGAGGTTCAAACGAAGGCTCTTGTAAAGCATCCAGAACAACCAACAAATCCCAAGGAGCCACAGGAGGGACACAGGGAGGTTGAATCCGTAAAACACCCTGAGTGAAAGTATGAACGTCAGGCAGAGCCGCAATTTTTCTCTGAAACCATACCGACAAGGCTGAAATATGAACATTCCTGTTGCAGAAAAGCCAAAAGTTTGGCAGTACTGAACTTGTATGCATCATAATTCTTAGCCGCACACCAGGTGAAGTAAGAATTCCAGAACCTAAAATAAATCTGAGCCGAAGCCGGTTTACGGGCTTTCAACATAGTCTGAGTATCCGCCTCAGAAAATCCTTTGGCCCTCAGAACTGAAGCTTCAAGAGCCACGCTGTCAAAGCCACGCAGAGCCAGATCCTGGTAGACACAAGGGCCCTGAACGAGGCGGTCTGGGCGTTGCGGAAGTAGAAGAGGACGCTCTACCGAGAGACCCTGCAGGTGTGAGAACCAATGCCGCCTAGGCCACGCTGGAGCGATTAGAAGTAGTATTCCTCCTTCTTGCTTGAACTTCCTTATTACCCTGGGCAGGAGTAACACCGAAAGGAACACATACGGCAGCTGAAAGTTCCATGGAATTGCCAGCGCGACCACGAACGGTGCTTGAGGATCCCTTGTCCTTGCTCCGAAGACCAGAACCTTGTGATTGTGTTGAGACGCCATCAGGTCTACATCTGGTAGGCCCCACTTGTCCACTAGGAGTTGAAATACTTCCAGATGACTGAGGTAGTCCGCTTCCCAGTTGAGGACCCCCAGAATGAACACTGCCGATATGGCTGGCAGATGGCAGTCCGCCCATAGAAGAATCTTTGACGCTTCCATCATTGCCATGCGGCTTCGAGTGATGCCTTGATGATTTATGTACACCACCGTGGTGGCGTTGTCTGACTGTACTTGAACAGGCCTGTTCTGTACCAGAGGCAGGGCCAGTTTCAGAGCATTGAACACTGCCAGCAACTCCAGAATGTTTATCGGAAGGAGAAATTCCTCCCTGGTCCACCGATCCTGAAGAGAGTGTTGCCCCAACACCGCAGACTGGCTTCCATCGTTAGGAGGACCCAGTTAGAGATCCAGAAGAGACGACCCCTGCTCAATCGTTGGTCCTGGAGCCACCAGCTCAGAGACAGACGAACTTCCTGTGAGACCTGATCCGGTGAGGCAGGCCGTCCCACTTGGAAAGGATTAATCACTGCAGAGGGCGAGAATGAAATTGAGCATACTCTACCATGTTGAAAGCCGACACCATGAGGCCTAGTACTTGCATCGCCGAGTGTATCAACACATGTGGGCGAGATAGGAAGCATCTTATCTTGTCCTGACGTTTCAGGACCTTCTCCGGAGACCAGAACAATCGTTGTTTGTGTGTGTCCAGTAATGCCCCCAGGTGCACCATGCACTGAGCAGGGACCAGTGAGGATTTCTTCCAGTTGATGAGCCACCCGTGGGCTTGCAGGAATTGGACCAGATGATGAAGGAGAACCTCTGGGTAGTTCACCAGGATCAACAAGTCGTCCAGATACGGCAGGATCCTGATACCTTGATGGCGGAGAAGGGCTGTCATGACCGCCATGACCTTGGTGAAGATTCGCGGAGCCGTGGTCAGTCCAAAAGGCAAGGCCTGGAATTGACAATGTAGGTTTCCAATAGCAAACCGCAGATATTGCTGATGCGACATGGCAATAAGTATATGTAGGTAAGCATCCTGTATGTCCAGGGATACCATATTGTCCTTGGGCTAATAGGCCAGAACAATAGCGCGAAGAGTTTTCATACGGAATTTGAATATCTTCACAAATTTGTTCAAAGACTTGAAGTTGAGAATGGGCCGGGAAGATCCATTCGGTTTTGGAACTAGGAACAGCGTTGAATAGTACCCCCTGCCTCTATGAACCAGAGGCCCCGGCACTATCACTCCTGTGCCCAGGAGTGATTGTACCACCAAATGTAGTTTTTGCTTTCAACGGATCTGAAGGGATATTTGTCTAGCAAAACTGACGAGGGGGACGTTCTTGAAAGACATGGCGTATCTGTGAGCGACAACTTCCCTCACCCAGGCATCTGAAGTGGTCTGTAACCATACCTGGGCGAACCGCAGAAGTCGGCCTCCCACCCTGGGGTCCCCCAGGGGGAGGCCCACCCCTTCATGCAGCAGGCTTGTCTGGTTTGGAAGCAGGCTGATGGGCAGCCCAGGAACGTTTAGGTTTGGGCTTAGAGGTATTGGAAGTGCGAGCCTGTTTTGGGTACACCTGACCCTTACCTTTTCTTGGAGGTCGAAAGGAACGAAAGGTGGTACTCTTTAGCCTTCGGAGCCGAAGGATTAGTACTCGGCAGACATGCAGTTTTAGCAGAAGCTAAGTCAGCAACAATCTTGTTCAGATCTTCCCCAAAAAGTATGTTTCCCTTAAAAGGGATCACCTCCAAGGTCTTTTTGGAGTCCAGATCCACAGACCAGGACCGCAACCACAGAATCCAGCGAGCCAGAATAGACGTAGTAGATGCTTTAGCTGCCAGCACACCGGCGTCAGAGGCCGCCTCCTGAATGTAATGCGAGGCTGTGGTAATATATGAAAGACACTGTCTGGCATTATCAGAAAAATTCAGAGGTAGCTTCGCTTCAACTTCCTGAAGCCAGGCTTCAATAGCTTTTTCAGCCCAAGAAGCCGCTATAATAGGTCTATGTACAGCACCCGCAAGAGTGTAAATAGACTTCAAGCAACCCTCCACACGCTTATCCGTCGGTTCCTTCAAAGAGGTGACGGTAGTGACAGGTAGAGTAGAAGACACCATAAGACGTGCAACATGTGAGTCCATCGGCGGCGGTGTTTTCCAATTTTTACTTAACTCTGCAGCGAGGGGATAATGAGCTAGCATCTTTTTAGACAGGGAGAATTTCTTTCCTGGAGACTCCAAGGATTCCTGACGTATGTCAACTAAATGGTCAGAATGTGGCAAAACTAATCTAGTAACCTTCTGACGTTTGAACTTATCAGGTTTCTTAGATGTATCTGGAGGTTCAGGTTCATCATCAATCTGAAGAATCAGTTTGATAGCCTCCAAGAGGTCAGTGCCACCTGTGTTGCAGATTCCCCATCAGAAGCATCTGCATCAGTGTCTGATGGGTCAGTATATACGCCATCTTCATCAGATGAAGTATCCGAAACATGCGTGGCTTGTGAGGAAGAAATGGCCCGCTTACATGACCCTTTGGTCCTAGGAGGGCGAGGGTCAGGCTTTTGTTTAACCAAAGACTGATTTCACTTCTGTAACTGAGTCGACAGAGAATCCACCCATGGTGGATTTACAACAGGGACAATATGTGATTGTACAGGCACAGGAGGTCCCACAGGGGGTGAAAGTCTTGTTACTAGCGTTGTCAGTAAATTAGAAAAAGCAGCCCAAGGTGGGTCTTGGTGTGCCACCGGTGCTGCAGGCTCACCGAGGGGTACAGAACGCCCTATACCTGGACCCTCAGCTGGAACATTTTCCTCAGATAAATCCACGCCGTCAGCACTGAATGACACAGGATCTCCCGCCCTGTGACACAGACATTATTGGAGAATGTAGCCCTAGGGCGTAACAGTACAATATAGCCAGACATAGTACTTGACAAAAAAACCCTGTGGAGTGTGATTGCAATGCAGATCACAAATAGAGGATTTAAGTGGTATAAGGTGGCTGAAATACAAAAAGAAAAATACCAAACAGAATATCCTGTGCAACACAATAAATATATATATAAATATATATATATATATATATATATATATATATATATATATATAGGACCCTGATGCACTTAGCCTCCATCAGGGTACAGAATATAGGGATAGCAATATGTGTGAGATACACGGAATAGGAACCACACAGCAGCTATTGGCAAACACAGTCACATGTACAACGTAGAAATTATTACAAACAACAATAAAACTGCACTGGACTAGCAATACTACGTAAAGCTATGTATGTATACAGATATAACAATGCACAGTAAATACTGGATGTATATAAGAGAATACTTGTACTGAATATTCCTGTAGTTATGCAGTTGTTTTTAACTAATGCGCCCTACACACTGGGCGATAACACTGCAAGAAAGATATGAACGATCTCGTTCATTAATTAACGAGATAAGGGTGGTCATTCCGAGTTGCTCGCTCGGTAATTTTCTTCGCATCGCAGCGATTTTCCGCTAACTGCGCATGCGCAATGTTCGCACTGCGACTGCGCCAAGTAAATTTGCTATGCAGTTAGGTATTTTACTCACGGCATTACGAGGTTTTTTTCTTCATTCTGGTGATCGTAATGAGATTGACAGGAAGTGGGTGTTTCTGGGCGGAAACAGGCCGTTTTATGGGAGTGTTTGAAAAAACGCTACCGTTTCTGGGAAAAACGCGGGAGTGGCTGGAGAAACGGAGGAGTGTCTGGGCGAACGCTGGGTGTGTTTGTGACGTCAAACCAGGAACGACAAGCACTGAACTGATCGCACTGGAAGAGTAAGTCTCGAGCTACTCAGAAACTGCACAGAGAAGTCTTTTCGCAATATTGCGAATCTTTCGTTCGCAATTTTGATAAGCTAAGATTCACTCCCAGTAGGCGGTGGCTTAGCGTGTGCAAAGCTGCTAAAAGCAGCTTGCGAGCGAACAACTCGGAATGAGGGCCAACGTTCATATCTGTCAGTGTGGAGGCACCAGCGATGAACGATGCGCGGCCCCACGCTCGTTCATCGCTGATGCCCCGTCGGCTGTGCATGCAGGCCAATATGGACGAGATCGTCCATATTTGCCTGCACATCTACGGAGCAGGGTGACGGGGGGAGTGAAGAAACTTCACTCCCCCCCCCACCGCCAGGTCGCCCGCCTGCCGTATCGGCGGTCTGGCAGCTCGGCGGCACATCGCCGAGTCTGTAGGGCCCATTACACTGTCTAAATGACATGTAGAATACTTAAGTGTCCTGTAAATGCACAGCGCTGATAAGGCTGGCGGCTTTACAGAGGAGAAAGTGCCCAGCAGTCCCAGAATCAGCGCAGCTCTGTGTAATGGCGCCCAAACGCTGACAGGGAGTGAGGGAGAGAGAGAGATGCAGCACCAGGGTGGGAACATCTGCTGTAGATGGTGCCTGGGGCTGGGGGAGGGGCTACAGGTCAGCGCCTTATCCCCTCTGCTGGACTTCACCACCGGGTACTATGGAGCCTGTAATAACCGGATTTCAGTAAATCCGACCTGTGCTCCTTGCCCTGGTGGATATAGTGGGGTCCCTGCACGACCACAGTGTCCACACCAGCGGTGCGGTCCATCTCCGGAGACCGCGACCGGATCGCGATTTTGGTGGGTCCCGCCTGGGGGACCCTCTTACCTCCTCCCTATCATGCAGCAACGCGATTCAGGAGAGCAGCGGCAGTATGTCTGCCTGATGAGACCGGAGCTCCTCCGCTGTAAGTACCCGGCAAACAGGGCGCAGGAGTATACAGCGCCGCTGGGGGAGGTGAGGGAGCCGCAGCACGATATGTCAGTATGACATATAGCACCAAGTGCCTGTGCTGCGGCCCTTGAAGTCTTCTTTATTGTCAGAAAATCTCTTTTCGGGGCTGCCTCACGCAGCCCTCCCTGTTAGCTGCCTGCACCAACTTACAAACTGAGCTCCAGTGCCTGGAGGCGGGGATATAGAGGAGGCGGTGTAGTGCATCCTGGGATCAGTCAAAGCTATAGCCTGTTGGTGCCTCGGATCAAGATCCAACTCTACACCCAATGTTATTCCCTGTGGAATACTAGTGTACCCCGCTGCAGAAATATATATATATATATATATATATATATATATACACACACACACACACACACACACACACACACACACACACACACACACACACACATATATATATATATATACCATAGTTGTGGCAGCACTCCTCAATCACTATGATTACTTGCCTGGTGCCCTCCTAGGTACCTCAATGGCTTTGAGGTCCAAAATAGCAAACGGACAGGCGGCACTCAGAAATAATGACATGCAACAAGCAGGATAAAGCAACGTTTCGAAGTGTATTACTTCTTCATCAGGATAACACAGACAGTATAAAACATACCTTATATAAGCTCACTACAGCGTGTCAAACAGCTCCGGCGCGGGACGCGAGTGCAGACGCCCACAGATGACGTCATCACCGCTCAACGCGTAACCGGGGCAACTGTAAGCAAAGACTCCACAGTTTTAGACAAGATCAGTAGAACACCGATCCGTGAAACAAAATATACAAACATATAATAATAATACATGTACTGTTAAAAACATACTGGAGCGATTGGAAACGTAAAAACTGCTACCAAGCATTGCTATTAGATTACAGGAGAGGATGATAATGAATGCATACAATAGCAAAATCACAGCAAATAACCACGGCATAAATGGCAAATTGCCACCGATCCAGTATGTTTTTAACAGTACATGTATTATTAGTCTTTGCTTACAGTTGCCCCGGTTACGCGTCGAGCGGTGATGACATCATCTGTGGGCGTCTGCACTTGCGTCCCGCACTGGAGCTGCTTGACACGTCCGTTTGCTATATATATATATATATATATATTTAATACCTTCCACCTATCCATCCACTCTGGTGTCGGCCCCACAGGGGGCGACATCCCATTTATCGGCCTCTGCTCCGCCTCCACGTAACCTTCCTCATCCAACATGTCGACACAGCCGTACCGACACACCGCGTACACACAGGGAATGCTCTGACTGAGGACAGGACCCCACAAAGTCCTTTGGGGAGACCGAGAGAGAGTATGCCAGCACACACCAGAGCGCTATATAATGCAGGGATTAACACTATAATTGAGTGATTTTTCCCCAAATAGCTGCTTGTATACATATATTGCGCCTAAATTTAGTGCCCCCCCCTCTCTTTTTAACCCTTTGAGCCTGAAAACTACAGGGGAGAGCCTGGGGAGCTGTCTTCCAGCTGCACTGTGAAGAGAAAATGGCGCCAGTGTGCTGAGGGAGAAGCCCCGCCCCCTTTTCGGCGGACTTTCTCCCGCTTTTTCTGTGATACTGGCAGGGGTAATTTTACATCTATATAGCCTCTGGGACTATATATGATGTATATTTTGCCAGCCAAGGTGTTATTTATTGCCCTCAGGGCGCCCCCCCCCCCCCCCCAGCGCCCTGCACCCATCAGTGACCGAAGTGTGAGGTGTACATGAGGAGCAATGGCGCACAGCTGCAGTGCTGTGCGCTACCTTGGTGAAGACCGAAGTCTTCTGCCGCCGATTTTCCGGACCTTCTTCGTGCTTCTGGCTCTGTAAGGGGGACGGCGGCGCGGCTCCGGGAACGAACACCAAGGTCGGGTCCTGCGGTCGATCCCTCTGGAGCTAATGGTGTCCAGTAGCCTAAGAAGCCCAAACTACCACCTGTTAGCTAGGTTCGCTTCTTCTCCCCTTAGTCCCTCGCTGCAGTGAGTCTGTTGCCAGCAGATCTCACTGAAAATAAAAAACCTAAATATACTTTCTTTCTAGGTGCTCAGGAGAGCCCCTAGTGTGCATCCAGCTCAGCCGGGCACAGAAATCTAACTGAGGTCTGGAGGAGGGTCTTAGTGGGAGGAGCCAGTGCACACCAGGTAGTCCTAAAGCTTTCTTTAGTTGTGCCCAGTCTCCAGCGGAGCCCGCTAATCCCCATGGTCCTTACGGAGTCCCAGCATCCACTTAGGACGTTAGAGAAATATATATATATATATATATATATATATATACATATATACATAAATTAAAGTATCTCTAGTTAGAGCACTCTGGGGTGATTTCTAAGGCTTGTAATTATTTGAGATTTAAACAATAGGTAAATCAGGGGATGCGCCTGCCATTTAATTTAAAATAAAAACTTGGATAAAAGGTTTGTCAGCAGGTGGCGATCAGAGGCGTATCAAGCACGGGGCGAGCAGGGCACGTGCCCTGGGCGCCGTGGGGGCGCCACCGGCACCTGCACGGCCCGCTCGTCCCATGCGTCAGGGTTTCGGCGGCGCCGGCGCAACCAGCCAAAATGTGGAAATAACTGAGAAAGAAGCGACATTAGTAGAGAGCGGAGCAGCGGGTCCTCGGCGTGTACAGTCTCAGAGCACTGCTGAGGATTGTACATCCACCCAGAGGCAGGGGCAGAATGGCGCCGTGTATCCGCAGCCGGGCAGCGCACTGTGTGCTGGGCAGGGAGCTCCCCCTGCTCTCCGGGGTGATGGTCGGTGGAAGTTATCCAGTTCCAGCAGAGGCAACAACACATGTCCGGCCCCGGATTGGCGCTGGCCGTGCTCGCCCTGCCTGCTGCCACCACAGCAGCCAGGCTGGCTGACAGGGGCCAGTACCCAGCTGACAGGAGACACCGGCGGCGGTGGGAGAGTCCCTGCAGCATCTTCCCGGTGTACTGCAGGCTGCACACAGTGTGGCCTGGGCGGTCAGTGTGTGTGGACTGCGGAGGATGGAAAAGGACTTTGAGCGCCGGCGCAGCCCCCGGAGTGCAGCATTGAGAGAACGGCTCCTGCACCCTCAACATGTGGGCCATCAACAGCAGTCTCAGAGGTGCAGGCGAGCAGTCCTCAGCTCAGTTTGGGGGGAGGGGGGGGACGATAGTATGAGTCTGTTAATTTTTCCTGTCTAGTTGGAGGAAGGGGGGGGGCAGGGGTGCAGGACAGTGTGAGTGTGTTAATTTTTCCAGTCCAGTGTGTTTGTGTGTGTGGGGTGCAGGACAGTGTGAGTGTGTTAATTTTTCCAGTCCAGCGTGCGTGGGGGAGGGGGGGGGGGTGCAGGACAGTGTGAGTGTGTTAATTTTTCCAGTCCAGCGTGCGTGAGGGAGAGGGAGGGGGAGGGGGTGCAGGACAGTGTGAGTGTGTTAATTTTTCCAGTCCAGTGTGTGTGGGGTTTGGGGGTGGCTAGTCTGTCAGTCTGACTGTGTGTGTGTGTGTGTGTGTGTGTGTGTGTGTGTGTGTGTGTGTGTGTGTGTGTGTGTGTGTGTGTGTAAGTAAGGGGGTGGGGCAGTCTGTGTGTGTGTTTGATATTGGCTTTACACCTATAGGGCGGGATGTACTAATGCTTACCGCCACGGTAAGCATTAGTACCATTTACCGCAGAGACCATTTACCGAAGAGGGATACGTATTAAACCAAGGGCATTGGGATGCCCTTCTCACTCACCATCCGGAGCCAAGCAGGTGGAAAGCCAGCAGCAGGGGCAGCATGACGGATATCAGCAGCCGAGGGTGCCGGTTGTAAGGCACCTGCGGAGCGGTGCATAGCCCAAAGCCGGAGATCGGCAGCATGTTGACCGGCAACAAGTGGCTTCTGCTTCCGCGTTCAACATGCTACCGATCTCTGGCTTTAGGCTACGCAAGGTTCGGGGGATGGGTGTCCTCTGGCGGTGTACTGCAGCTCCGGGGGGTGCGGGCTCCGGAGGCTCTCAGCATTGTTGAAATCCAGCTGCCTCAAGTATGTACAACCCGCACTCTCGGCTGCTGATATCCGACATGCTGCTGCTGGCTGTCCCCCCACCTGGCTCGGCCACAAAGCTGTACGGTGAGAAGGGCATCTCAGTGCACAAGGTTTAATACATATGCCTCAGTAAATGGCCTCTGCGGTAAACGATACTAATGCTTACCGTTGCAGTAACAGCGCGGGAGGGCGGCGCACATCGGGATCCTACTGCAGAAGAGAAGATCCCCCTTCGGAGCGCAGCAGACCACACTGAAAAGGGTGCAACCCCGGTGCGGTGCTCTGCACCCCGGGTGGCGCAGAAGACGTGGAGTGTCGGAGGTGGCAGAAGCGCCGCAGCTTGGCGTGAGAAACTGCTGCAACCCTTCTGCTGCTAAACTCTGCAGTTAGTCAATTAAGGGGGTAGGCTCCCCTCACCACAGTGCCCCGCAGGGTTAGTTAATTAAGGTGGTAGGATTCCCTCACTCTATAATGTGAATTTCGGCTCATACCGTGTGCTATAATGTGAATTTCGGCTCATACTGTGTGCTATAATGTGAATTTCGGCTCATACTGTGTGCTATAATGTGAATTTCGGCTCATACTGTGTGCTATAATGTGAATTTCGGCTCATACTGTATGCTATAATGTGAATTTCGGCTCATACCGTGTGCTATAATGTGAAAGGGGCAACAGTACTAGATAGTATAAGGGGTCCTACTACACTGAAGGACACTCCCCTTTTGAGTGACCACGCCCCCTTTTCAGGAGCGCGCGCATAATTGCTACCTTCACCTTTTCATTCCCCCTTCAAAAATTACACTTCAACCGCTGCACCTACATCTATACATACACACCCTGACATCTTTATATACAGTGACACCGATGGTGTGCACACATACTTTTCTTTTGTAGTTTTTTTTTTTTGTGTTTGGGGATGGGGGGGGGGGGGGGGGGGGTTCTGGCGGCGCCATTATTGATCTTGCCCTAGGCTCCAAATACCCTTGTTATGCCTCTGGTGGCGATAAAAATTTAATTGAATAACCAAACAATTGCTAAGGCAACACTTTGCCAAAGAATGGCCACTGCTTTCAGACATTCTGGCCACACAGATCCCCAGACATCACCTCTTGCAACTTTTGGCTGTGTTGTATTTTTTTTTTTAAAGTAATATATGTATTGGGTAGTATACCCTGTCATATGTGACACCAATAGTCATGTGCCGGCTCTCCCAACTGACATATTGTGCTCTGCTAAAGAGAATGCTGTTCTTCAAACGAAACCTGTTGCTGTCCACAATGGAGGACACACTGAACAATTGTTACGTTATACATAACATTCAACACACTGCCATCTGGTGATAAAATTTAAATCTAATATATTTTATTTTAATAAACATCTATCTATTTCATTTCACATCACAGCAAGCCTTAGAACTCCCTCCAGAGTGCCCTAAGTAGAGATACTTTCAACTTTGTAACAACTGTGTAAATGATGATGACTGCAATAATAGTGATCCCCAAACCGGGAAAGGATCCTTGGAAATGTGAATCCTAATGCCAGATATTACTTCTTTGAATTTTCAAAATAAAAGCTGCAAGAGAACAAAGTTATCCTGTCTATATACACAGGTCAAAAAGGCATCATACTACTGAGATCAACCAAGGTGTCCAACAATGCTAGCAAAGTGTAATGAAGCCTAAATATGACATCAGATTTATTATATGCCTAAACAGTTGCTTGCTATGGGACTTACATAAGTATTGCTATGTGATAAATGCAATTTAGACAAAAGTTATTTGATTAATTCAGTATGCTATGGGCCTGAGCAAATATTCTTATTAGCTAATGATAAATTATCTCTCCGAACAGTTAAACAGCAACCTTTATATTGGGCCTTATTGGGTGGATCTTAGATCTCACCAGAAAGTTTTATTTGCTTAAATATTCTGTGCTGCACGTAAATGCAAAATGCTTAGATGGATAATTATGATAATTTAATTTACACAGACTCAGAAGTTCTAATAACTGAGTAGATGATGTGGGATGTTTAGAGTCACAAGAGACCAATGCTTGGTTACTAATGATACACGTAGTCTGGAAATTATTGTATTCCTGTAGACATGTGATGCGTGTATTACCTCCACTCCCAACACGCAACAAGATATTTGCACCTCACTGTCATAGTTTATTGTAGATATTGTGATGATTAATATCTGCTGCAGTGTAAAACTAAGAAGTGTTTTTGATTTACATTGTTTTGTAATAGTGTTTTATGTTTATAAATAATAGTATAGTGTCCAGACTTGTTGCCAGTAATACCCCTTTTACACTCGCAGAAAAATCCCGGGATATTGCACGTGAACGCGCATCATCCCGGGATTTTTCTCAGTGTGAATGGGTACAGGGACAATTTCCCGGGACGAGCATCCCGGGATTTCATCCCAGGTCTCAACCAGGGTTGAACCCGGGACCGTCCCGGGAAGCTGGCAGTGTAAACGGGTATACCGGGTCAAGGCGACCCGCCACCCGTTCTCTTCAAAGGAGGAGGCAGAGCTTGGAGAAGATTATCTCCAAGCACCGCCTCTGGGAGACTCAGCGGTGACGTCACTGACCCGGCAATATGCCGGGTCAGCCCGCTAATGTGAAAGGGTCATTCCCGGGAATGTGTCCCGGCAAATATACCGGGACACATTCCCAAGAATGAACTTTCCTGCGAGTGTAAAAGGGGTATAACTGTTTAGCTTGGCTCCTGAACCCACTATTGCTACACACAGCATTCAAAGTGCAATAGTTCTCAAATGATAGCTTGTGCTATAAGATAAAGGCAAATGTTATATAATAATAACTGCTTTCTGAAGTCATTAGAACCAGTTTACATTTGCTTTATGATGTAAGTGCTGGCTAGGGATGGCCTCTGATTAGAAGAAATAAAGAGAAAACAAAGTATTAAATGAAAATACACCATACCCTCTTTCTTACCTACATAACTAAATAGAACATTTAACAAAAATTTTAAATTGGTCTGGGTCAACCCTGGAGCATTTGATAAAGTTGGGGTAAATTAATTGAGTTTTTCATTCAAGTTATCAAGTATATTTTAATGAATATTTATATTGCAATACAAATGTTTATTCCAACATGTTCCAAAAAGAAAGCCTTATGTACAGTATCCTCACAAAACGTCAAAGCATTAGTTTGGTTAGAATAAGAAATAACAAAGTTATTCCCTATGGAGCTGAAGTATCTCAAGAATGTAAACAGTTAGTTGTGTAAACAGCCAAGGTAAATATAACATTTAATGAACAGCTACTGTACGCTACATAAAAGTAGCTGCCTCCCATAGAGGTTCCTTCCTCTTGTCTATGGCCACTTTGGAAATACTGATGACTGACAAACAGGATACAATCTGCTTGATGTGATGATGTGATACCAGTGTCTAATCTGGGTAACTATAATAACTAATACAGGATATTTAAGGCTGGTGGCAAATTTATCAAATCTGAACATTCTACCATTAGGCCAGATAAACCCTGTGTCATGGAAGATGTACACAAACACATACATACACTCTTTTGGTTGAAATTTGAAGGAACAGATGTGCCTCCATATGTAATAAATTGCGGCACAAAGGGAGCATGAGATCTGCCAGCTTCCATGCAATGCAGTGAGTGCTGAGTATCTTTCTTTAACACACATTTTCAGGGAGGGCGGGTGGGGAAGCACAAAAAGACGCTCAGCCTTAGTAAACGCACTCACAACGAGGTGCGACTAGAAGTGCTGTTTAACGTGACTGCAGCAACAATGAGGGAGGACACACCTGTATGTAAAGACTATATGTAACATACCCGGCATGAAGGAAAAGAGAAAGCCACAACCTATAAAACTGGTCTGGAACGTCTGGGTTCAGGAATGGCAGTAGGCCACACACATCATCCATGCAATGTACCTAGGAATGAGAAGGAAATCTGATTATACAATTTTATACATTGGAATGTTCACAGATTGCAAAACCAAAACTATAATAATACTGTATAACAAAACACTGTTTCAGGACAAGAAAATATTGTATTGACATTTCCTTTAGGCATAGAAATTACTCTCTTAAACAAACACCCGCGCCATACGTGCACCGGGGCAAGGTTTTTTTACTGAACCACCATTTACAGTGTCCTATATTTTAAAACATAAAATAAAATAAAATAAACAATAACAGCTTTGGGTTAAGAGGATATGTTTATCAAGATTGTGACATTGTATCATTAATCTATTACTTGTATTACATGGCATTCATTTATTTATTTTTACAATCACTTAAAAAATTGTAACGACATGCAAACTGCTAAATGGGATGGCGACAATGCATTGTATGTATTGGCATTTTAAAAGATATGTAGGCATTGTAAAGCTGGGTACACATTAGAGCAGGGGTGGGCAATTATTTCAGCTGAGGGGCCACTTTACACTTTCCTGTCAGTTTTCGAGGGCCGCACACAAAATAGCAGCTCCCCTATGTCCCAAAAATATAGGGACGTGGCTTCATGGGGAAGGGGTGTGGCCAAAAAATAATACAGATTCATTTTAGGCTGCACAATAGTCTCCATTATTCAAATTACGCCACACAGTAGCACCACTTACACACACTACTACAGGTAGAGCCCCTGTCACACATTACGCCAGGTAGAGCTCTCTTTTACACATTACAGCACGTAGAGCCCCCTTTTAAACATTACGGAAGGTAGAGCCCCCTTTTACACATTACGGCAGGTAGAGTCCCCTTTTACACATTAACATTTTATTTGGGATAATCATTGCACAGCAAGCAAATTATCCAGTGTCTTATGGCCCCTGGGGAAAGGTGTGACACAGTGACAGAACACGGGGGTGGGACACGGTGATGGAACACAGGGTATGACACGATGACAGAACACGGGGGGGGGGGGTGACACGGTGACAGATTGTGGGGGGGTGACAGTGACAGAACGCAGGGGGGTGACACAGTGACAGAACGCGGGGGGGGGGGTGACACAGTGACACAACGCGGGGGGGGGGTGACAGTGACAGAACACGGGGGGGTGACACAGTGACAGAACACGGGGGGGTGACACAGTGACAGAACACGGGGGGGGGGGGGTGACACAGTGACAGAACACGGGGGGGGTGACACAGTGACAGAACACAGGGGGGTGACACAGTGACAGAACACAGGGGGTGACACAGTGACAACACGGCGGGGTGACTTAGTGACAGAACACGGGGGTGACACAGTGACAGAACACGGGGGAGGGGGGGATGTCACCATGACAGAACATGGGGGGGCTGACTCAGTGGCAGAACACGGGGGTGACACAGTAACAGAACGTGGGGGGGTGTCACGGTGACAGAACACGGGGATGACAGGACACGGTGACAGAACACGGGAGGTGACACGGTAACAACACGGGGGGGTGACTTAGTGACAGAACATGGGGGGTGACATGGTGAAAGAATCCAGGGGAGGGGGGGAGGGGGTTGGTACAGCAAGCGTTAAAGATCTCGCCCCCTAACCTAAATACAGTCTGACGCCACTGCCCGCACACACAAACATATACACACACACACACTCTCTCATATACACACACACTCTCTCATATATATATATACACACACACACACACACACACACACACACTTTCTTTCCCTCACTTTTTCCATTAACTTACTGATCTGTGTCTTGCTGGCAGTGGCAGGAAGGATGGATCTGTAGCAGTGACTTATGTCCCATGTAGCTCCGCCCCTAAAGTCCTGCGTAGCCCCGCCCCTCATCTCCACATAGCTCCGCCTCCTTTTCGTCTGATCGCTGCCTTTGTCAGTGGGGACTCTGGAGGCGGGAGGAGGAGGAGGATGAGTGTGTCAGGCGCCGTGCAGCAGCAGCAGGGGCGACTGGCACCGGCAGCTTGGAGTACTGCAGAGCAATGACAAGCAGCTCAGTCAGTCGGGCCGCTTGTCATTGCATGCTGGTGGGAAGCAGTGGGCCGGTCAGGATCGGTTTGCGGGCCGCATACGGCCCGGGGGCTGTATTTTGCCCACCCCTACATTAGAGGATATGTACCCAGCACGACATCGACGGTGACAGGATACGGCTGGGTTCCGGCATAGGCACTGCATACACATTTGCTGATTCATGTTCATAAAAGCAAAAACAGCAAGTAACTATATGTGCGGAACAAACCATGATGCCATGCAAGGGGAGCAAATACATTTATATTGTTTCTGTGCAGGGTAAATACTGGCTGCTTTATTTTTACACTGCAATTTAGATTTAAGTATGAACACACCACACCCAAATCTAACTCTCTCTGCACGTTACATCTGCCCCACCTGGAGTGCAACATGGTTTTGCAGAGGTGCTTGCAAACATGAATCAGGCCCAATGTGCTAATGCTGTATTGTGTACAGGCCTATTCACATACAGAAATGGACTATCACTTTTAGAAGGTTTTAAGAATGAAAAGTGAACGTTTGACCCGAACATCCGTGTGTATTATTGTTTATTACCATTTATTTATATAGCGCTTTACAGAGAATATTTGGAAATTCTAATCAGTTCCTGTCCCAGCGGAGCTTACAATGTATATTCCCTACCACATGTACACACATATACATTAGTGTTATTTTATTGTTAATCCCTGACTACCTTTAAATAATATATATTTCTCTAATAAATGATTAAACTACTATGGTCGCCTATTTTCATTATAGCAAATCTGCATTAATACCACAACAACCAATCGGATACTTACTTTCATGTTGTAGCCTACACAGTTCAGAGAAGACGTTCACTGCTAATTGGTTGCTACGGTTTCAGTGTAGATTTCCATGTTCATAAGTAGAATTGCATATTTATTGCAAAGGTTTCAATTATATTCCTGACATATTGTTATGATTATTATAAAAAAATGCAAAGAATGTGCTGATGCTGATGTAAATGAGTCTGTGGTAGAATGAAATACTGTAAAAGTTGGGCTTTGCACATCCTAAATCAGTAAAAAGAACACTGTATTTTCTGTATGTACTTAGTAGACTGCATGTTATAATAGAAGCTTCTGTAATCACCCTTTTACACTCTAGGAAATGAGGTGAGTTTGGCCCTCATCCTACTCTCGTCACCATTGCTGCTACTTTGCAGGCCATCATCTGTGACAGCAAGAAATACGGGGTCAGAGCTGCGCAAGGCTAATATAATTTTCCCCATTCCTCCATATTTCCTGTTGTCACTGTGCGCTTCGTATTACAGCAGGCACTGCACTGTGAACTCCTATATGCTTCAGCTGGGCGCCTCCTCCTATCGGCTGAGGAAACTGCGGCAGCAGTGAAAGGAAAGGTGAACTGCCGGGTAACATGGAAACGGCCTGGCTATAAAGTATGTGGTATTTATTTTCTTTTAATATGGCATCAACAATGGCCATCTCATCCAGCGTAAGGGAAGGAATGACCCTTTCAGTAATGTACTTGAAATGAAAGCAAAGGACAAGGGGAACAAAAATATACCTGCGAACACAAAGTTGCCTCTTCGTGAAAGTGTCCTTTCATGAAATCGCAGTATTCTCTGGATGTTATTTTACAGCTGGGGGATAGGAAACAGGAAACACATCAGTTGCATGTGGATATAATAAGCTCATTACAAACTCCTACCAATGTACATTTTCAAATGATGAATCCTGCAGAATATTTTAAACATTAGGCTGAAAGTAAAAGGTTATTACAATACAACAGGGGTGTATCTAGGGGTCCGAGCGCCCCTGGCAAAGTAAGGGGCTGGCGCCCCCCCCCCCCCCCCCCCCCCCCCACACACACACACATTTGGAATAAGAAGTGAGTATTGGAAATGGGGCATGGTCTTGTGGGGGAAGGGCGTGGACACAATAGTACTTCCAATTCAAATTATGCCACACAGTAGTGTCCCTCATTCACATTACACCGCACAGTAGTGTCTCGTATTCACGTTACACCATCCCTCCCCCCTAACCCACCTTTCCCACAGCCTGAGCCTAACGCGCCACCCCCCCCCAAAGCCTCTTCAGTGGTGCCTAACACTAACCCACCCTTCCTAATCTCCCTCCCTGAGCCTAACCCTAACCCTTCCACGTGGCTTGCCAGTGGAGTCTTTGGCACCAACTCGATCCGGATTTTGGCATTCTGCATCGCTATCTATGTTGGTATGCCAGCATCAGCATTCCGAGCAATTTCGGGATGCTGGCGTCAGCTTTCCGACCGCCGGGATGCCAAACGCCGGCATCTTGACTGCATCCTGAATGAAATGCTAATGAGCTGCTGTGAGATGAGCCTCAAATGGACCCAGCCATTAACCAAACACCATTAGTTGGATGGTAGAAGTGCTTCCAGGGTGCCATCGCTTCCAAGATAAAATGATCAATTATACAATTAACTGATATACATTTCATTGAACCTGGCCTTGAAATAGGTAAGATATGTATTTTCTTTATTACACTCAACAAGTTAAAGTTTTCGCTTACTTGCTACTTACTTACATCTAACATGCATGAAAATCGTGTAGTTTTCCAGGTACTGCAGTCCATTCTCCCAAACACTGACACTTTTTTATTATCTTCAACAACAAATAGACCTATAGCACTGTGCTATATAACAATTGCTGTGTACCTGGTGAGAGTCTATTACTGCCGGCGCGGCGCCGGTGTCCGTCAGCACCGCACTGCACTAGTGATCAGACTAGTGTCCGTCAGCACCGCACTGCACTAGTGATCAGACTAGTGCCCAGCAGCACCGCACTTGTAATCAGACTCACAATAAACTACAGTTCCCAGCAGCCCTTGCTGCCGGGAGCTCCCAGCAACAAGGGCTGCTGGGAGCTGTAGTTTATTTTGAGTCTGATTACAAGTGCAGTGCTGCCGGACACCAGCGCCGCTCCAGCAGTAACAGACTCTCACCAGGTACAGTCTGACAGTACTGCTTTTCTATCCTTTGGCCGCGGGTGGTACAGCCAGGCGGCGCCCCTTCCTTGCCTGGTGCCCCTGGCGAGTGCCATCCTGGCCAATAGGTAGATACACCCCTGCAATACAATAACAGTTTACTTTACTTAGACTTTCCCACTCTATAGTAAAAAAAATAAGATTTTACTTACCGATAAATCTATTTCTCGGAGTCCGTAGTGGATGCTGGGGTTCCTGAAAGGACCATGGGGAATAGCGGCTCCGCAGGAGACAGGGCACAAAAAGTAAAGCTTTTCCAGATCAGGTGGTGTGCACTGGCTCCTCCCCCTATGACCCTCCTCCAGACTCCAGTTAGGTACTGTGCCCGGACGAGCGTACACAATAAGGGAGGATTTTGAATCCCGGGTAAGACTCATACCAGCCACACCAATCACACCGTACAACTTGTGATCTAAACCCAGTTAACAGTATGATAACAGCGGAGCCTCTGAAAGATGGCTTCCTTCAACAATAACCCGAATTAGTTAACAATAACTATGTACAATTATTGCAGATAATCCGCACTTGGGATGGGCGCCCAGCATCCACTACGGACTCCGAGAAATAGATTTATCGGTAAGTAAAATCTTATTTTCTCTATCGTCCTAGTGGATGCTGGGGTTCCTGAAAGGACCATGGGGATTATACCAAAGCTCCCAAACGGGCGGGAGAGTGCGGATGACTCTGCAGCACCGAATGAGAGAACTCCAGGTCCTCCTTAGCCAGAGTATCAAATTTGTAAAATTTTACAAACGTGTTCTCCCCTGACCACGTAGCTGCTCGGCAAAGTTGTAATGCCGAGACCCCTCGGGCAGCCGCCCAAGATGAACCCACCTTCCTTGTGGAGTGGGCCTTTACAGATTTAGGCTGTGGCAGGCCTGCCACAGAATGTGCAAGTTGGATTGTGCTACAGATCCAACGAGCAATCGTCTGCTTAGACGCAGGAGCACCCATCTTGTTGGGTGCATACAATATAAACAACGAGTCAGATTTTCTGACTCCAGCTGTCCTTGCAATATATATTTTTAATGCTCTGACAACGTCCAGTAACTTGGAGTCCTCCAAGTCACTTGTAGCCGCAGGCACTACAATAGGCTGGTTCAGATGAAATGCTGACACCACCTTAGGGAGAAAATGCGGACGAGTCCGCAGTTCTGCCCTGTCCGAATGGAAAATCAGATATGGGCTTTTGTAAGATAAAGCTGCCAGTTCTGACACTCTCCTGGCCGAAGCCAGGGCTAGAAGCATGGTCACTTTCCATGTGAGATATTTCAAATCCACCTTCTTTAGTGGTTCAAACCAATGAGATTTTAGAAAGTCCAAAACCACATTGAGATCCCACGGTGCCACTGGAGGCACCACAGGAGGCTGTATATGTAGCACTCCCTTAACAAAGGTCTGGACTTCAGGGACTGAAGCCAATTCTTTTTGAAAGAAAATCGACAGGGCCGAAATTTGAACCTTAATAGATCCCAATTTGAGACCCATAGACAATCCTGATTGCAGGAAATGTAGGAATCGACCCAGTTGAAATTCCTCCGTCGGAGCACTCCGATCTTCGCACCACGCAACATATTTTCGCCAAATTCGGTGATAATGTTGCACGGTTACTTCCTTCCTTGCTTTAATCAAAGTACTTCTTCCGGCATGCCTTTTTCCTTTAGGATCCGGCGTTCAACCGCCATGCCGTCAAACGCAGCCGCGGTAAGTCTTGAAACAGACAGGGACCCTGCTGAAGCAAGTCCCTCCTTAGAGGTAGAGGCCACGGATCTTCCGTGATCATCTCTTGAAGTTCCGGGTACCAAGTCCTTCTTGGCCAATCCGGAACCACTAGTATCGTCCTTACGCCTCTTTGCCGTATAATTCTCAATACTTTTGGTATGAGAGGCAGAGGAGGAAACACATACACCGACTGGTACACCCAAGGCGTTACCAGCGCGTCCACAGCTATTGCCTGCGGATCTCTTGACCTGGCGCAATACCTGTCCAGTTTTTTGTTGAGGCGAGACGCCATCATGTCCACCATTGGTCTTTCCCAACGGGTTACCAGCAAGTGGAAGACTTCTGGATGAAGTCCCCACTCTCCCGGGTGAAGATCGTGTCTGCTGAGGAAGTCTGCTTCCCAGTTGTCCACTCCCGGGATGAACACTGCTGACAGTGCTATCACATGATTCTCTGCCCAGAGAAGAATCCTTGCAGCTTCTGCCATTGCACTCCTGCTTCTTGTGCCGCCCTGTCTGTTCACATGGGCGACTGCCGTGATGTTGTCCGACTGGATCAACACCGGTTTTCCCTGAAGCAGAGGTTCTGCCTGGCTTAGAGCATTGTATATTGCTCTTAGTTCCAGAATGTTTATGTGAAGAGACGTTTCCAGGCTCGTCCATACTCCCTGGAAGTTTCTTCCTTGTGTGACTGCTCCCCAGCCTCTCAGGCTGGCGTCCGTGGTCACCAGGATCCAATCCTGTATGCCGAATCTGCGGCCCTCCAATAGATGAGCACTCTGCAACCACCACAGAAGAGACACCCTTGTCCTTGGAGACAGGGTTATCCGCAGGTGCATCTGAAGATGCGACCCTGACCATTTGTCCAACAGATCCCTTTGGAAAATTCTTGCGTGGAATCTGCCGAATGGAATTGCTTCGTAAGAAGCCACCATTTTCCCAGGACTCTTGTGCATTGATGTACAGACACCTTTCCTGGTTTTAGGAGGTTCCTGACAAGCTCGGATAACTCCTTGGCTTTTTCCTCCGGGAGAAAAATCTTTTTCTGAACCGTGTCCAGAATCATCCCTAGGAACAGCAGACGAGTTGTCGGCATTAACTGGGATTTTGGAATATTCAGAATCCACCCGTGCTGTTTTAGCACTTCTTGCGACAGTGCTAATCCCATCTCTAGTTGTTCTCTGGACCTTGCCCTTATTAGGAGATCGTCCAAGTATGGGATAATTAATATGCCTTTTCTTCGAAGAAGAATCATCATCTCGGCCATTACCTTTGTAAAGACCCGAGGTGCCGTGGACAATCCGAACGGCAGCGTCTGAAACTGATAGTGACAGTTTTGTACAACGAACCTGAGGTACCCCTGGTGTGAGGGGTAAATTGGAACGTGGAGATACGCATCCTTGATGTCCAAGGATACCATAAAGTCCCCCTCTTCCAGGTTCGCTATCACTGCTCTGAGTGACTCCATCTTGAACTTGAACTTCTTTATGTACAGGTTCAAGGACTTCAGATTTAGAATAGGCCTTACCGAGCCATCCGGCTTCGGTACCACAAAAAGAGTGGAATAATACCCCTTCCCTTGTTGTAGAAGAGGTACCTTGACTATCACCTGCTGAGAGTACAGCTTGTGAATGGCTTCCAAAACCGTCTCCCTTTCGGAGGGGGACGTTGGTAAAGCAGACTTCAGGAAACGGCGAGGTGGATCTGTCTCTAATTCCAACCTGTACCCCTGAGATATTATCTGCAGGATCCAGGGATCTACCTGCGAGTGAGCCCACTGCGCGCTGTAATTTTTGAGACGACCACCCACCGTCCCCGAGTCCGCTTGAGAAGCCCCAGCGTCATGCTGAGGCTTTTGTAGAAGCCGGGGAAGGCTTCTGTTCCTGGGAAGGAGCTGCCTGTTGCTGTCTCTTCCCTCGACCTCTGCCTCGTGGCAGATATGAATAGCCCTTTGCTCTCTTATTTTTAAAGGAACGAAAGGGCTGCGGTTGAAAAGTCGGTGCCTTTTTCTGTTGGGGAGTGACTTGAGGTAGAAAGGTGGATTTCCCGGCTGTAGCCGTGGCCACCAAATCTGATAGACCGACTCCAAATAACTCCTCCCCTTTATACGGCAAAACTTCCATATGTCGTTTTGAATCCGCATCGCCTGTCCACTGTCGCGTCCATAAAGCTCTTCTGGCCGAAATGGACATAGCACTTACCCGTGATGCCAGTGTGCAGATATCCCTCTGTGCATCACGTATATAAAGAAATGCATCCTTTATTTGTTCTAACGACAGTAAAATATTGTCCCTGTCCAGGGTATCAATATTTTCAATCAGGGACTCTGACCAAACTACCCCAGCACTGCACATCCAGGCAGTCGCTATAGCTGGTCGTAGTATAACACCTGCATGTGTGTATATACTTTTTTGGATATTTTCCATCCTCCTATCTGATGGATCTTTAAGTGCGGCCGTCTCAGGAGAGGGTAACGCCACTTGTTTAGATAAGCGTGTTAGCGCCTTGTCCACCCTAGGAGGTGTTTCCCAGCGCTCCCTAACCTCTGGCGGGAAAGGGTATAATGCCAATAATTTCTTTGAAATTATCAGCTTTTTATCAGGGGCAACCCACGCTTCATTACACACGTCATTTAATTCTTCTGATTCAGGAAAAACTATAGGTAGTTTTTTCACACCCCACATAATACCCTGTTTAGTGGTACCTGTAGTATCAGCTAAATGTAACGCCTCCTTCATTGCCAAAATCATATAACGTGTGGCCCTACTGGAAAATACGGTTGATTCGTCACCGTCACCACTGGAGTCAGTGCCTGCGTCTGGGTCTGTGTCGACCGACTGAGGCAAAGGGCGTTTCACAGCCCCTGACGGTGTTTGAGTCGCCTGGACAGGCACTAATTGATTGTCCGGCCGTCTCATGTCGTCAAACGACTGCTTTAGCGTGTTGACACTATCCCGTAGTTCCATAAATAAAGGCATCCATTCTGGTGTCGACTCCCTAGGGGGTGACATCCTCATATTTGGCAATTGCTCCGCCTCCACACCAATATCGTCCTCATACATGTCGACACACACGTACCGACACACAGCAGACACACAGGGAATGCTCCTAACGAAGACAGGACCCACTAGCCCTTTGGGGAGACAGAGGGAGAGTTTGCCAGCACACACCAAAAGCGCTATATATATAACAGGGATAGCCTTATAATAAGTGCTCCCTTATAGCTGCTTTATATATATCAAAATATCGCCATAAATTTGCCCCCCCTCTCTGTTTTACCCTGTTTCTGTAGTGCAGTGCAGGGGAGAGACCTGGGAGCCGTCCTGACCAGCGGAGCTGTGAGAGGAAATGGCGCCGTGTGCTGAGGAGATAGGCCCCGCCCCTTTTCCGGCGGGCTCGTCTCCCGCTATTTAGTGAATCCAGGCAGGGGTTAAATATCTCCATATAGCCTCTGGGGGCTATATGTGAGGTATTTTTAGCCTTTATATAGGTTACATTTGCCTCCCAGGGCGCCCCCCCCCCAGCGCCCTGCACCCTCAGTGACTGCGTGTGAAGTGTGCTGAGAGGAAAATGGCGCACAGCTGCAGTGCTGTGCGCTACCTTTAGAAGACTGCAGGAGTCTTCAGCCGCCGATTCTGGACCTCTTCTGACTTCAGCATCTGCAAGGGGGCCGGCGGCGCGGCTCCGGTGACCATCCAGGCTGTACCTGTGATCGTCCCTCTGGAGCTGATGTCCAGTAGCCAAGAAGCCAATCCATCCTGCACGCAGGTGAGTTCACTTCTTCTCCCCTCAGTCCCTCGTTGCAGTGATCCTGTTGCCAGCAGGACTCACTGTAAAATAAAAAACCTAAGCTAAACTTTTTCTAAGCAGCTCTTTAGGAGAGCCACCTAGATTGCACCCTTCTCGGCCGGGCACAAAAATCTAACTGGAGTCTGGAGGAGGGTCATAGGGGGAGGAGCCAGTGCACACCACCTGATCTGGAAAAGCTTTACTTTTTGTGCCCTGTCTCCTGCGGAGCCGCTATTCCCCATGGTCCTTTCAGGAACCCCAGCATCCACTAGGACGATAGAGAAATATTATTTTACTTGTATGTTGCAAACACTAGTCAAAATTAGTGTTGTAAACTGGGGATCAGTATGAAATACCTCCAATCAAAATGGCGACGTTTAAAATCCCGACACCAATTGACTGATGGTCAAAATCCCGACATGGTCAAAATCCCGACAGGGACAAAATACCGACATTTAAAATACCGACAAGGTCAAAATACCGACATGTAAAATGCAGACAGGTCAAAATACCGACATGCATTTTGTTGTTGTTTTTGTGTGTGTATGTCGACATAAGTCAACATGTACACCATATAAAGTGTACCGCATCCCCTCGCATGGCTCGCTGCACTCGCCATGCCTCCAGGTCCACTGGGATGGTAAAGTATGAACAAGTCGGTTTCAATGAAAAAAATCATGAAAAACTCATGTCGTTATTTTGACCTGTCGGCATTTTACGTCGGTATTTTGACTTTGTCTGTATTTTGTCCATGTCGGGATTTTGACCATCGGTCAATTGGTGTCGGGATTTTGAACGTCGGGATTTTGATTCTGTATGTGATTAGATGACTAAACATTTACATTTCTCAAGCTCGTTAAATACTTGAGTAGTTTATGTAATATACTTTTTTTAACTGATACCTGGGCCTGCTGGTAAAGCAATACTACAGTATGTGTGAAATTGCCTTCTAGTCCAGGATTTAAATAATTTCCGGGGTGCTGCAGCTTTAAGTAAACACTGCATTGTGGGCCTGATTCATAGATGTACGCTATTCCCATGTTTCCGCAGTTGGCTGATGATTGTATTACTGGCCATTCGTCTGAGTTGCACGGTGCTTCTGCAGAGCAGATTAGGATCAAATTCAATGATAGTTCTGTTGACCACTCCATAGCCATAGAAGGCCAATACAAATCCCCTTCAGCTGCGACATTTACATGTTTTTGCACAGTATCTGCATACAAAGATGCAGCAGTGGTAGCATTAGTGCACATCTCTTAATCAGGCCCTGTGACAATTTATTGTTCCAAAGTGCCATATTAAAGCTCCTTGCAATAATTTTTTCTGCCACCAGATGGCCCTTTGAGAGAATCATACATTACATCAGTGGTTCACAAACTTTTCTGAATCACGGCGCCCTAGAGTATCAGAATTGTTTTCCTGGCACCCCTTGGTCAAATGTTTCTTATTGAGAAATTTATAAAGAAATATTAAATTAAGTAAATTGTGTTTATATGTCAACTTTAGGTTCAGTTGTGTTGTGATGGACAACATTTGCTTCTGTTTGTTCTCAAATTTTATGATTGGCAGCTACAAGCACTGGTTTTGACTATTATATTGACCATAAATAATTTGAATTGGTCCTGGACCACCAATCCAGGGCACCCCTGCAAGTGTCCCGAGGAAACCCCAGGGTGCCATGGCACACAGTTTGAGAACCACTGCATAACGGGTGATATTCATGTGACCGGCGGTCAGCTGACCGACAGTCACATAACCTCCTACACCATCCCGACGGCTCACTATCCCGATGGTCGGCATGCCGACCAACAGGGACTGTTTCCACTCGTGGGTGTCCACGACACCCATAGAGTGGGAATAGAACCCGTGGCGACCGCAGGTCGCCACCGAGCCTGCAAGGGGTTGCTGCACTCGCCCCTCCCCGCCGGGATCCCGGCGTCGGCAAGCTGACCGCCGGTCTCCTGACCGCCGGTCAGCCGTACTACACCCCTGCATAACATGTTAGAATAATTGATATTCTGCAGGACATGTATGGTATATTATATATTATAAATTGAATGACTATGTTCATGTTCTGGTTTAATTAGTGACTTGGCAGCACCTATGGTCTGAGGGGAGGGAAATATAAGTCCTTTCAGAAAAAAAGGCAGTGATTTCTGCTCATACTTGCTCACAAATCTTTGCTGGACATGGAATTTTGTAAGAGTAGGTCACCCACCCAAATCTTCCCAGTGAAATGGGTGGGATTGGGATGGTGGGGTTTGATGACAAGATTCCCACTGAATCGTCAGATTACGGATGTTGCTCACCCCCAATCTCCTCATAGTGGCCACCTCCATCTCCCCTCCAGGAGGTCTCCAGGATGGGAAATAGCAATTGTTGGCAAGTATATGTGAAACATAACAACAAGTATGGTGAAAGTATTTGAATGGCTTCTACCTTCCTTTTGTTCCAATACAACAGGGCCTGCCTGTTATTTCACAATTCATATGAAGAT
This sequence comes from Pseudophryne corroboree, assembly GCF_028390025.1. Classification (NCBI taxonomy): domain Eukaryota; kingdom Metazoa; phylum Chordata; class Amphibia; order Anura; family Myobatrachidae; genus Pseudophryne; species Pseudophryne corroboree. The sequence continues at coordinate 288,512,880 of NC_086450.1, forward strand.
GATTGGGATAACTTCCATTTGTGCTGTTTGTGCACACCTGGAAAAATAAAGTAATAGTCACCACATTTGATACATGGAACATACCAATATAGAGGTATTTCACAAAATGTAAACAATCATTTGTACCAATTAGAGATGTGCACTTGAAATTTTTCGGGTTTTGTGTTTTGGTTTTGGGTTCGGTTCCGCGGCCGTGTTTTGGGTTCGACCGCGTTTTGGCAAAACCTCACCGAATTTTTTTTGTCGGATTCGGGTGTGTTTTGGATTCGGGTGTTTTTTTCAAAAAACCCTAAAAAACAGCTTAAATCATAGAATTTGGTGGTCATTTTGATCCCAAAGTATTATTAACCTCAAAAACCATAATTTCCACTAATTTTCAGTCTATTCTGAATACCTCACACCTCACAATATTATTTTTAGTCCTAAAATTTGCACGAGGTCGCTGGATGACTAAGCTAAGCGACCCTAGTGGCTGACACAAACACCTGGCCCATCTAGGAGTGGCACTGCAGTGTCACGCAGGATGGCCCTTCCAAAAAACACTCCCCAAACAGCACATGACGCAAAGAAGAAAAAAAGAGGCACAATGAGGTAGCTGTGTGAGTAAGATAAGCGACCCTAGTGGCCGACACAAACACCTGGCCCATCTAGGAGTGGCACTGCAGTGTCACGCAGGATGGCCCTTCCAAAAAACACTCCCCAAACAGCACATGACGCAAAGAAGAAAAAAAGAGGCGCAATGAGGTAGCTGTGTGAGTAAGCTAAGCGACCCTAGTGGCCGACACAAACACCTGGCCCATCTAGGAGTGGCACTGCAGTGTCACGCAGGATGGCCCTTCCAAAAAACACTCCCCAAACAGCACAGGACGCAAAGAAGAAAAAAAGAGGCGCAATGAGATAGCTGTGTGAGTAAGCTAAGCGACCCTAGTGGCCGACACAAACACCTGGCCCATCTAGGAGTGGCACTGCAGTGTCACGCAGGATGGCCCTTCCAAAAAACACTCCCCAAACAGCACATGACGCAAAGAAGAAAAAAAGAGGCGCAATGAGGTAGCTGTGTGAGTAAGCTAAGCGACCCTAGTGGCCGACACAAACACCTGGCCCATCTAGGAGTGGCACTGCAGTGTCACGCAGGATGGCCCTTCCAAAAAACACTCCCCAAACAGCACAGGACGCAAATAAAAATGAAAGAAAAAAGAGGTGCAAGATGGAATTGTCCTTGGGCCCTCCCACCCACCCTTATGTTGTATAAACAGGACATGCACACTTTAACCAACCCATCATTTCAGTGACAGGGTCTGCCACACGACTGTGACTGAAATGACGGGTTGGTTTGGACCCCCACCGAAAAAGAAGCAATTAATCTCTCCTTGCACAAACTGGCTCTACAGAGGCAAGATGTCCACCTCATCATCATCCTCCGATATATCACCGTGTACATCCCGCTCCTCACAGATTATCAATTCGTCCCCACTGGAATCCACCATCTCAGCTCCCTGTGTACTTTCTGGAGGCAATTGCTGCTGGTCAATGTCTCCACGGAGGAATTGATTATAATTCATTTTAATGAACATCATCTTCTCCACATTTTCTGGAAGTAACCTCGTACGCCGATTGCTGACAAGGTGAGCGGCGGCACTAAACACTCTTTCGGAGTACACACTTGTGGGAGGGCAACTTAGGTAGAATAAAGCCAGTTTGTGCAAGGGCCTCCAAATTGCCTCTTTTTCCTGCCAGTATAAGTACGGACTGTCTGACGTGCCTACTTGGATGCGGTCACTCATATAATCCTCCACCATTCTTTCAATGGTGAGAGAATCATATGCAGTGACAGTAGACGACATGTCCGTAATCGTTGTCAGGTCCTTCAGTCCGGACCAGATGTCAGCATCAGCAGTCGCTCCAGACTGCCCTGCATCACCGCCAGCGGGTGGGCTCGGAATTCTGAGCCTTTTCCTCGCACCCCCAGTTGCGGGAGAATGTGAAGGAGGAGATGTTGACAGGTCGCGTACCGCTTGACTTGACAATTTTGTCACCAGCAGGTCTTTGAACCCCAGCAGACTTGTGTCTGCCGGAAAGAGAGATCCAAGGTAGGTTTTAAATCTAGGATCGAGCACGGTGGCCAAAATGTAGTGCTCTGATTTCAACAGATTGACCACCCGTGAATCCTTGTTAAGCGAATTAAGGGCTCCATCCACAAGTCCCACATGCCTAGCGGAATCGCTCCCTTTTAGCTCCTCCTTCAATGCCTCCAGCTTCTTCTGCAAAAGCCTGATGAGGGGAATGACCTGACTCAGGCTGGCAGTGTCTGAACTGACTTCACGTGTGGCAAGTTCAAAAGGTTGCAGAACCTTGCACAACGTTGAAATCATTCTCCACTGCGCTTGAGACAGGTACATTCCACCTCCTATATCGTGCTCAATTGTATAGGCTTGAATGGCCTTTTGCTGCTCCTCCAACCTCTGAAGCATATAGAGGGTTGAATTCCACCTCGTTACCACTTCTTGCTTCAGATGATGGCAGGGCAGGTTCAGGCGTTTTTGGTGGTGCTCCAGTCTTCTGTACGTGGTGCCTGTACGCCGAAAGTGTCCCGCAATTCTTCTGGCCACCGACAGCATCTCTTGCACGCCCCTGTCGTTTTTTTAAAAATTCTGCACCACCAAATTCAAGGTATGTGCAAAACATGGGACGTGCTGGAATTTGCCCATATTTAATGCACACACAATATTGCTGGCGTTGTCCGATGCCACAAATCCACAGGAGAGTCCAATTGGGGTAAGCCATTCCGCGATGATCTTCCTCAGTTGCCGTAAGAGGTTTTCAGCTGTGTGCGTATTCTGGAAACCGGTGATACAAAGCGTAGCCTGCCTAGGAAAGAGTTGGCGTTTGCGAGATGCTGCTACTGGTGCCGCCGCTGCTGTTCTTGCGGCGGGAGTCCATACATCTACCCAGTGGGCTGTCACAGTCATATAGTCCTGACCCTGCCCTGCTCCACTTGTCCACATGTCCGTGGTTAAGTGGACATTGGGTACAACTGCATTTTTTAGGACACTGGTGAGTCTTTTTCTGACGTCCGTGTACATTCTCGGTATCGCCTGCCTAGAGAAGAGGAACCTAGATGGTATTTGGTAACGGGGGCACACTACCTCAAGAAATTGTCTAGTTCCCTGTGAACTAACGGCGGATACCGGACGCACGTCTAACACCAACATAGTTGTCAAGGCCTCAGTTATCCGCTTTGCAACAGGATGACTGCTGTGATATTTCATCTTCCTCGCAAAGGACTGTTGGACAGTCAATTGCTTGGTGGAAGTAGTAAAAGTGGGCTTACGACTTCCCCTCTGGGATGACCATCGACTCCCAGCAGCAACAACAGCAGCGCCAGCAGCAGTAGGCGTTACACGCAAGGATGCATCGGAGGAATCCCAGGCAGGAGAGGACTCGTCAGAATTGCCAGTGACATGGCCTGCAGGACTATTGGCATTCCTGGGGAAGGAGGAAATTGACACTGAGGGAGTTGGTGGGGTGGTTTGCGTGAGCTTGGTTACAAGAGGAAGGGATTTACTGGTCAGTGGACTGCTTCCGCTGTCGCCCAAAGTTTTTGAACTTGTCACTGACTTATTATGAATGCGCTGCAGGTGACGTATAAGGGAGGATGTTCCGAGGTGGTTAACGTCCTTACCCCTACTTATTACAGCTTGACAAAGGCAACACACGGCTTGACAAATGTTGTCCGCATTTCTGTTGAAATACTTCCACACCGAAGAGCTGATTTTTTTGGTATTTTCACCAGGCATGTCAACGGCCCTATTCCTCCCACGGACAACAGGTGTCTCCCCGGGTGCCTGACTTAAACAAACCACCTCACCATCAGAATCCTCCTTGTCAATTTCCTCCCCAGCGCCAGCAACACCCATATCCTCCTCATCCTGGTGTACTTCAACACTGACATCTTCAATCTGACTATCAGGAACTGGACTGTGGGTGCTCCTTCCAGCACTTGCAGGGGGCGTGCAAATGGTGGAAGGCGCATGCTCTTCACGTCCAGTGTTGGGAAGGTCAGGCATCGCAACCGACACAATTGGACTCTCCTTGTGGATTTGGGATTTGGAAGAACGCACAGTTCTTTGCGGTGCTTTTGCCAGCTTGAGTCTTTTCATTTTTCTAGCGAGAGGCTGAGTGCTTCCATCCTCATGTGAAGCTGAACCACTAGCCATGAACATAGGCCAGGGCCTCAGCCGTTCCTTGCCACTCCGTGTGGTAAATGGCATATTGGCAAGTTTACGCTTCTCCTCCGACAATTTTATTTTAGATTTTGGAGTCCTTTTTTTACTGATATTTGGTGTTTTGGATTTTACATGCTCTGTACTATGACATTGGGCATCGGCCTTGGCAGACGACGTTGCTGGCATTTCATCGTCTCGGCCATGACTAGTGGCAGCAGCTTCAGCACGAAGTGGAAGTGGATCTTGATCTTTCCCTAATTTTGGAACCT